>NC_044563.1:58177868-58851930 GCF_007565055.1 Rhinopithecus roxellana
CTACAAACTTTACAGAAAAGAAAACCTTCAAAAACTCTTACTTCCCAGTAGAAAACTATATATGTTCTTACCTTGATTCATTCATTCTAGGAAGTTGCTTTAACACTAGATATTCACATTCAGGCTAGTTTTTCCAGTTTTCTTTACCTAAATCTTAAGTTCCACTTCTTGAAAGGAATGTAATGTTTAGAGATGGCATCTTATCCGAATGGAGAGATGGGCACCTTCCTCACTTCTCTCTGCTAAGCTTCATTGGTATTAATTTTGCCACCGAACTTGTTATTCACACTTTGTGTCTTTTATCTTAAAGTTGGCTTTATACTGCCAGGCACTAAAAAGAATCCTGCTGGTGCAGAATAATTTAGGCTTAAATTATGTTCAAAGTGTGTTGTGTTGTAGTTTGGGTAACATTTAGTATTGTCTGGTGTCTTAGTTATTATAGCACATCCTAATTCAACAAAGAGCTTTTTAGCAAAAAGCACTTACTGTATTTTTTACCTTGAGACAATTTGCATTTTTTATAAATCTAAGGATAAATTTTATGGACTTTATGATGACTGTTAACATAATGTCATTATGAATATTATAATGGTGATTTTAGGTGTTACTTTGTCAAACATATATCTGGTTTAATTTTATATTTTGTTACCTACACTCTGGAGAATAATGGAGATTTTCTTCTTCCTGTGAAAAGGCTTCTTGGTATTTAAAGTAGCAAAAGTAGGCCGGGCGCGGTGGCTCAAGCCTGTAATCCCAGCACTTTGCTGAGACAGGCGGATCATGAGGTCAGGAGATCGAGACCATCCTGGCTAACACGGTGAAACCCCGTCTCTACTAAAAAATACAAAAAACGAGCCGGGCGAGGTGGCGGGCGCCTGTAGTCCCAGCTACTCGGGAGGCTGAGGCAGGAGAATGGCATAAACCTGGGAGGCGGAGCTTGCAGTGAGCTGAAATCCGGCCACAGCACTCCAGCCTGGGCGACAGAGCGAGACTCCGTCTCAAAATAAATAAATAAATAAATAAATAGCAAAAGTATAAAACAATGAACATCCAGTATTGAGAAATGATATGATGGAACATTAAAAATTCCTGTGGATATTTATAAATTCTATGTCAATTAAGCCTTGTCAAAGGTGTGCAAATCAGCATGCCTTAAATTTATTTCAGGTCTCAACTCAGACCATGAAGATTCACTGACATCTCATAAGAAGCCTTGGAAAACATTCTCCTTTTTTCTTTTTTTTTTTTTTTTTTTTTGAGATGGAGTCTCACTCTGTCACCCAGGATGGAGTGCAATGGCTTGGTCTCGGCTCACCGCAAGCTCTGCCTCCTGGGTTCAAGCTATTCTCCTGCCTCAGCCTCCCCAGTAGCTGGGACTACAGGCACGTGCCACAACACCAGCTAGTTTTTGTATTTTTAGCAGAGATGGGGTTTCACTATGTTGGCCGGGCCGGTCTGGAACTCCTGACCTTGTGATCTGCCCGCTTCAGCCTCCCACAGTGCTGGGATTACAGATGTGAGCCACCACGACCAGCCATTGCTTTTTAACCCATTTCGAATTTATTCAAAGTGCAACAAGCTGTACTTAAGAGATTAACCCATTTCAAATTTATTCAAAGTGCGACAAGCTGTCCTTAAGAGAATGCTAAAATGGGCCAGGCGTGGTGGCTCACACCTGTAATCCCAGCACTTTGGGAGGCTGAGGTGGGTGGATCAGTTGATGTCAGGAGCTCAAGACCAGCCTGGCCAATATGGTGAAACCTCACCTCTACTAAAAATCCAAAAATTAGCCAGGTGTGGTGGCAGGTGCCTGTAGTCCCAGCTACTCCAGAGGGTGAGGCAGGAGAATCGCTTGAACCTGGGAAGTGGAGGTTGCAGTGAGTCAAGGTTGTGCCACTGCACTCCAGCCTGGGCAACAGAGTGAGACTCTGTCTCAAAAAAAAAAAAAAAAAAAGAGAGAGAGAGAATGCTAAAATTGTCTAATTTGCATTTTGGTTTTTTTCCTTTTATTTTTTAGAGACAGTCTTGCTCCGTTGCCCAGGCTGGAGTGCAGTGGTGCGATCACAGTTCACTGCAGCCTCAACCTCCCAGGCTCAGCCTCCTGAGTAGTTCGGGTGATCCTCCCACCTCGGGAGGGAGGTGACACCACCATGCCCAGCTCATTTTTTTTTAATTGTTTGTAGAGATGGAGGAGGGGGTCTCCTTATGTTGCCCAGGCTGGTTTCTGATTCCCGTGCTCCAGTGATCCTCCAGCCTTGCCCTCCCAAACCACTGGGATTATAGGCATGAGCCACCACATCCAGCCATTTTTCCATTTTTGTTAACAGTTTTATTGAAATATAATTCATATAGCATACAATTCATCCATTCAAAGTCACAATTCAATGGTTTTTAGTATATTCACAGAGTTGTGCAACCATCACCACAATCAATTTTAAATATTTTCACTGCCTCAAAAACAAGCCCCCATACTCATTAGCTGTCATGGCCCAGTCTCCCCATTCCCTGAAGCCCTACCTTCTGTCTTTATATATTTGCCTGTTCTGGACATTTTATATACAAGGAAACATACAATGTATGGTATTTTGTGACTGGCTTCTTTTACTTAGCATAATGTTTTCAAGGTTCATCCACGGTGTAGCATGTATCAGTACTTCATTCCTTTTCTTTCTTTTTTTTTTTTGAGATGGAGTCTTGCTTCTGTCGCCCAGGCTGGAGTGCAGTGGCGCAATCTCAGCTCACTTCAAGGTCTGCCTCTCGGGTTCACGCCATTCTCCTGCTTCAGCCTCCCGAGGAGCTGGGACTACAGGCGCCCGCCACCACGCCCGGCTAATTTTTTGTATTTTCAGTAGAGACGGGGTTTCACCGTGTTAGCCAGGATGGTCTCAATCTCCTGACCTCATGATCTGCCCGCCTCGGCCTCCCAAAATGCTGGGATTACAGGCGTGAGCCACCGCGCCCAGCCACTTCATTCCTTTTCATTGCTAAATAATGTTCCATTGTTTGCATATACCATATTATATTAACATATGTCCTTTCCACAACTGATGGATGTTTAGGTTATTTCCATCTTTTTGGCAAACGTAATTTTTAAACAATGTTTATATGTAGGTCTGCTGCTTACTTTGGGTTTTTCTTTTCACAGAATTTTTAAAAACGTTTTTAGAGATGTGGGGTCTTACTATGTTGTCTAGACTGAACTCAACCTCCTGGGCTCAAGTGATCCTCCTGCCTCAGTCTCCTGAGTAGCGGGGACTATAGGTGTGAGCCACTGTGCCTGGCTTCTTTTCATAGACTCTTTATGGAAAAATAGAAATTGTTTCCATCTTGGTAGTGATGATTACTGCATACCTTCACTCTGATTTAAGGATTTTGGGACCAAGCTCCACTTCTTCTCTGAGTATGGAGAAGGCAAAAGGCAAGGATTGGACATCTTCAGAGAAGTCGAGGGAAGAGGATCAATCAAACACAATTGCTTTGCCAGGAACATCAGCAAAGGGAACCAAAGGAGAAATATCTGCTAAAGATGGAAAAACACTCTGCCCGGCCGGGCGCGGTGGCTCAAGCCTGTAATCCCAGCACTTTGGGAGGCCGAGATGGGCGGATCACGAGGTCAGGAGATCGAGACCATCCTGGCTAACACGGTGAAACCCCGTCTCTACTAAAAAATACAAAAAAATTACCCGGGCGAGGTGGCGGGCGCTTGTAGTCCCAGCTACTCGGGAGGCTGAAGCAGGAGAATGGCGTGAACCCGGGAGGCGGAGCTTGCAGTGAGCTGAGATCTGGCCACAGCACTCCAGCCTGGGCGGCAGAGCGAGACTCCGTCTCAAAAAAAAAAAAAAAACAAAAACAAAAACAAAAAAAAAAAAACACTCTGCCCAAAAAAGGCGGCAGAGTACAGAGACAACCCCAAACCTCAGAAGAAGATACCAATCCCCTCATCACCCTCTAAACTGCCACCTGTTAATCCGATTCACTGCGACATTCTGCAGGCCTGGTGCCTACAATTAAAGGCAAAGCCACACAGGCCTTTGATGCCAGAAATAAGCTCCTGTGTGCCTTTGCCTATCCAAATCAAAAGACTTTTCCTAGCACAGCAAAAGAGGCCAGAATCCGGAAATCATTACCAAAAAAATCAAAGGCGGACAAAGGGGAAACGTCCCTGCAAAGCTCTGAGGAGACACATCCTCCTGAAGTGGCTCTTCTCCCTGGGAAGGGGTTGCCTGCCCTAGAAGAGTCTGCTGCTCTCCTTGAGGGAGTTAATACAGTTGTGGTGACAACTTCTGTTCCAGAAGCTTTGCTGGCCTCCTGGGCCAGAACTATAGCCAGGGAGAGGGCACCAGAAACAGTTGAATGTCCACATGAGGCCCATGGTGTCAAGTGGCTTGTGGTCCATGGGAGAAGTCTCCTTGCAGACACAGATGGTTGGGTTCACGTCCAGTTTCATGCTGAACAAGCCTGGATTCCCAAAAAGTAAGAAGGGAGAGTGAGTGCACTCTTTTTGCTTCCTGCCTCCGATTTTCCACCCCCGTACCTTGAAGACAATATGTTGTACCCTAAATGCATTTACAGGTACAAGATCTTAATAAAAAGACTCCGGTGGGAATAGAATATCAGAAAAAAGACCACATCTGTGGTAATTAATGGCAAAAAGGCTGGACAGTTGATTCCATGGTGCTGCTGACAGGTGAACTCTGGTCCTCTCCACACCTGCTTATGGGCCATGCAGACTGGTGTGGTGGCAGATGTTAGCCTAAGACCCTTAGCAGTGACTGCTGCTTTGTGGGTGGACATATAGACTCTTACGTATAAAAATGGAAAAACATTTTACAAATTACCATAAATTCTAGCTAATACATAGAAAACCTCATTCATACTACCTTTCTAAAATAGAAATGACTTCAGCACCTCTTTTAAGTGGGAACCTCTTCAGCTGAGCATTGTGAAGGAGTTGAGAAAACAAACAGTAGTTTGCTTCTCTGCTCAATTTCCCTGACCCGAATACTGACTACTTTAGGAGCTGCTTCATTCCAATTGCAATTTCATAAAATGTAAAGTATTTTAAGGAAAGAACGGTTGTTAATTCTCTCCTTCCCCAAAACACATGATTTTCTTTTTTTCTTTTTATTTTTTTATTATACTTTAAGTTCTAGGGTACATGTGCACAAAGTGCAGGTTTCTTACGTATGTATACATGTGTCTTGTTGGTGTGCTGCACCCATTAACTCATCATTTACCTTAGGTATATCTCCTAATGCTATCCCTACCCCATACCCCCTACCCCCAATAGGACCCAGTGTGTGATGCTCCCCTTCCTGTGTCCAAGTGATTTCATTGTTCAGTTCTCACCTATGAATGAGAACATGCGGTATTTGGTTTTCTGTTCTTGCGATAGTTTGCTGAGAATGATGGTTTCCAGCTGCATCCATGTCCCTGCAAAGGACACAAACTCATCCTTTTTTACGGCTGCATAGTATTCCATGGTGTATATGTGCTACATTTTCTTAATCCAGTCTGTCACTGATGGGCATTTAGGTTGATTCCAAGTCTTTACTATTGTGAATAGTGCCACAATAAACATACGTGTGCATGTGTCTTTATAGCAGCATGACTTATAATCCTTTGGGTATATCCCCAGTAATGGGATGGCTGGGTCATATGGTATTTCTAGTTCTAGATCCTTGAGGAATCGCCACACTGTCTTCCACAATGGTTGAACTAGTATACAGTCCCACCAACAGTGTAAAAGTGTTCCTATTTCTCCACATCCTCTCCAGCACCTGTTGTTTCCTGATTTTTTTAATGATTGCCATTCTAACTGGTGTGAGATGGTATCTCATTGTGGTTTTGATTTGCATTTCTCTGATGGCGAGTGATGCTGAGCATTTTTTCATGTGTCTGTTGGCTGTATAAATGTCTTCTTTTGAGAAGTGTCTGTTCATATCCTTTGCCCACTTTTTGATGGGGTTGTTCGTTTTTTTCTTGTAAATTTGATTGAGTTCTTTATAGGTTCTGGATATTAGCCCTTTGTCAGATGAGTAGATTGCAAAAATTTTCTCCCATTCTGTAGGTTGCCTGTTCACTCTGATGGTAGTTTCTTTTGCTGTGCAGAAGCTCTTTAGTTTCATTAGATCCCATTTGTCAATTTTGGCTTTTGTTGCCGTTGTTTTTGGTGTTTTAGACATGAAGTCCTTGCCCATGCCTATGTCCTGAATGGTATTACCTACGTTTTCTTCTAGGGTTTTTATGGTTTTAGGTCTAACATTTAAGTCTCTAATCCATCTTGAATTAATTTGCATATAAGGAGTAAGGAAAGGATCCAGTTTCAGCTTTCTACTTATGGCTAGCCAATTTTCCCAGCACCATTTATTAAATAGGGAATCCTTTCCCCATTTCTTGTTTTTCTCAGGTTTGTCAAAGATCAGATGGCTGTAGATGTGTGGTATTATTTCTGAGGGCTCTGTTCTGTTCCATTGGTCTGTATCTCTGTTTTGGTACAAGTACCATGCTGTTTTGGTTACTGTAGCCTTGTAGTATAGTTTGAAGTCAGGTAGCGTGATGCCTCCAGCTTTGTTCTTTTGGCTTAGGGATTGTCTTGGCAATGTGGGGTCTTTTTTGGTTCCATATGAACTTTAAAGCAGTTTTTTCCAATTCTGTGAAGAAAGTCATTGGTAGCTTGATGGGGATGGCATTGAATCTATAAATTACCTTGGATAGTATGGCCATTTTCACAATATTGATTCTTCCTATCCATGAGCATGGTATGTTCTTCCATTTGTTTGTGTCCTCTTTTATTTCACTGAGCAGTGGTTTGTAGTTCTCCTTGAAGAGGGCCTTTACATCCGTTGTAAGTTGGATTCCTAGGTATTTTATTCTGTTTGAAGCTATTGTGAATGGGAGTTCATTCATGATTTGGCTCTCTGTTTGTCTGTTACTGGTGTATAACAATGCTTGTGATTTTTGCACGTTGAGTTTGTTTCCTGAGACTTTGCTGAAGTTGCTTATCAGCTTAAGGAGATTTTGGGCTGAGATGATGGGGCTTTCTAAATATACAATCATGTCATCTGCAAACAGGGACAACTTGACTTCTTCTTTTCCTAACTGAATACCCTTGATTTCTTTCTCTTGCCTGATTGCCCTAGCCAGAATTTCCAACACTGTTGAATAGGAGTGGTGAGAGAGGGCATCCCTGTCTTGTGCCAGTTTTCAAAGGGAATGCTTCCAGTTTTTGCCCATTCAGTATGATATTAGCTGTGGGTTTGACATAAATAGCTCTTATTATTTTGAGATGTGTTCCATCAATACCGAATGTATTGAGAGTTTTTAGCATGAAGGGCTGTTGGACTTTGTCAAAGGTCTTTTCTGCATCTGTTGAGATAATCATGTGGATTTTGTCTTTGGTTCTGTTTATATGCTGGATTACGTTTATTGATTTGTATATGTTGAACCAGCCTTGCATCCCAGGGATGAAGCCCACTTGATCATGGTGGATAAGCTTTTTGATGTGCTGCTAGATTCGGTTTGCCAGTATTTTATTGTGGATTTTTGCGTCAATGTTCATCAGGGATATTGGTCTAAAATTCTCTTTTTTTTGTTGTATCTCTGTCAGGCTTTGGTATCAGGATGATGTTGGCCTCATAAAATGAGTTAGGGAGGATTCCCTCTTTTTCTATTGATTGGAATAGTTTCAGAAGGAATGGTACCAACTCCTCCTTGTACCTCTGGTAGAATTCGGCTGTGAATCTGTCTGGTCCTGGACTTTTTTTGGTTGGTAGGCTATTAATTATTGCCTCAATTTCAGAGCCTGCTATTGATCTATTCAGGGATTCAACTTCTTCCTGGTTTAGACTTGGGAGAGTGTAAGTGTCCAGGAAATTATCCATTTCTTCTAGGTTTTCTAGTTTATTTGCGTAGAGGTGTTTATAGTATTCTCTGATGGTAGTTTGTATTTCTGTGAGGTCGGTGGTGATAGCCCCTTTATCATTTTTTATTGCATCTATTTGATTCTTCTCTCTTTTCTTCTTTATTAGTCTTGCTAGCGGTCTATCAATTTTGTTGATCTTTTCAAAAAACCAGCTCCTGGATTCACTGATTTTTTGGAGGGTTTTTTGTGTCTCTATCTCCTTCAGTTCTGCTCTGATCTTAGTTATTTCTTGCCTTCCACTAGCTTTTGAATGTGTTTGCTCTTGCTTCTCTAGTTCTTTTAATTGTGATGTTAGGGTGTCAATTTTAGATCTTTCCTGCTTTCTCTTGTGGGCATTTAGTGCTATAAATTTCCCTCTACACACTACTTTAAATGTGTCCCAGAGATTCTGGTATGTTGTGTGTGTGTTCTCATTGGTTTCAAAGAACATCTTTATTTCTTTATGTACCCAGTAGTCATCCAGGAACAGGTTGTTCAGTTTCCATGTAGTTGAGCGGTTTTGATTGACTTTCTTAGTCCTGAGTTCTAGTTTAATTGCACTGTGGTCTGAGAGACAGTTCATTATAATTTCTGTTCTTTTACATTTGCTGAGGAGTGCTTTACTTCCAACTATGTGGTCTATTTTGGAATAAGTGCGATGTGGTGCTGAGAAGAATGTATATTCTGTTGATTTGGGGTGGAGAGTTCTGTAGATATCTATTAGGTCTGCTTGGTGCAGAGTTGAGTTCAATTCCTGGATATCCTTGTTAACTTTCTGTCTCATTGATCTGTCTAATGTTGATAGTGGGGTGTTAAAGTCTCCCATTATTATTGTATGGGAGTCTAAGTCTCTTTGTAAGTCTCTAAGGACTTGCTTTATGAATCTGGGTGCTCCTGCATTGGGTGCATACATATTTAGGATAGCTAGCCCTTGCTGATGAACTGATCCCTTTACCATTATGTAATGGCCTTCTTTGTCTCTTTTGATCTTTGATGGTTTAAAGTCTGTTTTATCAGAGACTAGGATTGCAACCCCTGCTTTTTTTTGTTTTCCATTTGCTTGGTAGATCTTCCTCCATCCCTTTATTTTGAACCTATGTGTGTCTCTGCATGCACGATGGGTCTCCTGAATACAGCAAACTGATGGGTCTTGACTCTTTATCCAATTTGCCAGTCTGTGTCTTTTAATTGGACCATTTAGTCCATTTACATTTAAGGTTAATATTGTTATGTGTGAACGTGATCCTGTCATTATGATATTAGCTAGTTATTTTGCTCGCTAGTTGATGCAGTTTCTTCCTAGCATCAATGGACTTTACATTTTGACATGTTTTTGCAATGGCTGGTACCTGTTGTTCCTTTCAATGTTTAGTGCTTCCTTTAGGATCTCTTGTAGGGCAGGCCTGGTCATGACAAAATCTCTAAGTATTTGCTTGTCTGTAAAGGATTTCATTTCTCCTTCACTTATGAAACTTAGTTTGGCTGGATATGAAATTCTGGGTTGAAAATTCTTTTCTTTAAGAATGTTGAGGGGCTGGGCATGGTGGCTCAAGCCTGAAATCCCAGCACTTTGGGAGGCTGAGACGGGCGGATCACGAGGTCAGGAGATCAAGACCATCCTGGCTAACACGGTGAAACCCCATCTCTACTAAAAAAAAAATACAAAAAACGAGCCGGGCGAGGTGGTGGGCACCTGTAGTCCCAGCTACTCGGGAGGCAGGAGAATGGCGTAAACCCGGGAGGCGGAGCTTGCAGTGAGCTGAGATCTGGCCACTGCACTCCAGCCTGGGCGGCAGAGCGAGACTCTGTTTCAAAAAAAAAAAAAAAAAAAAAAAGAATGTTGAATATTGGCCCCCACTCTCTTCTGGCTTGGAGAGTTTCTGCCAAGAGATCTGCTGTTAGTCTGATGGGCTTTCCTTTGTGTGTAACCCGACCTTTCTCTCTGGCTGCCCTTAACATTTTTTCCTTCATTTCAACTTTGGTGAATCTGACAATTATGTGTCTTGGAGTTGCTCTTCTCAAGGAGTGTCTTTGTGGCGTTTTCTGTATTTCCTGAATTTGGATGTTGGCCTGCCTTACTAGATTGGGGAAGTTCTCCTGGATGATATCCTGCAGAATGTTTTCCAACTTGGTTCCATTTTCCCCATCACTTTCAGGCACACCAATCAGACATAGATTTGGTCTTTTCACATAATCCTATAATTCTTGGAGGCTTTGTTCATTTCTTTTAACTCTTTTTTCTCCACACTTCTCTTCTTGCTTCATTTCATCCATTTGGTCTTCAATCATTGATACTCTTTCTTCCAGTTGATCGAGTCGGTTACTGAAGCTTGTGCATTTGTCACATATTTCTCGTGTTATAGTTTTCATCTCTATCAGTTCTTTTAAGGTCTTCTCTGCATTGATTATTCTAGTTATCCATTCATCCATTCTTTTTTCAAGGTTTTTAGTTCCTTTGCACTGGTTATGTAGTTCCTCCTTTAGCTCTGAGAAGTTTGATTGACTGAAGCCTTCTTCTCTCAACTCGTCAAAGTCATTCTCTGTCCAGCTTTGCTCCATTGGTGGCGATGAGCTGCGTTCCTTTGGAAGGGGATATGCACTTTGATTTTTTGAATTTCCAACTTTCCTGCACTGCTTTTTCCCCATTTTTGTGGTTTTATCTGCCTTTGGTCTTTGATGATGGTGATGTACTCATGGGGTTTTGGTGTGGGTGTCCTTTCTGTTTGTTAGTTTTCCTTCTAACAGTCAGGACCCTCAGCTGTAGGTCTGTTGGAGATTGCTTGAGGTCCACTCCAGACTCTGTTTGCCTGGGTATCAGCAGCGGAGGCTGCAGAAGATAGAATATTGCTGCACAGCGAGTGTTGCTGATTCTTGCTCTGGAAGCTTCATCTCAGGGGTGTACCCTGCCATGTGAGGTGTGGGGTGTCCATCTGCACCTAATGGGTGATGTCTCCCAGTTAGGCTACTCAGGGGTCAGGGACCCACTTGAGCAGGCAGTCTGTCTGTTCTCAGATCTCAACCTCCGTGCTGGGAGATCCACTGCTCTCTTCAAAGCTATCAGACAGGGGCATTTACCTCTGCCAAGATTTCCTGCTGCTTTTTGTTTAGCTATGCCCTGTCCCCAGAGGAGGAGTCTACAGAGGCAGGCTGGCCTCCTTGAGCTGCGGTGGGCTTCACCCAATTCGAGCTTCCTGGTGGCTTTGTTTACCCACTTAAGCCTCAGCAATGGCGGGCACCCCTCCCCCAGACTTGCTGCCGCCTTGCAGTTAGATCTCAGACTGCTGTGCTAGCAATGAGGGAGGTTTCATGGGCATGGGACCCTCTGGGCCAGGTGTGGGAAATAATCTCCTGGTGTGCCATTTGCTAAGACCCTTGGTAAAGCGCAGTATTAGGGTGGGAGTTACCCGATTTTCCAGGTGTTGTGTGTCTCAGTTTCCCTTGGCTAGGAAAAGGGATTCCCTTCTCCCTTGCGCTTCCCAGGTGAGGCGATGCCTCAGCCTGCTTCAGCTCTCGCTGGTCAGGCTGCACCAGCTGACCAGCACCGATTGTCTGGCACTCCCCAGTGAGATGAACCTGGTACCTCAGTTGAAAATGCAGAAATCACCCTTCTTCTGTGTCACTCACACTGGGAGCTGGAGGCTGGAGCTGTTCCTATTTGGCCATCTTGGGCGCGCCCAAAACACGTGATTTTCAATATTCATAACAATATTTTTCAAAGTTCTCTTAATAACCTGTGATTTCTATGGTTTGACTCCAGGATAAAAACACGAGGCACTTTGTATTACTTCGTTTATAATTCTTTTGTATATGTCTGGTATTTAAAATGTTTAAGGTTGCTTCCCATTCATACATACATAATATATTGAATATAAAATGTGTTTATTAATAGATTCTCCATAAACAAAAATCAGATGTGTTTATAAAAGAATTCATCTGTTGTATTTAGGGAACTGTATTTATTGCATGCAAATTATTGTTAGTGTTCTTAAAGTAGGATTAAACCAAAAAGCATGGCTTTTTGCATGACTCATTTGTTTGTTTCTTTATCAGTTGGTGGTAAGGGTTAGACCATTTGTTTTTATTTATTTATTATTTTGAGACAGAGTCACTTAAGCTGGAGTGCAGTGGCGCCATCTCAGCTCACTGCAACCTCCGCCTCCCAGGCTCAAGAGATTCTCATGCCTCAGCCCCTGGAGTAGCTGGGATTACAAGCGTGTGCCACCACACCCAGCTAACTTTTGTGTTTTTAGCAGAGATGGGGTTTCACCATGTTGGCCAGGCTGATCCCTAACTCCTGGTTTCAAGTGATCTGCCTGCCTCAGCCTACCAAAGTGCTGGGATTACAGATGTGAGACACCACACCCGGCCCATCTCATTTGTTTTAAAATCACTTTATTTAGGTATGATTTATGTACAAAAAGCTGTACATATTTAATGTGTCCAATTGAGTGTAATTAATTTTTAATTTTTTGTGTACTTCCTAAATTTGTAGTCCCATGAGTCTGGGAAGAGCTCTGTTTTTTCACTTGTTGTGTTTTAATGGCAGTTTCCAACATTGTTTTGTTTTTACAAGTAGGAGATTTTTTCCCCTTTAATTAAGATATTAAAAATAATGTGCTGATGGCCGGGCATGGTGGCTCACATCTGTAATCCCAGCACTTTGAGAGGCTGAGGTAGGCGGGTCAGTTGAGGTCAGGAGTTCAAGACCAGCCTGGCCAACATGGCAAAACCCTGTCTCTACTAAAAATACAAAAATTAGCTGGACGCAGTGGCACATGCCTGTAATCCCAGCTACTCGGGAGACTGAGGCAGGAGAATCACTTGAACCCAGGAGGCAGAGGTTGTGGTGAGCAAAGACTGCGCCACTGCACTCCAGCCTGGGTGACAGAGCGAGACTCCATCTCAAAAAAAAAGTAATAAATAAAATAATAATAGTAATAATGCACTGAAAGGAGTGGTGGAGTTGGGAAATTCGTAACCATCGTAATATACATGTAATAGGTTTGGGAAAGCATCCTCAAAAATGTTAAAGCGAGGGAGGAAATTTTGTTGCGAAGCAAGATGTTTTCATGGTCTAATAGTGTTGTTCCCTCCCCCCCCTTGGTTGTTAGTGGTCAGAATTGTTTAGTGTAATAAATAATACAGACATTTTTAAAAATTGTTTTTTGTTTAGTTGCCGTACGAATTAACATAAAATTGAATTTGATGTTTACAAACCAAGGATTTTGATTTTAGGTTAGAATTACACTTAGAATCATTAAGACTATGTCTTCAGATCAAAACGTTCTAATGATAAACCTACTATAGAGACATATTCTGGATAGGCAGGGCAGCTCATGCCTGTAATCTCAGCCCTTTGGGAGGCTGAGGTGGGAAGTATTGCTTGAGATCACGGCTGAACTACATAGTGAAACTCTATCTCTACAAAAAAATTTAAAAATGAGCTGGGTGTGGTGGTGCCCGCCTGTAATCTCAGCTACTCTGGAGGCTGAGATGAAAGAATCACTTGAACTCAGGAGTTTGAGACTGTAGTGAACTCTGATCTCTGGTTGTGCCACTGCATTCCAGCCTGGGTGATATAGCAGGACCCTATCTAAAAATAAATAAATAAAAATAAAATAAAATAAGTAATCTTAGGCAAGCTAAATCTTAAATTATGCTAGTATACTTTTAAAAAAGAATTGAATAATTTCAAAGGTTGTCTTGGGTCATTAATTCATTTAATATCTCAAATGTTAATTAGAATAATTGCTATCACTTTTTAGATTTTTCGAGTTACCTTCCTTAGGAAGTCTGTGCCATGTTATAATTTAGTTTAGTTCTTCTATAATATAATTGTTTACTAGTTTAAAACTGTACCCTAAGTGACCAAATAAGATATCTGGCAAACAAAGAATTTGAGAATGTTATTACGTAAATACTTTTCCTGACTTTTTCTTCTTTATAGAACTAGTTGTAGCCAGGCAATGCACATAGCAGCTACAGGCACGGTTTGTGCCTTAATCCCAGCTACTCAGGAGGGTGAGGTGGCAGGACTGCTTGAGTCCAGGAGTTCAAGGTTGCAGTGAGCTATGATTACACCACTGCACTCTAGCCTCGGCA
Source organism: Rhinopithecus roxellana (assembly GCF_007565055.1). Lineage (NCBI taxonomy): Eukaryota > Metazoa > Chordata > Mammalia > Primates > Cercopithecidae > Rhinopithecus > Rhinopithecus roxellana. The sequence continues at coordinate 58,191,874 of NC_044563.1, forward strand.
ACAGAGCGAGACACTATCTCTAAAAATAAAATAACTAAACAGACTATGTTTGGCTTAACTTCTGTGGCTTAAATTAGCTGGGCGTGTTGGCAGGCACCTGTAATCCCAGCTGCTCAAGAGGCTGAGGCAGGAGAATCGCTTGAACCCAGGAGGCGGAGGTTTCAATGAACTGAGATCATGCCATTGCACTGCAGCCTGGGCAACAAGAGTGAAACTCCATCTCAAAAAAAAAGAAGAGGAAGAAAAAGAAGAAGAAAAGAGAAGGAGGAGGAGAAGAAAGAAGAAAGAAAGAGAAAGAAAGAAAGAAAGAGAAGAAGGAAGGAAGGAAGGAAGGAAGAGGAAGCAGAAGGAGAGAACAGGACTAAATTCAATAAGAACGAAAGACAAGAAGAAAGAAAGAAAGAAAGCAAGAAGAACGAAACGACCTCCCTCCCAAAGAAAGAAAGAAAGAAAGAAAGAAGAAAGAGAAAGAAAGAAAAGAAAAAGAGAAAGAAAGAATGAACTAGGTGGAGTGTGGCTTACACCTCCAATCCCAGCACTTTGGGAGGCCGAGGTGGGTGGATCTACTGAGGCTAGGAGTTTGAGATCAACCTGGCCAACATGACGAAACCCCATCTCTACTAAAAATACAAAATATTAGCCCAGTGTGGTGTGCGTGCCTGTAATCCTAGCTACTTGGAAGGCTGAGGCAGGAATCGCTTGAACCCCGGGGGGGCAGAGGTTGCAGTGAGCCGAGATCTTGCCACTGCACTCCAGGCTGGGCGACAGAGCACAACTCTATCTCAAAAAAAATAAATAAATAAAAAGAAAACTAATATATCAAAATTATTTCTAGTTTGATTCATTCACTTATTCCTTCAGTAATTATTGAATTATCATATATTACTATTGCTTTTTAGTATATACCTTCTAAAAAAATTTTTTTTTTAGACGGAGTCTTGCTCTGTCGCCCAGGCTGGAGTGCAGTGGCGCGATCTCGGCTCACTGCAAGCTCCGCCTCCCGGGTTCACGCCATTCTCCTGCCTCAGCCTTCTGAGTAGCTGGGACTACAGGCGCCCGCCACCACACCCAGCTAATTCTTTTGTATTTTTAGTAGAGACGGGGTTTCACCGTGTTAGCCAAAATGGTCTCGATCTCCTGACCTCGTGATCTGCCAGCCTCGGCCTCCCAAAGTGCTGGGATTACAGGCATGAGCTACCGCGCCCGGCACCTTCTACAATTTTTTTTTTTTTTTTTTTTTTTTTTTTTTTTTTTGGTGAGGTGGAGATTTACTCTTGTTGATGGAGTGCAATGGCACAATCTTGGCTCACAGCATCCTCTGCCTCCCAAGTTCAAGCAATTCTCCTGCCTCAGCCTCCTGGGCAGCTGGGATTACAGGCGTGTGCCACCACACCTCGCTAATTTTGTATGTTTAGTAGAGACGGGGTTTCACCATGTTGCCCAGGCTGATCTCGAACTCCTGACCTCAGGTGATCTGCCCCTCTCGGCCTCCCAAAGTGCTGGGATTACAGGCGTGAGCCACTGCGCCCAGTCCTTCTACAATTTTTCAACTGAAAAGTACTTCATTGATCAGAGCTCTTTAAACTCATCTTCATTTGCATTGTTTTACTAACTATAGTTATTATTCATGTATTAGCACTCAGAGCCTACTGTAATGATGTATAACTTAAGAACTGAATATTTGTGGCCGGGCGCGGTGGCTCAAGCCTGTAATCCCAGCACTTTGAGAGGCCGAGACGGGCGGATCACGAGGTCAGGAGATCAAGACCATCCTGGCTAACCCGGTGAAACCCCGTCTCTACTAAAAATACAAAAAACTAGCCGGGCGAGGTGGCGGGCGCCTGTAGTCCCAGCTACTCGGGAGGCTGAGCCAGGAGAATGGCGTGAACCCGGGAGGCGGAGCTTGCAGTGAGCTGAGATCTGGCCACTGCACTCCAGCCCAGGCGACAGAGCAAGACTCCGTCTCAAAAAAAAAAAAAAAAAAAAAAAAGAACTGAATATTTGTAATGGCTGGCAGTGAATTTAGTTGTTCTTGAATTTAGAGCTTAAAATATGGGAGTAATTTGCTGCTTGATTTCCTTTGAGAGATAATAAGAAAAATAGAATCTAATAACAAACGGATTTTAGGGAAAGCACTGTAAAACCATATGATCAATTCTAGCTTCTTATATAAACATGGAAAGATTGCCAGCTAAAGACCTGTCATGTCCTAAGAAGTTGAGGAGAATTTGCATTTTTAGAACTGTGAGCAAAATGAGAACTACTGCTATGTTCATGCTTTCTGAATTTAGCTTTATTTCATTCACACAACTAATGGAAAAACATGCATCTTTTAACTCGGTGTTTTTCAATTCAACTTTTAAAATACAGGATGTGGGCCGGGCCCAGTGGCTCACGCCTGTAATCCCAGCACTTTGGGAGGCCGAGGCAGGTGGATCACAAGGTCAAGAGATAGAGACCATCCTGGCCAACATGGTGAAACCCCGTCTCCACTAAAAATACAAAAATTAGCTGGGCATGTTGGCGCACACCTGTAGTCCCAGCTACTCGGGAGACTGAGGCAGGATAATTGCTTGAAGGAGGTGGAGGTTGCAGTAAGCCAAGATCGCGCCACTGCACTCCAGCCTGGTGACAGAGCAGGACTTCGTCTCAAAAAGAAACAAACAAACAAACAAACAAAAAAACCAGGATGTGTTACTTACCAAGGAAAATTCATGTACAATGGTTAATTACGTGACAAGCATGTCAAGTAATTCCATCTGGCTTTGTGTCGCCATTGCCCCACCCCCCTTTTTTTAGAAACCAAAACCAAGAAGAAGAAGAAACATCAAAATGGACATGTAAATTAACAAATACATGATTCAATTTAATCTTCTAAAAGGTTTTTAAAAATTATTTTGAGACGAAGTCTCACTCTGTCACCAGGCTGGAGTGCAGCGGCACGAACTCAGCTCACTGCAACCTCCATGTCCCATGTTCAAGTGATTCTCCTGCTTCAGCCTCCCAAGTAGCTACGACTACAGGCAAGTGCCACCACACCCAGCTAATTTTTGTATTTTTGGTAGAGATGAGGTTTCACCATGTTGGCCAGGATGGTCTCTATCTCTTGACTTTGTGATCCACCTGCTTCAGTCTCCCAAAGTGCTGGGATTACAGGTATTTTTTATTTATTTATTTTTTTGAGACAGGGTCACCCTGTCACTCAGGCTGGAGTATAGTGGCACAATCATGGCTCACTGAAGCCTCAACCTCCCAGGCTCAGGTGATCCTCCATGTCAGCCCCCCAAGTAGCTGAGACTACAGGCATGCACCACCATGCCCAGCTAATTTTTGTATTTTTTGTATAGACAGGGTTTTACCATGTTGGCAGGCTGGTCTTCAACTCCTGGCCTCAAGTGATCCACCTGTCTCAACCTCCCAAACTGCTGGGATTATAGGTGTGAGCCACCGTCCCCCATCTCATCTGGTAAGTGGGTTTAAAGAAATTCAGTTTCATGTCAATTTTAAAAATGCATGGTCATCAAATTTGACTTCCTTTTAAAACTGCAGTCAGATAATTGTATGCTTGTTTGATGAGGGGAGGAAAGTTAATATAGCCAATCTACTCAATATTCTTAGCAGAAATTATCAGAGATGAAGGAAATGTTTAAGTTTTTCTCATGTTGGTTTTAATTACCTGATGTTTTCAGTTTTCTCTTTCATTCTTGTGTCTTTTTTTCATTTTCAGTGTTTCAAATACAGTTGGTATTTAAAGATTTAAAAGTTCCAAAACTGTAAGCACAGTGAATTGTTTCCTGGGATGATGTTAAAATTATACAACAAGGCCGGGCGCGGTGGCTCAAGCCTGTAATCCCAGCACTTTGGGAGGCCGAGGCGGGTGGATCACGAGGTCAGGAGATCGAGACCATCCTGGCTAACACGGTGAAACCCCGTCTCTACTAAAAAAATACAAAAAACTAGCCGGGCGAGGGGGCGGGCGCCTGTAGTCCCAGCTACTCAGGAGGCTGAGGCAGGAGAATGGCGTAAACCCGGGAGGCGGAGTTTGCAGTGAGCTGAGATCTGGCCACTGCACTCCAGCTTGGGTGACAGAGCGAGACTCCTTCTCAAAAAAAAAAAAAAAAAAAAAAAAAAAAAAAAAATTATACAACAAAATATATGAAACTTGTCAATTTGGTTATTGGCATATACAAAATATTTACAAATAAACGTGTGTGTGTGCGTGTACACACAATTCAATGAAATAGATGTGAAACAAGTTTTCTTTTCTTTTTGTTTTTGTTTTGTTTTTGAGACAGAGTTTTGCTCTGTCGCCCAGGCTTGAGTGTAATGTCGCAATCTCAGCTCACTGCAACCTCTGCCTCCTGGGTTCAAGTGATTCTCCTGCCTCAGCCTCCCAAGTAGCTGGGACTACAGGCGCCCACCACCACTCCCAGCTAATTTTTGTATTTTTAGTAGAGACAGGGTTTCACCATCTTTGCCATGCTGGTCTCCAACTCCTGACCTCAGGTGATCTGCCCACCTCAGCCTCCCGAAGTGCTGGGATTGCAGGCTTGAGCCACCTCACCCGGCTACAAGTTTTCAAAATATAGTTATCTGTACCCATACATTCTCTGGTTTGTCCACAGCACATCTTATGACTTGGGCAAGATGCTAAAAATCCAGGGGTGCAGCATTTGTATGTCTATAGGATTGCTCAGATCTGCCCCCACTCAAAAAGAATTTTAAGAGAATTTCTTGAGGCCAGGCACAGTGGCTCACACCTGTAATTCCAGTACTGTGAGAGTCCAAGTTCAGAGGACTGCTTGAGACCAGGAGTTCAAGAGTAGCCTGGACAACATAGGGAGACCTGTCAATACAACGAATAAATAAATTAGCCAGGCTTAGTGGCTCATCCCTGTGGTCCCAGCTACTAGGGAGGCAGAAGTAGGACTGCTTAGTCCCAGGAGGTCAAGACTGCAGTGAGTAGAGAACCAGTCACCTGCATTCCAGCCTGGGCAACAAAAAGAGACCCTGTCTCAAAAAATAAGTTAAATAAATAAATAATAAAAGTAGTTTAAACCCTAAACACATCTTTTTTTCCAAAGAGGACTTCTTAAAGACTTCATGCTACATCTTGTTGATCTCCTCTTCCCTTTTTCAGAGTCCACGCTTTTAACAGTCTCTTTTGCCAAGGATAATAAGTATATAGTTTCTGGAATCCAGATCCTTCCCTGTTTGGACAGCTAAGGGGACAATTTTTGGTCTGCAGGCCTTTGCATCTGTTCTGCTGTCGGTCAGCAATCTCAGGGCAAATTTGCCGAGCCTCTCCGGAATGCACAGCCAGACAGAGCTCAGCGCAAAAGCTAGAGAACCTGGCAGAGGGAGACCCACAGTGCCACAAATAATCTTTCTTTTCTTTTCTTTCTTTTTCGATCTCTTTCTTTTATTTCTTTCTTGTCTCTCTTTCTTTCCTCTCTCTCTCTTTCCTCTCTCTCTCTCTTTCTTTCTTTTTTCCTGCATGGCAAGATCTCCTCATGACAGAAATAATCTGCCTTGACTTCTGTTTCCACGCTGCTTCTGCCAGGACCGTGCGTTCGGCGTGTTTTTCTTTCCGCTGTAATTATCCAGGCCCATCCCAGCTCTGGTCCCCTCAGCTGTTCCCTGGCAGTCCCTTCTGCTGGTGAAAACACACATGGCGCCGACCTGACCAGGGTGTAAGTCAGGGCTCGCCACTGTGTGACTATCAGGCAGATGACTGAATGCCTTTGGGACTCCGTTCCCTCACCGTAAAATGGAGGTTAATACTGGCCTTCTTCTACTCCCTAAATGCACGTGTTTGTCCTGGCCACCGGGCCCAATTGTTGGCTGTTCACGCGTCGGTTACCCCCACAGGACGAGTCAGCCAATTAAAGGCGAACCAGGCCCGGTCCTGGGATGAGACTCCTTTTCTCATCCCAGGCCTGGACAAGCAGCAGGCCTGGGTCTGGCTCTGCCTTGTCACATGCGGGGGCCAGCCCATTTGCTCGCCTGTGTATAGGAGCGTGAGGTCACGCTGGGTGCTCCCGCCCCACCGAGGCCTTTAGTGTCCCTGGTCCCTAAAGGCCAGGCCGCTCCACCGACGGAGAAGGCGCGAACCCCAGCCGAGCCCAACGGCAGTTGCCGGTTGCCGGGCCACCTGTTGCTGCAGCTCTGACTGGTTCCTTCCCTCGACAACGCGGCGGCTGTAACCAATCGACAGCGAGGCCAGTCGCGAGACCCCGCCCCGCCCTGCAGGAGCCAGCCGCGCGCTCGCTGGCAGGAGGGTGGGTAGTTTGCCCAGCGTTGGGGGCTGGTCCCATAAAAGAGAAAGTACACTTAGACCCGACCCCGCTGAACGCTGTTAGAAACCGTCCTGGCTGGGAGGCAAGAGGTGTGTGACTGGACAAGACTCCTTTCTGGCCGTCAGTCTTGCCATCCTCACAAAGAGGTTGGCGGCCCGAGAGAGTGTGAGGCAGAGGCGGGGAATGGCAAAGGAGTGACCATCTGGGGGAACGAAAGAGTAAACGCGGTGATAGGACGCACGGAAATGGGAGTGGAGAAAGTCACGGAGAGAACCTTAGGCGGGGCGTTTCCCGCGGAAAGGCGGCGGCTCCAGCGTCTTTTCACCCAAGTACGAGCTGGCACGCCCCGCCCCGCACGCCCCGCCCCGCACGCCCCGCCCCCGAGACCTGTGCCGAGCCGCCGCCCGCGCGGAGCCACACTGCAAAGCCCTGCTGTTCGCGCCTTGAGATCGACCGTCCGCGTTGGTCCGGCTCGCCCGACGCGCCCTCCTCCAGCCGATACACGCAGCCGCACGCACTCTCGTGTTCTCCCTGAGGCTCGGTGAGCCTGGCCCCAGCCCTGCACCCTCTGCGCCCCCTACACCTGTTCTGCGTGCGCTGCCCGCTCTTCCATTTCCCTTCTCTCCCACCCAACTTTGTACTCTTTTCTTTCTTTCGGTTTTATTTCTTTGTTTTTGTTTGTTTGTTTGTTTGTTTGTTTGTTTGAGACAGGCTGTCGCTCTGTCTCCCAGGCTGGAGGGCAGTGGCGCGATCTCGGCTCACTGCAGCCTCCACCTCCCAGGTTCAAGCGATCCGCCTACCGAGTAGCTGCGATTACAGGCGCCCGCCTGGCTAATTTTTGTGTTTTGTAGAGACGGGGTTTCGCTTTGTTGCCTAGGCTGGTCTCGAACTCCTGAGTTCAAGCGATCCGCCCGCCTCGGCCTCACAAAGTCCTAGAATTTTGGGCGTGAGCCACCGCGCTCGGCCTGTACAAATCCTTTATGTCCTTGGTTCTTTGTTTCTCTTCTCTTACTCTTTTTCTTACTCCCTTTTGTTCTTTCCCTCTCCCGTTCAGTTGGCTGTCGTTTGATCCTCCACCTTTCAATCCCTCCTTTCCACCACGACGCCCAGCCCTGCCTTGGATGGGGACCGTCAGCGATGACCACAATGACCTCTCTCTCACCAGGCGGCTCCAGGCAGTGTTCCTGCACTGCCTTTCCCAGGGCTTGGGGGCTTTTTCTAGTGGGCTTTGAGCTGCTCAGTCTGGCCCCTGCAGGGCCAGCTCCCAGCCCATCCAACCTCCTCACAGCCCAGCCTGGGCCCTAGCCAATTCCCGGAGATTCTCTGTCCCATCGTGACCCCCTCATAACTCTCTCACTCACCAAAGTCTGATGACTGTGCTAGGGGGTGCTTATCTAGAGTACTGGGTGTTACAAAAGCAGAAACCTGGACAGGAGCAAATTTGTGATATTAAGCAGGTGGGGTGGGGGTGGGGAGTGTACCTAGGTTCATTTTCTGCCCTGCTTTTCCCCTTTCCAGTGTGTGCACTTAATCAGTTCCTGGGTGAGATGGGCCCTGTTCTCCATCCCTCTCCAAGGCATGGACTGGGTGGGCTTGTGTGTCTTGGGGCAGGTGGCCCTTTCTAAACTCTCCGCCTTTGCTCACCCACAGGACACATAGTATGACCATTAGGTGTTTCGTCTCCCACCCATTTTCTATGGAAAACCAAGGGGATCAGGCCATGATAGCCACTGGCAGCTTTGAAGAACGGGACACCTTTAGAGAAGCTTGATCTTGGAGGCCTCACCGTGAGACCTTACAAAGCCAGGTAAGAGTCCAGTCCAAGGAAGAGATCTCTTGCTGCCTCCTAACCCTGTGGTCTAGGGACAGGAGTCAGCGGGGCATTAACAAAAATAACTACCATCCCCACCCCCATGACAGTGATGTGGCTCTTTCCAGTTCACAGAGCACTCTCACACCTCCCTGCTCTCATTCTGGCCCTTCAGCCGAATCAAGCCAAGGTTCTTGGTCCCCATTTTATAAAGGAGAAAACAGGCCCACGTGGAACAGTGACTGGCCCCAGGTCATCCTGGGAGCCAGCAGAAGAGCTAGGACAGGAACCTGTTGTTCTAACTTCATATTTTTGATGCTAGCTTTTGACTATCCCTGAAACCGAGATTGGTAATCAGCCTTGTGCGGTTCTGAAACTGGTTATTTGCTGGGAACTGTAAGAAAGGATTAACTATTTCTAGGCCTGCATTTTAATTGCTGTCAGTAGGGCCCCCTTACCCACCCTCTGAAGGGCCTGGTTTGGCAAATCCAAGGCAACATTCAGAATGGCAGCTGAACCTCTGTGCACTTGTCTTTGGGCAGCAGCTGGGTCTTATTCTCTGGCCTTCACAACATCCTGCAACCCAGCTCAAGGTTAGGAATGTGATAGACTCATGACATGATGTCTCTGATGCCCAGAGAAGGGATACCATTTGCCTGAGCCTTCTGAGGACTGTTTAATCAGCCTGAGAGAACTTTCCTTGTGAAAGGTCCTGCCTGTGCCTGGGGCTGAGAAAACAGCAGGAAGGAACTGAGGAGCTGGGCAGCAGTGCAAAGCAAATACCACCAGCTTTGGTGCCTGTAGGTGTGGCTCTTACTCATCTCACATGGAAGTAAGGGCAGCCACCTTGCAGGGCTGCTCTGAGGATTGAGCTAATACAGTGCCCTGGGCATTGGGGTGGGGAAAGTTGTGGAGCACCTCCTGGGGGAAGGGGGTGTCAGAGCAGGGAACCTGGGGAGTCCAGGGGCACCTTCATCAACCCGCTCTGTCATTTGAGCAGCAGTCTTCACTGAGCCTCATGGGCAAGCTGGAGGGAAACAGGAATAAGGTCAGGCCTTGTTCTGTAGGTCCCAGTGTAGTTGCTATGGTGAGTGTCTTCATTTCCCTGGTTGCCCCAGCCACCTGGAGTGAGAAGCCCAAGAGGAAGCTGGGTGAGCTCTTTGTTTCCATGGGTCTCTGTATTCACAGCTGACTCCCTTCACCAGCCAGCTCTTTCATCTGAGCCCCAGCAACCAAGGCAGTCAGTCAGGCGGGGCTCAAAGCAGCTGCTCCAATGAAGTCAAAGAAATAAGCTCAGGGGAAGAAGCAGGTCACCCTCCCCCACTAGGGTGCTGGGCTTACTTCCTCTTGGGGCAGTGGAGGAGGGCGTGGTTCCAATTCAGAACAAAATGGGGCTTTTGGTTTCCCTTATCACTCTTCACAGCTCTGACCTGTACCCCCCATCCTTGCCTGTCTTGTGTAAGTGTGGATCCCCCTAAGTTGGAGGAAAGGAAACTGGCCCAAACAAAAAGGAGAGCAATTTTCTTTGCATCACATGGTAGGCCAGGAGGAGTCTAATGCCCCAGAGTTTACTCTCAGCCCCCAAAATCACCTAGCTCAATGTTACCTTATCTAAGAAGTCTTTAGTTTTGTTGTTGTTGTTGTTGTTGTTGTTGTTGTTGTTGTTGTTTGAGACAAGGTCTCACACTCTCACCCAGACTGGAACACAGTGGCACAATCACAGCTCACTGCAGCCTTAGCCTCCTGGGCTCAAGTAATCCTCCCAAGTAGCTGGGACTATAAGCATGCACCATCATGTCCAGCTAATTTATTTTTATTTATATTTTTTTAGACAGGGTCTCACTATGTTGCCCTGGCTGGTCTTGAACTCCTGGGATCAAGCAGTCCTCCCACTTCGGCCTCCCAAAGTGCTAGTTTGTTTTTTGTTTTTGTTTTTGTTTTTTTTGAAACAGTCTTGCTCTGTCGCCTAGGCTGGAGTGCAGTGGCACAATCTTAGCTCACTGCAACCTCCACCTCCTGGGTTCAAGCGATTCTCCTGCCTCAGCCTCCTAAGTAGTTGGGAATACAGGCGCGTGCCACCACACCCAGCTAATTTTTGTATTTTTAGTGTAGATGGGGTTTTGCCATGTTGGCCAAGCTGGTCTCAAACTCCTGACCTCAGGTGATCTGCCCGCCTCGGCCCCCCAAAGTGTTGGAATTACAGGCATGAGCCACCGCACCCAGCCCAGGAAGTCTTTTCTAATCACTCACTCTTCCTTCTCTCCCGGTGGCCTTGGTTGTTCCCTCCTTTGCATTTTGAGAGTATGTCCTGTAAGCCTCAAATGCAGCTTGAATCATCTGCCCACCCACCCCTGTGCCCAACAGTAAGCCTCCTCTAGGGTAGATATTATCTCCTGCATCTCAGTGAACCACTGCCCAGCAAAGCAGTCTTGCTAAAACAGTGACTCTGGAGATCCTAAGCTGTGTGGGAGCTAGAGGAGAGAATTAGACTGACAGTCTGGGAAGGGACTGAATTCGTCATCTTGTACCTTCCTTTTCTTCTTAAGTTCCAGACCCGTGGAAACCATTCCTGCTTAGACATCCAGAACATAAGCCTGTGGGTCTGTGCCTGTCGGGTCTTAGTCTGGGTGAAACTTTTCTCCACTTCTGTCAGCTCTCCAGATGAATCACAGAAGCAGGAACATGGGCATCATCAGTGAAACCTCTGCATCCAGCAGACAGAGGGCTAGTCCAGTGGCTGTTTATGAGGCAGCGCTAGGAGAGCTCTGATCCAGACTCTCCCTGTATTGAAAGGGAGGGAGCCCTTCATGAAGTATTGACTGCGTGAGCAGGAATTGCTTCACCAGTGCCTAATTGAGTGCCTCTCGAGCTCACATCTATTTTCCCTCATGAGGCCACTTGGAGTCTTGCTGAGGGACTTGGTGCTGTTAGGGAAGCTGGGGTTGGGGATGGTGAGCAGGGAGGGCCTGGGGACATCGTGACTAATGGGGCTTTTCTCCTCTTGGCTTAGATTCCGGCAGAGTTCCTCTATCTCGTCTTGTTACTGATTAAAGGTGCCCCGTCTCCAGTTTTTTTCCGTCTCCTGGGAGGTAGCAGGAAATCAGCATCATGGTTGGGTTCAAGGCCACAGATGTCCCCCCTACTGCCACTGTGAAGTTTCTTGGGGCTGGCACAGCTGCCTGCATCGCAGATCTCATCACCTTTCCTCTGGATACTGCTAAAGTCCGGTTACAGGTGAGGGGATGAAGCCTGGGGATCTTGATGGTGTCTACTCTGTTCCCTCCCCAAGGACACAGACCCCTCAAGGGCCACTGGGTATTTGGAGCATCGAGATGACTGGAGGTGGGAAGGGCAACATGCCTATCCCTGTAGCTACCCTGTTTTGGCCTTGCAGATCCAAGGAGAAAGTCAGGGGCCAGTGCGCGCTACAGCCGGCGCCCAGTACCGTGGTGTGCTAGGCACCATTCTGACCATGGTGCGTACCGAGGGCCCCCGAAGCCTCTACAATGGACTGGTTGCCGGCCTGCAGCGCCAAATGAGCTTTGCCTCTGTCCGCATCGGCCTGTATGACTCTGTCAAACAGTTCTACACCAAGGGCTCTGAGCGTGAGTATGGAGCTAGGCTGGAGGCCCCTTGGCCCTTTTTTCTCAGTGATGATTGATCTTAGTTCATTCAGCCATATAGGTGTTTTAGGCCCCATGATCCCTAGGAAGATCAGAGGAACAGAGAACTGGAAGGGCCTGGTCCTCCGCATAGTTCCCGAGCACCTGGGCTACACCAGGCTCTGAGCAGGGCATCATCCCATGACAGTCCTCACCACCACCTTGGGAGTAGGCAGTATCATCCCAGTGTTATAGAAGAAGAGACTGAGGTGGGAAGGCAGTGGGTAGAGGGGGCCTTTGGCCAAGGGCACACAGTAGAGAGCCAGGACACTTGCCTGCAAGGCCAGCGTTCTTCCCTTTCACCTCCGTAGTATGCCCTGCCAACCCTCCATTTTACATATGAAGAAACAGAGCCCCAAACAAAAAGTTTTCTTTCCCAAGATCACATGGCAGGAAGAAGTAAAGCCGACCTGAGATCCCAAGTCTTAGGAGTCCCAGTCCTCAGAAAGCCACTTCTCTCTGAGCCTTGGTTTTACATTTGTCAGATGGAAATGATTGTGATTTCTCAGGGCTGTTGAGCAGGTAAATGAAAATGTTTTATGAAAGAAAGCACCAGGTTTCATTTTTTTTTTTTTTTTGAGGAGGAGGAGGAGTCTCGCTCTGTCACCCAGGCTGGAGTGCAGTGGCGTGATCTCGGCTCACTGCAAGCTTCGCCTCCTGGGTTCCCGCCATTCTCCCGCCTCAGCCTCCCGAGTAGCTGGGACTACAGGCGCCCGCCACCTCACCCGGCTAGTTTTTTGTATTTTTTTTAGTAGAGACGGGGTTTCACCGTATTAGCCAGGAGGGTCTCGATCTCCTGACCTCGTGATCCACCCGCCTCGGCCTCCCAAAGTGCTGGGATTACAGGCTTGAGCCACCGCGCCCGGCCCAGGTTTCATTTTGGTCTTAACCCTTGCTATGTCCCTAGCAAGGAGTAGACATTCATAGGGTTATTTTGTTTGATGTGAGTTCTTAGAGCAAGAGCTTGTAGAAGGCCAAAAGCTTCTGGATTCTATTCCCCAAAGCAGGAGATGACAGTGACAGGGTGGTTTTGGTGAGGAGAGATGAGGTAGAAAACCAGTGCAAGCCTGCTGGCCACTGACCCCATGACTCACCCACAGACGCCAGCATTGGGAGCCGCCTCCTAGCAGGCAGCACCACAGGTGCCCTGGCTGTGGCTGTGGCCCAGCCCACGGATGTGGTAAAGGTCCGGTTCCAAGCTCAGGCCCGGGTTGGAGGTGGTCGGAGATACCAAAGCACCATCGATGCCTACAAGACCATTGCCCGAGAGGAAGGGTTTGGGGGCCTCTGGAAAGGTGTGTACAGTTGTTTTCTTTTCCCCTTTTCCTCCTCCCCGATTCTCTGGTCTCACCCAGGATCTCCCTCCTCCTACAGGGACCTCTCCCAATGTTGCTCGTAATGCCATTGTCAACTGTGCTGAGCTGGTGACCTATGACCTCATCAAGGATGCCCTTCTGACAGCCAACCTCATGACAGGTGAGTCACGAGGTAGATGGTGCTGGGTCTCACCCTTCCCCCATGCCGGGAGCAGGTGCGGGGGTCTAGTTGACACCAGAAGACTACGTCTTTTCATCCTATTTGCCCTTTTCAGGGAGAGTAAGATATATCTCTTACTTGCCATATTGAAGCCAACTAGGATGAAGCTCCCACTTTGCATATTGAGGAACTGAGGCTAGATTGGCACAATGACTCAGGTCCTCAGAAGAGGTCTCAGCTGGAGTCCCTGTCTCTTGTTTTTGTTTTTTGTTTTGTTTTTTGTTTTTTTGAGACAGAGTCTCACCATGTAATCTCGGCTCATTGCAACCTTCTCCTCCCAGGTTCAAGCAATTCTTATGCCTCAGCCTCCCGAGTAGCTGGGATTACAGGTGTGCGCCAGCACACTGGGTAATTTTTGTATTTTTAGTAGAGATGGCGTTTCCCCATGTTAGCCAGGCTGGTCTCGAACTCCTGGCCTCAAGTGATCCACCCGCCTTGGCCTCCCAAAGTGCTGGGATTACAGGTGTGAGCCACCACGCACCACCCTCTTATTTGTTTTTTGAGACAGGGTCTTGCTGTGTTGCCCAGGCTGGAGTGCAGTGGGGTGATTAATGGCTTGTTGCAGCCTCGACCTCCCTGACTCAAGCAATCCTCCCACCTCAGCCTCCTGAGTAGCTGGGACTATAGGCACACACCACTGTGTCTGGCTAATTTTTCTATTTTGTAGAGACAGGGTTTTGCCATGTTGCCCAGTCTGGTCTTGAACTCCTGGGATCAAGTGATCCACCCACCTCGGCCTCCAAAAGTCCTGGATTACAGGCATGAGCCATTGTGCCCACCCTCTCTGTCTCTTTAAAATCGTGAAAACTCTTAGCTACTTTAGTAATTCTTCCTTCTGGAATGATGAGTGAAGAATCTTGACTGCCTTGCCTGCTCCTCCTTGACAGATGATCTCCCTTGCCACTTCACTTCCGCCTTTGGGGCAGGCTTCTGCACCACTGTCATCGCCTCCCCTATAGACGTGGTCAAGACGAGATACATGAACTCTGCCCTGGGCCAGTACAGCAGCGCCGGCCACTGTGCCCTCACCATGCTCCAGAAGGAGGGACCCCGAGCCTTCTACAAAGGGTGAGCCTCTGCTCCTCCCCACCCAGTTCAGGCCTCTTGGCTACGCATGTCTATCATGGGTGGGAGAGAAGCACCCAGAAGTGAGTATCAGCCCAGTGTCAGGCAGTTCTGATCCCACTCCTGGCATTTTGCCAGCTTTCACTTATCCCTTTAATTCCTTCCTCCCAGAATTGCTACTATCACAATTTTGTATTTGTTAAATGGAGACTCAAAGGGAATTCATACCAGGCAGCTGTGAGCTCAGTTTATTGAGTCCTCCCAGCCTCCTCTGGGACAGAGCCACTGGGTTAGATTGAATACCAGGCCCAGTGAGGAAAGTGGGAGGTGGAGGTACCCCCATGACCTGTGTTTTTTCTCCCCTAGGTTCATGCCCTCCTTTCTCCGCTTGGGTTCCTGGAACGTGGTGATGTTCGTCACCTATGAGCAGCTGAAACGGGCCCTCATGGCCGCCTGCACTTCCCGAGAGGCTCCCTTCTGAGCCTCTCCTGCTGCTGACCTGATCACCTCTGGCTTTGGCTCTAGTTGGGCCATGCTTTCCTTTTCTTCCTTCTTTCCCTTCCCTCCTTCCCTCTTTCCCCGCCTCTCCCTTCTGCTCCTTTACCCACCACCTTCCTCTCTCCACATTGTCATCTCCTCATTGTCTCTCAGTGCTGGTGGAGTTGACATCTGACAGTGTGGGAGGCCTGGTACCAGCCAGGATCCCAAGCCTCCCGTCCCTTGGAACATTCAGCCAGAATCTTCATCCTGCCCCCTGCAGCCCACCCTAGCCCACTCGTCACCCATAAAGCAAGCTCAACCTTGGTGTCTCCTCCCTCTCTTGTAGCTGTTACCAGAGGTCTTGGTCCAATGGCCTTTTTGGTACCTGGTGGGCAGGGGAGGAACCACCTGACTTTGAAAATGGGTGTGATCCACCTTCTACCTCCAGCATCCAATCTGCAGCCCATGGAGGTCTAGTCCATTTCTCTTCAGACCTAGGCCCTGCACTAACATGGGGAGAGCAGGAGCCACCTGAGAAACAGTAGTGGCCTTGCTCTCGCCTCCCCTTCTTTTGCCAGGCCACTTGAGCTCTTACTCAGAATCTGGTACCCTAGTGCCTGCCATCCCAACCCCCCACCCCAGCCGCAGGCCTGTTTATCTGCACAACAAGAGTGCTCCTGTCTGCCCTGCAGCTCCTGCAGTTCCAGAGGAACATGAGACTCTTAAATGCTGTCAACTTTATTTTATTCCATTTTACAAATGGAAGGAAGACCCACCTCTCCCAAAGTCCCAGACCTTGTGAGAACAAGTCAGCCTCCTTCCACCCTCCACAGTCATACCCACAGAGGAAGTGTTACTGAACTGAGTGGAGCAGGCCCTGACTCCACAGAGGGTGGGTGGAGGCTGCAGGGTAAATATCCGGTCTCTGCCTGAGGATACTTTCCATTTGTGTATTTTGTTGTTTTGAGACAGAGTCTTACTTGCTGTCACCCAGGCTGGAGTGCAGTAGTGCAATCTCGGCTCACTGCATCCTCTCCCAGGTTCAGGCAATTCTCCTGCCTCAGCCTCCCAAGTAGCTGGGATTACAGGCATACACCATCACACTTGGCTAATTTTTGTGTTTTTAGTAGAGACGGGGTTTTGCCATGTTGGCCAGTCTGGTCCTGAACTCCTAACCTCAAGCGATCCACCTACCTCAGCCTCCCAAAGTGCTGGGATTACAAGCATGAGCCACCGCGCCTGGCCAGGATACTTTCCATTTGGAGTCTCACCACAGCCCCTCTCCACCTGCCCCCGCCCCAGCTAGGGATCCAAGGAGTCCATGAGAAACCAGGGCTTTGGCTACACAGGGGTCTCCACTTCTCTGTCCCTGTTCTTATCACCTGCCCTCAGAGGCAGGCGGGCAGGGCTACTACAATTTCAAGGAGTGGAGACTGTGAGGTCCCAGAATCCCAAGGCATCTTCTGTAGGGCTGGGCCCTTAGTAGTATGTCACTCAGACCCAGTTCGTAGGTGTCTGAAGAAGCTGAGGCCTGACACAGGAGATGCAGGCAAGAACACCCAGAAAGTCCGCTACTGAACTGGGACCGGGACCCAGTCCTCCTTCCCCTTCTGGACTCCCCAAGACCAATGCTGGGGTCCTTGGGGAAGCCTGTTTGGCAGCTATGGAGCCAGGCCCTGAGAACACAACCACCCTCCCTCTTCCCTCAGCCTCAAGCAGCTGACGCCACTGCTCCTTTCCCTCATTAGCCCAGTGGTCAGAGCTGGAGGCTAGACCCTTCAGTGCTTGGGTTGAGGGCCAGGGTATTAGACTGGTTCTTGGAGAAGGAACGAGGGTCTAGGATTCTTCAGCTTCTTAGTTTTTGACAAATTGATCTGAGGCCCCATAGTCCTCGGGAGGGACAGGGTTGAGTGCCATAAGGTGGCAAACCAGGGTAAGAGCGACAGGCAGCCCAGGCAGGCTGCAGGGGATGGCATGTATGGAGGACCTGGCCAATGCTTTATGTACCTTCTCACACTAATCCTGTGAGGCAGGCTGTTAGCTCTGCTCTGGACGGGAGGAAGGAGGGGCAGTTTGGTAGGTGTGTGTCAAAGCTAAACAGTCCAGGTGGGCATGAGCAAGTCAGCTGGTTCATTCAGCAGCCTTAATAGACATGAGGCTACCCACCTTCATTGTGGTTCTGGGTGTGGCCTTGGGACAATGAACTGGGAACAGTGGTAGGAACCACTGGAAAACATACCAGTGGGTCTCATTCATTCTGATCAGAGGTAGATCAATTCTCTTTGGTCCCCAACCCTTTAATGCCTATTAAGTGGGCATATGATAAGCCCTGCTTTGCCTAATTCAAGGTAGCACTGAAGATCACTGAGGTAATAGGAATCTCCTAAGGGACTTTCAGGCCTGAGACCCAGGCTTCCTTCAGAGCCTCATGATAAGGAGTAGGCTTTCCTGCTGCCCTACAGGAGACCTAGAGTTCAAGAATTTCACAGCCCTGGCTCTACACTCCAATTCAGGGCTTGCTCTCAGAACAGGGCAGCTCTCACCACCCCGCTCCACCTGAGTCCTGCCCCAGAGTATTTCATGCCTCACCATCTGGTTTCCATGAAAGGCCTGCAAGGTAGGGGCTATAAGCTTTAAGAGAGATGAAGTGACTTGCCCAAAGGCACACAGCTGGCTAGTAGCACCCCTGGGATCCAGAACAGATGTGTCTGACTCCAAAGCCCATGTGCTTTTAACTACTGTGCCGAAATGCTTCATGGAGCCTTGGTCCTGGAGTCTTCATCGCAAGGTCTTTGGGCAGCTGACTTTACGGTGATTTTTTTTTTTTTTTTTTTTTTGAGACAGAGTCTCACTCTGTTGCCAGGCTGGAGTGCAGTGGCACGATCTCGGCTCACTGCAACCTCTGCCTCCTGGGTTCACGTGATTCTCCTGCCTCAGCCTGCCAAGTAGCTGGGATTACAAGTGAATGCCACCATGCCCGGCTAAGTTTTGTATTTTTAGTAGAGACGAGGTTTCACCATGTTGCCCAGGCTGGTCTCAAACCCCTGACCTTGTGATCCACCCGCCTCGGCCTCCCAAAGTGCTGGCATTACAGGCGTGAGCCACTGCGCCCAGCCCATGGTGATTTTTTTTAATGACAAAAGTGCTACTGAACCCCCATTTAAGAAAAAGCCTTAAGCTGATGTGATTTGAATGGTGGAGTCCCAAGCAATCTGGAGAACGTGGGGCCATTTCTGGCACCTCTGAAGGCATTCCATGGAATTGGCTACCTACTCCCCGAAGCCTGGATCTATTCTCATCCAAGTTCAGACTGTAGAAGGGAACCTCGCTGGCATGGAAGGGGAGCATAGCACACTTGTTGACTTTGAGGAGGCACGTGTGGTCTACGCAGGCCCTGTTGGACCTGGATGCTGGAACTCCAGGCCTTGGGGGCAGCAGGACTGTTATCCCTTCCTGAATCTAAGCAGTGAGTTCACCAAGCACTTTCACATCAATGATTTCAGTCCTCACAACGTGCCTGTGAGGGGGTTACGAGCTCTGCTCTACTGACAAGACAGGTGTGGTAACTGGTTCCAGGAGAAAGTGGCAGGGCTGGGATCAGAACTTGGGTTTCCCAGCTCACCCTGCCCAGGACCCTATCACAGACCAGGGGATTGAGGCCAGAGGGGTAGAACCAAAGCTGTTTCCAGTGCACACGTGTTCTTTATGCTGCTCTTCTACGCAGGGTGAGTCTATGGGAAGTAACCTTCAAGGTTTTGGGGGGTTTCTGGTTTTGTTTTGTTTTGAGACAGAGTCTTGCTCTGTCACCCAGGCTGGAGTGCAGTGCCACAATCTCGGCTCACTGCAACCTCCACCTCCTGGATTCAAGTGGTTCCCCTGCGTCAGCCTCCCGAGTAGCTGGGATTACAGGCACTCACCACCACACCCAGCTAATTTTTGTATTTTTAGTAGAGACGGGTTTTTACCATGTTTGCCAGGCTAATCTTGAACTCCTGACCTCAGGTGATCCACCTGCCTCGGCCTCCCGAAGTCCTGGGATTACAAACATGAGCCACCACACCCGGCCTTTTTGGGTTTTTTTGAGATGGAGTTTCACTTTTGCCCAGGCTGGAGTGCAGTGGAGCGATCTCAGCTCACTGCAACTCTGCTTCCCCGGTTCAAGCAATTCTCCTGCCTCAACCTTTGGAGTAGCTGGGATTACAGGTGCCCGCCATCACACCTGGCTAATTTTTGTATCTAGTAGAGATGAGGTTTCACTATGTTGGCCATGCTGGTCTGGAACTCCTGACCTCAAGTGATCTGCCCACCTTGGCCTCCCAAAGTCTAGGCATGAGCCACTGCACCCTGCCACCTTCAAGGTTCTGATGACAGCCTTGCCACTGAGGCCTGAGTGACCTGCAACAAATGTTTTCTTTTGTGCTTTAGTTTTCCTGTCTCTAACGTGACCATATCATGCTCCAGAGATTGTCTCTTCCGTCATGAAAAGCCAGAGCAGAGCTAGAGACCCTCAGAGGCCACACAGCCCTGCCCCACTCTATCAAAGTGGAAGCACAGAGGATCTGAACCCTTACCTGCCCTTTCCCACAAAGCCAGGACAGGGACCCAGGCACTCAGCTCCTTGGGCCTCTTTCTTCCCTGTGCCCCCCAAGAAAGGCTAATATGAAGCTCCTCTCCAACGCACTCTCATGGGTGTAGCTGGAGGACAGGAAAATAGATCTTTATTATGTTAGTTTAAGCCCTGCACCATCCCACTCTGGTATCATATCTGTGCAGCAGGCTCCCTGAGGCTATGCACACCTGTGCACACCCTGAGGCTATGGCGGGTAGGGGTGGGGTGAGGCCCAGCTAGCCTCCTCTCACCCCTGCTCCAGCCCCCCACAGTCATGTCAGCAATGCCTGGCGCAGCATCTGCTTCTTCTGGGGTGTGAGGCGGGTGGGGAACTGGATGTCGAAGAAGATGAAGAGATCCCCCTTCTTAGTGGGGTCCTCTGGCAATGGCATCCCCTCACCTGGCACCTTCTTGAAGTATTTGGGGCTGAAATAGGATGAAAGAAAGGAGCTTAGAGATCATCCCAGAGCAGCACCTCAGCAAGTCCCTGTCACATAACCCCTACTCACATAACCCCAGGAAGGGAACAGTCACTCCAGCCTTCACCTGGAGTGGCTCTTAGTCGGAACTGGTTGGGAAAGGAGAGGAGATTGGCTTATTCCAACAGCTTGCTCCCTGAAAACCTGTTTACACTGAGTCTCTGATGGAGGATTCCAGAAACTTTGTTTAAGATATGGGAAACGGGGCCGGGCGCAGTGGCTCAAGCCTGTAATCCCAGCACTTTGGGAGGCCGAGACGGGCGGATCACGAGGTCAGGAGATCGAGACCATCCTGGCTAACATGGTGAAACCCCATCTCTACTAAAAATACAAAAATTAGCCGGGCGAGGTGGCGGGCGCCTGTAGTCCCAGCTACTCGGGAGGCTAAGGCAGGAGAATGGCGTAAAAGGCAGGAGAATGGCGTAAACCCGGGAGGCGGAGCTTGCAGTGAGCTGAGATCCGGCCACTGCACTCCAGTCCGGGGGACAGAGCGAGACTCCGCCTCAAAAAAAAAAAAAAAAAAAGATATGGGAAACGGGAAGTAAGGGTGAGCAAAGCCTGAGGTGAGGGCGGGGGTGCTGGGCTGCCAGGCAAACCTCCGCAGGGGCAGAGGGCCTTTCTTGGAAAAGGACTTAGGGGATACAACTCAGAACTCTAATGAGAAGTTTGGGGGGATGGAGGCCACGGGGTTGCCCAACACTGGGGGCCTCTAGCTTCTGCAGTGGCTTCGTGTGGATTAGAAAAAGGTGTTCCTTTTGCCAGGTGATTGCAGCCCACAGCGTGGCCAGAGTATAGGTTTGGTTTTGGTCCTCTCTATCCCCTCAGCAGGGAATCCTTGTGCTGGGGGCAGCCTGTACAACTCTACTGGGCAGACCTGTCTGACAATACCCCCTAAATCCCAGGCTAGCCCTTCTCTTGGCTACTGGGGCCCAAGGCAGATGGACTCACTGGATGATGTCATTGATGGGGATGTTGAGCAGACGGTCATCTAGAGTCTTCACCTCCACAGTGCAGCAGGTGAGAGCCTAGGGAGGGTCAGGGCCGAAGGTGGGGCTGAGGAGGGTCACCATGGCCCTCCTATTTAGAAGGCACTTTAGGAACCTGTCCAGTGCCAGACTGTGAGTTGGGCACAAGGGAGACGAGGCTGTTCAAGAACTAATAGGTGAATGACCGAGGCATTTTCTGCCCTGGCAGGAAAGAAGGATGGATCTGGCAGGTAAGATGGATGTTGTATAAATGTAATGATGGAGATAGAATAAAAGTGTTTGTGGGAGCCAAGGAGAGGCCCCTAAACCATTCAGGAGTGGGGCAGGAAGTGGTAGCAGTGGTGGTAGCTATTGATGAGGACCCTATAGGGTCAGGTGAATAGACAGCATTCCAGGGAGAGGGCCCAGCAGAAATGAGAACGGAGGCGTGAAAATGCGTTACGCAGGCAGGGTGCTGTGCGGCAAAGGGGCTGGAGTGTGGGGGAAGGGGTAAGCAGGGAGCAGATCGCAGAGGGCCTCCAGTGGCCCTCTAAACAAAGATGTTTAGACAGTGAGGAGTATGGCAGGGTCCGATGAGTGTGTGGCAGGATCCTAAGGAGAAGAGCCTGGAGGAGATGAGAAGTGGGGAGGAGGACCTGCTGTGCAGATCTGATGCACAGATCCAGGCAGTGCGGATGAGCAGAGGGGACCAAGTGGATGGTGATTTGGAGGGTGGAATTCACAGGGCTTAGTGACTGATGGCAGGTGGTTGCGGGAGGGGATGCCAAGTCTAGGCCGGGGCAGGTGGGGCTCACGCTGATCCCCTCCCTGCTGCTCCTGCGCTTTGCCCACTCACCTTTCCCAGAGGGATGGGGTTCACGAAGAAGAGGTTGTCATTCTCCCTGCGGAAGCGAGGGTGTAGCTTCTCCTTTACAATGAAAATGATGTCTGCTGGGATGATGTTGGGGCCCTGGGCAGGGGACGCCAAAGGGTGACAAGGACTAGTTGGCCGTGTGACCTTGGCCAAGTTCCTGCCTCTACTTGTCTCCATGTCTTCATCTGTACAATGGGGAGATGAGAGCAGGTTTTCTGGAAGGGCCTTTTCAGTTTGGTCCCCATAGCCCAGATAGATTAGAAGCCTGAGAAGCTTACCCAGATGCATCCCCCCAGAATTACTTCTGTACTGAGCATGCCCAAAATAGACACACTCAGCGGGAGGCTCGGAGAGGCTTCCTCAGATGGCAGGTAGAACACTGAGCTGGGCGTCAGGCAACTGACCATATGTCTCTGTCTTGCTAGTAACTCCAGGCATGACACCCCTGTCATGAAGTCACCACAAGTCTGCTGAGGTCTCTTCTGGGCATTGGGGACAGAGGAATCAGACTGGCCCCTCGCCCCAAGGAGCTCCCAGTCTCGTGGCCGGGAGGGAGAGGAACTGACGGTGAATCCTCAGCGCGCTCAAGACATGATAAAGGGAGGCCCAGATCCTGGGGCTCAGAGAAGGCTGCCCAGAGCAGGAAACACGAGCTGGGTTTTGAAGCATGTTTCTTCAAAGTAGATGTTTTATATATTTTTTGTTTTTTGTTTTTTTAGACAGGGTCTCTCTCTGTTGCCCAGGCTGAAGTGTAGTGGCATGATCATAGCTCACCACAGCCTTGACCTCCTGGGCTCAAGAGATCCTCCCGCCTCAGTCTCCTGAGTATCTGGGACAACAGGCACACACTGCCATGCCCAGCTAACTTTTTTGTTTTTAGTAGAGACAAGGTCTTGCTATGTTACCCAGGCTGGTCTCAAACTTCTGAGCTCAAGTGATTCTCTTGCCTTGGCATCCCAAAGTGCTGGAGCTGTAGGTGTAAGCCACCAGGCCAGACTGGAGGTAGATCTTTCATAGGTAAGAAAGGGGGCAAAAAGTGCAGGCAAAGGAATGTATCTTTCCTGGCTCTGAATGCTCCATCATTCTGCCTCTTCTCAGGACTTAAGGACTCAGCACGCCTTGGACAATAATTTTATGTTTTTATTTAAATAGTATTTAATTTAAAAGTGTTACTAATAGGCCAGGCATGGTGGCTCACATCTGTAATCCCAGGCACTGTGGGAGGCCGAGGCAGGCAGATCACCTGAGGTCAGGAGTTCGAGGCCAGTCTGGCCAACATGGAGAAACCCTATCTCTGTAACAATACAAAAATTAGCTGGGTGGCCGGATGCAGTGGCTCATGCCTGTAATCCCAAGCACTTTGGTAGGCTGAGACGGGTGGATCACCTGAGATCAGGAGTTCGAGACCAGCCTGGCCAACATGGTGAAACCCCGTCTCTACTAAAAATACAAAAATTAGCTGGGTGTGGTTGTGCATGCCTGTAATCCCAGCTAGTGGGGAGGCTGAGGCAGCAGAATAACTTGAACCCAGGAAGCAGAGTTTGCAGTGAGCCAAGACTGTGCCACTGCCTTCCAGCCTGGGTAACAGAGTGAGACTCTGTCTCAATAAAAAAAAAAAAAAAATTAGCTGTGTGTGGTGGCACGTGCCTGTAGTCACAGCTACTCAGGAGGCTGGGGCAGGAGAATCGCTTGAATCCAGGAGGTGGGGGTTGCAATGAGCTGAAATCGTGCCACCTCACTCCAGCCTGGGCAACAAAGTGAGACTCCCGTCTCAAAATAAAATAAAATTAATTAATTAAATAAATAAATAAATAAAATTATTATGATTAAATGGTTTCTGAGTAGCTTCTGTAGTTGGGCTTTATTCTGAGAAGCACTGAAGAAAATCAGGAAAACACTGGAGTTCAGACTGGGGTCTCCTTTCAGCTCTCATGTTCTTACCAGGCAAGTCCCATTCTTCTCTGGGCCCCCATTTCCCACTCTGTAAAATGGGGACAGTCCCTGGGCTGCCCATTCACAGAAGCATTATAAGGCTCTGTTCCTTGGAAGGAACATTAGGGATCCCATCTCACCCACTCTGCAGACTGGGCTCTCTACAGACCAAGGCTCACAGGGTCAGGAAAAAGTATTGCCTCTTTTCCCTTCCTTTCCTTCTCAGTCTTCCCACCGCCTGAGTCCAGTGACTGACCTGAGTCAGCTTCTTCCACCCTCACCTGGTCCCCTTCCTTCTCAAAGGTGATGCGTGTGCCCTGCCTCCAACCAGGCTTCACATCAATGGTCAGGATCTTGTCCTTGATGGTGGAGGAGTACCCATCCTCATTCAGCACCTGCAGCAACATATCAGGTGTGGGGAGGTCCGCTTAGGACTTCCATGAGCACAGTCAAGATTTGCTCAGATTTTCATGAACACTCAGGTGACCTTTGCACACATGAAAGATGCTCTATGGGATTTGTACTTGGGCTCAATCCTCAGCAATGGGAAGCGCCTCCACCAATGGGGAGAGCCTGCCCTGAGCCACTCCCACGCCCATCCTGTTGCCATGACAACCAAGAACCTATGATTCCAGGATGGCAGGGGATGCCATGAGACTGGGGCTAGGGGCTGAGATGCCAAGCAGTCACCATTAGTTGATCAAACACACAGCTCCAGGCCTGGCCACTAACAGATACACGGTGAAAATGTACTTCGTTCCTCTCTCCAAATCCCAGAGGCCTGGGCTTGAGTCTCCAGCAAGTCTCTTAATCCCAAAGAGAGAAATGAAAGTCAACATATCTAAGCCTCCCCCAGTGGATTCACCACTGTGTCATCCTTCCACTCCCCAATCGCATGTCCAGATGGGTGCCATCTGTGGAAAGCATGGCCGCATCAGCATCTCCTCTGCTGGGCAAAGGTAGAGGAGGCTTGCTCTTATGCTTGGCACAGGGCTGGGCCATGGGACAGGGCCAAGCCAAGGACTAGACACAAGGCACTGAGGGTCTTCCTCAACCCGTCACCTTGGTGACTGTCTCCCAGCCCACCCTCCATGCCCACTGTTCTTTCTTATGCACGAGGCATGCACCCTGGTAAAAATCCTGGGAATATGGTCTGGTAAAGCCCAGAGGAAAGAATTCAGAGGATTCAGAGCCTTTCCAGTTCCCACGGGGATGAGGCTGAATTGAAAGAGAGGAAGGCTGCAGTTGGGAAGGCTGCAGAGGGCACTCCTGCACTAGGAAAGAACTGGGCTAATATCCTCAATTGTCCCTTCCAAATTTCAGATTCCAGAATTCTAACATCCTACGTCTCTGAATCTAAGGTTCCATAATTCCATCAGAGACCATCCCTGAGTCCTCCCACCCGGGTAAGGGAGGAGGTGGCTGCTAGGCTGCAGGAGATAGGTGATGGCTCCCGGGAGGCGCAAGCTGAGTACTCACCCTTCTGGAGATCTTAATTTTTTTGGTGCAGCCAAAGAATAAGTCCTCCAGGGACAGGTAGAGATCCCGTTCGATTGGGGGGTCCTGCTTCTTGACCCCTCGGCCCTGAAGCCCCCCAAAGTTCAAATCCACCTCACTTCCTTCTGTACCAAAAAACTCTGCAGGAGGTAGGGAGAGGATTAAGAGAAATTGTATTCAGAGACCCAGACACGCGTGTATACACACACACACACACACACACACATACTCCACCTCCCCATCCAGATATGCTCCCCAACCTCTTCAGTGCCATGTGTAATACCCAGCATGCTATAACCACCTCTCAGACTGGCCAAGCCAAGGAGCTGCTTCAACTGCTGATGCAGTGATTATCATCCCTTGCCACTTCCCACTGCTTCACCCCTGATTGGGATATCACCCCCCGCCGCCCCCGCTGCTTCCCCTTCTCTCTTAATCACAACTTGGATACCGTAACTCTGGCTGTCTCAGGAAAGGGAGGCGCTCCCTCTGGTGGCCGCGCTCGGGAGTGCCAGAAGAGACTGCTGGTAGTCTTCGGCAGGAAGGTCAGAGCCGGCTAATCCTCCCTACTCTTCCACAGACGCCACTCCCCTTCGCTGTCCAGCCCAGCCCAAGACTACTAAAGACCCCAGACTCAAGTTTCTATAAAGCTGTCAACTGAGATGGGAGAGGGAAAAGGTTGGTCCCTAACAATTTGAGAAGCCACCAGCATCCCCCAAATTCCTCTTTCTTCAATTTCTTTTGCCCCTGCCCAGCTCTACACCCATAACCCCTCTTGCTGCCCACATCATTCCTCCCAGTGCAAAGACAGCCCCATCCCGGCTCTGCCCCTGATGTGCTGTGTGATCCGTGGGCTTCAGTGTCTTGGTCTGTGGGATGGGGTAATAATCCCTGACCTGGCTTCCACCATTAAGATAAAGAGCTGAAACTTGCTGAGAGCTTACTATGCATCAGGTGCTATTTTTGGCGCCTTACATTATTATTTCATTGGTCCAGAGAGGCCAAACAAAATGCTTAAGGTCCCATAGCTAGTAAGCAGTAGAGTTGGGATCTGAACCACAGGACAATATGAATACGGAAATTGTGTCCTTAACCACTGTGCCACACTGCATTGCTAGATATGGAAGCCCTTCGTAAGCTGTAAACTTGAGGGGCACTATGGTTCAGAGTTCCCATATTCTGTCTCTCATGGTTAATGCCATGGAATGAACTTCACAGGTGAATGGTGAAATGACCTTAGGCAGGGATGAGGTGACTACACTGTGTCCCTCTAAGATGTGATGGGCAATCAAGGGGCCTGCAAATCATCTGGTCCTCCTGTTGCATTGCTGATTTCACTTGTCCATCCAGACCTACAGTGTACCAGGCAGTAAACACCCCAATAGCCAGGCCACAGGAAGCCCAGCCCCTCAACCCTGCAGGAAGATGGGACTCAGGAACCCTTGGGGTGGCGCACTGTGGCAGTATAACTTCTGGGTGCTGCCTAAGGAGGCCCAGACCCTGAGCCTGACCTTTCCCAATGAGCGATGCCCTATAGACTCCCTTGGCTCCTTTGAACTGAGACAGGTTGGGAGACAAGGTCCACCGTATGGCATTTTTGGGCTGCAAAGCCCCTTTCCTTTTCTTTTTCTTTTTTTCTTTTTTTTTTTGAGACGGAGTCTCACTCTTGTTGCCAGGCTGGAGTGCAATGGCGCAATCTTGGCTCACCGCAACGTCCACCTCCTTGGTGCAAGTGATTCTCCTACCTCAGCCTCCTGAGTAGCTGGAATTACAGGAATGTGCCACCGTACCCGACTGTTTTTTTTTTTTGTTTTTTGTTTTTTTTTTTTTTTTTTAGTAGAGATGGGTTTTCTCCATGGTAGTCAGGCTGGTCTCGAACTCCCGACCTCAGGTGATCTGCTGGCCTGGGCCTACCGAAGTGCTGGGATTACAGGCGTGAGCCACCGTGCCTGGCCGATTGCAAAGCCCCTTTTCATAAACATTATCTCATCTGATAATAGCCCTTGAGCCTTAATGATTATTTTGTCTATGTAATGGTTAGGAAGCTGGGGTTTCAGAGGGGTAAGGAAATTTTCCCAGGACCACACGGTTCACAAATGGCAGCACATGGATTGGAAACAGGCCTGCTACTCAAAGCCCCTTGCTGTTTTCAGTCTCACGGGGAGCTTATAAACTAAGCTTCCTCTGGCAGACACATGAGGGTGGCACACAAGGGGAGCAGTCTCTGAGGCAGAGGGGCTATAACCCACGTATTGGCACAGAGAAGAGAAGGAGAGAACTTTTGAAGTTCAGAAAGGCTGAAGTATAGTCAGGGAGAAGGGGAAAGGGGTGTAGGAGAAAACAGGCAGTGAAAATCTAGCCCTATGTGGGCATAACTAGAGCCAGGAAGAAAGGTGTGAAGGTCTTTTCACTGCCTTTGCAAGATGATTCTGAGCCTCAGAAATCAACTCTTGGTCAGTTCATCTGAGACCTGGGATCATGCACCCATCCACCTACCTAGCCATCCATCCGCCTACCCAGCCATCCATCTGCCTACCCACCCACCTGCCACACGCCCATCTATTCATTCACACACCCACTCATCCATTCATCCATCTGTCCTTCCTTCCTTCATTTCACGCATCCACCCATCCACTCACTCTTGTTAGATGCTAGGCTGGGGTTTGGCTACTCTGAGATCAATCAGACCTGGAGGAGCTCCCAGTCTGGTAAGGAGACAAGCGTATTAGGGAAACTATAAATAGCACAAGAACTGTTTTAACTGCAAAAGAGACAAGAGGTATCTTCCCACAAATACAATATTAGCAAAAGACCAGAAAGAAACTAAATACCCATCAATAAGACAGTAATTAAAAATAATAAATTATACCTGGCACAGTGGCTCATGCCTGTAATCCCAGCACTTTGGGAGGATTAGGCAGGCAGATCACCTGAGGTCAGGAGTTCAAAACCAGCCTGGCCAGTCTTGAGTGGAAACCCCATCTCTACTAAAAATATAAAAATTAGCCAGGCGTTCTGGCGCCCACCTGTAATCTCAGCTACTCGGGTGGCTGAGGCAGGAGAATCGCTTGAACCCAGGAGGCAGAGTTTGCAGTGAGCCAAGATTGTGCCACTGCACTCCTGGGCAACAGATTAATACTCTAATAATAATAAATTATAAAACACCCATGGTAGCCATGCTGGCACTTGGCATCCGCTCTGACCTCCTTCTTGCATACCTTCCCTCCTAGAGAATCTGTAGAGCCAAAAGGAACATCCCCCAGACTCTCCAGCAGCTAAGGTTCTGGCTTTGAATTCTGTTCATAAGGTAAACCCTGAGCTACTTGGGAGGCAGGAAGAAGGCGGCAGGCATCTCTCCATGGCTCTGTCTGGAGCTGGTGAGCACTGTCGTGGAAATACTAGGTTTTTCTGCAGCAGCCTTTGTGTGTCCACCTACGAGTTTCATGCCTGTCAGAAGCAAGTGAGGCAGCAGTTGCAGCTACATTTATGGTGTGTTCTGGAATGCAATGGTGACATTTCCTGATTCCTTCTTCGTGACTGTGACAGAGACAGCAGCTTTCCTTGTAGGCCAGTTTAGAGGTGGTGTTCTTGGAAGATTTCCTA
The DNA here is from genome assembly GCF_007565055.1 of Rhinopithecus roxellana. Classification (NCBI taxonomy): domain Eukaryota; kingdom Metazoa; phylum Chordata; class Mammalia; order Primates; family Cercopithecidae; genus Rhinopithecus; species Rhinopithecus roxellana. The sequence goes on from NC_044563.1 coordinate 58,220,685, forward strand.
CAGGGCCAGCTTAGAGCCTTCTCACCCAGGCCTTTCAGTGATTATGTATGTGTTTATTTATTTTATTTTATTGAGACAAGGTATCAATCTGTCACCCAGGCTGCAGTGCAGTAGCCCAATCTTGGCTCACTGCAGCCTCAACCTCCTGGGCTCAGGCGATTCTTCTACCTCAGCCTCCTGAGTAGCTGGGACTACAGACACACACCACCGTTCCTGGCACATTTTTTGTAGAGATGGGGTTTGGCTATGTTGCCCAGGTTGGCACCAAACTCCTATACTCAAGTGATCCAGCTACCTCAGCCTCCCAGAGTGCTGGGATTACAGGAGTGAGCCACCACACCTGGCCTCAGTGATTTTTTAAAGCACCTAATTCCCTGTTTTGAACCCCTTTCTGCTTCACATGGCTGAAACAGTATTTGTTTCTGTAGTGGATCCCTAATAGACATCTGTACAATGAAATCTTATGCAGATCTTATGCATAGTATGTAGACTTACATATAAGTGAATAAAGTAGATCTATATGTAGTATAACATATAAGATAATCTCCAAGATACATTAAGTGAAAAAAAATCAGTGTGTAAAATGTGGCCCTATTTCCTTAATAAAATTAAAGGCTTATGTAAAAATAAATACAGCTCATACATGCATAGAAAGTTTCTGGGAGGATACATAAACTGTTTCCTAGTAGCTGCTTCTGAGGGCTGGGCTGGGCACAGTGGCTCATGCCTGTGATCCCAGCAATTTGGGAGGCCGAGGTGGGCTGAGGTCAGCTGAGGTCAGGAGTTTGAGACCAGCCTGGCAGATATGGTGAAACCACATGTCTACTTGTGGGGAAAAGAAAGAGAGATCAGCCTGTTACTGTGTCTATATGGAAAGAAGCAGACATAAGAGACTCCATTTGGTTCTGTATTTGAGATGCTGTTAATCTGTGACCCTACCCCCAACCTTGTCCTTGCAAGAGACATGCGCTGTGGTGACTCAAGGTTTAATGGATTTTGGGCTGTGCAGGATGTGTCTTTGTTAAACAAGTGCCTGAAGGCAGCTTGCTGGATAAAGGTCATCACCATTCTCTTAATCTCAAGTACCCAGAGACAGGTACACGGCCAAAGGTCGCAGGGACCTTTGTCTAGGAAAGCTAGGTATTGTCAAAGGTTTCTCCCCATGTGATAGTCTGAAACAGGGCCTCATGGGAAGAGAAGGACCTGATCGTCCCCTAGCCCGACACCAGTGAAGGGTCTGTGCTGAGGAGGACTAGTACAAGAGGAAAGAAGGCCTTTTGGCGGATGTTGGCAGTTAAGATAGAGAAAAGCATCTGTCTCCTGCCCATCCCTGGGCAATGGAACATCTCGGTGTGAGACCCAATTGTATGCTTTGTTTACTGAGGAGAAAACCGCCTTAGGGCAAAAGGTGGGACTTGCTGAAACAATGCTGCTAAAAGGTTTATGGAGATGTTTGCGTATGCATATCAAGGCACAGCATTTTCCTTTGAACTTATTCATGTCACAGATCTTTATCCATATGTCTTACTGCTAATTTTCTCCCTACAATGATCCTATTGTCCTGCCACTCCCTTATCTTTAAGATGGTAAAGATAATTATCAATAAATATTAAGGGAACTCAGAGACCGGCGTGGGTCCTCTGTATGCTGAGCGCCGGTCCCCTGGGCCCACTTTTTCTTTCTCTATACTTTGTCTCTGTGTCTCATTTCTTTTCTCAAGTCTCTCGTTCCACCTAACGAGAAACGCCCACAGGGGTGGAGGGGTAGGCCACCCCTTCATCTACTAAAAAATACAAAATTACTAGCTGGGTATGGTGGTAAGTGCCTGTAATCCCAGCTACTCAGGAGGCTGAGGCAAGGAGAACTGCTTGAACCCGGGAGGTGGAGGTTGCAGTGAGCTGAAATCATGCCACTGCAATGGGTGACATCCAGCCTGGGTGACAGAACAGGACTCCATCTCAAAAAAAAAAAAAGAAGAAGAAGAAAGAAAGAAAGAAAACGGAGGGCTGGAATGTATTTCTTTTTCAATGAATTCTGTTTTACTTTTTGTTTTGCAATGTGTTATATATATTTATTAAAGTAAAAATAGGCCGGCCGCGGTGGCTCACGCTTGTAATCCTAGCACTTTGGGAGGCCAAGGTGGGCAGATTGCCTGAGCTCAGGAGTTCAAAAGCAGCCTGGGCAACATGGTGAAACCCCATCTCTACTAAAAATTTTAAAAAATTAACCGGGCATGGCAGTGTGAGCCTGTAGTCCCAGCCATTCGGGAGGCTGAGGCAGGAGAATTATTTGAACTCAGGAGGCAGAGGTTGCAGCGAGCCAAGATCGCACCACTGCACTCCAGCCTGGGCGACAGAGCGAGTCTCCATCTCCAAAAAATAAATAAATAAATAAATAAAATAAAATAATGAAGTAAAAATAAAAACAAACCTACTTAACGAAAAGCATCATTTATAGCTGTGTCATTTCTCTGCAAGGCAAGGTGGGGGAGGAAGACCTCTTACCACTGAATGGGTTGTTTCCACCAAAGAACTCGTGGAACACCTTTTCCGGTTTGCCGTGGAAGACATAACCAGTTGTCCATGGGGTCTGAGATCCAAACTCCACAGGAATCCCACCCTTCAGGCCCTCCTCTCCAAACTTGTCGTAGATGCCTCTCTTCACGGCTGTGGATGGGCATCACTTTGAGGAGGCGTTCAACTTTGGGAGCTGAGAAAGGTGGAGGGGCTGGGAAGCAGGCGGATATGGAGAAAGGGAAGGGGCCGAAGCAGCCTGATCCCAAAGTGCCTGCTGTCTGGCAGTCTTTGGAATGACACCCTAGGAGTCGGGTTCCATTTCATTCTGGGAGGACCTAGGTATGGCTTCTGTAGCCCAGAAGAGAGACGGGAAAGCCTTGGGTTTGCTAGGGGCAGGGTGAGAGATTGGGGGAATAACTGAGAGACTGAGGCTCAGGCCACAGCCCTGGAATTTGGCCTAACTCAGTCATCATGGCCACTGTCTTATCTGGGGTAAACAGAATTGTAGAACCTTGACATTTTAGAAGCTAAGAATTCTAGAGCCTCCAAATTTTAGAACTTTGAAATCCTAGAGTCTAAGGACCCTGAAGTCCTGAAAACTCAGGGCTGTAGAAATCTTAGTGATCTTCTAGCTGTACTTCTGCAGGAACCAGGATTAGTCTCCAGGACAAGCCCCAGGGAAAGCCCTGCAGGATGGCCTTGGGTGCCGGGGTGGGGATCACACTTTCTTCACTCAGCTGATTTCCACAGGAGAGAGATTTCCTAATTACTCCTGGCCTTTCTGTGCCGGTTCCTACTCTTGCTGGCCCTAAGGAATGACACTCAGCCACCTGGGAAGGACCTCTGGGAGGGACAGGTGAGTGCGCCTGCCCAGCTTCAGCCTTCTTCCCGGTAGCTGCAAGCCCCTCACTCTGTTCCTCCCGGGGAAGGTCCCGTCCTCGCAGGGCATAGGGATGCGTGGGGAATGTGCCCCTGCTCCCACACTGCCTGCCAGGGTGAGCGAGTCAGTGTAATCCTGGGCTCCACTCCACACCCTATGTCCTCCCCCTCAGCTTGCTTCTACTGAGAAAGGCAGGTCGGTATTCTGTCTTCTCTGTGTGTCTAGATTCTAGGCAGGGAAGAGGGATGCTTCCTGGCTATTGGGCCCCCTCAGAAAACCCAACAGTCTGGAGACTTAAGGAATGATCCTAATCGAGGGGGCTGCTCAGCCCCACAGCTACTCACGGTCACTCAGCACGTCGTAGGCCTCTGCTATTTGCCTGAAAATCTCTGCTGAAGACGGCTCATTTGACTTCAATGGGTGGTGCTTAAGGGCGAGTCTGCGGTACCTGGAGGAGGGAGAGTTAATACAAGCCGTATCAGCTGGTCTGTTTCTGAGGGCAGACCAGAGTTCAGAGCTGGCACTCTGTCCACTCCTGCCTGGCTATAAATCCGGGGTAGTTTCACGGGCTGTGGTGGCTGCGGAGGTGCACTGCTCAGCTCTTGAAGAGTAGCTGGTGCGGGGAGCACAGCTGACTGACAGTTCCAGCAGCTGCCCCCCTGGGCATCTGAGCCGAAGCTACTGCCCCTGAGCTGCCCCCAGTGCTTACGTGTGGTGGAGATACCAAGGCTGGCCCATTCCTGCAAGACACAGGACTCCTCCAACGGGCACGCTTTGCGTGAGGGCTCCCTAGAGGCTGGCTGAGCTCTCCCTCCCCACTCCTCCCCTCCCTGTCTCCACTCCCAAGCATCAGGCTGCACTGTGTTCTGGGGACTCTCCCTGCGCGCTCCTGCTCCCTTCCCTTCATCCTTCACAGTTTCTCCAGGTACATTTCCTACACATCTAATCCTGTTTGCTTCTTATGTAAGAAATCAAACATATATCTCAGTCCTGGGCCCAGTACAAACACATTCCTCCATATATCTCAGTCCTGGGCCCAGTACAAACATTCCTCCATTTGTCTCAACTTCCTGGGCCCAGTGCAAACATTCCTCCACTTGTCTCAACTTCCTGGGCCCAGTGCAAACATTCCTCCATTTGTCTCAACTTCCTGGGCCCAGTGCAAACATTCCTCCATTTGTCTCAACTTTAGAAAAACACCACCTGGAGAGTCCCCGATAAGGTCACTACCGTTTGTGGAGTGGTTTTACTGAAAGTGCGGGAACCAATAAAAAAACTGCTAAATGTATAACTTAAAATGTTAACCAATTGTAATGCTGTAACCCAAAGAATTCCCTTGTTTCTCTGTAACCTTACATATCCTGTTTACATCGGGCTATAAAAAGCGAGCACATGCATCGTTCAGGGCCCTCTTGTATGCTGTGGAGCAGAGGGACAAAGTTTGAACTTGCAGTAAAGATCCTTGCCGCTTGGCTTTGACTCTGGACTCTGGTGGTCTTCTTTGGGGAATAAACGGTCTGGGCATAACACTTAGAGGACAGGAGCAGACACACAGGCGTCTTGGGAGGATGAGCTACAATCGGGTGTGCAGTGGACATGGATGAGGCGCTCAACGCGCGTCTGGTTCCTGTGCCGCCCCCACCCACTCTGTGCTTATTTTTTTCCTACTTCTTTTCTGCCCAGTCCTGTGCTATTTGTCTGAAAATCTCTGCTGAAGACGGCTCATTTGACTTCAACAGGTGGTTAAGGGGCGAGTCTGTGGTACCTGGAGGAGGGAGGGTTAATACAAGTCCTACCAGCTGGCCTGTTTCTGAGGGGCAGACATCCTAGCGTCTGAGAATATGTATCAGAAGTGACCCGGGGTGGGGGAAAGATGGCGCGGATTGGGTGGTTTGTGGAGGGTTTAATAAAGGGATCATTCACCCAGGTGTAGGAGGAGCGGAGGGAGACTGCCAGGGACAGCAGAGTGCAGTTTTTCCAGGCCAGGAACGCTGAGGGGTTTGTCGGAGTGTGGACAGGGCCCTCAGCGGAGCTGTGACCTTCTGTCAAGCGACACAGCTGACTGAAGAGACCCCATAGGAGGAGAACTGGGGAATAAAGCCGCAGCCCCGCCCTTCTCCCTCCCCATCTACCGCCTAGTGCTCCCCTGGGCCGGCTCCATCTGGAAGGCTGAGGGCAAGGAAGCCTCCTGGAGCCGGAGCCGGAGCTGAGCAGGGCAGGAAGGGTGGGGAGTGGGTCTGGAGGGTTGCACGGGAGGCGTCCAGCACAGACGCCTGTCACTCAGCCCAGGCATGACCCCCCACCTTACCTCTGCCTGCTTTTCCAGTGCCCACACTCGCTTCGCCACCATCCCCAGAGTTCCGTGGTTTCTCTTCTCATCCCAGGGACAGGCTTCGGTCTCTCACAGCTAAATCTCCATCCTGAACCAGACCACTTCCCTGAGCCAAAGACTACCTCCAACTGTCTACTTGCCATCTCCTCTCCAAGGTATCATAAATTCACCTAGTCCAGACATATACTTTTTTTTTTTTTTGAGAGGGAGTTTCTCTCTTGTTGACCAAGCTGGAGTGCAGTGGTGCGATCTCTGCTCACTGCAACCTCTGCCTCCCGGGTTCAAGCTATTCTCCTGCCTCAACCTCCCAAGCAGCTGAGATTACAGGCACTTGCCACCACACCCGACTAATTTTTTGTATTTTTATTAGAAACAGGGTTTCACCATGTTGGCCAGACTGGTCTCGAACTCCTGACCTCAGGTGATCCTCCCACCACTGCCTCCCAAAGTGCTGGGATTATAGGCGTGAGCCACCTGACCCTGCCAACACATACATTTTCACTGCATAATTTTTCCCCAGGCACTGCAGCCAGAAATGTGAGCACTTTGACTCCAAGTTCTCCTTTGTCTCCTCTCCTTACCCCATCAGTCACCAGGTCACATGAGGTTTTCCTTCTAACTAATGTTCTGGGCTGGGTACAGTGGCTCATGCCTGTAATCCCAACACTTTGGGAGGCCGAGGTGGGAGGATGACTCGAGCTCAGGAGTTTGACACCAGCCTGGGCAACATGGCAAAACTCTGACTCTACAAAAAAAAAAAAAAAAAATGCAAAAATTAGCCGGGCATGGTGGCATTCACCTATAGTCCCAGCTACTCGGGAGGCTGATGTGGGAGAATTGCTTGAACCCAGGAAGTCAAGGCTGCAGTGAGCCAAGATTACACCACCGCACTTCAGCCTGTGACAGAGCAAGACTGTGTCTCAAAATAAGTAAGAAATGTTCTGTTCCTGTCTCTTTATCCCGACAAGTATTGCAGAACCATGTCTTCCTGCACCCAGTGGCCCCTTCTCCACTGCATTGTGTGCTGCCAATTGCGATGATATCTCTCACTCTTGCTCTCACTCTCTCTGCTCTTGTTAATGCTGATGCTTCTAAAATACTTTCTTTCTTTTTTTTTTTTTTCTGTTTTGAGATGGAGTCTCACTCTGTCGCCCAGGCTGGAGTGCAGTGGCATGATCTCGGCTCACTGCAAGCTCCTTCCGGGTTCACGTCATTCTCCTGCCTCAGCCTCCCAATTAGCTGGGATTACCAGCATGAGCCACCACGCCTAGCTAATTTTTGTAGTAGAGGCAAGGTTTCGCCCTGTTGGCTAGGCTGGTCTTGAATCCTGACCTCAGGTGATTCGCTCACCTCAGCCTCCCAAAGTGCTAAGATTATGCTAAGATTACAGGCATGACCCACCATGCCGGCCTTCTGAAACATTTTCTGACCAGGTCCCTCTCCTGGCATAACCCTTCACTGGCTTCCCCATTGTCTCCAGCATAAAACTCAGATGTCCCACTTTAAGATCCAAGCCCCTGCCTCTTCCTCTGGCCTCACTCACTGTTCTCCTTTGCTGCTCCCTTGACCTCTCCTGCATGACTCACCCCTCTACAGCCCCTCCCAGCTTCTCTGGGCAATTTTTAATTCATCCTTCAACTTTCGGCTCAGGTACCAAATCCTCCAGGGCGCCTTCCCTGACAGCTAGCCTCCTTTCTAGGTTAGACTCCCCTTCCCAAGTCCCCAGCACCTTTGATCCTCGTCCTTAGCAGTGCTGTGTTCCAGGTGTCATTGACTCATCTAATAGGTTCTGGAGTTGCTACATCCAGTTCTAGCCCCATTGCTGGGCACTGAGCAGGAGTGAGTAAATAAATGATATACGCTCAGCATCCTCCTACAGGGCAGCCCATCTCATTGTGGAATGGCTCTGACTTTTAGGCAATGCCTTCTCTTACTGCAACAGGAAGCTGGATCTGCTGTCCTGCAACTGTCCCTCCATCCATAAGGGTCCTGGCTGTGCCCTGGGGACCTTACAGAGAGAATATCTACTTTCAGAGACTTGAAGACAATTGTCACAGCCTTCCAAACCAGTCTTTCTCAATTATAAAGGTCACAGTCGGTTATTTTTATTTATTTATTTATTTAGAGAGAGTCTCACTCTGTTGCCTAGGCTGGAGTTCAGTGGTGCAATCTGGGCTCACTGCAATGTCCGCCTCCCAAGTTCAAGTAGCTGAAACTACAGGCGCCCACCACCACACCTGGCTCATTTTTGTATTTTTAGTAAAGACCGGTTTTTGCCGTGTTGGCCAGGCTAGTCTCAAATTCCTGGCCTCAAGTGATCCACCCATCTCAGCCTCCTGTAGTCCCAGCACTTTGGGAGGCCGAGGCGGGCAGATCACTTGAAATCAGGAGTTTGAAAACAGGCTGGCCAACATGGTGAAACCCTGTCTCTACTAAAAATACAAAAATTAGCCAGGTACAGTGGCGCACACCTGTAGTCCCAGCTACTCGGGAGGCTGAGGCAGAAGAATCACTTGAACCTAGAAGGCTGTGATTGCAGTGAGTCCAGATCATGCCACTGCACTCCAGCCTGGGTGACAGAGAGACTCCATTTCAAAAAAAAAAAGTAACAAGGTTTGAGAAAGGTTTAGTTTTTCATATAAATTTGAGTGGTTTCAAAATTATCCCTGCAGTAACATCACCTGCTTTCCTGAGTGGCAGAGAAAGGGGTGAAATCACAGCTTGAACGCTGCAGTTATGAATCCTGGGCAATTATAAACCATCATGGTGCTTTTCTTCCTTATACAAGTTTAGCTCTTCTTTTTTTAATCAATATCTAGGTTGTCCCATGAGCAAGCACGTCATACATGTGACTTAGAGTTATTGCAGGGGAGAAGGCTTAAGGACTGCTTTTTGAAACATGCACAGTTCTTTTAATCACTCTATTTATTTTTATGTAGTTAGTTAGTCATTTTTGAAACAGTTTTGCTCTTGTTGCCCAGACTGGAGTGTAATGGCTCAATCTCGGCTCACTGTAACCTCCACCTCCCAGGTTCAAGCAATTCTCCTGCCTCAGTCTCCTGAGTAGCTGGGATTACAGGTGCCTGCCAAGACACCCGGCTAATTTTTTTTTTAGTAGAGATGGGGTTTTACCTTGTTGGCCAGGCTGGTCTCGAACTTCTGATCTCAGGAGATCCTCCTGCCTCGTCCTCCCAAAGTGCTGCGATTACAGGCATGAGCCACTACGCCCGGCCTTATTTTTATTTATTTATTTATTTTGAGACGAAGTCTCGCTCTGTCACCCAGGCTGGAGTGCAATGGCATGATCTCGGCTCACTGCAACCTCCGCCTCCTGGGTTCAAGCAATTCTCCTATCTCAGCCTCCCGAGTAGCTGGGATTACAGGTGTGCGCCACCACACCCGGCTAATTTTTTTGTAGTTTTAGTAGAGAAGTGGTTTCACCACGTTGGTCAGGGTGGCAAACTCCTGACCTCAAGTGATCCACCTGCCTCAGCCTCCCAAAGTGCTAGGATTACAGGTGTGAGCCACTGCATCTAGCCATTTTTATTTTTTTTGAGACAGGTCTTGCTCTGTTGCCTGGACTGGAGTGCAGTGGTGCAATCATAGCTCAATGCAGCCTCTACTTTCTGGGCTCAAGTGATCCTCCCACCTGAGCCTCCCAAGTAGCTGGGACACAGGTGTGTGCCACCATGCCCAGCTAATTTTTAAATGTTCTGTAAAGACAGGGTCTCCCTATGATGCCCAGGCTGCCCTCTCAAACTCCTGGGCTCAAGGGATCCTCCTGCTTTGGCCTCCTAAAGTGCTCAGATTATAGGCATGAGCCACCACGCCAGGCCTTAATCACTCTTTATATGACATGGTTTCACATGCAAATGATTGCTGGACACATGCATTATCTTATCTAATCCTATTTCAGTCTCACAGCAACCTTTATTATGAGGATGATTTTTAGACCTGGGAAAACTTTGGCTCAGAGAGGTTAAGTAATTTGCCCAGGTCACACAGCTAGCAGGTAAGTGAATCTGGATTCTGATCCAGCCCTTTCCAGTGCTTAAGTTGTGCTTCTCCTTCTGCACTCCCACTGCCCTTCCTCCTGATTACCTTTCCCTGGATGGGTCCTTCTGGTCAGTGAGATGCTCCAAGGAGTGGGTGACATCATACACTGTCCTGAATTGTTCTCAAATCTTTTCATGAGTTTGTGTCTTTTTTCTCCAACAACACTGCAGACTCGCCACTTACGCCACTGATCCCCAAAAGGACCTGGCCCAGGAATAGGCCCATGACTGGCAACTCTGGGAGGCCTGATGTCTGAACACTGGCTCCACTATTTACTAGTGCATGGCCGTGGGATATTAATGGTACTTAATTCTCAGGACTGTTGTGAGGATTAAAGAGTGAGGGAAAGTTCTCAGAACTGCACCTACACACTCAAAACACGCACCTATTGTCACTGCCCAACTTAATTGAGTTATCCTGAACTCCTCTTTTCTTTACCCTCCAGTGATCCACTTAATTGCCAAGTCCATTCCCTCCCCTTTCTCTGGCCTCATCTTTTGCCTTGATTACCCCGAACAGCCTCCTAAGGGGTCTCTCTCTTTCCAAGGTAACGTCCATAGCCCCTCGTACTTCCTCTTTTGTAACACTCATCACAGTTGTGGTGACTTATTCAACATCTATTCAGCAACAAAACCTAGCTGCATGAGGTAAGGAAGAGTCACTGTCAGATTCAGACATTTATCTACAGCTGCCACCACTGCAGCAGGAGGTGAAGTACCCTCTCGACCCTTGTGGTAGACGCTTAAGAAATATTTGTTTAAAAAAAACACGTTTTTGGCCAGGCGCGGTGGCTCAAGCCTGTAATCCCAGCACTTTGGGAGGCCGAGACGGGCGGATCACGAGGTCAGGAGATCGAGACCATCCTGGCTAACACGGTGAAACCCCGTCTCTACTAAAAATACAAAAAACTAGCCGGGCGAGGTGGCGGGCGCCTGTAGTCCCAGCTACTCGGGAGGCTGAGGCGGGAGAATGGCGTAAACCCGGAAGGCGGAGCTTGCAGTGAGCTGAGATCCGGCCACTGCACTCCAGCCCGGGAGACAGAGCGAGACTCCGTCTCAAAAAAAAAAAAAAAACAAAAAAAAACAAAAAAAAAAACACGTTTGTGGCCGGGCGCGGTGACTCACACCTATAATCCCAGCACTTGGGGAGGCCAAGGCGGGCGGATCACCAGAGGTCAGGAGTTTGAGACCAGCCTGACCAAAAAGGAGAAACCCCATCTCTACTAAAAATACAAAATTAGCTGGGCGTACTGGTGCGTGCCTGTAATCCCAGCTACTTGGGAGGCTGAGGCTGAAGAATCGCTTGAACCCAGGAGGCAGAGGTTGTGATGAGCTGAGATCACACCATTGCATTCCAGCCTGGGCAACAAGAACAAAATTCTGTCTCAAAAAAAACAAAAACAAAAACCAAAACATTTTTTCAGAAAAATGTACTGACTCCTGTTGTAGGCTTTCTTAGGAATGAGCCAGAGCATCCTTAAGACCTGATGCAAGTATTCAGGAATGCAGTTGAGTCAATGTTGAAAATCTCTATCATGGCCAGAATCGAATTTATAACATCCATCTGGCCCGACCACTTCCTTGTTCACAAGCCTCTGGTTCTCCATAATATTCAAGATAAAGTTCAAATGGCTCCTTTGTCTCCATTTCATTGCTGGGAAAAGCAAGGCACCCAGGAGAGGAGACAGGGCATGGAGCATAAAGGGAGATGGGTTGGGAGCAGATTGAGGAACTAAAGAGTTCAAATTTCCAACCTGGGCCCTGACCCAGACCAAAGCCAGGATACAGGTATGCAAGAAGTGAAAAAAGGAACAAGGTTTACTTTGTCTGCCCTAAGCTGTGCAGGAAAGCTTGTTTTGGAAGAGAAGACGGGAGGGCCTGCCCCAGCATACCCCTAAGGACTGGCTCCCACCCCAACTTACGCCTGCTTGATCTGGGCATCCTCTGAATTGCGAGTGATCTGGAGCACAGAGTAATAATCCTGGCCCATGGCTGGCTGGCTGGCAGTGAGGCCCCGGATAGTCCTCAGACTCTAGCAAGACTGTTAGTTTGCTTCCTTGGTTGCTCCTGACAACTGCACTGGTGCACTCTGGGAGTTGTAGTCCCACTTCCCTAAACAAATCTCACCTCTGCAACAGAGAGGAGTCAGTGAAAGGACTAGGAGAGCTGGGGCTGATTCTGTGACCCTGTGAAAGGTCACTCAACTCAGAAATTGGAGACTTACAGGGCTCTGTTTTTGTTTTTAAAGAGAGCAGCAATTAGTTTTAATAAAAAGGTTTTAGAAGAAATGCATTTGGCTAATTTTTTAAAAATACATTTATTTTAGAACAGAGTTTTGGAAAAGTTGAGAAGACAGTACAGAGAGTTCCCATATACCTCACATCCACATTCCCCTATTTCATTATTATTTTTATGTTTTTGAGACAGGGTCTCACTCTGTCACCCAGGCTAGAGAGCAGTGGCAGGATTACACCTCACTGCAGCCTCGACCTCCCAGGCTCAAGGGATTCTCCCACCTCAGCCTTCCAAGTAGCTGAGACACAGGCATGCACCACCATGCCTGGTTAATTTTTGTATGTTTTGTAGAAAGGGGGTTTCACCATATTGCCCAGGCTGGTCTTGAACTCTTGGGCTGACCTTGGCCTCCCAAAGTGCTGGGATTACAGGTGTGAGCCACTGCACTCACATTCCCCTATTATTAACATCTTACATTAGTATGGTATATTTGTCACCAACAATGACCAATATTGGTACATTATTGTTAACTAAAATCCACATTTTATTCAGATTTACTAGTTGTTTTAACATAATATCTTATTTCTGTTCCGGACCCCATCCCAGATGCCACATTACAGTTAGCTGTCACATCTCCTCCGGTGCCTCCTGACTGTGACACTTTCTTAGACTTTCCATGGTTTTAATGACCTTGACACTTTAATAATGGTCAGGTGTTTTGTAGAATGTCCCACAATTTGAATTTGTTTTTTTGTTTGTTTGGTTGGTTTTTTGAGATGGAGTCTTACTCTGTCGCCCAGGCTGGAGTGCAGTGGCACAATTTCAGCTCACTGCAACCACTGCCTCCTGGGTTCGAGTGATTCTCCTGCCTCAGCCTCCCAAGTAGCTGAGATTACAGGCATGCGCCACCATGCCCAGCTAATTTTTGTATTTTTAGTAGAGACGGGGTTTTGCCATGTTGCCCAGGCTGGTCTCGAACTCCTGACCTCAAGTGATCCATCCACCTTAGCCTCCCAAAGTGCTGGGATTACAGGCGTGAACCACCACACCCGGCCCTCCTTTCCCCCTTTCTATACTGCACTCTTTGGAAGGCAGTCACTGTGTGGTCCACCCTTACAGTGAGGGAGTCATGCTCCACCTCTCTAAGTACAGCAGAGCCCTGTTTTCCATGCACATCCCAAATCCAGTTGGTCACCAACCTCAGTCCATTCTGCTTCCTAGACAACCTCTCAAGCCCAGCTCCTCTGCTCTTCCTCCTCATAATCAGGGCCCAGCTCTGGTTTCATCTTTCGACAAGACCACAACAACTTCCTCGTGGGCCAGACTGCCTTGTCTCTGTTCTGTGAAGCCCACACTCCTCATTACTTGGAGTGAACTCTAAACTGCTTACCATGGCACACAGCCCCTCTGTGATCCGGTGCCTCCCTTTCCACCTTGAGCTCTCACCAATGCCCTATACGCGCCCAGTGCTCGTCAGAATGGACTGCAGCGCTTGCCACTGCCTGGACCAGCCATCCCCTCTCCTCATTCACCTCTGCTGCTACCTCTGCTCAGAACCTCCCACCCCACCCACCACAGACTCTCACATCAACCCAACTAACTTCTATTTGTTTTTTCTTCTTAGGAAGAAAAAGAGCAGCATTAGAACATTCCTTGTTGAAGGAATACTTCTCCAATGTGCCCCTCCCTACCTGTTTGTAATTCTCTTGCTTTTCTTTAGAGTTACTCCATATGCCTGTACCCAGTGGCGTGTTGGTTTGTGGCATTTGCCAGTTCTTCCCAAGCCAGTACAAGCCAGCTCCAGTGCCACACTGCAAATATCCGTAGCGACATGTCTACCTTTTCATATTTTTGAACTTTATATAAATGGTATCATTTATACAAACGGTAGGTATTTGTGTGTGTGACTTATCACACAGGCTGTACAGTACTCTCTGTTGATGAACATTTGGGTATATGTGCCCACTTTGCAAGGTAATGCCAAAGTTTTCTGGTGTGGTTATTCTAATTTACACTGGCAATAGCATTGTATCAGTTTCTTTTGCTCCATATCCTCACCAACTCTTTTTTTTTTTTTAAGACAGGGTCTCCCTCTGTTGCCCAGGCTGGAGTGCAGTGGTGCAATCATGACTTGACCTCCTGCAGCCTTGACCTCCTAGGCTTACATAATCCTCCTGCCTCAGCCTCCCAAGTAGCTGGAAACACAGGCACACATCACCACATCAGGCTAATTTTTAAATTTTTTGTAGAGACGAGGTCTTGCCATGTTGTGCAAACGGGTCTTGAACTCGTGTGCTCAAGTGATCCTTCTATCTCATCTTCCCAAAGTGCTTGGATTATGGGCATGAGCCAACACTCCTGGCCCTCACCAACTCCTGATGTCATTTTAAAACGTTTGCCAATATAGTAGGCGTGGCATCTCATTGTGGATTTTAATTTGCATTTCTTGGTTGAGTATCTTTTCATACTTATTGGCCATTTGTTTTTCCTCATTATGAAACACCAATTTATGTTTTTGCCCATTTTTTCTATTTGACTATCCTTTTCAAAAACTGACAGGCCTGGCACCATGGCTCACGCCTGTAATCCCAGCACTTGGGATGGCCGAGGTGGGTGGATCACCTGAGGTCAGGAGTTCAAGACCAGCCTGACCAACATGGAGAAACCCCATCTCTACTAAAAATACAAAATTAGCTGGGCATGGTGCCGCGTGCCTGTAATCCCAGCTACTTGGGAGGCTGAGGCAGAAGACTTGCTTGAACCTGGGAGGCAGAGGTTGCGGTGAGCAGAGATTGCACCATTACACTCCAGCCTGGGCAACAAGAGTGAAACTCTGTCTCAAAAAAAAAAAAAACTATATATTTTGAAAATGAATTCTTTGTTGATAATATGAAATACATATCCTTTCTTCAATTTGAAGCTTTTTTTCACCTTTTTTTAGGTCAAATTTATCAATCTTTTCCTTTCTGATTATACTTCGTCTGTGTGTCTAGCTTAAGAAATATTTCCTTATGTGAGGGCATAAAGATCTTCACCTATATGATCTTCCAAAAGTCCGTTTCACATTTAAGTATTTAACCCAACTAGAATTTATTTTTTTGTATATGGAGCAAGGTAGTTATCTTTTTAAAAAGATATCCAACTGCCCAGATCAGTTATTTAATTATTCATTGTCTTCCCACCAATCTGTACTGACTGCTGTGTTAGATATGAAGTTTCCGCATATGCCTGGGTTGGTGTCTGGACTGCTGTCCATTGGTCTATCCTTGGGGCAATGTGTTGCTAGAAGAGCTGAGGCAAGACTTGCTTGTTTGACATAATGTAAAAGACTCTTAGAACATGTCCTCAGTCCAGGGTCTAAAACCCCTCGTGACCTTTGGAACACCAAGCTCTGTGCCAAAGGGTGGAAGGCTGCCCTGCTGCACCACAATCTAAGCCCAGGGCATAAAACCCCCTGTGGTTTGGATGGAATCCAGGGCTCAGGGAATAAAAACCCTTGTAGCCTCTGGAATGTGTTCAGGCTTGCTGGCTCCTTGCTTCTTGCTCTCCCAGGCTTGTAAATTGATTGTATCTTGAGGTAGAAAAACATGTTCTCCATTATCTCGAGTAGCAGAGCATATTCCATATGCTTCAAAGAAAATGCTAAACCACCACAGCTATAGGTCAAACGCTTGATGCACTGCTTCCTTTCTACCCCCACATCCTCACCTCCTCACCTTTTTATCCCCACATCCTCACCACCTGCTTCTTTGTTTAATCACCAGTAAACAGTGTGTGCTCCCAGACCTTGGGGCCTTTGCAGCTTCCATATTGGCATTGGCTCCCTGGACCCACTTGATGCACTCTTGTCTCATTCCTTTGACTCTGCCAGAGTTCGTAGCCCCCACAGCCTGGTGTTGGGTCTGATCACCCCAACATTTCTGGCACCCAATGTGGGGCGACGAAAACCCCAGTGAAGGAATGCTAGAGCATGCAGAAGGGGAGGACACATTGTCAGAGGACACCCGAGGATGACTGAAAGAAGCTCGGTGGGTAAGCTGGGCGCTCGGAAGAACCAGGGTAACAATGGGACAGAATGAGAGCAAACATTCTTATTTAAATTTCTTAAGGCATTTATTACAGAGAGGGGGAGTGAAAGTTAGTACTCAAAGTCTATTAACACTTTTCAGCACAGTAGAGCAGTGCTGCCCATGGCTCCTGGAACAAGGGACTAGGGAGTTGGATGAATGAGAAAGAATTGGCAGAGATTTTAAAAAGGCATATAAAGAGGGAGCCAAAATTCCAGTTTCTATTTGGTCAGTGTGGCCGTTAATAAAGGCAGCTCTTGAGCCATTTCAAACAGATGATGAGGCAGATTCAGATGAAGAAGAGGAGGATGAGTGTAAGAAACTAACATCAGATTCTGAATGCGAGGCACAGGAGCCAGAGGAAATCACAGAAAAGAAAGGAAAGCTGAAAAACACATATTTTACTAGTCCGTTGGCTCCGTCTGCTGAATTAAGCAAATGGCCACCTCTCCCACAATGGGCGAGAAAGTGAAGTAGTTGTAAAACTTACTGCTCCTGTAGTGACAACATTAAAATCTGGAGCAACTGGTGGTGCTATACAAAATTCTATTCAGAAGGCTAGAGCTGAAGGAGACCTTGAAGCATGGCAGTTTCCAGTTACTATAACCCAACAAGGAGGACAGAATATAGCTAAATGGGCCACTTTTCCTTGTAAGTTGTTAAAGGAATTTAAGCAAGTCATTAGTCAATATGGGCCAAATTCTCCTTTTGTGCAAACTTTACTAAAAAATGTGGCTCTTGATAATAGGTTAATACCATATGATTGGGACACTTCAACAAAATCTGTTCTCACTCCGTCTCAGTACTTGCAATTTAAAACTTGGTGGGCTAATGAAGCTTAAACTTAGGCAAGAGAAAACACACAGGCACAGCCGCCTGCGCCTGTGTCCTCTGAACAGTTAATGGGGGTCGGCCCTAATTGGGGTTGATTAGACAATCAAGCATTAATGGAGGATGTTGCCATGGCTCAGTTACGCTCTGTGTGCTTAAGGGCATGGGAAAGAATAAATGTTACAAGGAAAAAATATCCATCTTTCAGTTCTGTCCGACAAGGAACCATATACTGATTTTATTGCTCAGCTCCAAGAGGCTGTGAATAAAGCCATAACTGACAAAACAGCCTCAAGATGTTGTAATACAGCTTCTTGCATATGATAATGCCAATGCAGAATGTCAAACTGCTATTCAACCTATGAGGGGGAAGGCTCATCTGGCCGAGTATATTAAGGCTTGTGATGGCACTGCGGGTAACTTACATAAGTCTACTCTTTTAGCTCAGGTTATGGCTGGATTAAAAGTCGGAAAAAATATGCCTCGTTTCTCAGGCTCTTGTTTTAAATGTGGGCAATTTGGACACACAAAAAAGGAATGTAAAAAAGGAAATCAACAGGCAAAGGGGCCAGTAAGCAGCAAAAAAGTTCCGGTATTTGCCCCCGATGTAAAAAGGGAAATCACTGGGCAAATCAGTGTCATTCTACATTTAGCAAAGATGGGCAACCTCTTTCGGGTCCCTCAACAAACTGAGGTGTATCCGGCACAGCCAGTGCCCTTACAAACGTACAATTGTCCCCCGTCACAGCAGGCAGAGCTGCCGTAGGCCTCTGCAGCACAAGTCCTGTCTCCCTACTTCCTGAGGAGCCACCAAAGAAGGTCCCCGTGGGAGTTAGGGGCCCTTTACCCTCAGGAACAGTTGGTCTCTTGCTAGGAAGGTCTAGTTTAAATTTAAGAGATGTCAACGTACATACAGGAATAATTGATTCTGATTATACCAGAGAAATTCAACTAGTTATCAGTTCTGCAACTCTGTGGTCTGCTTCCCCAGGAGAAAGAACTGCTCAGTTGTTAGTTCTCCCTTATACAAAACTGGGAAGCAGCACAGTAAAAAGAATGAGAGGATTTGGTAGGATAAATCCAGCAGAAAAGGCTGTCTATTGGGTTAATCAAGTGTCTGACAAAAGACCTATTTGTACAGTAACCGTTCAAGGTAAAGACTTTGAGGGACTAGTAGATGCTGGAGATGATGTTTCTATTATTGCTTTAGATCAGTGGCCCTGGCACTGGCCCAAATAAAAGGCATCCATTGGTATTGTTGGAGTAGGAGCTGCCTCAGAAGTTTATCAAAGTTCCTTAATTCTGCCATGTCAAGGGCCAGATGGAAAGGAAGTGACTTATTGCAACAATGGGGTGCTGAAATATCTATTCCTATGGATCAATATAGTAACAACAGTAAATAAATAATGAAAAAAAAAAGGGATATCTCCCAGGGAAAGGACTAGGAAAAAATGAAAATGGCCAACCAGTACCTTTAAAACTAAAAGAGCAAACAGAGCGAACTGGATTGGGGTATCATTTTTAGGAGCAGCCATTGTTGAGCCCCTGGCTCCCATTCCTCTTGTTTGGCTAACTGACACACTGGTTTGGGTAGAGCAATGGGTGCTGAAACAGGAAAAACTTGAGGCTTTAAAAAAATTGGTGCAAGAACAATTGCAAAAGGGACACATAGAGCCTACTTTCTCTCCTTGGAATTCTCCTATGTTTGTTATTAAGAAAAAATCAGGGAAATGGAAAATGTTAACAGACTTGAGAGCTGTTAATGCTGTAATTCAACCCATGGGTGTGCTGCAACCAGGGCTGCCCTCCCCAACTATGATTCCTAAATACTGGCCTCTCATAGTGACGGATTTAAAAGATGGCTTTTTTTTTTACCATTCCTTTAGTGACCCAAGATTATGAAAAATTTGCTTTTACTGTTCCCACCATAAATAACAAAGAACCAGTGGATAGATACTATTGGAAAGAAAGTACTTCCACGAGGCATGTTAAATAGCCCAACTATTTGTCAAACTTATGTCGGAAAAGTTATTAAGTCAGTTAGAGAACAGTTTAAAAAATGTTATATCATCCATTACATGGATGAAATCTTATGTGAAGCTGAAACTAGGGAGGAATTAATACTATGCTACAATCAGAAAAGGCTGTAACTGCAGCAGGATTAATCATAGCCCCTGATAAAATCCAAACCTCCACTCCATTTCAATATTTGGAATGAAAGTAGAACAAAGTACCATTAAGCCTCAAAAGGTTCAAATTCGAAGAGATAATTTAAAACTCTAAATGATTTTCAAAAATTATTAGGAGACATTAATTGGATTCATCCCACTTTAGGCATTCCTACTTATGTCTCACCTCTTTTCTACTTTATGAGGTGATTCTGACCTTAACAGCAAATGCTCTCTAGCCAAAGAAGCATTAGAAGAACTTCAATTAATTGAAGAAAAAATTCAACAGGCACGAGTGACTCAAATTGATCCACTACGTCATTACAGTTTTTAATTTTTCCTACTCAACAGTCAACTACAGGTGTTATTGTTCAACAGGATGATCTGGTTGGGTGGCTTTTTCTACCTCACAATACAACTAAAACACTTACTCTACACTTAGATCAAATTGCTGTACTGATGGGTCAAGGAAGGCTGTATACAACAAAATTAATGGGACATGATCCAAATCAAATTATAGTTCCTTTAAATAACAGCAAATTCAGCAAGCTTATGTTAATTCCCAGAAATGGCAAGTTAATTTAGCTAGTTTTATTGGTATACTTGATAATCATTATCCTAAATCCAAAATATTCCAATTTCTAAAATTGACATCATGGATATTAGTTTCCAATACTCAAAAGACCCCTATTGAAGGGGCCAATACTGTTTTTACTGATGGATCTAGTAATGGAAAGGCCTCATTTGTAGGACCTCAACAACAAGTTTTTCAAACTGACTTTGCTTCTGCTCAAAGGGCTGAACTTATGGCTATAATTACAGTACTAAAAACCTTTAAACAGCTATATTATTTCTGATTCAGCCTATGTGATGCAAGCCACGCAAAATACTGAATGTGCCTTAATTCAAAACGTAACTGATGATCAACTCAATCTTTTATTTCATTCTTTACAACAAGCAGTACAACAAAGGCATTCCCCTTTGTGTATCACTCATACAAGAGCATATACTAACCTCCCCAGCCCTTTAACCAAACTCAATGAAAGGACGGATGCTCTGGTTTCTGCAGCTTTTACTGATGCACAAACATTCCATTCTTTAACCCATCTTAATGCCATAGGCCTCAGAAACAGATATGGCTTATCTTGGAAACAGGCTAAGGAAATTGTACAACATTGCTCTGCCTGCCAAGTTTCACATCTGCCACATTAAGGAGCAGGAGTTAACCCTAGAAGTTTATCTCCAAATTCCATCTGGCAGATGGATGTAACACATGTTCCTGCCTTTGGAAAGCTGTCCTTTGTTCATATTTCAGTAGATACTTACTCATATTTTATTTGGGCCACATGTCAAACAGGAGAAGCTACAGCTCATGTTAAAAGACGTCTTTTATCTTGCTTTGTAGTTATGGGAATCACAGAAAAAAATCAAAACTGATAACGGCCCAGGGTACTGTAGTAAAGCTATGGCTACATTTTTTCAACAATGGAATATTACCCATATTACAGGTATTCCATATAACTCACAAGGACAAGCAATAGTTGAAAGAGCTAATCATACCTTAAAAACTCAAAAACAAAAACAAAAAGAGGGAGACCAGGAATACAAAATACTGCATATGCAATTACACTTAGCTTTATCAACATTAAGTTTTCTAAATTTACAACAAGATCAATCCATGACTGCAGCTGAACAACACTTGACAGGACAAAAGGAAAACAAAAAGGCCGGACAAGATATATGGTGGAGGGATACTCATACAAAAAGCTGGGAAAAGGGAAAGATACTTACATGGGGAAGAGGATTTGCTTGTGTCTCTCCAGGTGAAAATGAGGTACCTGTGTGGGTGCCCACCAAACATTTGAAATGTATCATGATCCACACCAGGAAGAGAGGACTCTGGGAAGAGCCAGAGCTCCCGATACAAGTGATGGCATGAATGAACATCTCACAGACAAAAGAGAAGACCGAGAATACTCGTTAGACAGATCCTCCAACATGGGAACGAATCAAGAAGCTGGTGCAGATGGCAGAGGACAGCTTGAGAGCACAGAACAAACCAAAAACAACTAGTAACTTAATGGTGGCCATGCTGGCAGTACTCACTGTGGTGGTAAACCTCCCTACTGTAGGAGCAACTCAAAATTTTACTTATTGGGCATATGTCCCATTTCCTCCTTTAATTAGGTCTGTGAGTTGGATGGACCTGGTTATTGAAGTATACAACAACAACAGTAACTGGATGCCTAAGCCCATAGATAATCGAGGGCCAATGCATTCAAATGAGGAAGAGATGAAAATGAATATATCAATAGGATATAAATATCCTCCAATATGCCTGGGACCTGCCGCTGGATTCTTACAAATTGGCACACAAGTCTAGTTGGCAGTAATCCCTGGAAAAAATAAATCACAGGCTGCTTTACAAATGATTTTGGGGCAAAGTTTAAAATATAACCATTCCAGCCCTAAAACTCAGCAATTCCGTCCAAACAAGCTCGAATGTAAGCAAAATAAAGTTTGGTTGGAAGGTGTAGATACTTGGACTTGAGAAGACTGTATAGCAAGTAAGGCTGAAGTGCTACAAAATAATTCCTGTGGTACTTTTCATATTTACCCTCCCAAATTTTAATTGGACTTTGAGCTACAGTTAATTTTCATAATTCTGAATGTTCCTGTCCTATGGCAGGAGATATCATTTTTGGACTACGGGCGCCAATGCCAGCAGGATTCCATATGATAGGGGCATCAGCTTCCGTCTGAATGTATTGTGTATGATTCCATTGCCAGCAATTCCATTGGTTTGTTACATTTGCTTTACAAGAGGGTCTTCTGGTGCAATTTGGTTTGAAAATCCCCTTAGGGGACCAATCAATGACAATTCCACCAGGAAGAGGTGTCTTGTCTCATTGCTTTGACTCCACCGTACTTTGTAGCCCCCACAGCCTGGTGTTGGGTCTGATCACCCTAACACAATGCCACAATTTTCTCTTCCTCTCCCCATTCTTTTTCTTCAGGAGTATCTTCCCTAAGTACTGCTCCTTCAGTCAGCCTCTTCTTTGTTGGTTTTGAGACAGGGTTTCACTCCATCGCCAATGCTGGAGTGTGGTGGCATGATGCATGATCATGGCTCACTGCAATCTCCACCACCTGGGTTCAAATGACCCTCCCACCTCAGCCTCCAGAGTAGCTGGGACCAAAACGGCATGCCAACATGCCCAGATAATTTTTTTTTTTTGAGATGGAGTCTTGCTCTGTCGCCCAGGCTGGAGTGCAGTAGCGCTATCTCGGCTCACTGCAACCTCCACCTCCTGGGCTCAAGTGATTCTCCTACCTCAGCCTCCCAAGTAGCTGGGATTACAGATATGTGCTACCACACCCAGCTAATTTTTGTATTTTTAGTAGAGACAGGGTTTCACTATCTTGACCAGGCTGGTCTTGAACTCCTGACCTCATCATCCACCAGCCTCGGTCTCCCAAAGTGTTTGGATTACATGCGTGAGCCACTGTGCCCAGCCGATTTTTTTTTTTTTTAATAATTTGTGGTAGAGACGAGGTTTCACCATGTTACCCAGGCTGATCTCGAACTCCTGAGCTCAAGTGATCCACCCGCCTCCACCTCCCAAAGTGCTGAGATTACAGGCATGAGCCACTACACCCAACCAGTCAGCCTCTTACTCCCCTCAAATGGAAACGTGCTCTTAAGAAAGAATCTGGCCGGGTGCGCTGGCTCAGGCCAGGTGCAGTGGCTCACCTGTAATCCCTGCACTTTGGGAGGCCAAGGCTGGTGGATCACCTGAGGTCAGGAGTTCGAGACCAGCCTGGCCAGCATGGCGAAACCCCATCTCTACTGAAAAAATACAAAAATTAAACAGGTGTGGTGGCAGGGGCCTGTGATCCCAGTTACCTGTGAGGCTGAGGTAGGGAGAATCGCTTGAACCCAGGAGACAGAGGTTGCAGTGAGGTGAGATCACGCCACTGCACTCCAGCCTGGGCAACAGAGAGAGACTCCTCTGCTGAGGAGAAGAATCTAACATCATTCATATAGGGAAAAAGGAATGCTGTGTTTAAAATCTCATCTCTAAATGCAGAAGGAAACGCTTGGTTCCCTGATGGCATTTCAGATACTAGTGCCTGAGATATTTAAGAACTTTCCTGGGTCTCTGAAACCACACTGTCACAGAGGAAGGCCTGCCTTAAAGTAGCTCTTTCATATTATTTGAGGCAAAAGGCTTACTTTAGGTGTATTTGGAATAAGTAAAACACACTTTTGGAGGTGGGCCAAAGGACAGAAAAGTCTATTAAAGAGCTAAAAACTAAAGTGCAAGTTTTGGGTAAACTGAGTGGTCAGAAAGTGACCAAATCTTCATGCTGCCGAGCTCACCTGCCAGTTGTATGACTTGAAGCAAGCTTGCTTAATGGCTCTAAGTCTAAGTTTGTTCACATAAATGGGATTATTAACAATCAACTGTAACACAGGGTTGGTGGGAAATATATAAAGTTATAGGTGGCCAGGTGGGCCCAATCGATCCTCCTACTTCAGCCACTTGTAATCCTAGCATTTTGGGAGGCAGAAACAGAGGACTGCTGAGGCCAGGAGTTTGAGACCATCCTGGGCACCACAGCCAGATGCCATGTCTACAAAAAATTAAAATAATAAGTTATAGGAAAGCATGTACCATATACAAGATGCTCCCTCAGCCTTGAGGCAGTAGAGTCAAAGACCAAGTTCCAAATCCTATCTGTTAGCTACTAGTTTTCTGACCTTAAACAATTATTTCTTTTTTTTTTTTTTTTTTTTTTTTGAGACGGAGTCTGGCTCTGTCGCCCAGGCTGGAGTGCAATGGCCGGATCTCAGCTCACTGCAAGCTCCGCCTCCCGGGTTTATGCCATTCTCCAGCCTCAGCCTCCCAAGTAGCTGGGACTACAGGGGCCCGCCACCTCGCCCGGCTAGTTTTTTGTATTTTTTAGTAGAGACGGGGTTTCACTGGGTTAGCCAGGATGGTCTCGATCTCCTGACCTCGTGATCCGCCCGTCTCGGCCTCCCAAAGTGCTGCGATTACAGGCTTGAGCCACCGCGCCCGGCCAAACAATTATTTCTTAGCCACATTTTCCTATTTACAAAATGAAAATATGGAATTACCCTTTTAATTTTTTGCATTACCAAGCCTTCTTTTGAATTTTAATTTGCATTTGTTTAATTACTAATGAAGTTGAGCATCTTTTCATGTTTGCTAGTCATTTGTTTCACTCTTACCACTAGAAAACAAATGTATTAAAATGAAAATCCAGAAGGTTGGGAGAAGGCCTTGCTCAGCCTAGACCTGGCTTAGGTGGAGGGAGAGAGGAAGACCCCATCTGAGTGACAACCATGTGTGCAGGGGGTAGGTGAAACAGGAGGAGCTGGCCTGTGTGCTGGCAGGTTGGTTATTCACAGAGGTACTCCAAAATTAGTGACTATATTGAGGATTAGGAGAGGCAAGTTCCTCACTATTGAAGAAAGGAAGTATGTATGTGGAAGGCTAGGATAAAACATGTGGAGGTGGGCTGGAACTGGAGACATCAGTGTGAACTCATGCTTTTTACTACAGAATATGATGGATGTGGAAAGGGCCATTCGTGTACTGTCCCCGATAGGGCCCCAAGCAGTAACACTCCAGTAATAGAGTATACTAGTGCCTGGATCTTGGTTTCTGAATACCATTCTCTACTAAATGGAACCAGGGCCACTTACACAAGTCACTGGTTCTAGGGCTGGGGCTGGAAAAATACAGGGTGAGGCTGGAACATCTTGTGGTACCAGAAAAGATGGAAGTACTCAGAGAATGATGGGAACATGTCAAAAGGACACAGGATCCAGCTTGAAGGAGTGTCCACTGGCCAAACTGGGACAATTTAAGCATCAAAGTAAATGATAGTAAGAATGAGTTGTGATCATAGAATATGAATCCATGAGTAGTCCACACTGATATATCTATGAATGAACAAACAAGCAAATGACTAAATAAATAAATAAATGAGGGAGAAGGGAAGTTCTACCTTATGGTAGAATGCTAATTATAAATATAGAAAAAATGATGGAATAAGAAAGTCACCCTTTGACAATTACTAATAGCATGGGAATAACTGATTCAGACAAGAATCATCAAAGAATGCTAAAACTTTAGCATTTAGTTGATGTAAGCTTCATGGGAACAGGATATTTATATAGTTTCAAAGTAGCTCCCCACAAAATGCTTATTAATTTTCTGTGGAGAAACCTGGAAGACACCATTTTAACCACCTTAACGTCAATGGACTATAACTTTAAAATGGACTATAACTTTTAAAAATGGAAAAAAACAAGGACATAGCTGGGCGTTGTGGCTCAAGCCTGTAATCCCAGCACTTTGGGAAGCTGGGGCAGGTGGATCACCTGAGGTCAGGAGTTCACTTGACCAACATGGTAAAACCTTGTCTCTACTAAAAATGCAAAAATTAGCCAGGTGTTGTGGCACATGCCTGTAATCCCAGCTACTCAGGAGGCTGAGGCAGGAGAATTGCCTGAACCTGGGAGGTGGAGGTTGTAGTGAGCCAAGATCATGCCATTGCACTCCAGCCTGGGCAACAAGAGCGAAACTCTGTCTCAGAAAAAAAAAATTAATAAATAAAAAACAAGGACATGGAAAAACCAGAACCCTCATACACTGCTAGTGAGGATATAAAATGGTTACAGTCACTTTGGAAAGCAGTTGGCAGCCCCTCAAAAAGTTAAATATAGGTACCATATGACCCAGCAATTCCACTGTTAGGTATATACCAAATAAAACTGAAGGCATATGTTAACACAAGGACTTGCACATGAATGCTGCTAGCAATGTATTTCGTAATAGCTAAAAGTGGAAACAGCCCAAATGTCATCAACTGATGAATGGATAAAAATGTGGTATATATCCATACAATGACATATGTCAGGTCTCTCCAGAGAAGCAGGACCAATAAGACGTGTAGGTTCTGTTTTCATATAGATATGTGTATGTATGTGTATATATACAAAGAAAGAGAGAGAGAGACATTTAAGGAATTGGCTCACAGGAGGCTTGGCAAATCCAGACACTGATAGGGTAGGCTGATGGTTTGGAGATTCAGGGAAGAACTGCAGTCTGAATCCAAAGGCAGTCTGTTGACAGAACTTCTTGCTTGGGGAACAACAGTCTTTGTTGTATTAAGGGCTTCAACTGATTGGATGTGGCCCACTCACACTATCACACTATGGAGGGTAATCTGCTTTACTCAAAATCCACTGATTTTATTTTATTCATTTATTTTTTGAGACATAGTATTGCTCTGTTGCCCAGGCTGCAGCCCAGTGGTATGATCATGGCTCACAGAAGCCTCAACCTTCAGGGCCCAATCGATCCTCCTACTTCAGCCTCTTGAGTAGCTGGACTTCAGGAGTGTGCCACCCCCCGCCACCTGGCTAATTTTTTTTTCTTTGGTAGAGACAAGGGCTCCCTGTGTTGCCCAGGCTGGTCTTGAACTCCTGGGCTCAAGCGATGCTCCTGCCTTAGCCTTCCAAAGTGCTAGGATTACAGGCATCAGCCACTGTGTCCAGCCAAAATTCACTGATTTTTTTGGTTGTTTTTTTAAAGACAGAGCCTACCTCTGTTGCCCAGACTGGAGTGCAGTGGTGCAATCTTGGCTTACTGCAACCTCTGCCTCCTGGGTTCAAATGATTCTCATGCCTCAGCCTCCTGAGTAGCTGGAATTACACGCTCCTGCCACTACACCTGGCTAATTTTTGTACTTTTAGTAGACATAGGGTTTCACAATGTTGGCCAGTAGTCTCTATCTCCTGACCTCAAGTAATCTGCCTGCCTTGGCCTCCCAAACTGCTGGGATTACAGGCCTGAGCCACCTCGCCCAGCCCCCAAATTCACTGATTTTAAACGTTCATCTCATAAAAAAAAAAAAAAAATACCTTGAAAGAAACATCCAGAAAATTGGCCAACTATCTGGGCACCATGGCCAGTCAACCTGACACATAAAATTTACCATCACAAATGGTAATAGAGTAATAGAATGTAACATTTACATATTACTCTCAAATGAGTCAGAAAAAATATAGCATATATAATCTCTGCACATATCTACAGAAAGAGAGTTTGCACATATATAAAGCAAACATAATACAAAGTTGACAACTGGGCCAGGCACG
This sequence comes from Rhinopithecus roxellana, assembly GCF_007565055.1. Lineage (NCBI taxonomy): Eukaryota > Metazoa > Chordata > Mammalia > Primates > Cercopithecidae > Rhinopithecus > Rhinopithecus roxellana. The sequence goes on from NC_044563.1 coordinate 58,247,966, forward strand.
GTGGCTCACACCTGTAATCCCAGGACTTTGGGAGTCTGAGGCGGGTGGATCATTTGAGATCAGGAGTTTGAGACCAACCTGGCCAACATGGTGAAACCCTGTCTCTATTAAAAATACAAAAATCAGTCAGGCATGGTGGTGCACCCTTGTAATCCCAGCTACTCAGGAGACTGAGGCAGGAGAATCGCTTGAACCCAGGAAGCAGAGGTTGCAGTGAGCCAAGATTGCGCCACTTCACTCCAGCCTGGGTGACAGAGTGAGACTCTGTCTCAAAAAAAAAAAAAAAAGTCAGCAATTGGGAGATTTGGGTGAGGGTGTACTGAAATCCTTGATACTATTCTTTTTTATTCTTTTCATTATTTTTAAATATTTCTCATGTCTGTTTCCTATCCTTTGTACTATTCTTGCAATTTTTCTGCAAGTTTAAGGTTATTGGCAAAATAAAAGTTAAAACAGAAAAAGAACATAAAAGTATATGCACAAAGAGTATTGTTTAGAAATCTACCTATTGTGAGGCCTGTGCCTGGTACCAAGTACATGCTGAATAGCTGATGCTACTGCCAGCTTTTCAGGTCTGGAGAGAAAGGTATTTCTCGTAAGAAGTCACAAGGCGGCATCCCAAAGCCAAGAAACACCGTCTAGCACAGTTCACTGAGTCTGTAGAGCTGTCAGTGTCCTACCCTTCCTTACCCAGAACGCACTCCTTAATCCTAAAGAAAAAAAAGAAAAAGCTTTGTCTGCTAAAAACAGGGGCTCCTTCCTTTCACAGTGGACAAGGCTATGGAGCACCTGAGAGCTGGCCTCCTTTCCTTCTGTTTGGGTCCAGATTTCAGAGCAGCCGTCAAGGGTCACTGCATATATCACAACTAGGACATCGACTCTAGAGACCTATGAAAAGGAGTGGACAAATGTGGTAGCAATGTAGAATAGTGAGCCCTGGAATGGGAACTCACAGACATTCACGTGTTGTGTGTATTCAGCCATATCCTTCCTTATCCTGTTTTTTTTTTAAATTGATTTTTTAATTGTAAATTGACAATTTATACTTGTTTATAATTATGGGACACAAAGTCCTACTGTGACTTATAAATACAATGTGGGATAATTAAATCAAGCCAGTTAACATATCCATCACCTCATATGCTTAACATTTTTTGGATTGAGAACATTGAAATTTACTCTTAGCAATCTACCATGCTATGCAACAGATCTCAAAAAACAATATATTCCTCCTGAGACTTTAAGCCCTATGACTATCATTTCCCCATTCCTCCTCCCCACGTCTCTGTAACCACCATTCTACTCACTGCTTCTATATATATATACACACACATATATTATATATTATAGTATATTATATATACATACATATATGTAAATATGTATATATAAAATATATGTATATATACATAAAAATATAAAAGTATCAAAATATATATACACATATCTATTACAAATGTGTATATAAACACACGTATGTGTGTGTGTGTGTATATATATATATATATTTTTTTTGAGACAGTCTCACTCTGTTGCCCAAGCTGAAGTGAAGTGGTGCGATCTTGGCTCACTGCAACCTCCACCTCCCGGGTTCAAGTGATTCTCCTGCCTCAGCCTCCTGAGTAGCTGGGATTACAGGTGCCCACCACCACGCCTGGTTAATTTTTGTATTTTTAGTAGAGACAGAATTTCCTCATGTTGCCCAGACTGGTCTCCAACTCCTGGGCTCAAGCGATCCACCCACCCCAGCCTCCCAAAGTGCTGGAATTACAGACATGAGCCACCACGCTGGCTCTTCTACTCACTGCTTCTATGAGTTGAAATGTTTCAGATTCTGCAAATAAATGACATTTCATCCTGTTTTGTTTTTCTTGAGATAAGAGTCTTGCTCTGTCGCCAAGGCTGGAGTGCTGTGGCCCAATCTCGGCTCATTGCAAGCTCCACCTGCCGGGTTCACGCCATTCTCCTGCCTCAGCCTCCCAAGTAGCTGGGACTACAGGCGCCTGCCACCCTGCCCGGCTAAATTTTTTTGTATTTTTAGTAGAGACGGGGTTTCACTGTGTTAGCCAGGATGGTCTCGATCTCCTGACCTTGTGATCTGCCCGCCTCAGCCTCCCAAAGTCCTGGGATTACAGGAGAGAGCCACCACACCCAGCCCATTTCATCCTGTTTTTTTTTTTTTTTTTTGAGACGGAGTTTCGCTCTTGTTGCCCAGGCTAGAGTGCAATGGCACAATCTGAGCTCACCGCAACCTCTGCCTCCTGGGATCAAGTGATTCTCCTGCCTCAGCCTCCCAAGTAGCTGGGATTACAGACATGCGCCATCATGCCCGGCTAATTTTGTATTTTTAGTAGAGATAGGGTTTCTCCATGTTGGTCAGGCTGGTCTCGAACTCCCGACCTCAGGTGATCCACCCGTCTTGGCCTCCCAAAGTGCTGGGATTACAGGAATGAGCCACTGCGCCCATCCTGTTTTCTTAATCTGACTTCTTAGATGTTCCACCTGGAGCTCCTAGGATTTAATATTTCTTTTTTTTTTTTTTTTTTTTTTTTTTTGAGACGGAGTCTCGCTCTGTCGCCCAGGCTGGAGTGCAGTGGCCGGATCTCAGCTCACTGCAAGCTCCGCCTCCCGGGTTTACGCCATTCTCCTGCCTCAGCCTCCCAAGTAGCTGGGACTACAGGCACCCGCCAACTCGCCCGGCTAGTTTTTTGTATTTTTTAGTAGAGACGGGGTTTCGCCGTGTTAGCCAGGATGGTCTCGATCTCCTGACCTCGCGATCCACCCATCTCGGCCTCCCAAAGTGCTGGGATTACAGGTTTGAGCCACCGCGCCCGGCCAGGATTTAATATTTCTAAGTTCTGGAATATGTCCATTCTGGTCTACCTGACCCTGTCACAAATTGCACCTTGAAATGAAATTGCTCTGGTCACAAAGGTCTCTTGCTACCTGCCTGTGATTACACAGTGTAGCAGGTGTATAGACTGTCCAAGGAAGCCTCTGGTATTTATTATATTGAGTCTCAGTTTCCTTATCAGAATAAAACAAATAATAACATTTGCTTTTTGATTAGATATATAAATATAGTATCTAGAACAGAGTAGATATTAAATGAATTACAGTATTTTCTTTTTACACTTTGGTTTAAGCAACAGGGTGTTGTAGAAAAAAATGAGATTTAAAGTTAAGACAAAGTTCCTGGTTGAGTGTGGTGGTTCATGCCTGTAATGTCAGCACTATGAGAGGCCAAGGTGGGAGGAACACTTGAGTTTAGGAGTTTGAGACCAGCCTGGACAACATGGTGAGACTCTGTCGCTACAAAAAATTTTAAAAATTAGCCAAGTGTGGTGGTGTGCACCCATGGTTTCAGCAACTTGGAAGGCTGAAGTGAACTGCTTGAGCCCAGGAAGTTAAAGCTGAAGTAAGCTGTAATCATGCCAAAGCATTCCAGCCTGGGCAACAGAGCAAGACCTTGTCTTAAAAAAAAAAAAAAAAAAAAAAAAAAAATTTACACAAGAATACGCCATTAAGAACTCTGGTGGCCGGGTACGGTGGCTCACACCTGTAATCCCAGCACTTTGGGAGACCAAGGCAGGTGGATCACGAGGTCAGGAGTTTGAGACCAGCCTGGCCAACATGGTGAAACCCCATCTCTACTAAATACACACAAAAAAAATTTAGCCAGGCATGGTAGTGCATGCCTGCAGTCCCAGCTACTCGGAAGGCTGAGGCAGGAGAATCGTTTGAACCTGAGAGGTGCAGGTTGCAGTGAGCCAAGATCACACTAGCCTGGGTGACAGAGCGAGACTCCGTCTCAAAAAAAAAAAAAAAGAACTCTGTCAACAATATTATTACCCCAGCCAGAAATGAAATGACGGTCCTCCCTTAAATAAATTGAAATCTTAATCTGCATGTCCCAGCTCAAGTGTCACATCTTTCAAGAAACTTTTCTCTAATAATCTCAAAAATATAAATAACATGGTATCCACATTCTGGACATTATTAAAAAAGAATGAGGAACATTTACATGTACTGAGATGGAAAATCTCAGAGACATTAAGTGAAAATAAGCCATGGAATACATACATTATGATTCCATTTTTATGTTCAGAGAAAAAAGGACCATGCCATTCTCTTGCTTAAAACCCTTCAGTGGTTCCCCACTGCCAACCACTTGAAGTGTGAGCTTCTTAGCTGATATTCCTGCTCCGTCACTAGCTGGGCTCTGCCAACCCGTGGCCTCATCTCCTACAGACCAATCTTGTCATTTTGAGCCCTGGGTTCCAGCTGTGACTAAAGTGCCCTCTACCATCTCTTCCTCCAGATCAGTGGCTCTCAAGCTTTAGCATACGTCAGAATCACCTGGAATCCTTGTTAAACTACAGATTGCTGGCTGCACCCATAGAACTTCTGATTTAGGTCTAGGATTGGCTCTAACAATTTCTATTTCCCATCAAGTTCCCTGGTGATACTGATGCTGCTGTTCTAAGAACCACACTTTGACAGCCAATGCCTTTACAATGATTATGACTCAATTTCCTCACCTACATATAGGCTGACCAATTATGTTGGTTTGAGACTGCCCCAGTTTTGGCACTGCAAGTTTCAAGTCACAGAAAACCCCTTAGTTCCAAGCAAGCTGGGACAGTTGGTTACCACCTGCATAAGAATCTCTTATAGGACATTTGTTGCTACTGCCAAGCAGGCCTTCTCTATGGTCAGGCAACAGGGAGTGCTGAGGAAGGAATTCCATCATCCTGACTGACTTTTTGCTGGAGTAAGAGTTTTTAACAAAGTTTTTCATATTCAGGCACCTCCAAACATATTTTCTTTATTTCCTCCAGAAAACAAGGTTTAGTACTGAGATCCTTGTAAACATTTAACACAACTGGTTTAAGAACAAACTAAAAGCATCTATATCCTTGCCCTGTGTTGCTGGGGTGAGTTTATACAAGGAGAAGTTGGGACAAATGCAGTGGGCCCAGTGACCTTCCTATTCAGTTCAAAGTAGGTCTTGGCATGAGAGTTCCATATAGCCAGTACAGCTGACTTTCTGTGATTTCCAAGGGGTGCCCAAGACACTAAGGGCCATGGTCCTTGGGAAGGTCTGATGATGTTTCTGTTCATTGTTGATCAGGGTCAAACCTTTTCACTAACCAGGACTGCTCTTTCCAAGAAGTCAGAGGTCAGAAAGCTGGTAGCGTCGTACAAGACCATCTCGACAGCATGTGTAGATCTGCTTCTCCCATGTGGCTACCTAGAACACAAGAATTCACAGTTAAAAGGAAGCCTGGGATTCTTCCATTTCAAAAAGATGGAGGCTTATGATTGACAGACACTAGTCTCAGGGAGTCTGAGAAGGCTTTATGAAGGCAACAGAATTACATCCATGATTATGTGCTTACAAAAATTGCTGGCTCATAGTGATGCCGGCATCCCAATCACCAATGGTTGGGATGCACCCATGACTATAGAACAGAGAAACTAATTGGCCCAAGTGGAAAGCAAACCCATTAGTGTTGTTCAGGTTGAGCACAGATGGTCTGCCTCTGGGGAGGAGATGGTTCATAGATGAGCTTGGCTATTCTTGAACCTTATAAAATTGGATACAAAAAAGTTCTGAATATGTGTCTTTTTTTCTGAGGAGGATTTCATCAACTCCTCAAGGAAAATAGCATGAATTCTGGAGTTAACTTAATCTCAGCTTTACTACCAACTAGCTGGATGACCTAGGGCAACTTTCTCAACCCCCCGGGCCCCAGCTGCCTCATTTGTACAATGGAAATATGTTGATTCAAAATATGGAACACTATACAAGAATTTTCTTTGTTTTTTGTTTTTTGAGAATCTCGGCTCTGTCGCCCAGACTGGAGTGCAGTGGCACCATCTTGGCTCATTGCAAGTTCCGCCTCCTGGGTCCACACCATTTTCCTGCCTCAGCCTCCACAGTAGGTGGGACTACAGGCACCTGCCACCACGCCTGGCTAATTTTTTGTATTTTTAGTAGAGATGGGGTGTCACCGAGTTAGCCAAGATGGTCTCAATCTCCTGACCTTATGATCCACCTGCCTCGGCCTCCCAAAGTGCTGGGATTACAGGCGTAAGTCACCGCACCCGGCTGGAACACTACACAAGAATTTTAAAAAATGAAATGGATGGCCAGGCACAGTGGCTCATGCCTGTAATCCCAGCACTTTGGGAGGCCAAGGCAGGCCTCAGTCGGGAGTTCAAGACCAGCCTGACCAGCATGGAGAAACCCCATCTCTACTAAAAATATAAAATTAGCCAGGCGTGGTGGCACATGCCTGTAATCCCAGCTACTTGGGAGGCTAAAGCAGGAGAATCGCTTGAACCTGGGAGGCAGAGGCTGCAGTGGGCTGAGATTGTGCCATTGCACTCCAGGCTGGGCAACAAGAGCGAAACTCCATCTCAAAAAAGAAAAAAAAAAAGAAAAAAGAAATAGATCTATATGCATTTTTTTTTTTTTTTTGAGATGGAGTCTCGCTCTGTCGCCCAGGCTGGAGTGCAGTGGCCGGATCTCAGCTCACTGCAAGCTCCGCCTCCTGGGTTCACGCTATTCTCCTGCCTCAGACTCCGGAGTAGCTGGGACTACAGGCGCCTGCCACCTCATCCGGCTAGATTTTTGTATTTTTTTAGTAGAGACGGGGTTTCACCGTGTTAGCCAGGATGGTCTCGATCTCCTGACCTTGTGATCCGCCCGTCTCGGCCTCCCAAAGTGCTGGGATTACAGGCGTGAGCCACCGCGCCCGGCAGATCTATATGCATTTACCTGGAAACAGCTCTAAGATGGTAATTTAAATAAAAGTCACAGGGCACTATATAGAGAATAGTCTCAATTATGTACAAACTGAAGATAAAAGTATATTATTCACATTAATACATAAAGATGTAAGTGTACAAATTCTCTGAAAATAGTCTTGAAAAATATGTGCCAAACTGTTAACGCTAGTTACTTCTGGAAAAGAGGAAGGGAACCAAAAAGGTCGTAAAGGAGACTTTTACATCTGTATCATTCTGTATTGTTTGAACTTTTACAGATACTAATTGTACAACTTTTTTTAAACTATAGGAAAAAATAGGAATAATAATACCTACACCTCAACAAATGGTAAAAGATTACATGAGATAATGTATATAAAACGTTCAGCACAGTGTCTGGTCAATAAATATTTCCCCTTTTGTTTTTCTCTTTCTATTCTAATCAAATGAGAAAATCAGTCCAGAAGTTTTAATAATAATAATAATGAGTAATATTTATAGAATGTATTTACAAGGAGTTTTCATATTACTATCTTCATTTTACAGATGAATTGACAGACTAGTGAGGTAAAGTAAGTTTTTAAGTTTCTAGAGCCAGTAAGTGATGAACTTTTTTTTTTTTTCTGAGACAGGGTCTCACTCTTTGCCCAGGCTGGAGTGCAGTGACATGATCACAGCTCATGGCAGCCTCAACTTCCCAGGCCCAAGCAATCATCCCATCTTGGCCTCCCAAATCAGTAGCTGGGACTACAGGCATGTGCGCCACCATACCCAGCTAATTTTTCTGTATTTTTTGTAGAGATGGGGGTCTCATCTTATTGCCTAGGCTGGTTTCGAACTCCTGGGCTCAAGTGATCCACCTGCTTCAGCCTCCAGAAGTGCTGGGGTACAGCTGCCAGCCAGAAGTCACTATGGTTTTTTTTTTTTTTTTAGAGATAGAGTCTCACTCTGTTGCCTAGGCTGGAGTGTAGTGGTGCGATCTCGGGGCTCACTGCAGCCTCCACCTCCCAGGTTCAAGCGATTCTCCTGCCTCAGCCTCCCAAGTAGCTAGAACTACAGGTGTATACCACCACACCCAGCTAATTTTTTTGTATTTTTAGTAGAGACGGGTTTCACCATGCTGGGCAGGTTGGTCTTGAACTCCTGACCTCAAGTGATCCACCTGTCTCGGCCTCCCAAAGTGCTGGAATTACAGGCATGAGCCACCATGCCTGGCCCAGACGTCACTTCTGACTTAAGCTCTTAATTTCTTCCCATCCTACCACACTGCTTATACAATAAGCACTATTTTATCATCCCTAATGACCACAAGGTATCTGGATTCAGTCTCGTAAAAGCCCTAGATCTCGCAGGAGAATCACCCAGGTCTAGTGTTGTCTCAGGCCTGTACCTTGTACACAGGGTCACAGTCAGCCCCAGTGAGCTCAGTGACATAGTCTAAGTCTTGCTGGACAATAAAACAGCTTCCATCACCTGAAAGGCAGAAAGAAAATTGATATAACTAAGAGAAAACTCTATCCAGAGTTTTAAACACTCAGTATTTTTATCTGCTTCTGTAGATCACTAGTGTAAAGAAGATGGTCCAAAGACCCAGAATGGCAAATAGATCTTATTATGTGGGCCATCTTTTTTTTTCAGACAGAGTTTCGTTCTTGTTGTCCAGGCTGGAGTACTATGCCGCGATCTCAGCTCACTGCAACCTCCACCTCCTGGGTTCAAGCAATTCTCCTGCCTCAGCCTCCCAAGCAGCTGGGATTACAGGTGACCGCCACCACACCTGGGTAATTTTTGTATTTTTAGTAGAGATGGGGTTTCACCATGTTGGTCAGGCTTGTCTCAAACTCCCGACCTCAGGTGATCCATCCACCCGCCTCAGCTTCCCAAGGTGCTGGGATTACAAGCGTGAGCCACCGTGCCCAGCCTATGTGGGCCAATTATGATAACCCATAGTGGCTGCCTAGAATGCTGAGCTGGGGTAGATTTGAAGAGCAAGTGCGAGTTCAGTGGGAAGAAGGGATGTCTTTGATTAGCAATGCCAGCCAAAGGCACAGAGCAAGCAACCACAGGTGTGTGTGTGTGTGTGTATTTATAAACTTATCCTAGATTATTTTTAATAGGGAATGTCTAAAAAAAGTCCTTAACATTTTTTAAAGAAATATTTGTGTAGATATTCCCTATTAAAATGTTCCCAGATTATTCCTCAATCTGTAAATTTGACTGTATACACTAGGAGAAAGAGGACAGTTACGCTAAGAAAGTAAAAGTATATCTAATTCTTAAAAGAGCATGAACAAATGAAACTTGGGGTGATCTATAAACTGCTTAATGAGGTGATTTCTTTTTGTTAATATAAAAGTAGTAAAAATACAAAAAAAATTAGCTGAGCATGGTGGTCCACGCCTGTAATCCCAGATACTCAGGAGGCTGAGGCAGGAGAATTGCTTGAACCCAGGAAGCAGAGGTTGCAGTGAGCCAAGATGGTGTCACTGCACTCCAACCTAGGCAACAGAATTGAGACTCTGTCTCAAAATAAATACATAAATACATAAATAAATAGAAGTAGTACATGCTCATTGAACAAAACTTTAAAAATAAACAAAGCAGAGGTAGAAAAATCACCCCAATCTACCATTCAAAGGCAATTACTGTTAACATTTTTATCTATTTTTTTGTGCCTATTTTTCATGGTTGACAGCATGTGCATAAATGAATGTCTTTATGCATACAGTTTTTTCTGACTTTGTATATATAAAGACCTGAAAAAGAAGCAGCAGATACTAATTAACCTTTTCAAACTTTTTGGAAATCTGAAAAACTGTTTTCCAAATTTATCTGTTATTCTACATTCCAAGCAGCAGCATATACAAGGTAGTACCTTACCCTTTCTTGCATTATTCTTAAAAATCATCTTCTCCAAAAATGAATCCTTATCTTTGAGAGAGACATATAGAAATGCTGACAGGTGAAATAAGATGCTCATGATATATTTAAAAATATATGAAGTGAGGAATGCAAACGAATGGGTAAAACAAGATTAGCCATATATTGATAATAGCTTATGTTGGACAATGGCTATAGCAGGTTCACTGTGCTATTCTCTCTACTTTTAGATATGTCTGGCAATTTCCATCAAAAAAGTTTTTTATTTTGTTTCATCTGGCAATTTAAATCTCCTCACTAATAATCAAAGAGTTCCAAAGGACCTCAAAGATCATCTATATCCAACTTCTAAACCAGTACAGAACTCCCTCTACAGCACATGGCAGAGCGGCCAAACAGCCTACACTTGCCCATCTCCAGAGTTAGGGGTGCTCACTACCTTAAGGGCAGCTTCTTTCTTAAGGAAAAGAAAGCTTTTCCTTTATAATTAACTGGAATGTGGTTTCTGATAACTTTGTCTTACTGGTCTTAGTTTTGTCCTCTGAAAACAGAGCTATAATCTTACTCCCTTTGCCTTTAGATATCAGTACTGGAAGTTATGCCTTGCCTTCTTCCCAGCAGAAAAGTAAAAAAGTACAAAAAATCTGCTCCTCTGGGTTGAAACCCAGGAGCCACCAAGATGCCAGCTTACCACTCTTCTCTCATGGATCCTGACACCGAACTCATTGGAAACATGGCACTGTTACCTATCAGAAGTCAATTCAAAGGACCTGCCCCAAGAGAGACAAAAGATATTGATACTGTGGATGAAGCCATCTATTACTTCAAGGCCAATGTCTTCTTCAAAAACTATGAAGTTAATAATGAAGCTGATAGGACCTTGATATATATATCTCTCTACGTTTCTGAGTGTCTGAAGGAACTCCAAAAGTGCAATTCCAAAAGCCAGGGTGAGAAAGAAATGTATACACTGGGAATCACTAACTTTCCCGTTCCTGGAGAGCCTGGTTTTCCACTTATCCCAATTTATCCCAAACCTGCAAACAAACAGGAAGATGAAGTGATGAGGGCCTATTTACAACAGCTAAGGCAAGAGACTGGACTGAGACTTTGTAAGAAAGTTTTCAACCCTCAGAATGATAAACGCAGCAAGTGGTGGACTTGCTTTGTGAAGAGACAGTTCGTGAACTAGAGTCTTTCAAGACCTGGACAGTGAAAGGAGCAGGGGCAGCCACCATCTCCAGAGCCCTGGGCAGCATTTTCCAGCAAGATATACACAATACTTTGCCTTTATTTCACAACGTTTTATACACAAGAGAGAAGAGCATGTTTTTACTTGAAAAACTCTTGATCAAGAATTCGAGTGGGAGAAAAGAAAGTGGGTTATCAACAGTGATTTGAAATTTTCTGCAGTATTAAGCTGGTGCTTAGTAAGAATAAGTAATAATAAAGAAATTTCAGGCCAGGCGTGGTGGCTCACTCCTGTAATCCCAGCACTTTGGGAGGCCAGGGTGGGCGGATCATGAGGTCAGGAGATCGAGACCATCCAGGCTAACACGGTGAAACCCTATCTCTACTAAAAATACAAAAAATTAGCCAGGTGTGGTGGCGGGCGCCTGTAGTCCCAGCTACTCAGGAGGCTGAGGCAGGAGAATGGCATGAACTCGGGAATGGAGCTTGCAGTGAGCTGAGACGGTGCCACTGCACTCCAGCCTGGGCGACAGAGCAAGACTCTGTCTCAAAAAAAAAAAAAAAAAAAAAAAGAAATTTCTAACATTCCAAAAAAAAAAAAAAGTACAAAAAGTAGAGCACGAGTCAGCTCTTCTCCACCTCCTACTCCTCATATAACCCACACATCACCTTGAAACAGAATTTTTTTTTTTTTTTTGAGAGGGAGTTTCACTCTGTCATTGAGGATGGAGTGCAGTGGTACAATCTTGGCTCACTACAACCTCCACCTCCCAGGTTCAAGTGATTCTCCTGCCTCAGCCTCCCAAGTAGCTGGGATTACAGGTGCACACCACCATGCCCAGCTAATATTTGTATTTTAGTAGAGATGGCATTTCGCCATGTTGGCCAGGCTGGTCTTAAACTCCTGACCTCAGGTGATCCACCCTCCTCGATCTCCCAAAGTGCTGGGATAACAATCAGTAAAATGGCCTGCAGGTAGGAGAGAAGAGGTGAGAAATATCGAGGCCTCAGGTGATCTATCCACCTTGGCCTCCCAAAGTGCTGGGATTGCAGGCGCAAGTCACCGCGCCCAACTTTATTTTTTAATTTTAATTTTTTTTTTTTTTTGATACGGAGTCTTGCTCTGTCACCCAGGCTGGAGTGCAGTGGTGTGATCTCAGCTCACTGCATCCTCCGCTTCCCAGGTTCAAGCGATTCTAATGCCTCAGCCTCCTGAGTAGCTGGGACTACAGACGTGCGCCACCATGCCCAGTAATTTTGTGTTTTTAGTGGAGACAGGGTTTCATCATGCTGGCCAGGGTGGTCTCAAATTCCTGACCTCAAGGGATCCACCCGCTTCAGCTTCCCAAAGTGCTGGGATTATAGGCATGAGCAACCATGCCCAGTCACTATCTTTTTAATATTTTTTTAATTAAAAAAATTATTTTTGAGACCGAGTCTCGCTTTGTCACCCACGGTGAAATGCAGTGGCACAATCATGGCTCACTGCAGCCTCCACCTCCTAGACTCAAGTGATCCTCCTACCTCAGCTTCCTGAGTAGCTGGGACCACAGAAATGAACCACTATGCCTGGCTAATTTTTATTTTTTGTAGAGACAGGGTCTCCTATGTTGCCCAGGCTGGTCTCAAACTCCTGGGCTCAAGTGATCCTTCCGCCTCCGCCTCCCAAAATGCTGGGATTATAGGCATGAGCCACTGTGCCCAGCCCATTTGTTTTTTAAATTAAAAAAAAAAAGTTTTATAAAAATATTATATTTTGGAGTGACTTTAGGTTTACAGAAAAGTTAGTTAAAGATAATACAGAAAGTTGGCCGGGCGCAGTGGCTCAAGCCTGTAATCCCAGCACTTTGGGAGGCCGAGACGGGCGGATCACGAGGTCAGGAGATCGAGACCATCCTGCCTAACACGGTGAAACCTCGTCTCTACTAAAAAAAAAATACAAAAACCTAGCCGGGCGAGGTGGCGGGCGCCTGTAGTCCCAACTACTCGGGAGGCTGAGGCAGGAGAATGGCGTAAACCCGGCAGGCGGAGCTTGCAGTGAGCTGAGATCCGGCCACTGTACTCCAGCCTGGGTGACAGAGCGAGACTCTGTCTCAAAAAAATAATAATAATAATAATAATAATAATACAGAAAGTTCCCATATGCCTTTAATCAGTTTCAGGTTTTCCCAAATGTTATCACCTTACATTTGTCAAAACTAAGAGGTCAATATTGGTACACTGCTATTACCTAAACACATACTTTTTTTTTTTTTTCACCAGTCTTTCCTTAACATCCTGGATCCAATCTAGAATACCATGGACTTAGTTGTCAAGTTTCTTTAGTCTCCTTGACTGACTTTATTTTCAAATCACTAAATTAATATACTCTGAAATGGACTCTGGACTTCTTATTAAGTGAAGCAGTACACTTTCCTAACTGTTTAAACCATGTTCAGCTGAGTGTTCTGTAAATAACAGCCCAAAACCTCCTAACTGATATACTGAAATGCTCAAGGTAGGTAGGTAGTCCCTCCAGGCTGTATAGTCCAGTCCTGCTCACCTACATCATTCCTACAAGGATCCAGTGTCCCTTAATGTACACTTTGTTCCAGGCATTTCCCCAACACCATTCCTGAACTCCATTCCAAAGAGTTTGTCCTGGCTACACCAAGGTACTCGCTTTACCTAGAATATGTATGTAACGCATCAAACACAGTACCTACTACATAGCAGGCTCTCCGGAAATGCTACTGCCCTTCTTCTTTTGCCCCCCTTGCCCCATCTATGACTTTGCATACACAAAAGCTTCAGCTTTCAGTGTCCATCTTTACATCTCCAGTGGGTGAAATCTTTATCGATTTACATGTCACCTAGTTCACAAAGACCTTGCTGACAGCACTCCTGCCTCTAGAATTAGCTATTCTCCATTTCCTCATGCAGTCTTCTGATGTAGTCCTTATCAAACTGGACTGCAATCATATGTTCACATGTCTGTCTGCCTTACTGTGAGCTCCCTTAAGGCACAAGAGTGGTGGGCATTGAGCTAAATTCTGGGAATAACACAATGAATAAGGCACAGTCACCACCCTCAAGGAGCTTGAACTAGAGGGGGATGCAGACAATCACAACGCAGAGTGATGAACACTATTGATAGCTACAATATGCCAAAGAATCATGGGGGACTATGCCCCAACCCAGTCAGAGATTATACACTTAAAACTATGTTTAATTAACTGAACTACAAAGAAGCATCTCTCTCAATTGGCCCATGGACCCACCTTGGCTAGCAATGAATCCATCTCTGAAACTTAGCAGGGATAGAACTGGTGCTCCTGATCTGTGGATGACTTGTACTGGAGCCCTAGGATACAAAGAAAGGGGAAATTTTACTTTCTTTCTTCAAAAGCAATACTTGACCATATTCAGTATATAGCACTAACCACATAAGAGCAAACAGGATAAAATGTGGAGAAATTAAAGATTTCTATGGTTTCTTTCCTGGCAAGAACCTTAACTGGCAGATTAAGGTAATTCGTTTAAAACCACCCATGTCTCTAAACAAGAACTAAGTCACCATCCAAATCCTGGGTTTTTAAGGCAGGTATGACATGGGTTGAAGATAACAATATTAGCAGTATGTTAACCTTTTCACTTAATGAAATAATTAAGATTTGTTGTAAAATATTAAAATTGTCAGGACTCTAAAAAGAAAGAGAAAGCTGAGTGAGAATCAATTTAATATATATGCAAGGGTGATTTTATAATAGTGATAAGAGATTCCCTATCTCTGTGGAGGCCAAAAAAAAAAAAAAAAAAAGAAAAAAATATTAAGTAACTGAAATGATGGAAGAAAAGGTGTAAGCTAATGACCATCTACTGTAATTTCTTCTCTGCTCTTGGAACAAACTTAGAATGGCAGGTAAGGTCAAAGCAGCTCCTGTTTTCCTGCTGGCATCACTTCTCATTACTGCGCTCATATGCAGGGAACATACCTGTCATATACTCCTGAAAACAATCATGCCTTCATATATAGGATTGTATACATGGGATTCGACCCAGCCCAGCTCTTTTCCTCCTTCTTTACTTGGCAACTTCTTACTCAACAAGATCCAATGTTTCTCATTTCCTTGGAGAAGGAGTCTTACCTCCTTCCCTCTCCTTTTTGGTGCTTCCTTAAATTTCTGTGGCTAGCCCTGTCAGACAAGCGATCACACTGCACAATAGTCTTTTACTTGTCCATCTTTACCATTAGACTCCAGGTGTCTCAAAGGCAGAGTCTATTTTTTGTTTTTTATTTTTGTTTTTGAGATAGAGTCTCGTTCTGTTGCCCAGGCTGGAGTTCAGTGGCACGATCTCAGCTCACTGAAACCTCCACTTCCCAGGTTCAAGCGATCCTCCTGCCTCAGCTATGCTAGCAGCTGGGATAATAGGTACGCGCCACCATGCCCAACTAATTTTTGTATTTTCAGTAGAAACAGGGTTTCGCCATGTTGGCCAGGCTGGTCTCGAATTCCTGACCTCAGGTGATCCACTCACCTTGACCTTCCAAAGTGCTGGGGTTACAGGAGTGAGCCACCACACCCAGCCCAGAGTCTGTACCTTTTATTTCTGTTTTTCAGTGCCTTGAACCAAGCCTGATGCCCACAGAAGCTATTTTCAACAAATATCAGTTGAAAAAAGGAAGAAAATCAAAGGAGGAAGGGACAGAATTGTAGAAATTATTAAATCCTGCAACAGAGAGATTGTGTGATTCTCTTTAGGTATCTTTAAGACCAAGGAAAAGCCTGTTTAGAAAGGTCATGATCAAAACTACATAACTAACAGAGCTGGGTTCCTTAAACTAAAAATAATCTTTCAGGGCTGGGTACAGTGGCTCATACCTGTAATCCCAGCACTTGGGGAGGCTGAGGTGGGCAGATAATGAGGTCAGGAGTTTGAGACCAGCCTGACCAACATGGTGAAACCCTGTCTCTATTAAATATACAAAAATTAGCTGGGTGTGGTGGCGCACGCCTGTAATCCCAGCTACTCAGGAGGCTAAGGCAGGAGAATTGCTTGAACCCGGGAGGCAGAGGTTGCAGTAAGCCGAGATAGCACCACTGTACTCCAGCCTGGAGGACAGAGTGAGAATCCATCTCAAAAAATAAATAAATAAATAAAAATAATTCAATCTTTCAATCTTAGGGTAGGCAGGGTCTAATGTAAGAGAAAATTACTGAGCTCTTTAAGGTTAAAAGTTCTAGACAATCAATTTAAATGAAATGCTAGTTTATATTTAAGCTTAATTTTCACAGCAATCATTAGTCAATCATAATAGTATGAATCATATATTTTAATATGAGTCCAGGAATAATAAGAACAATCAGAAAATTCAGACCAGAAAACCTTTGTAAACGGAAAAATATACCCTTGATTCAATAGTCATCTATATGCTAGGCTAAATCAACGTTAAAGCCAATAAAAATTTCCACTCTGTAGAAGACCTGCATCATGTAAATGAATAGTGACTCACCCTGGACTCCTCACATCCAGCTGATAAATGTTTCCATCTTGAGTCCCAGCCAATAGCAAGAAACCAGAGAGAAAAGTACAGCAGTTGAAAGCATCTGAGCCAATAAAGAGGAACACCTGGGAACAAGTAGGAGGCAAAAATGCTGCTTAGAGATTAATTTGTTTCCAAGAATAAACAGGCACCAAAAAAGGAAAAATTTCACTATATTTTGAGATATTTTCTTCCTTCCTCCTTTAATTATTCTCAAATGGTAAATTACACATTCACCAAAAACTGAGAAGGAAATACTCCCAGGATTTCAGGAACCTGAGGTTGGTTAAGGACTTGAGCAGTTTATGTAATATACTCTGAGGTGGCAGTTTTCCAACTATTACCACTCAACACACTATCTCACAGTATCCTCACCAACAAAATTCCTTCTTTTCCCCTTTTTCATGACAACCTTCTATTTGAGAAACACTTGCAATTCCCACATGTAAGTTTTGCTCCATGTCACTTCAACCTTTTGAAGGAGGGTATTTTGTAGGAAAATAAACAGGCTTAAATAAAGTAGCGATGTAAAGAATCACAGTTCTCCCCATGAATCTGAAAAAGAAATTATTAGATTTTCATTTACTTCTTACTGTTAGCTCAAACTGATCATATCTTCCCCAAACATTCTAAAAAGAAAAGGCAAAAAACAAAATAAACAAACAAAAAAAACCTGATTTCCCTCTAGAAGTAAAAGCCAGTGTGAAAACTCAAGTACAAAGGCGATATTAGCAAAAATGGTAATGTTCCTGAAACAAACTTTGAAAATGGAAATATCACCAGCACAATGAAGTAACAAGATGAAATGAAAACAGCAGGCCGGGCGCGGTGGCTCAAGCCTGTAATCCCAGCACTTTGGGAGGCCGAGACGGGCGGATCACGAGGTCAGGAGATCGAGACCATCCTGGCTAACACAGTGAAACCCCATCTCTACTAAAAAAATAACAGAAAACTAGCCGGATGAGGTGGTGGGCGCCTGTAGTCCCAGCTACTGGGGAGGCTGAGGCAGGAGAATGGCGTGAACCCGGGAGGCGGAGTTCGCAGTGTGCCGAGATCCCGCCACTGCACTCCAGCCTGGGCGACAGAGTGAGACTCTGCCTCAAAAAAAAAAAAAAAAAAAAAAAAGAAAGAAAACAGCAAACCCTGTGGCCAAACCAAATCATTAAAGTTGTCTGGATGACAATTACAGGAGCTAGAAGGAAATTTTAAAAATCTAATCTCTGGGAAGAGAGAATTTAGTTAACAGCATAATCTTCCCAGCAAAAATTCAGATGTAGGAAGAAACTCCAACTAATGGTCTGTTCATTAATTGATCAAGAGTCCTGAATACATGAGTCCTTTTTTTGTTTTTTGAGACAGGGTCGTCTCACTCTGGTTCCCCAGACTGGAGTACAGTGGCGCAATCTTGGCTCACTGAAGCCTCGACCTTCCAGGCTAAGGGGATCTTCCCACCTCAGCCTCCCAAGTAGCTGTAGCTGGAATTACAGGTGCATGCCACCATGCCCAGCCAATTTTTTGTATTATTAATAGAGATCGGTTTTTTGCCCAGGCCAGTCTTGAACTCTTGGACTCAAGCAATCTACCCTTTCTGGGCCTCCCAGAAAGCTGGGATTACAGGCATGAGCCACTGTTCCCAGCCGCATGAGTTCTTTACTCAGAATTTCTTCACATTACCTAAGAGGTAGCAGGACTCATAAAGAAAGAAAATCTATATAACTTCATCATTTTACATATAGCACACTAAGGCCCAGAGAAGGAAAGTGACTTAACAAAGATCACAAAACAGTAGAGCATTTAATCCTCATCATATACCCTATTATGCCCAGTTTAGTGATGAGGAAGCAGGCTCAGAGAGGTTATGCTGGAATCATTAAGTATTAACATAAGAACTGAGATTTATTTTTTTTTTATTCTCTGCAAGTGTTGCATAAGAACTGGGATTCAGGGCTGGGTGCAGTGGCTCACACCTGTACTCCCAGCACTTTGGAAGGTCAAGGAAGGTAGATCACATGGGTCAGGAGTTTGAGACTAGTCTGGCCAACAAGGTGAAACCCCGTCTCTACTGAAAACATAAAAATTAGCCAGGCATGGTGGTAGGCCTGCAATCCCAGCTACTCGGGAGGCTAATGCAGGAGAATCACTTGAACCTAGGAGGCGGAGGTTGCAGTAAGCTGAACCGAGATTGCGCCACTGCACTCCAGCCTGGGCGACAGAGTGAGGCTCTGTCTCAAAAAACAAACAAACAAACAAACAAACAAACAAACTGGGATTTAAATGTTGCCCTTATTCCAAATCCCACACTCTTAATCATTATGCTGTACTGCCTCTTACTCAGGCAGCTTTCTCAAAAGTGAACATAGGGAGCAAGTAGAAATGTTTCCAAAATAGCCTTCTAAGAAACAGAATGACCCAGGTTGCCTCAGAGTTCAAAGGCCATATAGAAACCACTTGCCGGCTGCCTGCTCTGTAGTCCCAAGCACTGAAGTTTCTTATCTTCCCGGGCCAACAGCAGCATTTTTGCCTCTGTTCCAACCTCCCGTTCACCTGCATGACAAACGAACTATGTTAATAACAGTGAGGCTGATCAGCTGGCAGTGCCCACACAGCACCAATACTGATGGTTGATTACTGATTTTGTTAGCAATTCACTTACTACAAAGAAAACATTTATTATGTTCTGTATCTCACTGTGGTATTATTTATAAACTGGATATATTTGACAAAACTCACAGAACTATACAACTAAAAAGACTGACTTTATTTTTACATTCTAAAAATGTTTTTTAATGGTATCCAGTAGCCAAGGAAAAGGGTGACTTTTACCATATGTAAAAGATAACTCAGTAAATCCAAATGTATTTTTAAAATGAGTGTGTGTGTACTCTTTTTTGAGACAGGGTCTAGTATGTTGTCCAGGCTGGAGTGCATGGGCCATTCACAAGCACAAACATAGCACCCCACAGCCTTGAAACCCTGGGCGCGAGCAATCCTCCCGCCTCAGCCTCCTGAGTAGCTGGGACTACAGATGTGCACACCATGGCTGGCAATAAAACCAACTTTTAAAATACTAAGTTGTTGCTGGGCGCGGTGGCTCAAGCCTGTAATCCCAGCACTTTGGGAGGCCGAGACGGGTGGATCACGAGGTCAGGAGATCGAGACCATCCTGGCTAACACGGTGAAACCCCCGTCTCCACTAAAAAATACAAAAAACTAGCCGGGCGAGGTGGCGGGCGCCTGTAGTCCCAGCTACTCGGGAGGCTGAGGCAAGAGAATGGCGTAAACCCAGGAGGCGGAACTTGCAATGAGCTGAGATCCGGCCACTGCACTCCCGCCTGGGCGACAGAGCGAGACTCCGTATCAAAAAAAAAAAAAAATACTAAGTTGTTTGTACCGTGAAAAGACACCACACTAGGAGCAGGGATACAATGCTGGAAAATACAGTCTCTGACCTCAACGACCTTACAGCCTGGAGAAAAGGAAATGTAATCATTCACTCACCAAATATTTCTTTAGGGCCTACTATGTATCAGGCACTATTCTTTTTTTCTTTTTCTTTTTTACCTTCATCTTCTATGTGATGACATCACACACTATTCTAACTGCTAAGGAAACAGTGATGAACAAACAGATAAGGTCCTTACTCTCAAGGATTCTAGTAAATACGTAAATAAATAAGTAGGATACTTTCAGAAAGTGATGAGTTCTAAAAGAAAACAAAATAGGAAAATAAGATCAGAAGTGAATAGGTAGTGGGAGGCTAAGTGGGGAGGGTAACTTTAAATGTAAACTTCATTTATTTTTTAAAATATTTTTTATAGAGATGGGGTCTCACTATGTTGCCCAGGCTAGTCTCAAACTCCTGGGCTCAAGCAATTCGCCCACCTCATCCTCCCAAAGTGCTGGGTTTACAGCACGTCCAGCCTAAACTTTAACTTTAAAAAGCCTCTGTGGAAGTAACTTTTCAATGAACGGTGAGATCTGAAAGGTGAACAGAAACCAGTTATGTGAAGAGCTGCAGGAGTATATTCCAGACTAAGGGAAAAAGAAGGCAGAGTCAGGCCAGGTGCGGTGGGTCACGCCTGTAATCCCAGCACTTTGGGAGCCTGAGGCGGGTAGATCACTTGAGGTGAGGAGTTCAAGACCAGCCTGGCCAACATGGCAAAACCCCATCTCTACCGAAAATACAAAAAATAGCTGGGTGTGGTGGTGCACGTCTGTAATCCCAGCTACTCGGGAGGCTGAGGCAGGAAAATTGCTTGAACCCAGGAGGTGGAGGTTACAGTGAGTCGAGAATGTGCCACTGCATTCCAGTCTGGGTGACAGAGGGAGACTGTCTCAATTTAAAAAAAAAAAAAAGAAGGCAAAGTCCGGAGACTGGGAGAGTCCACTGTACTGAAAGAAGAAAGAAGGCCTATAGTTGAAATGTAGTGGGCCTGGCTGAGGATGGTATGACATGAGACTGGAGAGAAGTGCAAGGGTCAGAAAGTAAAAGAGCTTGTCATAAGCCATGTAAGGGGTTAGGATTTCAACATGTACAAAGGTAGGCCACTGGAGAGTTCTAAGCAGGAGCATGACATGACTTATGATTTTCTTTTTTAGAGATGGAGTCTCGCTCTGTCACCCAGGCTGGAGTGCAATGGCACGATCTCGGCTCACTGCAACCTCCGCCTCCCAGGTTCATGCCATTCTCCTGCCTCAGCCTCCCGAGTAACTGGGACTACAGGCACCCGCCACCACCCCTGGCTAATTTTTTGTATTTTTAGTAGAGACAGGGTTTCACCCGAGACGGGCGGATCACGAGGATCACTATGTTGGCTAGACTGGTCTCGAAATCCTGACCTTGTGATTTGCCCTCCTTGGCCTCCCAATGTGCTGGGATTACAGGCATGAGCCACCATGCCCAGCCCCCTGTACTTTCTGCTAAATTTTGCCGTGAACCTAAAATGGCCCTAAAAAATAAGGTATATTTTTTAAAATGTGAAGGGCTAAGACAATGGTAGGAAAAAAAAAATTGTCCCATGCTGGCTAACATGGTGAAACCCTGTCTCTACTAAAAAACACAAAAAATTAGACAGGCATGGTGGCGGGCGCCTGTAGTCCCAGCTTCTTGGGAGGCTAAGGCAGGAGAATGGTGTGAACCCAGGAACCAGAGCTTGCCGTTAGCCGAGATCGTGCCACTGCACTCCAGCCTGGGCGACAGAGCAAGACTCCGTTTCAAAAAAAAAAAAAATTGTCCTATGGAACAAAGATGCAACTATTATTATGGGAAAATAGGAATGAAAGTTGCCTTATTAGGACCTTTATTAGTCTCTCACCACAGCTATTCAACCCATTTCCTACTACTACCCCTCTTAATTCAACTTTCTAGCCCAGCCAAGCATATCTTTTTATATAACACTCAGTTTCACATCCAAGCTGTAATGCAAATTGCCCCTACACCTACCCCTTGCCCTAGCTCCCATTGTCCTATCCTTACCATTCCTGTCTGTTCAACTTGAACTTACCCTTTAAAGGCTTAAGCCAACTTCTTTTGTGACACCTTTCCTATCTATACTAACCGGGAACACTCCATCCCTCTGAAAACATATTATATTTGCATTAGGACTCGCTAATTTGCCAGGCATGGTGGTACATGCCTATAGTCCCAGCTATTAGGCAGGCTGTGGTGGGAGGATCACTTAAGTCCAGGAGTTCAAGGCCAGCCTGGGCAAAACAGCAGGACTCTATCACTAAAAGAATATAATAAATAAAAAGAATCACTAATTATTTCAGCCAAATGTTACTGTTCTCTAAATGTTTTATAGCAAGCTTGTCCAACCAGCAGCCCAGGGAGGCTTTGAATGAGGCCCAACACAAATTCATGAACTTCCTTAAAATATTATGAGATTTATTTATTTATTTTTAGCTCAGCTATCATCAATGTTAAGTGTGTTTTATGTGTGGCCCAAGATAAGTCTTCTTCAAATGTGGCCCAGGGATGCCAAAAAATTGGACACCCCTGTTTTATAGGCATTAATCTCGTCTGCTAAATTAGACTGTACTTACTGAAATGCAGTGCTATGACATATACTTCCTTTGTAGATTCCAAAGCAATAGAAACATAGTAGGTACAGAATAAACATTAATTGTATGGTGAAAACAGAAATACCAGGTACAGAGCAGAAAAGGATGAGGAAGAAATAGAGAAACTAAGGCAATCACTGAAGGGGGCCCAAGAAAAAAAACAATCCTACATATCATTATCAACTTACTGGGCATCTGCTCAGGGGCGCCAAGGTTTATGGAGTTGTCAGCAGCACCCACCGCCACTCCATTGATGGAAGAACCACAATCTGCAAGGACTCCCAAGCAGGCTGAGCGCCCACAATCCCAAAGTCGTGCTGTCCCATCTCGAGAACCAGATACCACATTCCTCCCCCGATCAACGATGGCTGTATCCAGGATACCTAGCAAGAGAAAAACACTCCCTAAGATGGAGGATGGAGTAAAGGAACTACAAGGGCAGAGAAGATGGAGCTGCATAAATGACTCCATCCCTTTACAAACATGTTCTGAACAGGTACTACATGCTGGCCATGTTCAAGTGCTGGAAAAACAGAAATAGAGTCCCAGCTCCCCAATGAATCAAAGTCTAGCTGTGAAAGACAGGCATGGAAACACAAATTCTGGATTTAACTTTTAGTGGAGTGTGCTAGAGCAATCATTTCAAGTTTTTTATTTTATCTTCAAAACCCTTTTTTAAAAATAAAAATTAAGAGGTCGAGTATGGTGGCTCACGCCTGTAATCCCAGCACTTTGGGAGGCTGAGGCAGGTGGATTGTCTGAGCTCAGGAGTTCAAGACCAGCCTGGCTAATATGATGAAACCCCGTCTCTACTAAAAATACAAAATAGCCGGGTGTGGTGGCGGGCGCCTGTAATCCCAGCTACTCAGGAGGCTGAGGCAGAAGAATCGCTTGAACCTGGGAGGCGGAGGTTGCAGTGAGCTGAGGTCACACCACTGCACTCCAGCCTTCGACAGAGGAGACTCCGTCTCAAATAAATAAATAAATAAAGTAGACACATTAACAAGAACTTTGGAGAAAAAAAAAATAGACACCTAAGAGAATTCAGTTTGAAAATCACTGCCTTGGCGAGGTACAGTGGTACACACCTGTAATTCCAGCACTTTGGGAGGATGAGGCAGAAGAATCTCTTGAGCTCAGGAGGTCGAGACCAGCCTGGGCAACACAGCATGACTCTGTCTATACAAAAAATTTAATTCAGGCATGAGGCTTGTGCCTGTAGTCCCAGCTACTCAAGAGGCTGAGGTGGGAGGATTGCTTGAGCCCTGGAGTTCAAGGCTACAGTAAGCCACGATTGCTTCACTGCACTCCAGCTTGGGCAGTGGAGCAAGACCCCACTATATATAAATAATTACATATATCCTGCTGCTGCTTTCACTGATAATTGATTAAAAGGGTTAGCCTCCCCATTTAAAAAAGGACATGACTTCTGGTTCTGGCCAAGAAAGAGTAGTCCCATTGCTCCTAGGTCCTTCCGTTTACAACTGAAAAGTCGTGGACACAGCAAGCATAGGAAGACTCGGAATGACGGAAAGAAGGTGGTGGACCACCTAAGGACCTCAGGATTTAAAGAACAACACAGCAATGAGTTCCTGGATTTCTTTATTGCCTCCCACATATCCTGGACAGGACATTGCAGAAGCCTCCAACACGAAACTGCTAACAGGAACAGAGTTAAAAAAACAAAACAAAACAAAACTCCCAGTAAAGTCTGTTGCCCCTAGCGCACAGACTGAGAAGGACATAGCTCACAAAATAGAAATCTTCTTGGCAACATCCACCCTATACAAGTAGACACCAACAGAAAAACTGTTACTCCCCCTCCCCCATGGTTTCAGTGGGGCTGAACAGGAGGTGATCATCTACCCCACCATGGAAGCAGGCAGCAACCCTCCCATTCCCCTACCCAGTGGGGCTGACCAGGCTAAGTAGGGTACTGTCATCAGGATCCAGCAGTGAGCTCAGCTTCTATCCCCGTCTAGCACTGACAGGCACAAAGAGGTGCCCTGAGGTGCCCATAACCCCTTCCCAGGTGTCAGTCAGCAGGGAACCAAGCTTGTAACGCCACTAGGAGGCAATGAGGTGATGCAAGTCAGGTGGTGCAACTGTGTCCTACTTTCACCAAGAAGGTGACACAGGACCAAGGGGGAAGCTGAACTTCCACCTCCCCCGTCTGCAATGTGAGGCGGTATAAGTCAGTGCTCCACTTTTGCCAGGGTAGTGTCAGGGGAGCCCAGTAGGAGGCTGAACATTCTTATCTACCCAGCCCTCATACCACACCTCAACAGGGAATTGCCTGCCAAAAAAGATGATGGAATTAAGATTGAGTGTTATAATGTCCAAAATCTCTTATCAGTTTTACAGTTTTTGAAGCCCTTTATTATCTATAATCTGAATATTTGGTCCCTAGCTTCAGGAATACATAGCACAAAAAAATAGACTTAATTATAGACAAAGACTTACAACGGAAAAAAAAGAGAAAAAAATACACAAACAGAATATATCTGGAAAAAAAAAAGACTTACAATACAATGGCACAGGTGTAAAAACACAGAGCTGTATAGGGTAGAGAGCTAGTGCAACCCTATGGTGATCCAGGCAGGGCTAGTATTTGTTTTATTAAAACTCATTTAACGATGCTTAGTATAGGTGCCCAATAAATTAAGAGTACCTGACCAAAGGTCACATAGCTAATTAGTGGTCTTTAGCATACTTTCATTCCTCTTGAAATGACTTCAGATACACAAACCCTGACAAAAACTCTACAGCAACTCAGCGTAACGTACAAGTGCCAATCCAATGTGATGAACCATGTCTCTCAATTCTTACTGGAAATTTCACTTTGTTGAGAAAAAGATGAGTTTATGAAAATGCCACAGCTTTAAAAAGTAGCCAATTTAGGGTCTGTGTGGGAAAATATGATTAAAAGCAACTCAGGTGGGACCTAATCACTATAGTGTAACTTTTCAAATAGATGCAGTTTAAAATAAAAACTAAATCCAGGCCAGGTACAGTGGCTCACAACTGTAACCCCAGCACTTTGGGAGTCCGAGGCAGGCAGATCACTCGAGGCCAGGAGTTTAAGACCAGCCTGACCAACATAGCAAAACCCTGTCTATACTAAAATACAAAAATTAGCCGGGTGTGGTGGCAGGTGCCTGTAATTCCAGCTACTTGGGAGGCTGAGGCACAAGAATCACTTGAACCTGGGAGGCAGAGGTTGAAGTGAGCTGAGATGGCGCCACTACACTCCAGCCTAGGTAACAGAGGGAGTCTCAAAAAAAAAAAAAAAAAAAATTCAATTTATACAGCTGACAACAGTTGTTAAGTTGTTAGGTAAATGTAATTCTCACAGCTATATACCCACTAGATAAAGTCTACTAGAGAAAAGATTTTTCAGTCTTTCTCTCAAAAACAGATCTATCGAGCCCATATGGTTTGCTGCCATCTTGTTTCTTATTTTGCAATTGGTCACTAAAGTATTTTGAGTTTGGAAAATCTACCTTTCTATTTTAACTCCATAATACATTCAGCAAAAATCTAATTAGAAAATATCTTAGAGCTTTTAAGAATCCTAAGGAATCATCATAAGGAAGGTCTTTCAGGTCTTATTAAGCAATCAAAGATCTCTTTATGTCTCTACTGGGAAGTTCCAACCGCTATGTGAAAATGCTACTGAGTTCCACGGAAGTGATATATGCTTTTGGAAAAAAACAATTCTGAAAAGTATGTATTCAAGGCACAGATGCTATAGCTGTGGCTAGAAAGCTGACTATATTATTAATTGTGTATAAATTTCAAGTAGTATTCAGCAAAGAGTTGCAATCTAGATAGTTTTCCTTTTCTATAAAAGCAGAGTGAAAAATTATCACCCTCCCTTTAGTAAAATGTCACTCATAATATAACAGCATCTGGTGTGGGTCTCTTAACACTTACATGACAAGAATAAAGAAATTAGGACCCTGGGGAAGTGGGAACCTATGAAGAATGACTTTAGAAAGAAGCTACGAAAGTAGCAATTTTGGCTAGGCGTGGTGGCTCACGCCTGTAATCTCAATACTTTGGGAGGCCAATGAGGGAGGATCACGAGGTCAGGAGTTCGAGACCAGCCTTGCCAATATGGTGAAACCCAGTTTCTTCTAAAAATACAAAAATTAGCAGGGCATGGTGGTGTGCACCTGTAGTCCCAACTACTCGGGAAGCTGAGGCAGAAGAATTGCTTGAACCCAGGAGGCGGAGGTTGCACTGAGCCGAGATCATGCCACTGCACACCAGCCTGGGTGACAGAGTGAGATTCTGTCTCAAAAAAAAAAAAAAAGAAAGAAAGTAGCAATTTCAAGAATGCCTTTCTAAGAGAAGCAGCCACAGCTAAGACTTACCAGAAGCTGCAAAAAGTTTTACTGTTATTTTTGTTTTGTTTTGTTGAGATGGGGTCTCACTATGTTGCCCAGGCTAGAGTGCCATTGCTATTCACAGGCACAATTATATCACACTGCAGCCCTGAACTCCTGGCCTCAAGAGATCTGTCTACCTTAGCCTCCCAAATAGCTGGGATTACAGACATGCATCACTGCACCCAGCTGGAAAAGGCTTTAGATATCAAACCAAATAGATACAAGTCTTCACCATATAAACCAGAACACAGAAACATTTGCCTTCAAGAAAAGATTCAGCAGAATCACATAAAAGCATCCCAGCCAAAGTCTGGAAATACGAATAACATTAGATGAAACTATTCCTGAAATAAGTATTTGTAAGAAATAAAGCAAATTTCATATTCCCAGGTGTATATTCTTAACAAGTTTATTTAAATTATTTAGTTTATCTATCATATTAAGCTATTTTAATGTTGCTAGAGAGCAATATACATACATGTGTATATGGGAAAATTAATGGCTATGACTCAGATCTCCGAAAAAAAAAAAAAGCCTTGGCCGGGCGCGGTGGCTCAAGCCTGTAATCCCAGCACTTTGGGAGGCCGAGACGGGCGGATCACGAGGTCAGGAGATCGAGACCATCCTGGCTAACACAGTGAAACCCCGTCTCTACTAAAAAATACAGAAAACTAGCCGGGCGAGGTGGCGGGCGCCTGTAGTCCCAGCTACTGGGGAGGCTGAGGCAGGAGAATGGCGTAAACCCGGGAGGCAGAGCTTGCAGTGAGCTGAGATCCGGCCACTGCACTCCAGCCTGGGCGACAGAGCGAAACTCTGTCTCAAAAAAAAAAAAAAAAAAAAAAGACTTGAAGCACCTCCTATTACTTGGAGGCAGCATAGCCAATTTCTAAGAAAGTATTTAAGACTTGGAAAATAATGGCCCAACTGCTGAAACTGCAACTTAGTTTCTTAAAATTATTCTCTAAATATAAGCATTTCCACTACCATTACGAGAAAAAAAAATCCTAAGCCAACTAGTTAACTAAAATGGGGTTTAATTTGGTCTCAACGTTTCACTGATTATGAAAGATGAAATACTTATTATAAAAAATTAGGATGATAAATGTATATTCCCAAATTTCACAACCTTACTTAAACGGCCTGGGCAATTTAACTTCAAACTGATTAAACTGCATTTTAGAGTTACTTACTGAACTCATATATTACAAACACAAAACTACTTTTAGTCTACCTTCCATGTGAAAAATTCAGCATACACACAGAAACCTTACCTCTGCTTGTTAATCAAGTAGAGAACACACTAATCCTTTAGTTATATATATTTAAATACATACACACACACACAGTATTGGGGCACCAATTTATGTATATATACTTTTTTTTTTTTTTGAGACGGAATCTCACTCTGTTACCCAGGCTGGAGTGAAGTGGTGCGAACCTCCGCCTCCCAGGTTCAAGTGATTCTCCTGCCTCAGCTTTCCAAGTAGCTGGGATTACAGGCGCATAGCACTACACCTGGCTAATTTTTGTATTTTTTGTAGAGACGGGGTTTTCCCATGTTTGCCAGGCTAGTTTCGAACTCCTGACCTCAGGCGATCTGCCCACCTTGGCCTCCCAAAGTGCTGGGATTACAGGGTGAAACACCACACCCGGCCATTTCTGTTTTTTTTAATATGGCTTATGGCTCTGGATAATAAAATGCTTCAAAATCTCATAACTCAAGATAATTTTTTTTTTTTTTTTTGAGACAGAGTTTCACTCATCGGCCAGGCTGGAGTGCAATGGCATGATCTCAGCTCACTGCAACCTCTGCCTCCTGAGTTCAAGCGATTCTCCCACCTCAGACCCCCGAGTAGCTGGGATTACAGGCATCAGCCACCACACCGGGCTAATTTTTGTATTTTTAGTAGAGACGGGGTTTCACCATGTTGGCGAGGCTGGTCTTGAACTCCTGACCTCAGATGATCCACCCGCCCCCACCTCCCAAAGTGCTGGGATTACAGGCATAAGCTACTGTGCCCGGACCAAGTTTTTTTTTTTTAAGTCACACAAAGCAACTTGGAAGTCATGTGGTTGGAGATAGTGACAATCACTCAATCTATAGGTTGCTAAGCTATCAGATCTATCTATATATATGTTGTTAAACTATCAGAGATCTATCTTGATTTTTGCCATGCTGTGGAAGAATGGGCAACCCCAAATTTGGGGCTACTTTATCCAACTAACTAGAAAGGAGCTTTCATGACCTGATAGAGGTTAGCCTGGATCTGACTTCATGTCATTTCCACTAAAATATATCTTCCTGTTCAATCTACTAAAAACTCCCCTCTCAAGAAAAAAGTCAGGGTTGTTATACTCTGCAGAAGGCACTACTCTACCCCAGGACTTTCTCACAAGGCTAAAAGAATGCAAAAAGTATGCGAATAAAAGCTTAAATCTAAATTGATTTAACATTCTAGGCTAGGCGTGGTGACTCATGCCTGTAATCCCAGCACTTTGGGAGGCCAAGGCGGGCGGATCACAAGGTCAGGAGTTTGAGACCAGCCTGGCCAATATGGTGAAACCCAGTCTCTACTAAAAATACAAAAAAAAAATTAGCCAGGCATGGTGGCACATGCCTGTAATCCCAGCTACTCGGGAGGCTGAGGCAGGAGAACTGCTTGAACCCGGGAGGCAGAGGTTGCAGTGAGCCAAGATAGTACCACTGCACTCCAGCCTGGGAGACAGAGTGAGACTCCTTCTCAAAATAAATAAACAAACAAACAAACAAACATTCTACTATTTACTCTAAGCTAAGGGTCACATACATATTCTTAGGGAGAATTAAAGAATGTTGGGAGACTTAGAATTCTGTTGTGGGAACAATAATTGCAGTGATCCAAAGGTATTTAGAAACTGGGTGTGCACTGATGTTGAATATGCATCTTGTTAACTAAGTTCAACGTGCAGAGTCATGACTTGTTCCACTGAAATGTTTTCCTGTGCCCCACACCTTCAAAGGGATGGCCAGATCTGAGGTGAAGCTTGCACTGTTCCTCTGACTCCTTTGGCTCCTGGACTCCCCAGATTTGTAGGCCATTCTGACTTCTTAAATCTCTCAGTTCTTCAGGAGGTGATGAGTTCTTCAGTAATGTGAGGAAGGCTCTGAATATTGTTTTTATTCCCTCTCAATGTACCCATTTTCTTAAGTCACAGAAGTAAACCATTTATGTACTTAGGTTAATGTGTGTGGTTGCTAAAACATCAGCACGTAATCTGGCAAAATGTTTTTAATAAAGAAATATCAAAACTTAAAACTTGGGCCAGGTGCAGTAGCTATCTGTAATCCTAGCACTTTGGGAGGCCAAGGTAGGCAGATCACTTGTGGGCAGTTTAAGACCAGCCTGGCCAACACAGTGAAACCCCATCTCTACTAAAAAATACAAAAATTAGTTGTATGTGGTGGTGCACGCCTATGATCCCAGCTACTTGAGAGACTGAGGCACAATGATCGCATGAGCCTGGGATGGGGAGGTTGCAGTGAGCCACGCTGGCATCACTGCACTCCAGACTGGGCAACAAGCGAAACTCTGTCTAAAAAAAAAAAAAGGCAACGCGCGGTGGCTCATGTCTGTAATCCCAGCACTTTGGGAGGCCGAGGCAGGTGGATCACCCTGAGGTCAAGAGTTTGAGACCAGCCTGACCTATATGGTGAAATCCCATCTCTACTAAAAATACAAAAATTAGCAGGTATGGTGGCGTGCACCTGTAGTCCCAGCTACTTGGGAAGCAGAGGTTACACCGAGCTGAGATCATGCCACTGGACTCCGGCCTAGGCGACAGAGCAAACTCTGTCTAAAAAAAAAAAAAAGCTTAAAACTTGATCTCCACACATAAGTTATAACGTACTGAGGTTCACAAAAACAGAGTTAAAAATCCCGTAAGTAGAAGGCAATACAAATTAATCCCCAAATTAGTGGTACATACAATATGTATTATGGTTCCAGAAGAAGGATCAAGGAATTATTTGGGGATATTATCACATATTTTTAAAATATTCAAACTTGTAAAATAGGAATAGCATATTTATCTCCTTTTCAATATTCCAATTAAGGATAAAACATGCCTACATTATATTTTTTCCCCGCAAAAGTCAGTTACAAAGGGAAGATGTTCCCACTCTATCTCTATAATCTGATATTAACTGGTTATAAGGCTAATCCATTTTTGAAACATGAACTGTAATTTAAATCTATGGGAATCATCAAGCTCTATCTATAATGTCTGATGATGCAGCCATTAGCTACCCAGCTTTTACTGTTCTCTCAGCCAAAAGACTAATATGAGAAAATGTAGGCACACCTCCTTCTCTCTCACTCTCTCTATTTCCCAGCACAGAAGTATTTGATTTCCTGGAGAAGATTTTTTTTTTTTAATCAATTGTAGAAAACAACTGATAAAGCTGGGATTACAGGCATGCACCACTGCACCCAGCTGGAAAAGGCTTTAGGTATCAAACCAACTGTGTAAGACAGTTCAAGAGAGCAATAAAAAGATTGTGTGGCAAAAGGAATTTCTGGTCCTTAGGGAAATGGCAGCTCATCTAAATGCCCAGCTGGATGCTTCTACCTTTTCAGTGATTCATTTCTGGGTATCATTAGAGAAGCCTTCTGGAGAAACCACATCTCATACCTCCTTTGTGACCTTTGAAGGTCACCACGCAGCTAGCATCTTCAGCTGACCATATCTTCAGCTGGGCATCCATTCCCCCACTCAGGACCACAAGGCCTGATGGGAAAAACCTGCAACAATTCACATCAAACACATGTCCTTCCAATACTCTCTGGAAAAACAAAAGAAAATTCCATGCTAGTTCTCTTGTCCATCCCTTGATGTTCTCTTACCTCCCATACTCTGGTTCCTTATATGAAATACCTACATGCTAAACCCACATGCTAGGTTTTAAAACTAAGGATATCCAAAGGATCTCTTAGCTCTTTTGTCTAGCAGGCAGTGTTGGCTCTTTCCTGGAATTCAGCTATAGAGGTTATAGAATTGAATTCCATGTAAAAACACCCCAGAGCCTAGGTTAAAAAAAAATCCATGGCTCTCGCAGCTATCTCTAGGTCTAGTTCTAAGAATAAAGAGCTGAGGTGGCTTGGGGACCCTTTTACTCATCTCTGTTTAAAATCCTATTCTGTCTTGGAAATGGATCACTGAAGGCAATAAAAAACAAGGGCACACCCACTTAGACCTTCACTGGTCTGGCTCCTTAACTGCTCCAGCCCCACTCTGTTCTGCCAAATCGCTGAGCTGGAGAATGGTTCTCCAATTAACAAATGGGAGGCCAGGAGCAGTGGCTCACACCTGTAATCCTAGCACTTTGGGAGGCCAAGGCGGGCAGATCACTTGAGGTGAGGAGTTGGAGACCAGCCTGACCAACATGGTGAAAGCCCATCTCTACTAAAAATACAAAAATTAGATGTGTGTGGTGGCACATGTCTGTAATCCCAGCTACTTGGGAGGCTGAGGCACAAGAATCGCTTGAACCCAGGAGGCAGCACTGCACTCCAGCCTGGGCAACAGAGCAAGACCGTCTCAAAAAAAAAAAAAGGAAAAGAAAAGAAACAACAAAAAACACAAAAATGGGAGAAAAGAGATCAACTGACATGCAGAGTGGTCCCACATTTTTAGAATGGGCCATTCTTCGTTCCATGTCCCAGTCCAAGGCTTCTCAGACCACCCTTTGTGTTTAAGACCCTAAAAGCATATCCAAATCCTTTACCCTGAGTTCTCCATTGGAAGCCTGCCAGATTTTCATGGTCCCATCAGTACTAGAAGACACACCAAGACCTCCTCCACTAGAAATGTCCAAGCATGTTATCTGTTCAAAGAGAAAACAATGTGTTAGAAATAATGAAATACGCCGGGCGCGGTGGCTCAAGCCAGTAATCCCAGCACTTTGGGAGGCCGAGACAGGCGGATCACGAGGTCAGGAGATCGAGACCATCCTGGCTAACACAGTGAAACCCCATCTCTACTAAAAAAAAATAACAAAAAACTAGCCGGACGAGGTGGCGGCGCCTGTAGTCCCAGCTACTCGGGTGGCTGAGGCAGGAGAATGGCGTAAACCCGGGAGGCGGAGCTTGCAGTGAGCTGAGATCCGGCCACTACACTCCAGCCTGGGCCACAGAGCGAGACTCCGTCTCAAAAAAAAAAAAAAAAAGGAAATAATGAAATACTCTTATTCCCTTGAAATATGTTATAAACGTCCCTTGTTTCACTCTTCCAAGACTTCCTGAAGCCTATGTTGCCAAAAAAAAGTACTTCTGTTTGATGTAAAGGTTGAGTTATCATCATCAACCTCCCAACAAGGCTGAAGTAAATACCTTTTACTTCTTCAAACAAAAAGATATTCCTCTAATCATCTGTAGTCTAATGCTTCAGCTAAAAAGTTTTCCCTATCCCCATTTCATTTCCATAGTTTCCATGTGTTGCATTTATTTATTTGTTTGTTTGACAGAGTTTCACTCCCATCACCCAGGCTGGAGTGCAATGCCCCCATCTCAGCTCACTACAACCTCTGTCTCCCAGGCTCAAACAATTCTCCTGCCTCAGCCTCCCGAGTAGTTGGAACTACAGGCACACACCACTACGCCTGACTAATTTTTGTATTCTTTTGTAGAGATGGGGTTTCGCCATGTTGCCCAAGTTAGTCTCAAACTCCTGAGCTCAAGTGATTCTCCCATCTCAGCCTCCCAGAGTGCTGAGATTATAGGCATGAGCCACTATGCCCAGCTCTGCTATTTTATTTTAAAATAAAATAAAGTGCAGTGGCTCACATCTGTGTAATCCCAACACTCTGGGAGGCCAAGGCAGGAGGACCACTTGAGCCCAGGAGTTTGAGACCAGCCTGGGCAATATAATGAGACTCCATCTCTACAAAAAATTTTAAAGTAAATATAAAAAATAAAAAGAAAATTAAGATACCTCTCCTAATTCTTAGGAACCCAGTTACACAAAAGATAATGTTCTAAGACGCAAAAGGAGGATTCAAGAGCACAGGTATTTCCACATATACCTATATAGAGGTATAGCTATATAAAATATACAGATATAGATCTTTCAGAATAAAGAATAGAGAAATATGAGACTCACTTTTTGTTTTCCAAATTCACTTTTATAGTTTCTTTTTCTTTTTCTTTTTTTTAAGACAAGGTCTCACTCTGTTGCTCAGGCTGAAGTGCAGTGGCTCAAGCCTGTAATCCCAGCATTTTGGGAGGCCGAGATGGGCGGATCACGAGGTCAGGAGATCGAGACCATCCTGGCGAACACGGTGAAACCCCGTCTCTACTGAAAAATACAAAAAACTAGCCGGGCGAGGTGGCGGGCGCCTGTAGTCCCAGCTACTCAGGAGGCTGAGGCAGGAGAATGGCGTAAACCCGGGAAGCGGAGCTTGCAGTGAGCTGAGATCCAGCCACTGCACTCCAGCCTGGGCGACAGGTCTCAAAAAAAAAAAAAAAAAATTTTTTTAGGCCAGGGACGGTGGCTCACACCTGTAATCCCAGCGCTTCTGGAGGCCGAGATGGGCAGATCACTTGAGGTCAGGAGTTGAAGACCAGCCTGGCCAACATAGTGAAACCCCACCTCTACTAAAAATACAAAACTTATCTAGGTGTGGTGTTGGGTACCTATAATCCCAGCTACTCAGGAGGCTGAGGCAGGAGAATCGTTTGAGCCCAGGAGGCAGAGGTTGCAGGGAAGTGAGATCATGCCACTGCACTTCAGGCTGGGCTACAGAGTGAGACTCCATCTAAAAAAAAAGTAAGCCACGTGTGGTGCATGAACCTTGTAGTTCTAGCTACTTAGGAGGCTGAGGTGCGAGGATCATTTGAACCTAAGAGTTCAAGGCTAGGGTGAGCTATGATTGTACCACTGTACTACAGACTGGGAGACAGAGTGAGATCCTATCTCAATTTTTTTTTAATGACACATAAAGATCTACATTTTAACTAAAATATATAAACATACATTAAAATTCCTTAACTTTTCATTAGTCCACTGATTATTACAAGGACCTTGACTTTCTTGTAATAAAATATAATCAAAAGGCGCAATTTACAGCTTCCAGTTTCTTTAAAGCAAGGCAAATCTTTACTCACACTTACAAAGCAATCTAAGAGCAAAATTTCAACTAGTGTTGCTTTTTCTTTTTATCTTTTCCTGAACATTTTGCATTTATCTTGCCCAGCATACTATTAAAGCAGTTTTTTTTTAAATCATCTTTATCACGTCTTTTCAAAGCATTCAACTTTGTTTTTTGTGGTGCTTTTGTTTTTTTTTTTTTTTTTTTTTTGAGATGGGGTCTTGTTCTGCTGCCCAGGCTGGAGTGCAGTGGCATGCTCTCGGCTCACTGCAACCTCTACCTCCTGGGTTTAAGCGATGCTCCTGCCTCAGCCTCCCGAGTAGCTGGGATTATAGGTGTGCCCTACCACGCCTGGCTAATTTTTTTGTATTTTTAATACAGACAGGGTTCACTATGTTGGCCTGGCTGGTCTCGAACTTCGACCTCATGATCTGCCTGCCTCGGCCTCGGCCTCGGCCTCCCAAACTGCTGGGATTACAGGCAAAAGCCACTGCGCCCAGCCTAGTTTTCAAATAAATAATTGCTCTCTGCTTTTCACATTCACATTTTATTGATTTAACATAATATTTAATTAATTTATATAATTTCAGCCGGGCGCGGTGGCTCAAGCCTGTAATCCCAGCACTTTGGGAGGCCGAGACGGGCGGATCACAAGGTCAGGAGATCAAGACCATCCTGGCTAACATGGTGAAACCCCGTCTCTACTAAAAATACAAAAAACCAGCCGGGCGACCTGGCGGGCGCCTGTAGTCCCAGCTACTTGGGAGGCTGAGGCAGGAGAATGGCGTGAACCTGGGAGGCGGAGCTTGCAGTGAGCTGAGATCCGGCCACTGCACTCCAGCCCGGGCGACAGAGCAAGACTCCGTCTCGGAAAAAAAAAAAAAAAAAAAAAAAAAAAAAAAAAATTTATATAATTTCAAAAATAATATAACTGGCATTACAACTGACTCTTGATAAATATTCAACCTAATGGTATGTTTTACAGAGGAAACGCAGAGCAAAAATTGACTCTATAAATCAGTTAAGTGGCGATGCATTAGAACACACCCGAAGCCTTATAATTGACACACCCTATGAATCAGCAATTCC
Source organism: Rhinopithecus roxellana (assembly GCF_007565055.1). Classification (NCBI taxonomy): domain Eukaryota; kingdom Metazoa; phylum Chordata; class Mammalia; order Primates; family Cercopithecidae; genus Rhinopithecus; species Rhinopithecus roxellana. The sequence continues at coordinate 58,284,009 of NC_044563.1, forward strand.
ACTTTTACTCATGAATTCTAATTTCTTCCCATCTTTGGGAGCAAAACTTTAGCTATAAATGTATTCATAAAAATACAAAATCACAAAACTGGAAACACTTGAATGTCCAGTAATATAAAACTGTTAAATTAAATTATAGTAAACTCATCAATAGAATACCATGCAGCTCTCAGAAGAATACATTGAAAGACAGTATAGAATAATAGACATATAATTATGTAATAAAAAGTAAGTTATAGGCCAGGCACAGTGGCTCACGCCTGTAATCCCAGCACTTTGGGAGGCCGAGGCAAGAGGATCACAAGGTCAGCAGATCGAGACAGTCCTGGCTAACACGGTGAAACCTCATCTCTACTAAAAATACAAAAAAAAAAAAAAAAAAAATTAGCCAGGCATGGTGGCAGGTGCCTGTAGTCTCAGCTACTCGGGAGGCCGAGGCAGGAGAATGGCGTGAACCCAGGAGGCAGAGCTTTCAGTGAGCCAAGATCATGCCACAGCACTCCAGCCTGGGCAACAGAGTGAGACTCCATCTCAAAAAAAATGAAAAAACAGGCCGGGCGCGGTGGCTCAAGCCTGTAATCCCAGCACTTTGGGAGGCCGAGGCGGGCGGATCACAAGGTCAGGAGATCGAGACCATCCTGGCTAACACGGTGAAACCCCGTCTCTACTAAAAAATACAAAAAACTAGCCGGGCGAGGTGGCGGGCGCCTGTAGTCCCAGCTACTCGGGAGGCTGAGGCAGGAGAATGGCGTGAACCCAGGAGGCGGAGCTTGCAGTGAGCTGAGATCTGGCCAGTGCACTCCAGCTTGGGTGACAAAGCGAGACTCCGTCTCAAAAAAAAAAAAAAAAAAAATGAAAAAACAAAACAAAAACACAACAAAACAAAACAAAAAGCAAGTTACAAAATAACATGTAATGCAAAAACCCATTTTGGTAAAATATTTAAGGAAAAGACAGAGTATTAAGTAAAATAATGATATGCTGAGTTGCCATGGCGCTGGCTCATAGTAGGCAATCAATGTGAGCTTTACTACTATGATTATTATTTAAAAGGGATATACAGCAGAATGTCCTAACAGTTACCTTTAGGATATAGAAACATGAGTGATTCTCACTTTTTTTACATGTCCTAAATTTTCATCACTAAGTATATATTTGTTTTGTAATAAGGGTAAAAAAGAGCTCTTTTTCTTTTTTTTTTTTTTTGAGATGGAGTCTCGCACTGTCGCCCAGGCTGGAGTGCAGTGGCGCGATCTCAGTTCACTGCAAGCTCCACCTCCCAGGTTCACGTCATTCTCCTGCCTCAGCCTCCTAAGTAGCTGGGACTACAGGCCCATCACGCCCAGCTAATTTTTTTGTATTTTTAGTAGAGACGGGGTTTCACCATGTTAGCTAGGATGGTCTCAATCTCCTGACCTCGTGATCTACCCGCCTCAGCCTCCCAAAGTGCTGGGATTACAGGTGATAGGCACCGCACCCGGCCTTTTTTTTTTTTTTTTTTTTTTGGTGAGGCAGTGTCTCACTCTGTTGCCCAGGTTGGAGTGCAGTGGCATGATCATGGCTGACTGCAGCCTCAACCTCCTGGGCTCAAGCAATCCTCCTACCTCAGCATTCAGCGTGGCTGGAACTACAGGGACGTGGCACCATGTCTGGCTAATTTTCGTATTTTTTTGTAGAGACAAGGTTTCATCATGTTGCTCAGGCTGGTCTCAAACTCCTGAGCTCAAGTGATCCACCCACCTCGGTCTCCCAAAGTGCTAGGATTATGGGCATGAGCCACCGTGCCTGGCCAAAAATCACTCTTTTAAAAAACGTACCACACAGTAAGAAGTGAATGGCTTCAATATAATCAGTTTTATCTACCAATTTCTCACTTCTGCTTCCAAGAAGCCCATGGTAGTAGAAAAGGCTTTATTACAAAGACCTTCAAAAATTATTCCTCAACATGGTATATTTGAAATTTTGAGAAAATGTCCCTGTCCTGTAGGAAAAGGATTAAAATATGAGCAGCAGCATTATTATGTAAGCATCAACTATTACAAATTTATTTTTATATTTATTCTTTGGAGACACAGTCCAGGCTGCACTACGGTGGCATAATCTCAGTTCACTGCAGCCTCCAACTCCTGGGCTCAAAAATTTCTCCCACCTCAGCCTCCTGAGTAGCTAGGACTACAGGAGGTATGTGCCACCGCGCCCAGCTAATTTTTGTTTTTTTTGTGGAGACAGGGTTTCACTCTGTTGCCCAGGCTTGTCTCAAACTCTTGGCCTCAAGTGATCCTCCTGCCTCTGCCTCCCAAAGTGCTAGGATTGCAGGTGTGAACCACTGCACCTAGCCAAGCATCAAGTATTACAGCATTATCTGAAAGCTGCTAACTCTCCTAAAACATATACAAGGAAATTTCATATAATCTCTAAGATTACCAGTGAGTAGATCTGAACACATATTCTATGTGGACTCAAATACCAGTTTTGCCAAACACATCACACTTCATCAATTGTATCATCTTACAATGCAAGGTAAATGAAAGACATATTAATTTTGAATATGTTTATAGCACCAGACAAGCAAATAAAATGAAAAATTAACATGCTATTACATTTTCTCTTCATTTTATCAAAATACTTACACTCTTTGTATGAATTCTGGAAAAAGTAGTATATGGTGCCAAAAACTTAGAAGATGCACTTTCCTTTGGACATGAAATATGAATGCTTTTCTAAACAAAGAGGAAAAGATGAGATTCGTCAGTAAAACTCCTCCAATGTATTATAATTAAAGCCTCTTAAAGAAAACATTAGGACTACAGGACATTCTCATCTTCTCAGCGTACCCTCTCTCATCATCCTTTCCCACCCCACAAAACTATCCCTCCCCTATAGATCGGCAGTCCTTTTAAACTGCTGAGGGCTACAGTGTAATTTGGTATCGCTAAGATGCCATTATCTTTTTATGTTGAAATAAACTGCTGCACAGAAGACAGACAAGCAATATGATACAACCAACAAGCATTAGAGCATTAGTTTTAAGAAGAAAATCTAATACCAATACTCTCAACTGGCAGTGGGGCAAGGAACAGGATCAGCAGAAGAGGACATAAAGAGATATAAGGAAACTCAGCACCAGCCTCCAAGCCTAGGTCTTAAAAGACAAGTCTAAAAGTACACTTGCTGTCTATAAGAACTTTCAGAGAGAATGTGAGACTACTGACATTTACAATGACCAGATGAAATTGGTAAAGCAAATTATGGTACACCCATAAAATGTGTAGGCCTGGGTCAGGCTTGCAGTGCCTACTCCCTGCTTAGACTTAAATTGACTGTACATGTGCATAGACTGGTTATTGTAACACAGTTATATTTTGATGCCCCATGTGTTCTACCTAGTCATTACCACCTGTCTTTCAACTACTGTAGGAAGATAACACTGGTGGCATATTAGGAAAGTATGCTTAGACCTAGATGTTAGATTCAGGAGACATGACTTGCTAAAGGCCATCTGTAACCATTTTAGATAAGAATATTGGTGTTTCAAGGTAGCATGTGTAGAGGTTAAAAAAAAGGCTTGATGGCTGAGCGCGGTGGCTCACGCCTCTAATTCCAGCACTTTGGGAGGCTTAGGTGGGAGGATCACGAGGTCAGGAGATCAGGACCATCCTGGCTAACACAGTGAAACCCTGTCCCTACTAAAAATACAAAAAAAATTAGCCAGGTTTGGTAGCGGGCGCCTGTAGTCCTAGTTACTCGGAGGCTGAGGTAGGATAATGTGAATCTGGGAGACGGAGCTTGTAGTAAGCCAAGATCGTGCCACTGCACTCCAGCCTGGGCAACAGAGTGAGACTCCGTCTCCAAAAAAAGACTCGGTAAACTCTCCCTCAAGGACTCTTGCAATATGACAGCCCCTTACTCTAACCAGTATAATACCAATACTATCACCTAAGTATAGATCTCTTATAAGGAATTGAGGAGCTACACTCACCAAAGGACCCCTAACCTTTTATCTCTTCTGTAGTAGTACTTCAAAATCTCTGGTAATTCTTTTTTTTTTTTTTTTTTGAGACGGAGTCTCCCACTGTCGCCCAGGCTGGAGTGCAGTGGCGCGATCTGCAAGCTCCGCCTCCCGAGTTCACGACATTTTCCTGCCTCAGCCTCCTGAGTAGCTGGGACTACAGGCACCCACCACCATGCCTGGCTAATTTTTTTTTTTTTTTTGGGTATTTTTCATAGAGACGGGGTTTCACTATGTTAGCCAGGATGGTCTCGATCTCCTGACTTCATGATCCACCCACCTCGGCCTCCCAAAGTGCTGGGATTATAGGTGTGAGCCACTGCACCCGGCCAAGTCTCTGGTAATTCTTCAGGACAATGAAAATGACTTCAGTAATCAAAATTTTCTGAATCTCCTTATATCCAACAAGCACAGGTCCTGTCACAGTTCATTAGAAAGAATGGTTTCAAAGTCAAAATATTCTCATCACTGAATCAGTATGTTCTTTACAGATCTACTCCTTTAAAATGACAATTAGACTATCTACACAAACAGCACTTTCTTAGCCAGCATATCCATGCCTGGCTGCCCGCAGGCCTTTCTTTAAATGAGTTTTTGCTTCTAACTGCGTGACAAAGCCCATATAGCTGCAAGAGTGCTGGCCTGGATTTGGAACTACCTTTTGTACCAGAAACTAAAGTGTCAGCTAAATTCTCTTGGCTGAATATTCATACTAGCAAGGATGCAAGGAGTTTCAAAAGCTTAGTGTTTGGGCCTCTGTAAGAATTGGGTTAGCTCTCAGAAGACTTCATTTCTTTGAAGCTATGTGACAGATTTCAATAATCAGTTCTTTTCTCCTACTTTGCAATCTTGCAAATCAACCTTTGATCCACAGACTATGAAGGAAGATAAATGTTAAAATATCTTCCAATATTAGCAGTGGACAATCATGCTGTTAATGAAAATGAAAATATTTTAAAGAAAAACTGCAAGAGAGATCAGAACAGACAAAATCCAAGTGGAAAAAGTGTGAGTATGCTGCACTAAGATAAAATTCTAAGTCAAACATTTTTATCCTCCAGGGTTAGACATTTAAGCACAGTGACAGATCTACTGTTTAAGAGAACAGTGTAGCAATATCAAATAGCAAAGCGACTCATGGCAGTTAGGAAACAAATGAATGTTCAACTATAAGCACTTACTGTCTGAACCCACCTAGCAGGTTCACAGCAAAAATTAGCAATCATGTTTGAAGTGATAAGGACTGTATCCAGGTCTGAGTATGAAGGGAAGAAAGAAGTCAGCACCCAGGCTGTGCAAAAACACCTGAGAAAAACGTAGGCTTGCATGGTAGTGCTAAACTTGGAATCAACAGAACTGGGTTTCAATTCCAGCATACAGTCTGTCTTTGATTATTAGAGATTAATTAACCTCTCTGAGTTTGTTTGCCTATCTGCAAAATGAAAATTTAAAATGCCAATCCCACAGGATTGTTATGGTAAAACAACCAAAACTAACGTTTGTAGTATTTTATAGATTCATCCACATGCAGTCTCATTCCCCATTAACCATTCTAGGAGGTAGATTATGATCTCAGCTTTATTGATGAGGAAACTGAGACCCAGAGAACTAAGTTATTTGTCCAAAATCACATAGCTAGTAAGTGTCAGAGTTAACTAAGACTTAGATCTTCTGACACCTATAATACCCATAGCTGTTTATGAAAAACAAATATGAAATATATAGTAATATGTAGCCTATTACCTGGCCCAAAGAGAGTAATGAATGAACATTTGCTAAAAATCTTATGTAAAAAACAAAGTATTCTCTATTCTTGTTAGTATACCCAAAATATTTTTTTAACTAAAAAGTTTAATTACACAAAAAACAAAAAATGAAACAAAAGGCTGGTCCACCCTTAAGGAATCATCTCACCTTAGGGAATGAATGAACATTTGCTAAAAATCTTATGTGAAAAATGAAGTATTCTCTATTCTTGTAGGTATATCCAAAGTATTTTTATAACTAAAAAGTTTAATTACACAAAAAATGAAAAATGAAACAAAAGGTTGGTCCACCCTTAAGGAATCATCTCATCAGAGCATACTAACTGCAGCAGTCGGAATTAGTAGGGAGAGGCAAATCATGGGTGCACCAATGCTTTGCTTACCTATCTACTCACCTCAAAGACAAACAAGAAAAACTGTCAAGTACTATTAATGTAGACTCTTCATCAAGGCCTCAACAGATATGGATTATAAGGCTACATTGTTCAGTGTAGTAGGTAACAGCCATATCAGGCAACTGAGAACTACTTGGATACAGGCATATGTTTTCAACTGTAAATTTTATAAAACCAAAATACAGATCAGGTATTTCCAATAAAAATTAGAGTCTGAACTAAGCTGTAAAAGTAAAATATACATGGAGTTTTGAAGACTTAATAAGAAAAATAAATGTAAAATATCTCTAGCAATTTTTAGTAGTATTTACAGGTTGAAATAATGTTTTAGGTATACTGGGTTAGATCAAATACATTATTAAAATCAATTTCGGCTAGGCGCAGTGGCTCATGCCTGTAATCTCAGCACTTTGGGAGGCCAAGACAGGTGGATCACGAGGTCGGGAGTTCAAGACCAGCCTGGCCAACATGGTGAAACCCCATCTCTACTAAAAATGCAAAAATTAGCTGGGTGTGGTGGCGGGTGCCTGTAATCCCAGCTGCTAAGGAGGCTGAGGCAGGAGAATTGCTTGAACCCGGGAGGCAGAAGTTGCAGTGAGCCAAGATCGTGCCATTGCACTCCAGCCTCGGTGACAGAGCAGGACTCCATCTCAAAAAACAAAACAAAACAAAAATCAATTTCATCATTTATTTTTATCTCTATAATGTGGCTACTAGAAAATTTTAAATTACACATACATCTTGCATTATCAGAGCTGATATAAGGGAAGTAAGAGGACGTTTGATGGCACTTAAAAGTATATGTAACTACAAAAGAAAAAGAAAACTATTGACACTCACAGGCAGCAAAAACTATGATTCTCATATAAATGAAGTGGAGATACACAATAATCGTATAAATATCTAAAGTAGACATATGGGTACTACCCTAGTTTTAAATATCATGCCATCTAGAAGATATAAAAACATACCTTATTTATTTCATTCACAATAAATCCTTCTGAAGCTGTAACCTCTGGGATGCCATCTAGGCCAATTCCTTGACAAGTTAGGCTGCCATACAAAGACGGTTTCCCTATATGGTACAAAAAAAGCATGTCTCAAAAAATAAGAAAAATTTAATATTTTTCTCTTTGAAGACCCAATTCAGGCATCTGTATAAATAGTAAACCCATGAAATTGGCCCATGAAAGAAAAACAGGTACCTGTGTTAAAAGTCAGGTGAAGTAAAAAGAGAATTAGATTAGGTGTCTTAGTCTGTTTAGTGTTGCTATAAAGGAATACCTGAGGCTGGGTAATTTACAAAGAAAAGAGGTTTATTTGGCTCACGGTTCTGCAGACTGTACAAGAAGCATGGCACCAGCATCTGCTTCTGATGAGAGCCTCAGGCTGCTTCCACGCATGGCAGAAGAAGGGAGCCAGTGTGTGCAGAGATCACATGGTGAGAGAGGAAGTAAGAGAGAGGAGGGAGATACCAGGATCTTTTTTACAATCAGCTTTCTCAGGAAAGAACAGAGTGAGAACTCAGTCACTCTCACTCCCCAGGGTGGACATTAATCTATTCATGAGGCGTCTGCCCCCATGACCCAAAACACCCCCCATTAGGCCCTACCTCCAACACTGAGGATTAAATTTCAACATGAGATTTGGAGGGGTCAAACATCCAAACTATAGCACTAGGCAACTCTAATTTGAAAGGGAATACACTTTCAAGACTAAAATACATATTCTATTTTTTTTTTTTTTTGTCTGAGATGGAGTCTCACTCTGTTACCTAGGCTGGAGTGCAGTGGCGCGATCTCGGCTCACTGCAACCTCCGCCTCCCGGGTTCATGCCATTCTCCTGCCTCAACCTCCTGAGTAGCTGGGACTATAGGCACCCGCAACCACACCCAGCTAATTTTTTATATTTTCAGTAGAGATGGGGTTTCACCGTGTTAGCCAGGATGGTCTCAATCTCATGATCCGCCCGCCTCGGCCTCCCAAAGTGCTGGGATTACAGGTGTGGGCCATTGCGCCCGACCTGACTAAAACACATTTTCAAGACTAAAAAAGAACAAAGATTTAGTGATTTGATACAGCATTTGTAGAGAGGGCTGCTAGAGTGATCTCAACCTGATGTAACTGGCTGTGAAATGTAATTCTTCCAGGATGAAAGGTGAAGATCAATATGCATACATGTATTTATCCACAGTATATACACATAATACACAGTAAAGAATTAAGCTTCAGTAACCTGTAAAATTTGCCTAAGTAGAATACTGATTTTGCAGAGATATGGGCTAAGTAAGATATTATCCTACACATAAGCACACGCAGATGAAGTTAAAAACTGTTTCCATTCTTCTTCTACACCTTATATATTCATGTCCAAAACAGCCCATATAACACACTGTTTACATGCCTGACTTGCCCAACAGACTGTGAAGTCCTTGAGTCTAGCAGGGTGCTACATTCACAGTGAGACCCCATGCATTAAAAAATAAACACAGGAGTTCAAGATCAGCCTGGGCAACATAGTGAGACCTTGTCTCCACAAAAAATTCAAAAAATTAGCCAGGTATGGTGGTGCATGACTGTGGTCCCAGCTACTCAGGAGGCTTAGGTGGGAGGATCTCTTGAACCCAGGAGATCAAGGCTGCAGTGAGCCATAACCACGTAACTGTACTCCAGCCTGAGCAACAGGGCAAGACCCTGTCTCAAAAAAATAAGAACAGGCCAGGCACGGTGGCTCACGTCTGTAATCCCAGCACTTTGGGAGGCCGAGGTGGGCGGATCACAAGATCAGGAGTTCGAGACCATCCTGCCTAACACAGTGAAACCCTGTCTCTACCAAAAACACAAAAAATTAGCTGGGCGTAGTGGCGGGTGCCTGTAGTCCCAGCTACTCAGGAGGCTGAGGCAGGAGAATGGCATGAACCCGGAAGGCGGAGCTTGCAGTGAGCCAAGATCGTGCCACTGAACTCCAGCCTAGGCGACAGAGCGAGACTACATCTCAAAACAAAAACAAAAACAAAAAATTAGCCAGGCATGGTGGCACATGCCTGCAACCTCAGCTACTTGGGAGGCCGAGGCAGAAGAATTGCTTGAACCCAGGAGGAGGAGGTTGCAGTGAGCTGAGACCACACCACTGCACTCCAGCCTGGGCGACGAGAGTGAAACTCCAACTCAAAAATAAATAAATAAATAAATAATATATAAAAATAAAAATAAACGCACACAAAAACAAAAACCATCCTCCTCCTTAAGAGTTGACATCATTAACTTCAATTCATAAAGAAAACTGAGCCTACAAGTTACCCTCAAAAAAAAAAAAAGGTGCGGGTGCGGTGGCTCACACCTGTAATCCCAGCACTTTGGGAGGCCACAGTGAGTGGATCACAAGATCAGGAGATGGAGACCATCCTGACTAACACAGTGAAACCCTGTCTCTACCAAAAATACAAAAAATTGTCGGGCACGGTGGCTCATGCCTATAACCCCAGCACTTTGGGAGGTCGAGGTGGATGGATCACCTGAGGTTGGGAGTTCAAGACCAGCCTGACCAACATGGAGAAACCGTGTCTCTGTTAAAAAAAAAAAAATACAAAATTAACCAGGCATGGTGGCACATGCTTGTAATCCCAGCTACTCGGGAGGCTGAGGGAGAATTGCTTGAATCTGGGAGGTGGAGGTTGCAGTGAGCCAAGATTGTGCCATTGCACTCCAGCCTCCAGCCTGGACAACAAGAACAAAACTCCGTCTCAAAAACAAAAACAACAAAAAAAAAAAAAAAAAAAAAAAAAAATTAGCCAGGCATGGCGGCACATGCCTGTAGTTCCAGCTACTCGGGAGGCTGAAGCTGGAGAATCACTTGAACCCGGGAGGCAGAGGTTACAGTGAGCCGAGACTGCGCCACTGCACTCCAGCCTGGGCAACAGAGTGAGACTCCATCTCAAAAACAAACAAACAAACAAAAAACTCCTTGGTTGTTGAAGGTAGCTTGGTAATTAAAAACAAAACAAAATTAAGTTTGTTGCTTTGTAAAGACTTGATAATTTTTTAAAAAACTGTTTTAGGCCAGGGGCAGTGGCTCATGCCTGTAATCCCAACACTTTGGGAGGCCAAGGTAGGAGGATCACTTGAGGTCAGGAGTTCAAGACCAGCCTGGCCAACATGGTGAAATCCCGTCTCTACTAAAAATACAAAAATTAGCTGGGCATGGTAACATGCACCTGTAGTCCCAGCTATTCAGGAGGCTGAGGCACGAGAATCGCTTGAACCCGGGACTGGAGGTTGCAGTGAGCTGAGATCATGCCACTGCATTCCAGCCTGGGTGACAGAGCAAGACTCTGTTTAAAAAAACAGCTTTAATAGTATGTATGGGCAAGATAAATGCAAAATGTTAGGGAAAAGATCTAAAAAAATATAAACCCCAGTTGACATTTTGCTCTTAGATTGCTTTTTCAGCGTAAGTAAAGATTTGCCTTGCTTTAAAGAAACTGTGCCTTTTGGTTATGGTTTATTACAAGAAAGCCAAGGTCCTTGTAATAATCAGTGGACTAATGAAGAGATGGTGAATTTTAATGTATGTTTATATATTTTAGTTAAAATAAAATGTAAGTCTTTTGTGTATTTTTTTTTAACTTTTATTTATTTATTTATTTATTTATTTTTGAGACAGAGTTTCGCTCTTGTTACCCAGGCTGGAATGCAATGGCGTGATCTCCACTCACTGCAACCTCCACCTCATGGGTTTAAGCGATTCTCCTGCCTCAGCCTCCTGAGTAGCTGGGATTACAGGCAGCACCACCATGCCCGGCTAATTTTTTGTATTTTTAGTAGAAAAGGGGTTTTATGTTAGCCAGGCTGGTCTCAAACTCCTGACCTCAGGTGATCCACCCACCATGGCCTCCTAAAGTGCTGGGATAACAGGCGTGAGCCACCATACCCAGCTTTTTTCTTTTCTTTTTTTTTTGAGACGGAGTCTTGCTCAGTTCCAGGCTAGAATGTGGTGGCATGATCTCGGCTCACTGCAAGCTCTGCCTGCCGTGTTCATGCCATTCTCCTGCCTCAGGCTCACAAGTAGCTGGGACTACAGGCACCCGCCACAATGCCTGGCTAATTTTTTGTATTTCTTTTTAGTAGAGCCACTGTGCCCAGCTTTTTTATTTTTTTATTTTTTAATTGAGACAGGGTTTCGCTCTGTCTCTCAGGGTGGAGTACAGTGGCACAATCCTAGCTTAAGCAGTTAGAACAGGATTTTTGAACATAATTAAGTACAATAAAATCGATAAAATAAAATATAGTATTTTCCTTGAAATTTTGTTACATATATATATGTATATATGTGTATGTGTGTATACATATATATTTGTATATTTGTGTGTGTGTTTCTTTCTTTAGAGACAGGGTCTCACTTTCTGGTCCAGGGTAGGAGATCACGTAGCATGATCACGGCTACCCTGATCCAGGGTAGGAGATCCAGTAGCATGATCACAGCTCACTGCAGCCTTGACTTGCTGGACTTGAGCAATCCTCCCACCTCTGCCTCTTGAGCAGCTGGGACTACAGACACCCAACGCCATGCCCAGCTAGTTTTATTTGCTGTAGACACGAGGTCTACCTATGTTCCCCACGCTGGTCTCAAGCAATCCTCCACCTTGGCCTCCCAGAATGGTGGATGACAGGTGTGAGCCACCACATCTGGCCTTTAAGATGACTGGCAAGTCACAACACTATAAAGTCAGTCCTTTATTCCACTGATATAAACAATAATCTTTTTTTTTTTTTTAAATGATGGGGTCTCACTCTGTCACTCCGGCAAGAGTGCAATGGTTCAATCGTAACTCACTGCAGCCTCAACCTCCTGGGCTCAAGAGATCCTCCTATTTCAGCCTACCAAGTAGCTGGGACTATACAAGCATGCCACTATGCCTATTTTTTTTATTATTATTTTTTATAGAGATGGGGGGTCTCACTTTGTTTCCCAGGCTGGTCTCGAACTCCTGGGCTCAAGTGATCCTCCTGCCTCAGCTTCCCAAAGTGCTAGGATTATAAGTGTGAGCCACTGTGCCTGGCTAAAACTTTATTTCTCATAGAAATACAATATATCAGCAGCATTTGAAATGAAAAATAATCAGCAAAACAAAACTTTCTCACAGAATTTAGAAGGAAGGTTGATTTGTTTTAGAATGGTACCACATTGGTTACCAATTTGAAACGAATCCTGTGAATGAAATAAGAGTGTTGTTCAAAAGAAAAACTGATAAGACTTGGGAGCTTCCTGGATATGGCAGGGTCAAGTAACTAGGTTTTTCACTCTGGTGCCTAGAAAAATGATGGTAACTTAAGAAATGAGAAAATCAAGAAAGAGAACTCACTTGACAACAAATGTACTCAGCTTGGTTTTGGACTTCAGTAAGTCAAGTAACTTAAGGTGACAGTGAGACCTTTAAGCAGAAATCTCCAGCAAACAACTGATCAATCTCTGTTTGAACATGGAGAAGTCAGGGCTGGAGCTATAGATCTAGAAATTATCATCAAGAAGGTCCCAGTTAAAGCCACAGAAGTGCTTAGAATACAACAGCACAAGGTAAGTGATTAATTAAGATGCATCAACAATGTCTCCATGAATAAGTCTGTGGCTTTCAAATGGAAAATCAATCTGAAGGCCTTCCCTTGGAATGGAGGAGTTGGGGTGTTAGCCATACAGTACTGACTGGTCAAGCATATTTGCAGACTATGAGTATTATGTAAGGAGGCTGGGCCAGGAGAAAATAGGAAGCTTTCTTTTAAGGGTAATAATCCTTCTTCTTTAAAGTGACAGCATATAGGGTATTACCTGAGGGATGACAGCTCAGCCAGGCCTCCCCTTCATCCTTCCTATGAAGAAAGACAAAAGCTTAATTAGGCTCACCCAAAGTTGAACAGGATCCCATAAGTTACAAGGGAAGAAAGAAGGTCATGTAACCTCCAGTTTGGTCACAGTACTTAGACATGAGCTAGTTCAACCTCTTATCAGGTATAGATCATTCTAAGACAGACAAACTTTATTTGTTCAAGAAATATTTGTGGATTAACTATTTAATGAATAGATATCTGTTGGTTAAATTAATGCTCATCCATCAACAGTGAGCTCACTTTGAAAAATCAAGGTTATCTAATTAGATATTTATCAGGATTATTGTAAACCAAGCCCTGTGCTAAGCACTTTCCATATACAATCATTAACTCTCACAATAACCAAACAAGATTCCTTTTATTATTTCAGCACCTGCCCAATCATCCAAATCCTGATCTCTTCACCCTAGCACTTTTAGGGTATAATGGAAAGGGTCTATGCTTTTAAGACAGAAAGATCTAGGTTGACAGCAACCCTCTATCATTTGACGAGATGCATGATCTTGGGCAAGTTAAGCCTTCTGATTCTGGTGCTGTACTTTCTCATAGGTACCTAGTGGCACTTCATGTTATTGTTCTTTACTACTTATCACATTCTGTGTACTAGCAACTAGTCTGTATTTTAGCCCACCTAAGTAAGGTATAAACTTAGTAAGGTGAAAATTTCTTAAATGCAGAAGGCTGTTTCATTCATCTTCACCATTGTTTCAATTTGAAAAACCCTTATTAGCAGTAGCAGTTGACAAATATGGCACTGCTATATCCATCCTGATTCCTAGAGAAACAACCGGCACAGTATAAGATCAATAAATGTTATATGAATGAATAGTTTGCTGTGCATTCCTACTTAAGATTTCAGCTTTTCTTTTTTTTTGAGATGAGTATCGCTCTGTCACCCAGGCTGGAGTGCAGTGGTGCAATCTCAGCTCACTGCAACCTCCACCTCCTGGGTTCAACCGATTCTCCTGCCTCAGCCTCCCGAGTAGCTGGGATTATAGGCGCCCACTACCACACCCGGCTAATTTCTGTATTTTTAGTAGAGACAGGGTTTCACCATGTTGGTCAGGCTGGTCTTGAACTTCTAACCTCAAATGATCCACCAATCTCAGTTTTCCAAAGTGCTGGGATTACAGGCATGAGCCACCGCACCCGGCCTGGATATAAGCTTCTTAAGAGCAGGAACCATCATATTTAGAGTATACATCTGAGCTCCACCAAGCATCCAATACGGGGCCTGGACATAGTGTTAGTTTCCTTAATAGTATCGTCCAGTATGCCCAATATAGCATTAGGGGCCTAGGAGAATACAAAGGTTCCATCACATACAGAAAGTGGTGGTGAGTTCAGGGACTTCTGGAAATAACTGACGACTAATCAGTATTTGCTAAATGACTGCTTGGCCAAGAGCCTTCCTGCCTTCCAGTATCCCTGTCTTTCTCCAACTCACTGATATTAATTCTGACGCGGGGATCACACAACTCATGTGCTCCCTTGGCCTGGTGATAGCTTTTCAGAGAATGACCATACGGGTTTGATACTTCTTTTTCCGGACCCTGTTCCCTCCATATCCCTCAACAACTGATGAAGTAACCTCTATTGATATCCTGGACCAGGCATGGCTCTCCTTGACGCAAAAGCAATATCCACTACCCTCCTCCTCTGACTCTGTTCCGGGCCTGGATTCACCTTAGGGCTTGCGCCCAGTCGCTCTGAATCCTCAAAGGCGCCGCCATCTCGACCCCGCCTCCACCAGCCCACCTCTTCCGCCCCTTCCCGGAAGTGGGTCCCCGAGAAGGGTGCGGCGAGAACAGAGGGTGGGCTCAACATCAAGTGGCCACCAATGAAAACGTGCCTTTTTCACATTTCCCCGCCCCTTCCGTGTGCGCCCTCCCCACGAGGGGCTGGTTCCTGGAAGGATGGACAGAGGACCCCCAACCGCCTGCGAAGCTCAAGCCGCCGCGTAGGAGCGTGCGTTCGGGCCCTCTTCTCCCACCTATTCGGTGAGCATCGCGTACCGCGTTCTTCAGAAGGCGTTGCGGGCCCAAAGGTGCAGCGATTAGCGGCCGCGCGCGCGCATGCGTCCTCAAAGTTCAAAGTCCGCGATACCCCTGAGGCGCTTCAGGCCTTGTGGCTGCCAGCATTTTTCTGCTTTAAGATCCTTTCCATGACTTCCTAGTTTAGGCCCGCCTCCACGATCCAGCTGCCAACCATCTAGCCTACCCTGATCTCTGAGCAGGGGTCGTCCTCATTTTACTCCGGAGACTGAAGCCAGAAGGTGGTGAGAGGAGAGTACGGTAGCATTTACTGAGTCCTATCGTAGCCCAAGCACTTTTCATTCGTTAATCTTCATTCTATTGTGCGAATTAAGTATTATTAATGGGGAAACTAAAATGAAAAAGTTTACATAGTAAGGCGTAGTGCTGGGATTCGAATACGGATCTCTTGGTTTAGGATCCAAAGCACTTTCCATTCCACTGTTTTCTCTAAATTATTTGCTGCTGGCCTGTTTAGGAAGAGAAAACTATCATTTATTGAACTCTTTAGACGTACTAGCCTCCTTACAAACTTTTTTTTTTTTTTTGAGACAGGGTCTCCCGCTGTCACCTAGGCTGGAATGCAGTGGCATGATCAGTGTTGCCCAGGCTGGGCGCAAACTATCCTCCCGCCTCAGTCTCCCAAAGTGCTGGGATTACAGGCGTGAGCCATGGCACCCAGCTTCATCTCTGTGTTTCCAGAGAGGTTATCAAATGATGAGGCAGTGACAAAGCTAGGTCCGAGTCTGTTTCAAAGCCCATTTTCCCCCTCCTGCTTAAGTTATACTGCCTTCAAGGCAAATGAGTTGTGTAAAGTGCCTAACTCCCTCTTGTGACTTCCCCATTGCCCTCAGAATAAAAAGTCTTAAATTCCCTACTATGTCCTACAAAGCCCACCAGTTTAATATTGTCTTGTTCTGATACTCTATTTTCCCATCACTGAACTTTTTTTTTTTCCCTCATGTATCAGATTCTATCTCAACCACCTGCTCTTCCATTGACCAAAAATAGTTTTCCCATCTCTGGCTAACTTTTGTTCCATATGTCAAGTTTCAGCTTGGAAATCACTTCCTCTAGGAAGCCTTCCCTGCCTATTCCTGCCCTTGTCTAGATTAGGTATCCCTCCACTGTGGTCCCAGTCTTCGCTATCTGTACACTGCATAGTAAACTGCCCTGTCTCCTTGTCTAGGTTGTAAACTCCATGAAGCCAGGATCTTAACTGACTTAGACACTCTTGAATCCTCAACACTAGCATAGTGCCTGGTACATGATAGGTACTTAATCATTGGTTGAGTGAATGAGAGACACAGTAAAGGCAATAAGGAGTCCTTCTAGTTCTTTACAGCCCATCATGGTGAAATTTTTGCAAAGGCTGAAGTCATTTCTCTTCAGACCTTAAGTTCCTTCTGTATGCTGCTTTCTGCTGAGTGTTCTGATGCAGATGGGCATGACAGTTTGGGCAAATAAATACATCTCACATTTTTGTATAGTTTACAAAGCCATCTCACCTTATGGATGCAGAGGCCAGGATTCTGCATGCTGTATGCTACAGCCACACTGAACTCTTTCTGTCCTTCCCATGTGTCAAAACCTACTGATATTTGGGCACCCTTTCACTTTGTTTTTTTGTTTGTTTTGGAGACGGAGTCTCACTCTGTCGCCCAGGCTGGAGTGCAGTGGTGCAATCTTTGGCTCACTGCAACCTCTGTCCCCTGGATTAAAGTGATTCTCCTGCTTCAGCCTCCCAAGTAGCTGGGATTACAGGCACCTGCCATCGTGCCCGCCTAATTTTTATATTTTTAGTAGAGATGGGGTTTCACCATCTTGGCCAGACTGGTCTTGAACTTCTGACCTCGTGCTCCATTCGCCTTGGCCTCCCAAAGTGTTGGGATTACAGGTGTGACCCACCACATCCAGCCTCTTTCACTTTTTAAACTTTGTTCTTCAGCATAGAATAAGGCTAGTAGGATAAAAGAAGAAAGGTTATTTATTTATTTGAAACAGGGTCTTACTATGTCACCTAAGCTGGAGTATAGTGGCAGCATCATAGCTCACTGCAGCCTTTGAACTCCGGGGCTCAAGGGATTCTCCCTCTTCAGCCTCTTGAGAACCTGGGACTACAAGTGTGTGCCACCATGCCCAGCTAATTTTTAAATTTTTTTTCTTTCTTATTTTTTTTTTTTTTTTTTTTTTTTGAGGCCTCAGAGTTTCGCTCTTGTTGCCCAGGCTGGAGTGGAGTGGTGTGATCTCGGCTCCCCACAACCTCCGCCTCCCGGGTTCAAATGATTCTCCTGCCTCAGCCTCCTGAGTAGCTGGGATTACAGGCATACGTCACCACGCCTGGCTAATTTTGTATTTTTAGTAGAGACGGGCTTTCTCCATGTTGGTCAGGCTGGTCTTGATCTCCCGACCTTAGGTAATCCAACCACCTCTGTCTCCCAAAGTGCTGGGATTACAGGCGTGAGCCACTGTACCCAGTCATTTTAAAATTTTTTTTTTTTTTTTTTTTTGAGACGGAGTCTCGCTCTGTCGCCCAGGCTGGAGTGCAGTGGCCGGATCTCAGCTCACTGCAAGCTCCTCCTCCCGGGTTTATGCCATTCTCCTGCCTCAGCCTCCTGAGTAGCTGGGACTACAGGCGCCTGCCACTGCGCCCGGCTAGTTTTTTGTATTTTTTAGTAGAGACGGGGTTTCACCATGTTAGCCAGGATGGTCTCGATCTCCCGACCTCGTGATCCGCCCGTCTCGGCCTCCCAAAGTGCCGGGATTACAGGCTTAAGCCACCGCGCCCGGCCTTAAAATTTTTTTGTAGAGATGAGGTCTTGCCATAACCCAGGCTGGTCTCAAACTCCTGGGCTCAAGGGATCTTCCTGCCTCAGCCTCCCAAAATGCTAGGATTACAGGTGTGAGCCATCGTACCTAGCTGAAAGTTTAGTTCTTTTTAGGTAGATCAGAGATAGCTTATCTAAAAGATGACATTTAACCTAATTAATATTCCAGTAGCAAAATCCATTGAACTTATTAATGTTATGTCAAGCATTCTCACATGGTTTATCTTATTCAGTTCAAACCACTTTGCAGGCCTGCTCTCGGCCAGGCCTAGTGCTAGAGGCACAAAGGTAAATCAAGACAAACATCATCTGGGCACAGTTGGCTCACACCTGTAATCTCAGCACTTCAGGAGGCCAAGGCAGGAGGATCGCTTGAGCCCAGGGGTTTGAGACCATGCTGAGCAACATGGAAAAACCTTGTCTCTATCAAAAAATCAAAACAATTAGCTGAGTGTGGTGGTGCACACCTGTAGTCCCAACTACTCTGGCTGGGGAGGGACTGAGGCGGAAGGATTGCTTGATCCCTAAAGATGGAGGCTACAGTGAGCCTGGGCAACAAAGCAAGACACCCTAAAAAAAAAAAAAACAAGCATCTGTCTGCAAGTTTAGTCTCCCACGGGAGACATAAACAGGCTAAACGGTGCAGTCTGGTCAGTGCTATTTATAATCTAGGAACCTTACATATTATATCCCCACTCTAACCTTGTCTCTGTTAATGTTCTATAGACTCCCCGTCCCCAGGATGTCAACCTCAGCCCCTCAAGGCCATACCTGGACCCAACGGGTGAAGAAGGAGGATGAGGAGGAGGACCCGCTGGACCAGCTGATCTCCCGCTCTGGCTGTGCTGCCTCCCACTTTGCAGTGCAGGAGTGCATGGCCCAGCACCAGGACTGGCGGCAATGCCAGCCACAGGTGCAGGCGTTCAAGGATTGCATGAGTGAACAGCAGTCGAGGCGGCGAGAGGAGCTGCAGAGGAGGAAAGAACAAGCCAGTGCCCACCACTGAGACCTCAAACCACCTATCCCCAGTAGATGGCCCTGCCAAGATCAGCACCCAGCAAGATTATAGAGGAAGAAATCCTAAATGCTGGGTGTGGGAGGTATAAAACCTGGGGATAGTTTTTGGATCTGGAGTTGAGAGCCATGGGTTTGGACGTGACTGGCACAAACAGCTGTCATATGTTCATGGTCAGATCTCACACATCCTCAGCTGTCTTGTTCCACCAGTATTTGCCAGGAAAACAAAGAATGTGATAAGGGATGCTCCCCCACCCCACATCTTGGGTCAGTGTGCCAAGTACTGAGATGATTTTAGGGACATTTTATTTTAAATTAAATTCACAATCTAATGGTAAATTGGTTACCTGATTAGTGCCTTTCTCTTTCATCACTTGTTCTGGATGTTTCAATCAGTTTAGTGGAAGGAAGAAAGCAAATGGGGAAACTTTTTATTCAAATATGTTTTTGTTTTGTTTTTTTGAGACGGGGTCTCTGTTGCCCAGGCTGGAGTGCAGTGGTGCAATCGGGGCTCACTGCATCCTCAGTGGGCTCAGGCCATCCTCCCACCTCAGCCTCTCAAGTAGCTGGAACCACAGGTGTGTGCATCACCACACCCAGCTAATTATTCAAATATTGAGTACCTATTAAATACTAGATTCTGTTGAATTAACAGATACCGAGTCTGGCTTTAACCTGCTCCCAACCCAACAAACACACAAAGTTGGGCTAACATTTTTAAAGTATATTTAACACTAAAATACAGATTTTCAGCTTTTGAAAAGTGGAAAAGCTGTTAACATTGATTTTTATTCCCTCTTAACAATTTGCTGGAGCTGAATAACTCCCCCTTTTAGTAGGTTGTGTTTTCCCATTCAAAACAGTTGCATATCAATTCTCATTTTTCTTCAACAGAACTATTCTTCCATTCTATTCTTTTTTTTTTTTTTTTTTTTTTTTTTGAGATGGAGTCTTGCTCTGTCACCCAGGCTGGAGTGCAATAGCGCAGTCTCGGCTGACTGCAACCTCTGCCTCCCAAATTCAAGTGATCCCCCTGCTTCAGCCTCCCAGGTAGCTGGGACTACAGGCAAGCAGTACTACACCCGGCTAATTTTTGTATTTTTAGTAGGGAACAGGGTTTCACCATGTTGGCCAGGCTGGTCTCGAACTCCTGACCTCAAGTGATGCACCCTCCTCAGCCTCCCAAAGTGCTGGGATTACAGGCGTGAGCCACTACACCCAGACAGTAACAAATATTTCTTCAGGATCTATCTACTAGAAGCCCAAGTCTGAGGTATAGTAGGCCTTAAAATTTGCTTTGAGCCTTCATGCCAGTATCTGGGGAAGAAGTAAAGAGAAAAGGGGAGAATATAGGAGTTTAAAGAACAATCCTATTTCTGGCTGAAGGGGATAATGAGGCAAATTATAAAGACAAATTGCTATGTGTGTGTGCTCCGTGCTGATTCATCAGAGAAAACAAGCAGTGTGCACTGGAGTTTTCAGCAAGAATCTCAAAGAAGAGAAGGGATGAGTTGAGTTGAACTTTTAAAGATGAAATAGGGCAGGCATGGTGGCTCACTTGAGGTCAGGAGTTCAAGACCAGCCTGGCCAACATGGCAAAACCCCATCTCTGCTAAAAATACAAAAAAATTAGCCAGGCATGGTGGTGCATGCTGAGTGTAATCCCAGCTACTTGGGAGTCTGAGGCAGGAGAATCCCTTGAACCTGGGAGGTGGAGATGGCAGTGAGCCAAGATTGCACCACTGCATTCCAGCCTAGGTGATGGAGTGAGACTGTCTCAATAAATAAATAAATAATAAAGATGAAGTAGACATTACCTATTTGTAAATTATAACAGAAAAGATTACCATCCAGAATAAAAAGTACCTGGAAGCCACTAAGAAGCACATAGTTGGATAGAAGAGTGAACAAATAAGGCAGGTGCAGTGGCTCATGCCTGTAATCCCAACACTTTGGGAGGCAGAACTGGGTGGATCACTTGAGATGAGGAGCTTGAGACCAGCCTGGCCAACATGGTGAAATCCTGTCTCTACTAAAAACAAAAAAATTAGCCAGGCATGTGCCTGTAATCCCAGCTACTTGGGAGGCTGAGGCAGGAGAATTGCTTGAACCCGGGAGGCAGCAGAGGTTACAGTGAGCTGAGATCCTGCCACCGCACTCCAGCCTGGGTGACAGAGCGAGACTCCATCTCAAAAAAAAAAGTGAACAAGCCACAAAACATAGCAAACTGTAAATATGCTCTACATCATGGATAATCAGAGAAATTTCGTTTTTGTTTTTGGTAGAGATGAGGTCTCGATATGTTGCCCAGGCTAGTCTCAAACTCCTGGGCTCAAGTGATCCTCCCACCTCAGCCTCTCAAAGTGTTGGGATTACAGGTATGAGCCCTTGTGCCTGGCCAGAAATGTATTTTTATAAGACATATATACTATTAGGTTCATTGCAGCATTGTTTATACTAGTAAATGGTCCTAATGTCAATTTCCGTCAGTAAGGACTCTGTTTGTGTATTCAAATCTTTTACAACAGGAATGTGTATATTTTGTGTGAGTAAAAATAGTAGGCTATGGAGGAGGGGGTGATAGCAACAGAGAGAAGCATAAAAGGCCTCTTTAGCAGGAAGGATGGCTTCCAAACCAGCTAAGTGGAGCAAGCATGTTTTGGAGGACACTGGCTCTAATAGGGAGTTAGCACGGGGTGGATCACAGAATGTATTTGATCAGGCAAAGAGGACTCTTGCCATCTAAGCCTGTTCCCTCAGGTAAATGGGGATAATTCTTATGTCATAAGCCAAATAAATGAGGGAACGAAACATATGTAGCTAATAATAAAAAGTGTTGAAATTTGTTGGGCATTTAACTCAGACAGTCTGGTTCCAGAGCCTGCTCTCAATCCCAATGATGTGCTGCCTTCACATCCTAGTTATGCCACTTACTAGCTTTGTAACTTTGGACAAGTTACTTAACATCTCAGGATCTGTTTTTACCTGTGTAAAAATGCAAATATAG
Source organism: Rhinopithecus roxellana (assembly GCF_007565055.1). Classification (NCBI taxonomy): domain Eukaryota; kingdom Metazoa; phylum Chordata; class Mammalia; order Primates; family Cercopithecidae; genus Rhinopithecus; species Rhinopithecus roxellana. Next base: position 58,305,946 of record NC_044563.1, read on the forward strand.
TACCTTTTTCACAAGCCTCAAAACTAATATAGGCCTTCCTCATAGGATTGTTGAAAGATTGAGTTAAATATTGGTTTAGCCTAGGAACAGCATCTGGCACATAGTAAGTTTCAGTGAACATTTGCTATTACCATCATCACTACTAAGTGTGCTAGTGACTGTCCTGAGTTACATTATCTAATCTAATTTCTAATCCTCTGAACATGGTGCTCTCTTTTAGATGAGGAAATAAAGCTCAGACTGGGGATCAGACTCCCAAGCGTGTCTTGCTCTAAAGCCTAGGCTGTTTTCTACTCTACTCTCACAAGCATCTGGTGCCCAGTGCAGTGCTTAACACACAGTAGTGAGTAACCACACTGACTGTGTAAATATTACTTTGCTTTTGTCAGCACTTTGCAAAAAGGAAATTAACTTTTTGCAATTAATTAGTGCAAGTTGCCCACAGTGATATAGATTGGTATGTTTTTCTTTAGTCTCAGCTTTGCAGCCCACAGTCTAGGAGCTGGACTTTAAGGTGGTTCATACCTGTCCCTATAGGATCTAACTCTGGCAGCTTTGGGTTGCCTCTGCTTAAAGACTTGGTGCCAGGGACGAGTGGAGAGACCTCTTCACTTGATGCCTCTCTTGGCTAGGCCTAGGGCAGACTCATGGTTTAGCTCTTCCTTTCAAGGTTCTTGGCTGGGGACTTGGCCTTGTGCTCGGTACAAAGGTGCACTGCAATGCATTTTACTACATGACTAAGAAGATACTCCTCCCACCCTCTCTCCATAGAGTTGCCAGACTAAGTCCTTGAGCTGCTGACTTCAGAAACCCAAAGAGAACTGAAGCAAGTCCAGATTGAATCCTTATGTTTTCCTGTAGAAAATGCTGGGGCTGTCTTCTCGCTCAGCAAGGACTTAAAGCAAGCAGAGGAGGTAGCAGGGATTCTTCCCTGTCAGCAGCTATCTTTTGAAGGGTTTTCATTCTTCAGATCTAGACACTCAATGGTGAGCTGATTTTCTAAAATGAGCTGAAATGTCTGAGAATGAAAGTTATTCCAGGGGGATTATTATAGTCAAATGAATCATTTCAGATTGCAGGAAGATCAGACACATGAAAACAAAAATTCACAAAGAGATCAAAGTATAGATTAAACAAGCACAAGACACATTGGCTACCTCTGTATGCCGTGTCTCTTCATCAGGATTAGTTCTAGGCACACCCAATACAGGCTCAGAAAGCTTTCCTTAAGTACACTAGAAACAGAGGGGACCCAAGGGCCTCAGCATTGCTAGTATCTGAGTGACCAAAATACTTAGATTTGTTTGAATGTGTCTAAAACATACCTTTTCAGAATCCACAGCTGGCCATTTCCAGGCTTCCGTAGTGGAGGAACAAGTCATCCTCAGCCAGAGGAAAGGGACGAAAACATGAAGCTGAGGAATCTGCTGGCCTCAACTAGGAAAACTGCCCATTTTACCCAGGCATCCTATCCTTGAAAGTTAGTGATCTGGCCGGGTGTGGTGGCTCACACCTGTAATCCCAGCATTTTGGGAGGCCAAGGTGGGTGGATCACCTGAGGTCAGGAGTTCAAGACCAGCCCGGCCAACATGGTGAAACCCAGTCTCTACTAAAAATACAAAAATTAGCTGGGTGTAGTGGCGGGTGCCTGTAATCCCAACTACTCGGGAGGCTGAGGCAGGAGAATCGATTGAACCTGGGAGGCAGAGGTTGCAGTGAGCTGAGATTACACCATTGCACTCCAGCCTAGGTGATAAAAGCAAAACTCTGTCTCAAAAAAAAAAAAAAAAACAAGTATCTACATAAAAATCCTTTTTTAAAAGTCTCAGTAATGTGCACTCAACCAGGAATTGTGTGACCTTAAACCATCCTTGGCTCTGCCACTGGCTAATTAGGTGACCTTAGACAAGTCTCTTTCTCTCCTTGGACCAGTTAACACATTTGTAAAATGAAGACCAAAATAGTTTATCCCCAAGGTTATATATTGATAGAGCCAGGATTAGAACCCACCTATTCTGATTCTCAATCCACTGACATTCCTTCTTTTCTCCTGCCTACCCCTTGTGACTTCATGGCACTACTAGGAATAATTTAACCCCAACTAGGATATTCAAAACTAAAAGTATGCTGAAGGAATGAACTACTGATACATGTAACACAAGGGATAAAACATGCTAAACGGATGAAGTCAGACAGAAAAGAATACATACTGTGTATTTCATTTATATGTAGTACTAGATAGGCAAAACTAATCTATGGCAGTAGAAACGAGGTTAGTGGTTACTTCTTGGAGAAAACGTGAAAGATGGCCATATGCGGTCACTCACACCTGTAATCCCAACACTTTGGGAGGCTGAGGCAGGCGGATCATGAGGTCAGGAGTTCGAGACCAGCCAGTTCGAGACCAGGCTGGCCAATATGGCGAAACCCTGTCTCTACTAAAAATACAAAAATTAGCCGGGTGTGGTGGCATATGCCTGTAATCCCAGCTACTTGGGAGGCTGAGGCAGGAGAACTGCTTGAACCCAAGAGGCAGAGGTTGCAGTGAACCGAGATTGTGCCACTGCACTCCAGCCTGGGCGACAGAGCAAGACTCCATCTTGGGGGAAGAAGATTATGAGGGAACTTTTTGGGGTGATGGACGTGTTCTTTATCTTGATACAAGTATGGGTTTCATGGGTAGGTAGATGTATTTTCAAAATTGATCAAATATATGTTCAAGATCTGTATGTCACTATATATAAATTATACCTCAATGAACAAAATCTTTTAAAAAAGTATGCCAAAGAAGTTTTAGAAGGGAAGGAAATATAACATTTACTGAGCATTACTAGTTCATTATATATATTATCTCCATCTCAAATCCCTAAAAAGGGATTATGCTCATTCTTCCGATCAGAAATCTGAAGTTCAATGAGGCTAGAATAACTCAGCTTCAAAATGAATAAATGTGGAAGCCAGGCACAACCCAGGTTTGTTTGCCTCTTTTCCTTTAGCAGGTTGTCTCAGGGAGGGAAGGGAAGGCATTTTCAACCTGGAGCCAGAAGACTTGTATTCCATGTGGTTTTACTGCCATGTGATCATAAGAACATCCATTTCCTTCTGGACCTCCCTCCAGAAGAGTCAAAGCTCGTAGTTGTTTTGTAACCCTGAGGTTCTGGCAATCAGAATATCTCCAGTCCCTCTGACCAGGTTAAGGCATTAAAAGTAACTTCCATTTGTCTCAGGGCAAACTAACCATGAGCAACAAAAGCTCTCTGACTCTGGTGAGAGCATAAATCATCAACTAGGTCAGTGACACTAGAGCTCCAAGGTGACAGAATCCAGCTGCCTCCTGTGTAAGAAGCCTGACTCATCCCTGAGTGATGTGAAAGAAAAAGACAGATTAGGAATCAAGAGATTTGAATCCTGCTGCCCCTCTGCCAGTGACATATCCCATGACCTTGGGCAAAGAATTGCCCTCTATGGGCTCCTAACCTGTACTAGCTAAAAGAGACAATTAGGTTGGCTGGATCCTAAAGTCCTTAAGCTCCAGTATCTTGTCAATTTATGAAATCCTGATTCCTGCTTCCACATATTGATAACAACTGAGCAACTGGAAAAGACTGCTATTTTTTCCAGGTTTCCAAATGGAAGACATGTGACACTGCCCATTGCCCATATGATACAGAGGCAATACACATGCAGCTACCCAACTCTGCCATTGTAGCATTAAAGCAACCAGAGACAGTATGTAAGTGATTAAGCATGGCTCTGATCCAATAAACCTTTATTTCAAAAAAACGGAGGGGTTTTGGAACTAGATAGAGCTGGTGACTGCACAACATTGTGAATGTACTAAATAAATGCTACTGAATTACTCAAGTTTAAAATGTTTAAGGCCAGGTGCGGCAGCAGCTCATGCCTATAATCCCAGCATTCTGGGAGGCTGAGGTGGGCGGATCGCCTGAGGTCAGGAGTTCAAGGCCACCCTGGCCAACATGGTAAAACCCCATCTCTACTAAAAATACAAAAATTAGCCGGGCGTGGTGGCAGGCACCTGTAATCCCAGCTATTCGGGAGGCTGAGGCAGAAGAATTGCTTGAACACAGGAGGCAGAGGTTGCAGTGAGTCGAGATCGCGCCATTGCACTCCAGCCTGGGCAACAAGAGCAAGACTTCATCTCAAAAAAATAAAAAAAGCTGGGCGTGTTGGCGGGCGCCTGTAGTCCCAGCTACTTGGGAGGCTGAGGCAGGAGAATTGCTTGGACCCAGGAGGCGGAGGTTGCAGTGAGCCAAGATCGCACCACTGCACTCCAGCCTGGGTGACACAGCCAGACTCCGTTTAAAAAAAAAAAAAAGTTTAATTTTGTATATATGAATTTCACCTCAATATATTATTTTAAAAAAAAAAACACAAACAGGCAGTGGGTAGGATTTGGTTCATGGGCAGTAGTTTGCTGACACCTGACCAAGATCAACTTTCAAGTCTTTGCTTAAACTCAATCCAGAGTAACTTAATTAGCAGTTATGTAACATCTACCTGAACACTTATAAGTCACTTATTACCCCCACAAAGCATTTTATTTCACTTATGGGCAGAATCTGTTTCTATCTGGAGAGTTTTTTCACGTACAAAGCCAAAATGTCCTTCTCTCCAACTTCCACCCATAGAGAGTTTACTTATGTTATGATCCTCTGCTTCACTACAGGACACCATGCCAGATTGCTTTAAAGGATGAATTCACTCTAGCTGGAGAAATATGGAAGGGGAACATGCTTCTGTGCTAAAGCATCAGGCAAAGAGAAAATAGAATCTCTTTTTTTTTTTTTTTTTTTTTTTTTTAAGAGAAAGGATCGGCAGGGCACGGTGGCTCAAGCCTGTAATCCCAGCACTTTGGGAGGCCGAGATGGGCGGATCACAAGGTCAGGAGATCGAGACCATCCTGGCTAACATGGCGAAACCCTGTCTCTACTAAAAAACACAAAAAACTAGCCAGGCAAGGTGGCGGGCGCCTGTAGTCCCAGCTACTCAGGAGGCTGAGGCAGGAGAATGGCGACAACCCGGGAGGCGGAGCTTGCAGTGAGCTGAGATCTGGCCGCTGCACTCCAGCCTGGGCGACAGAGCGAGACTCCGTCTCAAAAAAAAAAAAAAAAAAAAAGAGAAAGGATCTTACTCTGTCAGCCAGGCTAGAGTACAATCGCAAAATCATAGTTCCTGCAGTCTTGAACTACTGGGCTCAAGCAATCCTCCTGCCTCAGCCTCCCGAGTAGTGGGACTACAAGTGCATACCACCACGTCCAGCTAATTAAAAAAAAAATGTGCCGGGCGCGGTGGCTCAAGCCTGTAATCCCAGCACTTTGGGAGGCCGAGACGGGCGGATCACGAGGTCAGGAGATCGAGACCATCCTGGCTAACACGGTGAAACCCCGTCTCTACTAAAAAAATACAAAAAATTAGCCGGGCGAGATGGCGGGCGCCTGTAGTCCCAGCTACTCGGGAGGCTGAGGCGAGAGAATGGCGTAAACCCAGGAGGCGGAGCTTGCAGTGAGCTGAGATCCGGCCACTGCACTCCAGCCTGGGCGACAGAGCGAGACTCCGTCTCAAAAAAAAAAAAAAAAAAAAAAAAAAAAAAGTTCGGCTGGGCGCTGTGGCTCACGCCTGTAATCCCAGCATTTTGGGAGGCCACGGCGGGCGGATCACAAGGACAGGAGATAGAGACCATCCTAGGTACCACGGTGAAACCCTGTCTCTACTAAAAATACAAATAATTAGCCAGGCGTGGTGGCAGGCGCCTGTAGTCCCAGCTACTCAGGAGGCTGAGGCAGGAGAATGGCGTGAACAAGGGAGGCAGAGCTTGCAGTGAGCCGAGATCATGCCACTGCACTCCAGCCTGGGCGACAGAGCGAGACTCCGTCTTGGAAAAAAAAAATGTTTTTGGTAAAGACAGAATGTTACCAGGCTGGTCTCAAGCTCCTGGCCTCAAGCAGTCCTCCTGCCTCAGCCTCACAAAGTGCTGGGATTAGAGGGATGCACCACTGTGCCTGGCCAGAATATAGAATCTCTTAAAGATACTCCACAGGATGGGCCAATTTCTCTCTCTCACACACACATACATATACATATCAGCAGCAGATTTTTATTAGATGGAAGATAACAAGGGTTGCCTCATAGATAAGTGGTAACAAATGGCAAGTACAGCCATGCCACAGAGGAGTGAGGACATTACTGGCTATGAGAATGGGTACTTATGAAATCTAAGGGTCAGGTCTCCTGATGAACTCTGACTACCCAGTAAGCCCTTCTCCTTGGCACTCAATATGACCACTGCGGGCATGAAAGAGTCTACAGTGGCTAGTTCAACTTGGCCAACAGTTCTTCCAGTTCTGGTCGAGCTTTGAATCGTCCCTTGAAATCTTCTTCAGTGTGCTAAGGAGAAGAAAAAGAAAATAAGTGGAAATTACTGCAGAGCTTTTAGTTATCCAGATATGCACAGCATCCAGAAAGGGACCATGAACCAGCTCTGTAGAGAATCATTCAGATTCAAGTAACTTTTATTATCTACTATGTAGCAGACTTATAGTATAGTATGTATAGTATAGTATAGTATAGTATAGTATAGTATAGTATAGTATAGTATAGGGGATTCAAACTGGAATCAGATTTCCTCCTTGCTTTCAGTGAACTTGCAGTCTAGTTAGAAAAGACAGATATATGAAGATTTAATGTCAAAATGCTATAACTATCACAATAGAAGCATTTAAAAGAGAGAGAGAGAGAATACCAAAATTATTTACATAGGAAATAAAACAAACAGGGATTGGACTGTTTTAAGGCAGCATGATCAGCACGTAGTGTCTCTGTACCCAGATCTGTATGAAGCCCAAATACTAACCAGAAGAAGCTTGACAAGCATAGACTCAGAACGAGCAGAGCTGGATAGAGCAAATGGTACCAATCTAAGATGACCTTATACATCTGTGTCATAAGAAGGATCATCTTGGCAACTGGACCCAAATACTCAGTATTTAGGCTAAGATTCCTAATGTTCTCCAAGTTTTCCATGCCCGACCAAACATCCTATTGACTAGCATTCTTTATGAAATATATTTAGTCAAGCTACAGTCAAGCCTTGAAAATCCAGGAACCTTTTCTCTAACATATATTTTCCTATTTGTGTTCTGATTTATTACACCATATACTATCTTAACCCATGTTCTTCCACACAACTGTCTGAAAGGAGAGAATTCTGGGGCCTCATAGGCTCACCACCAACATCAGGATGCTGTGTCGAAACTCAGCACTCATAGGCCACAAAGCATCATCCCTGATGCCTCAGAAGCTGGACTAATGATCACAGTGTCATCAGAGTATACAACTTTTCTGATTATTATTTAGGCCACATTATCCACATTTCTCTGTTCTTTCTAAAGCCAGTCCAGATGTGTTCTTTTTTTTTTCTTCTTTTTTTGAAATGGAGTCTCACTCTGTCGCCTAGGCTGGAGTGCAGTGGCACGATCTCGGCTCACTGCAAGCTCCACCTCCCGGGTTCATGCCATTCTCCTGCCTCAGCCCCGGGTTCATGCCATTCTCCTGCCTCAGCCTCCCGAGTTGCTGGGACTACAGGCGCGCACCACCACGCCTGGTAAATTTTTGTATTTTTAGTAGAGACGGGGTTTCACCATGTTAGCCAGGATGGTCTCGATCTCCTGACCTCGTGATCCACCCGCCTCAGCCTCCTAAAGTGCTGGGATTACAGACCTGAGCCACCGCGCCCAGCCCAGATGTTCTTATCCTTATTTTGAGCATATGCAGGCCAGCAAGGGCCTCTTCTCAAACCAGCACCTACCTCCTTCACTGACAGTCTGACTCCTTCAGGAAGATTGCTTTGGATTATTTCCAAGAAAATTTCTGCAAACGTAGCACTCAAACCGCTGATCTGCAAAATGAAAGAAGGTGCTCTAAGAGGTGGGAGGAGCTGAAAAGGAGGTAACTGGGCAGACATGTATTAGTTCAAATGCCAGCTCCAGTAGAGTCTGGAGAGCCCAAGGGTGGAAGATTAATACCAAAACTGGTTTCTGAGCCTGGCCTCTACAGGATTTCTCCTGCCATCTGCAAGGTGCTGAGATGGTCACTGCCAATATCTGCTCCTGTGGGCATTAGATGTCATTACCGGACCAAGAGGTTTTAAAGTCCAGGGTCTCTTTCAGTTGCCCAGACTGGAGTGCAGCGGAACAATCATAGCTCACTGCAGCCTTGAACTCCTGGGTTCAAGTGGTTCTCCCACCTCAGCCTCCAGAGTAGTTGGGACTACAAGCACGTGCCCCCAGTCCCGGCTAATTTTTTATTTTTAGTTTTTGGTAGAAACAGGGTCTTGCTATGTTGCCCAGACTAGTCAAATTCCTGGCTGCAAGCAGTCCTCCCACTTTGGCCTCCAAAAGTGCTAGGTTTACAGGCATGAACCATGGCACCCAGCGCAGGCTGACTTTCTTATTTATTTATTATTATTATTATTTTTTGAGACGGGGTCTTGCTCTGTTACACCCAGGCTGGAGTGAAGTGGCACCATCTCTGCTCACTAAAACCTCCGCCTCCCAGGCTCAAGCAATTCTCCTGCCTCAGCCTCCCAAGCAGCTGAGATAATAGCTGGCTAATTTTTGTTTTTGTTTTGTTTTGTTTTTGAGACAGAGTTTCGCTCTTGTTGCCCAGGCTGGAGTTCAATGGCACGATCTTGGCTCACTGCAACCTCCACCTCCCGGGTTCAAGCAATTCTCCTGCCTCAGCCTCCTGAGTAGCTGGGATTACAGGCATGCGCCACCAGGCCTGGCATGGCTAATTTTTGTATTTTCAGTAGAGACAGAGTTTCACCATGTTGGCCAGGCTGGTCTCAAACTTCTCACCTCAAGTGATCCGCCTGCCTTATTCTCCCAAAGTGCTGGGATTACAGGCATGAACCACCTGCCTGGGCACACTGACTTTCTGATTCAACTCAGCTTTGCCCATATCCACGCACCAGGACCTGACTGGTGTCAAACACTGTGCTAAGAACACCAAGGTGAATCAGATGTATGATGAAAGGGCAGGCAGGGGGGCTGCAAGGACCCACAAGAAAAATTCCTACCCAACTCAACCAAGGAAGGTCAAAAAAAGCTTCCAGAAGCGTTAGTATCTTGGTGAAATCTTGAAGAAAAACAGGAGTAAACTAGGAGAATTCAACAATCATGTGGAGGATTTCGAAGGCAGAGGAAACAACATTCAGTAAAATGTGGGGGCATAAGAGTGTTAGGAAATTAAAACTAGCTCCATTGGCCGGGCACAGTGGTTCACGTCTGTAATCCCAGCACTTTGGGAGGCCGAGGTGGGCGGATCACCTGAGGTCCATAGTTTGAGACCAGCCTGACCAACATGGAGAAATCCTGTCTCTACTAAAAACACAAAATTAGTTGGGCATGATGGCATATGCCTGTAATCCCAGCTACTCAGGAGGCTGAGGCAGGAGACTCACTTGAACACAGGAAGCAGAGGTTGCAGTGAGCCAAGATCTTGCCATTGCACTCTAGCCTGGGCAACAAGGGTGAAACTCCATCTCTCAAAAACCAAAAACAAAAGAAACCTAGCTCCATGTGTGGCTGGAGTAAATGGGCTGTGAAGAGGAAAAGCAGGAGAAGAATCATGAAGGCACCTGAGTACCAACCTAAAGCATTCAAACTATTCTATGGGCTTCTGGCATGTCAGATCTGTCACAGGATATATTACGAATAATTTAGTCCTGATAATATTTTAAAAGCCAAATATTATACTTAGTTATTTTTTAAATTAGCATATTTAGACTTAAATTTAACATTCATTTTATTACCTTGCTGTATGTTCCTTGAGTGGATAAAAAAAGGGTGGCGCCCATACCATGGAATATTATTTGGCAATAAAAAGGAATGAAGTACCAATACAACAGAGATGAGCCTTGAAAACATTCCTCAATGTGAAAGAAGCCTGACACAAAAGGCCATTTAATGTACAATTCCATTTAAATGAAGAGATAAATCCACAGAGATAGAAAGTAGATTGGTGGCTGCAAGGGGTTAGGGTGACCAAGAAAGAGGAGTGACTGCTAATGGGTGCATAGTTTCTTTTAGCATGATGAAAATGTTCTAAAATTGATTGTGGGGATGGTTGCATAACTCTTTGAATATACTAAAAACCATTTTTATTGTATACTTCAAATTGGTAAATTGTATGATGTGCCCATTATATATCAATTAATGCTCTTATTAAAAGGGGGATGATGGTAAAGCTGGCAAGCTGTGTATTTTTAATACCTCTGGGTGCCCTCATGGTGGTGTGGTTGGCACCCATCATTATCTGCAGGAAGAAAAGAGGACAACTACTAGAGATCAAAGGAAGGCAGCCACTGAGGGGTTTCAAGCAGGAAAATGACATGATCACTTGGTATGGGGGTAAAGTGAAGTGGATGAATCTGAAAGATTTTTAGAAGGTAGAAGCTATATAGAATATGGTGAATGAATGGGTATCAGAGGACAAAGAAGGGTGACACATTAGGCTCAAAGGTGGGGAGGGTTACAGAAAAACAGGAAAATCAGTCCCTCTACAACTAATTTTGCATAGATGAAGTGCAGGGAGGACTCCTGTGGATCAAAGTCGAGAAGGCCAGTAGACAACTGGGTATCAAGTTTCAAGCCTCAGCCAACAGATCAGGACAACAGATGTATACATCTGGGGGTTATCAGTATTAAATGATGGTCACTGAGGCCTAAGGAATGAATGAGACTGCATAGGGGGAAGGTATTATAAAAGGAGAGATGGAGGCATCAATAACTGAACACTGGAGAATACCATTATTCAAGAAAGCAAAGAGCATAACAGAAAGTGAAAAAGTGGACAGAGAAAAGAACCAGGAGAAGCAAATACATTTTTTATTCTCCTGGAGTGCCTACCTGAACCACTCGCTCATGGGTGGTAAGCACTGAGTCCAGTAACATTTTGCTCCCTTGGTCCTGCAAATGTAACACTTCCATGGTTTTGGTTGGCATCGCATAACTGTGGGAAGGAAGAGTCAACTATAGTGAGTGTTCACTGAAGCCAGCATCCACTTCAATCATAGTAGTCCATAAGTATAGCCACTACTGCATGTGATAGTTCCCGGAATGTAGGGGATGCTTATCTGCAACCAGGAGCAAAGTAACTAGATCCCTCTTATCTCCTTCAAAAGTCTCTAAACTCCCTAAACAAATACACCATGTTTAATGCAGTTCTGCATCTCTAATCATACTTAATACAATACTCTGAATAAAACCTGGTGATTAATAAATAATTTGTTGCTACTGAAGAATAGCCCATTCTAAAAGAATCAAGTGGCCAGGTGTGGTGGCACACACCTGTAATCCCAGCAATTTGGGAGGCCAGGGCAGCTGGATGGCTTGAGCTTGGGAATTCAAGACCAGCCTGGGCAACACGGTGAAACTCTGTCTCTATAAATACACAAAAATTAGCTAGGTGTAGTGGCACACACCTGTAGCCCCAGCTACTTAGGAGGCTGAGGTGGGCAGATTGTTTGAGCACAGGAGGTCAAGGATGCAGTGAGCCAAGATTGCACCACTGCACTCCAGCATGGGCAACAGAGGGAGACCTTGTCTCAAAAAAAAAAAAAAAAAAAAGAAAGAAAAAAAGAATCAAGCTCATCACTAGGTATGCTTTGGAGGTTAACCTTGGGTATTTAATCTGTTCTGGAGAAATAAGGCATGAAAATTAATTGTTCTAAAACAGGATTTCTCAACCTCAGTGCTACTGACATTTTAGACCAGATAATTCTTTGTTGTAGGGGCTGACCTACATATCCATATACATCCCTCTACCCACTGGATATCTGCAGTATACCCCAAGTGGTGACAGTCAAAACTACCTCCAGACGTTAATTTTCCCCTGAGGGGCAACTTCTCCCAGGTTAGAGTTTATGCTTACTAAAATCGACTTCAGCAAGCCTACATGTTGCAGTGAAAATAACACGGAACAGGAGTCAAGTGTCGGCCCTGCTACTTATTAGCAATATTTACTCAGGTAAGTCACTTACCCCCTAGGCCTCAGTTTCTTCATGTATAAACAAGATAACGATCTAGGCCTATATCAACAGAGAATTGTGAGAACCGGTGTGTTAATGAGATAAGACCTGACTAATGGCTACATGGAAATATGGTAGTAGTGTTGTGTTCATCTTATCAAAAAGTTCATCAAACTGAAGATAAATGAAAAAAAGATTCCTAAATTTTCATGTGTCACAAAATCATCACTTAATAGCACGGGGCATGGCCCTCTATAGGTGGACCTCTACAAAAGAAGTTTAGTGTTACAGGCCAGGCGCAGTGGCTCACACCTGTAATCTCAGCACTTTGGGAGGCTGACGCGGGTGGATCACGAGATCAGGAGTTTAGAAGTAACAGTAAATGGACTAGAGACATGACAGTCAGTCCTGGAGTTAAATATTGGCTCTGCCAATTATTACCTATTTGAATTTGGAAATTCAGGTTTCTGAGTCTCCATTTCTTCCGCTATAAATTGAAAATACTAATACCTAATTCATAGAGTTGTTGCAATGATTAAATGAGATTACATAAGTAATTGCCTGGCATACAGTAAATACAGCCAGTAAATGCAAGGTACTGCAAATTCTTTCAGGTATTTTTTCTAAATAACATCCCTCCTGCTTTTCAGCATTATCTCTGATCTCCTCTTCTTCTGACTCAAATACAGTAATAACTTTCCAACATAAAAAATGGGGACACAATCATAGACTTCTTATGGATGTACAAGTGAAATAATTGTGTTTCAGAAAAGTAAAAACACCCTAAAATACTATTTTTCTTTTTTGGCATTCTGCAGATAGGACTGACTGACTAAAGTGAGAATTGTCCATTCCTGCCACTAATAATGAGTTTTATTCTTTAACACTTACTTCAGCAAAATTTCATTGATTTGTTTACTCATTCACTCAACAAATATTTACTAACAGCCTGCTCTGTTCTAGGCACCCTGATGGGCAATAAGAAGTCTGTGCATGTGATGGCTCACGCCTGTAAGCCCAGCCCTTTGGGAGGTTGACGCAGGTGCATCACCTGAGGTCAGGAGTTCAAGACCAGCATCAATATGGTGAAACTCCGTCTTTACTAAAAATACAAAAATTAGTCTGGTGTGGTGGCAGCCGCCTGTAATCCCAGCTATGCAGGAGGCTGAGGCAGGAGAATCGCTTGAATCTGGGAGGTGGAGGTTGTAGTGAGCTGAGATCATGCCACTGCACTCCAGCCTGGGCGACAGAGCAAGACTCCGTCTCAAAAATAAAATAAAATAAAATAAATAAATAAATAAATAGTCTATGCAGCCAGGCATGGTAGCTCCCACCTATAATGTGAGCACTTTGGGAGGCCAAGACAGGAGGATTGCTTGAGCCCAGAAGTTTAAGACTAGCCTGGGCAACCTAGTGAGACACTGTCTCTATTTAAAGAAAAACAAAAAATGTTGGCCGTCCGGCTCACGTCTGTAATCCCAGCACTTTGGGAGGCCGAGGCAGGTAGATCACCTGAGGTCAGGAGTTCGAGACCAGCCTGGCTAACATGGTGAAAACCCGTCTCTACTAAAAATACAAAAATTAGCTGGGTGTGGTGGCAAGCGTCTGTAGTCCCAGCTACTCGGGAGGCTGAGGCAGAAGAATCGCTTGAACCTGGGAGGTGGAAGTTGCAGTGAGCCAAGATCATGCTACCTCACTCCAGCCTGGGCAACAGAGCAAGGCTCAGTCTCGGGAAAAAAAAAAAAAAAAGGTCTATGCTCTCAAGGAGCTCACTGTGAGTGTTTTAAAGAGATAAGTAAGTATACAGTATACAAACATTGTACTACAGTAAGACAAAGGCAATAATAGCTTTGTGCCAAATACTATAGGGACAAGAAGGGGAGGAAAGGGGGACTCAGGGAAAGCCTCACAGGAGGTAGTGATTTATCAAGATGTAGAACAGGCCTTTATGTATGTAAGAGTACATATGGGTTTTTTTTTTTTAATTTTTATTTTTAGTATCTACACTATTTTGTACCTTCCAAATTTTCTGCAATAAACATTGCTTTGATGATCAGACAGCAAAATGGAAGGAAATAAATGAAAGAATTTCAGAAGTCAACCTAACATGACAAAATAATGCTATTTAGGGGGAGTATTGCCAAGAAAGGGACACAAGGAAGTCTGCTGGGGTGCTGGGGAGCTTCACTTTATACAAGTTATATCTCAATTTTTAAAAATGTAAGTAGATGTTTTAAAAAGAGAAGAGTAGCCTCATGGCGAGGGATGCTGAATGATGCTTCTACTCTGAGCAGAACACAGGGGCTGGTTCAACTTCAGGCTTGGAAGCTGCTCCCAGATGAGTGAGATTTCCATCTCCTCAAGCAGCTGCTAGGCAAAGGATGCAGGCAAATTAAGGGACCCACTTGAGAGGTCTCTTCCTCGCCTCTCCTTCTGGGTGAGTTGTAGCTGCAGCAGTGCAAACCATTTAGAGAACAAAAGCTGGCATCCTGCTGTCTAGCCCAATTCTATCTCAAGGTCACGGCCATCATCCATACCCACCCTCCCCAGAGGAAAGATGGATTAAGATGAAATGAAACTCAGAAGAAAAGAATTTCATCTCTGAAAGGCTGAGGAGTGAGATTGCGTAACAATACGATAGTCTGAAAACCTCAATCAAAGCAGAGAATTGAGTTGCTAAAAACAAACAGCTCTTTATGCTCTGAGCTGTCTGGAGCAAAGAGCCAGCAAAGAGGCAAAAAGCAGCACATCATTCATCCTACTGTTCTAGGAATTATGTCCGCCATGCCTGTTAGAATTCAATCCAAATCAACAAGTCTTTATTCAGTGCCTACTGTGTCAGGTACTAGGCAAGATCTTAGGGTTAGACCACTAATTAAGACAGAAACAATCCTTGCCTTACAGAGCTTAGAGTCTAACAGAAAAGACCAATAATAGTCAAGTAATTATAAGAGCAAGAAGTGCATGTTATGAAAGGGCAGTTAAATACCTTTTACTTCTTCTAAATGTATAACATAAAGATCTAACTTAATGAGGTTCCCTGAAGAAGTAACATTCGAGACATAAGAAAACAAACAAAAATAAAAAATAAATAAATAGGCCGGGCGCGGTGGCTCAAGCCTGTAATCTCAGCACTTTGGGAGGCCAAGACGGGCAGATCACGAGGTCAGGAGATCGAGACCATCCTGGCTAACACGGTGAAACCCCGTCTCTACTAAAAAAATACAAAAAACTAGCCGGGCGAGGTGGCGGGTGCCTGTAGTCCCAGCTACTCGGGAGGCTGAGGCAGGAGAATGGCGTAAACCCGGGAGGCGGAGCTTGCAGTGAGCTGAGATCCGGCCACTGCACTCCAGCCTGGGCGACACAGCGAGACTCTGTCTAAAAAAATAAATAAATAAAATAAAATAAAATAAAATAAAATAAATAAATAGAGGCCAGGCGGGATAGCTCACGCCTGTAATCCCAGCACTTTGGGAGGCCAAAGCGGGTGGATCACAAGGTCAGGAGTTCAAGACCAGCCTGGCCAAGATGGTGAAACCCTATCTCTACTAAAAATACAAAAATTAGCTGGGCATGGTGGCAGGCACCTGTAATCCCAGCTACTTGGGAGGCTGAGGCAGGAGAATTGCTTGAATCCAGGCAGCAGAGGTTGCAGTGAGCCAAGATCACACCACTGCATTCCAGCCTGGGCGACAGAGCAAGACTCCGTCTCGAAATAAAAAACGATGGCATCTAAGAAAAAGGTAGAGGCTAGTTAGATGAAGAGAGGAAGAGCATATGCAAAGGTCCTGAGGTGGAAAGGGACAAAAACAAAGCCAGTGTAACTGGAGGTAGAGGGAGGTGGGGAGGGAAGTATGAAAGAGGCAAGGCAGACGAGGCAAGGCAGACCCTGGAGCACCTAGGAAGCTACATGAGAAACTTTTATTGTGATCCTAAGGGAGTAGGAAGCCATCAAAGGATTTCAAGCAGAAGAGTGACATAATCATATTTCCATCTAGAAAGATCACCCTAAATGCTGTGTGGAGAACCAGTTAGAAGAATAGAGAATCAGGAAAAAAAGTAGGTTTAACTCCAGAACTTACCACTTATTAGGTGTAGGACTATGGGCAAGCTTCTATAATAATAGTAATAGCAATAGTAATAATAATAGCAGCCAACAGTTGCTGGACATAGTTCTAGATACATTATACATAATGGCTCCCTTAATTTTCACTGTAGCCTTTTAAGGTAGGTGCTTTTAGTGACCCCATTTTACAGATGAGGAAACCAAGACACAAAGAAGTTAAGCAAAGTGCCCAATGTCATACATTAAGAATGCAGTGGAGCAAGAGTAAAGCTCAGGCAGTCTGGCTCCGGCGTTGATACTTTGATCTACTATGTACAAGGTGTTTGAGTTAAATAATACACAGAAAATGTACTTAGCTTGTTCAGAGTGCCTCACTGATAGTAGGTGCTCAACAAATGTAACTGCCTTCCTGTTTTCACTCAAATGCAGCCAGGGCATTTTACAGCTGAGTTTTTTAAAGAAACTTTTTTTTTCTTTGACTACATAGTTTTAAAATTTATAATCTGGGAGTATACAACCATGCAGCACTGAACACTTAGCTAGATGTAAAATAAACTAGCTTCTTACCACAACTACCCTATAAACATTGCAACTACGCTGGGCATGGTGGCTCATACCTGTAATCCTAGCACTTTGGGAGGCCAAGGTGGGCGGATCACTTGAGGTCAGGAGTTTGAGACCAGCCTGGCCAACATAGTGAAACTCCGTTTCTACTAAAAATACAAAAATTAGCCAGGCGTGGTGGTGGTGGATGCCTGTAGTCCCAGCTACTCAGGAAGCTGAGGCTTGAGAATCGCTTGAACCCAAGAGTCAAAGGTTGCAATGAGCCGAGATCGTGCCACGGCACTCCAGCCTGGGTGACAGAGCAAGACTCTGACTCAAACAAACAAACAAAACATTGAAACTATTTCCTCTAAAATGACCCTAATCTTATGTGAACACAACAACTGTGGGGGAAACCAGAAACCTAGCTACATGGCAAAAGTAAAAGCCAAAGGGAAAACAGCACTTCCGCGGTTAGTTGATGAAAAGCAGGAAATTCAGTGCCCTTCACTGTAAAAGCAGCATCTCTAAAAAGAGTCCTAAAAATTTCAAACACTATTCCAAGGAACTGACCCCACTGTAGGTATGATAGTAACATTCTGTGAATGGCATTTAATGTTCTTTGCCACCAACTTTTAAGAAGCTATCTCTAATTCCTGTCAGATGAAAAAAATTCTGAATTGTTGCAACAATAACATTAGTAACAGAATGTTTACAATGTGCCAGTGTCTGTGCTAAGTGCTGTCAAGTACCATCTTGTTTCATCTTCAGAGCTCAAAGAAACAGAAAAAATTATCATCCTCATTATATAGAAGAGGAAACTGAGGCTCAGAATTTCCCAAGGTCATATTGCTAATAACTGATAGAACTAGAATATGAATGCCAACAGTTTGATTCCAGAGCTTGTACTCTTTTTTTTTAATGTTTAATTTTTGTGGGTCCATAGCAGGTATATATATTTATAGGGTATATGGGATATTTTTGATACAGGCCTACAATGCATAATAATCACATCAGGGTAAATGGGATATCCATCATCTCAAGCATTTATCCTTTGTGTTACAAACAATCCAACTATACTCTTTTAGTTATTTGTAAATGTACAATTAAATTATCTACTATAGTCACCCTGTTGTGCCATCAAATATTAGATCTTTTTCAATCTTTCTATTTTTTTGGTACCCATTAACCATCCCCACTTCTCCTCGAGCCCTCACTGCCCTTCCCAGCCTCTGGTAACTATCATACTACTCTCTATCTCTGTGAGTTCAACTGTTTTTAATTTTAGCACCCACAAAAAAATGAGAACATGAATGTTTGTCTTTTTGTGCCTGGCTTATTTCACTTAACATAATAACCTCCAGTTCCATCTATGTTGTTGCAAATGACAGGATCTCATTCATTTTTATGGGTGAATAGTATTGTGTATATGTACATTTTCTTTATCCATTCACCTGTTGACACTTCAGTTGCTTCCAAATCTTGGCTATTGTCAATGGTGCTGCAAGAAACACAGGAGTGCAGATACCTTTTCAATATACTGATTTCCTTTCTTTGGGATTTATACCTAGCAGTGAGATTGCTAGATCATATGGTAGCTCTATTTTTAGTTTTTTGAGGAACTTCCAAACTGTTCTCCATAGTGGTTGTACTAATTTTCAATCCCATCAACAGTGTATAAAGGTTCCTGTTTCTCCACATCCTTGTCAACATTTGTTATTGCCTGTCTTTTGGATAAAAGCCATTTTAACTGGGGTGAGATGATATCTCACTGTAGTTTTGATTTGCATTTCTCTGACCATCAGTGATGTTGAGCACTTTTTCATATGCCTGTTTGCCATTTGTACATCTTCTTTTTTTTTTTTTTTTTTGAGACAGAGTCTCGCTCTGTCACCCAGGCTGGAGTGCAGTGGCCGGATCTCAGCTCACTGCAAACTCCACCTCCCGGGTTCACGCCATTCTCCTGCCTCAGCCTCCCGAGTAGTTGGGACTACAGGCGCCGCCACCTCGCCCGGCTAGTTTTTTGTATTTTTAGTAGAGACGGGGTTTCACTGTGTTAGCCAGGATGGTCTCGATCTCCTGACCTCCTGATCCGTCCGTCTCGGCCTCCCAAAGTGCTGGGATTACAGGCTTGAGCCACCGCGCCCAGCCTGTACATCTTCTTTTAAGAAATGTCTATTCAGATCTTTTGCCCATTTTTAAATTAGATTATTAGATATTTTTTGCTATAGAGTTGTTTGAGCTCCTTATATATTCTGGTTATTAATCCCTTGTCAGCTAGATAGCTTGCAAATATTTTCTCCCATTCTGTGGGTAGAGCTTGTACTCTTAACCACATATTACTTCAAGTACGGTCCATAGACAAGCTGCCAGTGAACAGCCTAATTGTCATTAGTCCATGAGAAATGTGCAACCAGTCACTAAACAAACCATTTGGTTCAGCCACGTTTTTTCTT
This sequence comes from Rhinopithecus roxellana, assembly GCF_007565055.1. NCBI lineage: Eukaryota > Metazoa > Chordata > Mammalia > Primates > Cercopithecidae > Rhinopithecus > Rhinopithecus roxellana. Next base: position 58,325,063 of record NC_044563.1, read on the forward strand.
AATATCAAGACTTTCCTAATGAAGGAAACAAATTATTAATGTATATTTTGGCATAAGCTCCTGACATCTTCTCAGAATGGTACTTTGAGAAGCACTACTCTAAATTACTATGCTACTCAGCCTCTTTGAGCTGTAATTGCAGTTTATCTTTCACATTATGTTACAATTATGTTTCTTGGTGTGTATGTACATGCATGTATGTGTGCATTCATTCTGTGTGTGTATGTTCCCTGAAACCAGGAGGTTCACCTTAGTATCTCCCAGAATGTCTAGTGCAGTGCTTACCACATAGCAAGAAGAGGCTCAATCAATCGTTTTTTTTTTTTTCTTTTTTTTTTTTTGAGACGGAGTCTCGCTCTGTCACCCAGGCTGGAGTGCAGTGGCGGGATCTCAGCTCACTGCAAGCTCCGCCTCCCGGGTTCCCGCCATTCTCCTGCCTCAGCCTCCCGAGTAGCTGGGACTATAGGCGCCCGCCACCTCGCCCGGCTAGTTTTTTGTATTTTTTAGTAGAGACGGGGTTTCACCATGTTAGCCAGGATGGTCTCGATCTCCTGACCTCGTGATTTGCCCGTCTCGGCCTCCCAAAGTGCTGAGATTACAGGCTTGAGCCACCGCGCCCGGCCACAATCAATAGTTTTTTAACTAATTCATTAAAAGGCCTTTTATTAACTTAGGAAATGTATACCACACAACTGGATTGTATAGTGATATTCAAGAACCTGTCATTCTTTCAATCATGACTGAATGTCTCCCATATGGTGGGCCTTGTAGTGGGTGCTAAAGAAATAAAGAACACAGTCCCCATCCAGAAGGAACGCACTGTCAGAGGGAAGAGAAACTGCCACAGGAATAGATCATTCGAGACCAGAGCACTAAGTGACATGAGGTATGTGTCAAGTGCTGAAAGAGGAACCAACTCTCTGGGGCATCAGAAAGAGATAAAGCACATTTTTAGGTTTAAAAGAATTGAAGTACTGTCAACTATGAGAGCTAAAGTCACAGCTTATTATCAAACCTTCTAAAGAACATTTTTTAGCACAGTTGTACTCTAATGTATCAAGGTTTAAAAGTTCAAATTTGGCTGAAGGACTTAAAATAAGACCCTATATAACTGAAAATACTTGTCAGGCAGAACTGGGTTTAAACCCAGGCAAGTTATTGGTTCTGTGCTTTTGGCCTTTCTAAGCCTTGATTTCCACATATGTTAGATGGGAATACATTAATATCTAATGAGTAAGAAAGTATAATTTTTGTTTGTCAAATATGGCAGCACCCAGTGGCGGTGTGAACTGGGAGGAGGTTGCCCAGTTCCATGAATTACTCGAAGTGATGAGGACAACTGATGACAGAATAGTACATAAACTAAACACTAAGGTTCCAACAGCTTCCTTTGTAGGGAAAACTGATGCCAGCCAAACCTATAAACAAATTTAGGGGTCTTTGATGGCAGCTCTTGCCAGTAGGAACAGAGTTATAAAAAATTGTATAGCCCAGACCTCAGAAGTAGTAAAAAAACCTCCGAGAAGAGAGAGAAAATAATTTGGACTATTTAACGTTATTAAAGCAACCTGGGAAAGAGCAGACAAAGTTGAAATGGATGCAGTCAGAACCAAATGTTGAAGAAGTGGTAAAAGACAAAGGCTAGAAGGTATTTAATAAACGGTGCCAAATTCACTTCAAGCCTCCAAAGAATGAAAAAAGAAAGAGAGATACTTGTTTTTTAAAGGACTGGGTCATGTCATAAGAGGTAAGTATGATAGATATCAAGAGGGCAGGCTACCTAGGATGATCTGTGAACCAACAGTCCAAGACCTTTTGTTGATTTCAGCCCCAGTTAGCCAAGACCTCAAGTACAAATAATTCTGACAGTTATGGAGTAACCAACTGCTATTTTATAATGATTCCGTAAAAAAAAAAGTTTTGTTATTAAAATAATTTTCTGACTCAGTGTAAAAAAAAAAAACCAAGTGTAATCTTTGCCATACCCACATACTATGTCATATACTACCTTGCCACAGTGACAGACTACCTAAGCTACATTTTTGTTGTTGTTGTTTTTAAGACAGGCTCTCTACTTTGTCGCCCAGGCTGGAGTGCAGTGGCACAATCTCAGCTCACTGCAACCTCTGCCTCCCGGGCTTAAGCAATATTCCTGCCTCAGCCTCCCAAGAGGCAGGGACTACAGGCGCACACCACCAAGCCAGGCTAATTTTTGTATTTTTTATGTAGAGACAGGATTTCACCATGTTGCCCAGGCTGGTCTCGAACACCTGAGCTCAAGCGGTCCGTGCTCCTCAGCCTCCCAAAGTACTGGGATTACAGGTGTGAGCCACTGTGCCCAAGTCTTGATTTCTTATAAAATCAAACATACACTTCACTTACCATTTGACCCAACAATCATACTCCTAGAGAAATGAAGATGTGTGTTCTCACAAAACCCCGTACATATTTATAGTGGTTTTATTCATAATTGCCAAAAACTGGAAACAACACAAATGTCCTTCAATCAGGAAAGGAATAAACTGTGGTACATCCTTTCAATGAAACACTACTCAGCAACAAAAAAAAACCAAACTACTTGCAGGCAACAACGTGGTTGAATCTCAAATACAGTATGCTAAGCAAAAGAATCAAAAAGAAAAATACTACATGATTTTATTTGTACGGAATTCTGAAGAAGGCAAAACTATAACTATAAGGACAGAACATAGATAAGAAGTTGCCCCTGGGCGCAGTGGCTCACACCCTTAATCCCAGCACTTCTGGAGGCCAAAGCAGGCAGATCTTCTGAGATCGGGAGCCTGAGACCAGCCTGACCAACACGGCAAAACCCCATCTCTGCTAAAGATAGCCAGGTGTAGTGGGGGAACGTCTGTAATCTCAGCTACTTGGGAGGCTGAAGCAGGAGAATCGCTTGAACCCAGGAGACAGAGGTTGCAGTGAGCTGAGATTGCGCCACTGCACTCCAGCTCAGTCCCAGCTATTCGGGGGAGGCTGAGGCAAGAGAATCACTTGAACCCAGGAGGTGGAGGTAGCAGTGAGCTGGGATCATGCCACTTCATTCCAGCCTGGGTGACAGAGCAAGACTCTGTCTTCAAAATTAACAACAACAACAAAAAAAAATTACAAAGGGAAGGAATTTCTACCCATAGGATTTAATGTTACTTAAGGAAAACCAGAGAGCATCCTATACTGTGTGAAATACTGAGATATGTAAAGAGCCCAGACTGGAGAAGGTAGGTAGGCAGTAAATGTTACTTCCCTCTCCTACAGTTTTCCAACAAATCAAAAAAATACATAAAAGCAGAGCAGATAAAGAATATCTAAATGGAGAGATAAACTATGTTAATGAATCAGAAGACTCAATATAAACAATTAAGATTTCAATTATTCCCAAATTGATCTACAGATTCAACACAATCCTAAAAAAAAATCCCATCAGACTCTTTTTTTTTGAGACGAGTCTTGCTCTGTCGCCCAGGCTGGAGTGCAGTGGCCCACGGTCTCTGCTCACTGCAAGCTCCGCCTCCCGGGTTCACACCATTCTCCTATCTCAGCCTCCCAAGTAGCTGTGACTATAGGCGCCTGCCACCATGCCCAGCTAATTTTTTGTATTTTTTTTAGTAAAGACGGGGTTTCACCATGTTAGCCAGGATGGTCTCCATCTCCTGACCTCGTGATCCGCCCACCTCGGCCTCCCAAAGTGCTGGGATTACAGGCGTGAGCCACCGTGCCCAGACTCTTTTCTGTAGAATCAACAAGCTAATTCTAAAAATTTTTATGGAAAACCAAAGGACCTAGAATAGCCAAAGTAGTTTTGAAAAAGAAGAACAAAGAGTCAGTAATCAAACTACACTAATCAAGACAGTGTGTACAGGTGTAAGCATATATGTAACAGAACAGAGCATAGAAACAGACCCATATATACACGGTCAACTGGCTGTCAACAAAGATGCTCAGATAAGTCAGTGGAGAAAGAAAATCTTTTCAACAAATGGTGCTGGAAACAATTGAATATTCATAAGCCAAAAACAAACAAAAAAAACCTTTGACCCACTATATACAAAAATAATTCAAAATGGGCCGGGCGCGGTGGCTCAAGCCTGTAATCCCAGCACTTTGGGAGGCCGAGACGGGCGGATCACGAGGTCAGGAGATCGAGACCATCCTGGCTAACACGGTGAAACCCCGTCTCTACTAAAAAATACAAAAAACTAGCCGGGCGCAGTGGCGGGCGCCCATAGTCCCAGCTACTCGGGAGGCTGAGGCAGGAGAATGGCGTGAACCCGGGAGGCGGAGCTTGCAGTGAGCTGAGATCCGGCCACTGCACTCCAGCCTGGGCAACAGAGCAAGACTCCATCTCAAAAAAAAAAAAAAAAAATAATAATAATAATAATAATAATAATTCAAAATGGATCACAGACCTAAATACAATACTTAAAACTATTGAACTTCTAGGAGAAAACATAGGAAAATGTTTTTTGTGACTGGGTCAGGCAAAGATTTCTTAGATATAAAAAAGCAAAAGCAGAAACCGTAAGAGAAAAAGATTGATAAACTGAACTTCATTAAGTTTAACTTCTGCTCTTCAAAAGACATACTGTTAAGAGGACAAGATAAGTCATAGACAGGAAGAAAATATTTGCAAAACACATATCTGCAAAGGAACTGGTGACCAGGTGCAGTGACTCACACCTGTAATCCCAGCACTTTGGGAGGCCGAGGCAGGTGGATCATTTGTGGTCAGGAGTTCGAGACCAGCCTGGCCAACACGGTGAAACCACATCTCTATTAAAAGTACAAAAATGAGGCTGGGCCCGGTGGCTCACGCCTGTAATCTCAGCACTTTGGGAGGCCAAAGCGGGCAGATCACAAGGTCAGGAGATAGAGATCATCCTGGCTGACACGGTGAAACCCCGTCTCTACTAAAAATACAAAAACAAAATTAGCCAGGCGTGGTGGCGGACGCCTATAGTCCCAGCTACTTAGGAGGCTGAGGAAGGAGAATGGCATGAACCCGAGAGGCGGAGTTTGCAGTGAGCTGAGATTGTGCCACTGCACTCCAGCCTGGGTGACAGAGCAAGACTCTGTCTCAAAATAAATAAATAAATAAATAAATAAATAAAAAATTAGTGAAGCATGGTGGCAGACATTTGGGAGAATCGCTTCAACCTGGGAGGCAGAGGTTGCAGTGAGCCGAGATTGTGCCACTGCACTCCAGCCTGGGCAACAAAGCGAGACTCTGTCTCAAAAAAAAAAAAAAAGGAACTGCTATCTAAAAAGAGATGAACAATTTTCAAAACCCAGTAAGAAAACAAGCCATTTTTTTAAATGGACAAAAGATTTGAACAGACATATCATCAGGGAAGATACACAGATGCCAAATAAGCACATGAAAAGATGTTCAACATCATTATTTATTAGTGAAGAGCAAATTAACACCACTATGAGATACCACCATAAACCTATTAATAGCTTTTTAAAAATTGATGATACCAACTGCTAACCAGGATGAAGAGTTTCCGGAACTCTCATATATTGCTGGTGGGAATACAAAATGGTGCAGCCATTGTGGAAAACAATTTGGCAATTTCTTATAAAGTTAAACGTAAACTTACTATACAATCCAGAAATTGGAGGCAAGGTTGGAGGTTGGAGGGAGGCAGAGGTTGCAGTTAGCTGAGATTGTGCCACTGCACTCCAGCCTGGGCAACAGAGCGAGACAAAAAAAAAAAAAAAGAAAGAAAGAAAGAAAGGAAGCCTGGGCAACAAAGTGAGGCCCCAGCTCTACAAAAAAATTTTAAAATTAGCCAGGCATTCAGAAGACTAGATCATACCAGGAAAATTAAAAAATCAGCTTGGCAACTTGGTGTCTGCCTGTAGTCCCAACTATTTGGAAGAGAGAGAGGAGGATCGCTTGAGCCTAGGAGGTTGAGGCTGCAATAAGCAACGATTGCACCACTGCATACCAGCCTGGGTGGGAGACAGAGACCACGTCTCTAAAAGAAAAAAAGAAAAAGAAAGGAGGTGGGGGCACAGTGGTTCATGCCTTGTAATCCCAGCACTTTGGGAGGCTGAGGCAGGCGATCACTTGAGGTCAGGAGTTCGAGACCAGCCTGGCCAAAGTGGTTGGTGAAACCCCATCTCTACTGAAAATACAAAAATTAGCCAGGTGTGGTGGTGCGCACCTGTAATCCCAGCTACTCGAGAGGCTGAGGCAGGAGAATCACTTGAGGCAGGAAGTAGAGACCAGCCTGGCCAACATGGTAAAAGCCATGAGGCGGAGGTTGCAGGGAGCTAAGATTGCACCACTGCAATCCAGCCCAGGTGACAGAGCGAGACTCTGTCTCAACAAACAAAAAAAGAAAAAGAAAGGAAATTTTGACATATGCTACCACATGGATGACCTTTGAGGATATTAAGTTAAGTGAAAGAAGTCAGTCATAAAAAGACAAATATTATATGATTCCACTTACATGAGGGAGAGTAGTCAAAGTCAGGGACAGAAAGTAGAAGGGTAGTTGCCAGGAGCTTAGGGGAGGGGAATGGGAAGTTATTGTTTAATGGGTACAGAGTTTCAGTGTTTTTTTTTTTAATTTTTTTTTTTTTTTGAGACGGAGTCTTGCTCTTACACGCTGGAGTGCAGTGGCACGATCTCAGCTCACTGCAACCTCCGCTTCTCAGGTTCAAGCGATTCTGCTGCCTCAGCCTCTCAAGTAGCTGGGACTACAGGCGCGTGCCACTGCTCCCAGTTAATTTTTGTATTTTTAGTAGAGATGGGGTTTCGCCATGTTAGCCAAACTAGTCTCAAACTCCTGACCTCTGGCGATCTGCCCACCTTAGCCTCCCAAAGTGCTGGGATTACAGGCATGAGCTACCGCGTCCAGCCTGTTTTTTTAAATTTTGAGACAGGGTCTCACTCTGTCACCCAGGCTGGAGTGCAGTGGCAAGAACACTGCTCACTGCAGTCTCCACCTCCTGGACTCAAGCTATCCTCCTGCCTCACCCTCCCAAATAGGTGGGACTACAGGCACACGCCATCATGCCCAGCTAATTTTGTTATTTGTAGAGATGAGGTCTTGCTATGTTGCCCAGGCAGGTCTCTAACTCCTAGGCTCAAGTGATCCTCCCACCTTAGCCTCCCAAAGTGCTGGGATTACAGGTATGAGCCACTGCACCCAGCTAGAGTTTCATTTTTATAAGATGAAAAACATTATGGAGATGGATGGTGGTGATGCTTGTATAACATTATGAATGCATTTGATATCACTGAACTGTACAGTTAAAAATAGTTAAACTGGTAACTTATGTGTATTTTACAATAAAAAAAAACTTGCAAAAACATGAATGAATGTCAGACACATTATGCTAGGTGAAAGAGGCCAGCCACAAACACGACATACGTGTGACTTCATTTATATGATATTCTGGAGACGTTAAAACAAGAGAGGAAGAAAATTGGTCAGTGGTTGCCAGGGACTTGAGTGGGGAAGAGGGAGAAGACTGACTACACCAGGGCACCAGGAACTTTTCAGGTTAATAGAACTAGTTTATATTTTTATTGTAGCAAATTATATACCTAAAAAGAGTTAATTTTACTACATGTAAACTGTATCTCAAAAGCCTAATTTAACAAAAAAGCAGAGCATTCTACCCACACCAAGAACTTCCCATACAAAAGCATCCTTCATACCTTTCCTCGACTTTAATGGAGAGAGAGTTGCAGAGGTTGTGAACATACTGGGCATAACTCTCTGCCAGGGTCATGTCATACGCAGTCAGATGAATGTTTAAAACCCCATATTCATAATCTGTCCCCAAATTAATGACTCTCACTTCCACTTTTCCCTTCTTCTTCTTGGGCTGAAGAGAAAACAAAAAGAGAAAGAAAATAATCAAAGTATTATACAAGAAATTCTAATAATACTATCTTGATATTTTAAAAAGTCAATCTTTCTAATAAATTTGTTCACATTTTGCTCTTGGGTTACCCTACCTACAAACGTTCTCCTGGGAAGGAATGAGCAGCTACCCTTGTCAGTCTGGGTTGTGACATCAGCCAATGCAAGGAGAGAGAATACTGCTGTCATTACTTGAATACATGAATTACTTGAACATGAGTACATGTAACTGTCTTCTGCTATTACCTTGTTTTGAGATTCACCTCCCATTTCTGGCCTTCTATTACTCAATTTGTAAATTGATAGGGTTATGTCAGATTAAAATATTTTTCTTTTTTTTGGAGACAGTCTCACACTGTCACCCAGGCTGGAGTGGCAGTGGTACGATCTTGGCTCACTGCAACCTCCTCCTCCCCGCTTCAAGTAATTATCATGCCTCAGCCTCCTAAGTAGCTGGGACTACAGATGCCCACTACCACGCCCAGCTAATTTTTTGTATTTTTCATAGAGATGGGGTTTCACCATGCTGCCCAGGGCAGTCTCGAACTCCTGAGCTCAGGCAATCCACTTGCCTCGGCCTCCCAAAGTGCTGGGATTACAGGTGTGAGCACCACGCCTGGCCTAGATTAAAATATTCCTAACCCATATATGAATTAAGGGGTCTATGAGTCCCCCAGTTTTTTGTTTGTTTGTTTGTTTGTTTTTGAGATGGAGTTTCACGCTTGTCGCTCAGGCTGGAGTGCAATGGTGCAGTCTCAGCTCACTGCAATCTCTACCTCCCAGGTTCAAGCGACTCTCCTGCCTCAGCCTCCCAAGTAGCTGGGATTACAGGTACCCGCTGCCATACCCAGCTAATTTTTGTAATTTTAGTAGAGACGAGGTTTTACCAATGTTGGCCAGACTGGTCTCAAACTTCTGACCTCAGGTGATTCACCCACCTTGGCCTCCCCAAGTGCTGGGATTACAGGCGTGAGCCACTGCTACTGGCCAAGCCCCAAAATTTATATGCAAAATTTTACATGTACATGTTTCTGAGGAGAGAATCCTGAGTTTTATTAGAATCATGAAAAAAATGAACAGAAAGGAATCTCAGCATTAGTTCTCTTCTACTCCTCCTAGCTCGAAATTCTACAATTGTCTATACAGCATTCCTTTTGAGAACTGAGAGGTAGAAAAATTATTTGATTTCTTCCCTTTTTTTGTCATACAAAATATTGCTTCACTACATATCAACTTGTGTAGGCTGCTGTAAAAAGCTAAAATGAAGGCTGGGCATGATGGTTCATGCCTGTAATCCCAGCACTTTGGGAGGCTGAGGTGGATGGATCACGAGGTCAGGAGTTCAAGATCAGCCTGGCCAACATGGTGAAACCCCATCTCTACTAAAGATACAAAAAATTAGCCGGGCATGGTGGCACGCATCTGTAATCCCAGCTACTCAGGAGACTGAGGCAGGAGAATCACTTGAACCCGGGAGGTAGAGGTTACAGTGAACCGAGATGGCGCCATTGCACTCCAGCCTGGGCGACAGGGTAAGACTCCATCTCAAGAAAAAAAAAAAAAAAAAAGTTAAAATGAAGCCTGGGAAAAAATATTTAATACAACATACATCAGAAAGAAGAAAGCACCTCAACCGAAAATAATCTAACTTAAATGCCCATAAAGAGAAGGACTTATGGCTGGGTACAGTGGCTGACACCTGTAATCCCAGAACTTTGAGGCCAAGATAGGAGGATCACTTTAGCCAAGGGGTTCAAGAGCAGCCCTGACAATATAGCTATATCCTGACTCTATAAGAAAAATTTTCGGCCGGGCGCGGTGGCTCAAGCCTGTAATCCCAGCACTTTGGGAGGCCGAGACGGGCGGATCACGAGGCCAGGAGATCGAGACCATCCTGGCTAATATGGTGAAACCCCGTCTCTACTAAAAAATACAAAAAACTAGCCGGGCGACGAGGCGGGCGCCTGTAGTCCCAGCTACTGGGGAGGCTGAGACAGGAGAATGGCGTGAACCCGGGAGGCGGAGCTTGCAGTGAGCTGAGAGCTGGCCACTGCACTCCAGCCTGGGCGGCAGAGCAAGACTCCGTCTCAAAAAAAAAAAAAAGCTTTCCGGCGGTGACGACCTACCCACACGAGAATATGCCTCTCGCAAAGGATCTCCTTCATCCCTCCCCAGAAGAGGAGAAGAGGAAACACAAGAAGAAACGCCTGGTGCAGAGCCCCAATTCCTACTTCATGGATGTGAAATGCCCAGGATGCTATAAAATCACCACGGTCTTTAGCCATGCACAAACGGTAGTTTTGTGTGTTGGCTGCTCCACTGTCCTCTGCCAGCCTACAGGAGGAAAAGCAAGGCTTACAGAAGGATGTTCCTTTAGGAGGAAGCAGCACTAAAGGCACTCTGAATCAAGATGAGTGGGAAACCATCTCAATAAACACATTTTGGATAAAAAAAAAAAAAAAAAAAAAAAAAAAAAAAAATTTTTCTTAATTAGCTGGGCATTGTGGCAAGTGCCTGTAATCCCAGCTACTCAGGAAGCTGAGGTGAGATGATGGCTTGAGTCTGAGGGGTTGAGGCTGCAGTGAGCTGTGGTCACACAACTGCACCCTAACCTGTGCAACAGAGTGAGATCCTGTTTCAAAAAATAAAAGAAAGGAGACTTATTAAGTAAATTGTGCAGCTGTAAAAAGAAATAAGGGGCCGGGCACGGTGGCACACGCCTGTAATCCCAGCACTTTGGGAGGCAGAGAGAGGTGGATCATGAGGTCAGGAGTTCGAGACCAGCCTAGCCAATATGGTGAAAGCCCATCTCTACTAAAAATACAAAAATTAGCTGGGTGTGGTGGTGTGCGCCTGTAGTCCCAACTGCTCGGGAGGCTGAGGCAGGAGAATCGCTCAAACCTGGGAGGCAGAGGTTGCAATGAGCTGAGATCCCACCACTGCACTCGAACCTGGGCAACTAGACGAGACTCCATCTCTAAATAAATATATAAATAAATAAATAACCACTCCTTTATGTACAGATACTGGAAAGGTCTTTAAGATAAATAAATGATAAAAGCAAACTGTAGAATAACGTGTTCAAAATGTTGTCACACATATAAAATGGGGGAGCTGAAAGAGAATAGGTATGTGTGGGTGCATGTGTGTAATTACATACATACTTATTTCCTTGCATATTTAAAAAAAAACCTCTGGAAGTATGTACAAAAATAGTATTGGCTAGGCACAGTGGCTCATGCCTGTAATTCCTGTACTTTGGGAGGCTGAGACAGGCAGATTGCCTGAGCCTAGGAGTTCAGAACCAGTCTGGGCAACATGGCAAAACCCCAGCACTGCAAAAAACACAAAAATTAGCCAGGTGTGGTGGTGTACACCTGTAGTCCCAGCACCTTGGGAGGCTGAGACAGGAAGACTGCTTGAGCCTGGGAGGCAGAGGTTGCAGTGAGTGGTGATTAAGCCACTGTACTCCAGCCTGGGCGATAGAGCGAGATCATGTCTCAAAAACAAAAATAAATACAAAAACCCCCAAAAACTAGTATCATTGGCTGCTTGTGAGGAAACTAGGTGGCTGGGGCCTGGGGGTTGGAATGAGAATTTTAAACTATTTTCTTCTGTTTTCAAAATTTTTTAAGTGTAAATATTTTACCAATCTAAAATTAGAATCTTAAAATCTATTATGCTTGAATTTTAGTAAATTTTTATTGCAATATATTAATATGCCAAAATATATAAGTAAGTTACATAGCTCAATGAATTTTTACAAAGTGAAAGTACCTCTGTAATCAGTACCCTAGACAAGAAACAGATCATTACCAGTACCCTAAAATGTCTCCTTTCCCCAAATTAGTAACCCCTATCCTGACTTATGAAACCATAGAGTTATTTTGCATGTTTTTGAAATTCACAAAAATGGAATGATACATTCTCTTTTGTGTCTGTCTTCTTTCATTCATTAGGTTCATAAGATTCACCAGGTATTAGGTGGAATGGCAATTCTTTCCTTCTCATGTGCTACTAATCCACTGTATGAATATGCCACAATTTAATTATCCTTTCTAATGTTGGTGGAAATTTGGGTTATTTCCAGTATGGGGCCATTATGAATAGTAGTGCAACCAATGTTCTAGTATGTATCTTTTAGTAAACATATGTATGCATTTCTGTTGGGGGTATACCTGGGAGCTGAACTACTGAGTTACACAGTTTCTATAGGTTCACCTTTAATAGATACTCTCAGTTTTGTAGAGTAGTTTCCAATTTAGACTTCCACTAGCAGTGTATGAGAGTTCTAATTGTTCTACATTCTTCCTAACACTTAGAAAACAGTATAGTCAGGTTTTCTTGTGGGTTTGTTTTAGCCATTTTGGTGGATATGTAGTGGTAATGCAGTGAGGTTTTAACTAACATTTTCTTTATATCTGTTGAGCCTGAGCACCTTCCCATATGATTATTGGCTATTTGGATATTGTCTTTTGTAATCTGCCTATTCAAGTATTTTGCTCATTTTAAAAATTGGGTTGTCTTTCTCTTATTGATTTGTAGAGGCTCTTTACATACTCTAAACATGATCCTTTGTATGTGCTGCAAATATCTTCTCCCTCTCCGTACCTTCCCTTTTTACTTTATTTTTATTTTATTTTTTGTAAGACAGGGTTGGCCGGGTACAGTGGCTCATGCCTGCAATCCCAACACTTTGGGAGGCAGAAGTGGGCGGATCACCTGAGGTCAGGAGTTCAAGACTAGCCTGGCCAACATGGTGAAATCCCATCTCTACTAAAAATACAATTGGCCAGGCATGGTGGTGGTTGCCTGTAGTCCCAGCTACTCCAGAGGCTGAAGCAGGAGAATCGCTTCAACCTGGGAGGCAGAGGTTGCAGTGAGCCGAGATCGCGCCCCTGCACTCCAGCCTGGGTGACAGAGCGAGACTCCATCTTAAAAAAAAAAAAAAGGGTCTTACTCTGTTGCCCAGGCTGGAGTTCAGTGGCACAATCACAGCTTACTGCAGCCTCGACCTCCTACGCTCAAGTGATCCTCACACCTCAACCTCCCAAGTAGCTAGGATTACAGGTATGTGCCATTATGCCCAGCTAATTTTTGCATTTTTTTTTTTTATAGAAACAAGGTTTTTCCACATTGCCCAGACTGGTCTTAAATTCCTGGGTTTAAGTGATCCGCCAGCCTCGGCCCCCCAAAGTATTAGGATTATAGGCATAAGCCACAGCTTCCAGCCCCCTTTTAACTTTATAATGGTATATTTTGATAAGAAGTTCTTTTTTTATTTTTATTTATTATTTATTTTCTCTTTTTGGTTTAACTTGTCACTGACGAAGCTCAGATTTCTTTTTTTTAAGGGCAGGGCCTCACTATATTGCCCAGGTTGGAGTGCAGTGACACAATGGTAGCTCACTGCAGCCTGGAACTCCTGGTCTCAAGTGATCCTCCCGCCTCAGCCTCCCAAGTAGCTGGGACTACAGTGCACATTATCATGCCTGACTAATTCTTAAAATTTTTTGTAGAGATGGGGTTTCACTCAGTTGCCCAGGCAGGTCTCAAACTCCTGACCTCAAGTGATCCTTCCACCTCAGCCTCCCAAAGTGCTGGGATTATAGGAGTGAGTTACCACACCAGGCCTGAAGTTGAACTTAAGTTCTTATTTTTAATGTAGTCCACTGTATTCATCTTTTATGGTTATAGGGATTTTTGTGTCAAAGAAAGAAATCTTTGCCTACCTTAAGATAATTGGAGATTCCCTTGTATTTTACCTTCTAGCAGTTTTATTATTTTAATATTTACATTTAGATCCATAATCCATCTTTAAGTCATTTCTGTGTGTGATGCGAAATAGGGTCAAGAGTTATTTTTTGTTTTCTTTTCTTTTCTTTTTTTTTTTTTTTGAGACGGAGTCTCGCTCTATCGCGGGGGGTGGAGTGCAGTGGCCGGATCTCAGTTCACCGCAAGCTCCGCCTCCCGGGTTCCCGCCATTCTCCTGCCTCAGCCTCCGGAGTAGCTGGGACTACAGGTGCCCGCCACCTCGCCCGGCTAGATTTTTGTATTTTTTAGTAGAGACGGGGTTTCACCGTGTTGGCCAGGATGGTCTCGATCTCCTGACCTCGTGATCCGCCCGCCTCGGCCTCCCAAAGTGCTGGGATTACAGGCTTGAGCCACCGCGCCCGGCCCTATTTTTTGTTTTCACATGATCATCCAGCCGAAATGACCCAGCCACACTGCTTTACAGTGCCACCGATGTCATATAACAAGCACCCAGAGATATATGCATTTGTTTCTCTACTCTTGTGTTCCATTGGGCTATTTGTCTATCCATGAGATGATACCCACCATGTCCTAATAATTGGAGATTTGTAGTAAGTCTTGCTATGAGGCAGAATTATTTTTTTAAGAAAAAAAAAAACTATCTCTACTGATATGTCTTAAGTCACCCCATCTAATAGCCAACAGTCTAGTGGCTTCCACAGCAGCATTGTTCCTAATAGAGCACCTGGAATGGTTCCCTTACACTGCTGCTCTGAAGGTCAACCTATAGAGAGCAGGAACCCAGTTTGGAGAAGCATACAGAAGAGAAAGAAATGGTCCTTTTACAAGGCCAGTAATACTGATGATAGACCTGATCTCACAAGAATGTTTTGAGAATTGAACAAAATACCATATGTAAAATGGTTAATACAATCTGTGGCACATATTTAAACACTAAACATTAACTTTTATTATTATTTTCACTTTATATTCCTCATACCTAGCACAGGGCCCAGTAAAGAGAAAACATACAATGAGTCATTATTTTAAAATTTTAGAATGGGAAGGAATTTAGAGACGATTTTGTCCTGGTTCTTCATCTTTGCAAGGGAAGAATATGAAACCCAAACAGATAAATGTGCTTCCCAGAATCATGGAGCCAGACAAGACAGACGCCAGGAACTAAAATCCAGACCTCCTGATTCCCAGTGCAGGAATTTTTCCTCTGCATTACTAAAGTTCTTAACAGTGGTGGCCACCCCAGGGTGATAGACCTTGCTGTGAGTGGGAAGCCAACCTCTAGAAACCAACCACCAACATGCAGGCATTCGGCTCTCTCTTCTTCAGAGACCAACACACTCATGGCCAAATGCAGCAATCAGGACTTCTCATTGTGACAGGCAGCACTGCAGTAAGAGCTGTGTAGAATGCTAAAGTCAGAATGCAATGGAGAGTGGCTGAAATTTTCCAGCAGAGAGGGGAGGAGCTTCTCTGAAGCCTGTAGGAGGCTTTTCTTAATGACAGAAAATGCCAGGACTCTCCAAAGGTATTGCTTTAGGGGAACAAAGAAAAGAAAGCTAATCCCAGTGTCCCTCTTGGCATCTCACTTGCTTTTCCATGTTGGCCTAGATCTACCTGAACCAATTCACATGATCAGGATCCCATTGTGATATTACAGTGCATATTTCAGTTCTGAGCCAGGGCACAGCATAGCCAGCAAGAGCTTAACTGCATATAATACCAGATGCTAGTTTCTGTCATTTTATTTACACAATTTTTCTCACATCCATCCCCATTCTCTCTACTCCTACTGATTGAGTTCAGGCCTTCATGAATGCCATGAGGAGCTATTAAAGATATCTCTGTGGGCCAGGAGCGGTGGCTCATGCCTGTAATCCCAGCACTTTGGGAGGATAAGGCAGGCAGATCACGAGGTCAGGAGTTCAAGACCAGCCTGGCCAACATGGTGAAACCCCATCTCTACTAAAAATACAAAAAATTAGCTGGGAGTGGTGGCAGGTGCCTGTAGTTCCAGCTATTCAAGAGGCTGAGGCAGGAGAATCACTTGAACCCGGGAGGCGGAGGCAACAGTGACCCAAGATCGCGCCACTGCCCTCCAGCCCGGGCAACAGTGCGAGACTCTGTCTCTAAATAAATAAATCTGTGCAAAGGATATGCATGAATAAAGCTGTGTTTTGGGAAGCCCAACCTGACTGCACATGAAGGCCAGCCAGGCAGGAAAGGAAAGGAAGCTAGGAGAAACGTAGTAGGGAGGATGGCCTACTATCCATCATCAAACGTTGACACTCCTATGGCCTGGATTCACTAAGGGATGGCCCAGGATTGTCATTCTTAGATCCCTGCAGGACTGCACTGTGGTCCCCCAAATAGACTATAGGGTAAATTATGAAACAAGTTTTGTACAGAAATGTTCACATTATTACCCCTATTTCACAGATAGAAAACTGAGGTCCTCTGAAGGTAAGTTACTTGCCCAAGGTTACTGAGAAATTTTGCTGGAAAGAGCAGATAAAGAAATCAAATTAGAATCACAGCCTGTTACAGCTGGAAAGGATCTTAGAGATAACTGAGTCTCTCCTTCCCCCTAATTCTACACAAGGAGTAAGTTGAGACCCAGAAAAGGAAAATGGTTTGTGTAAGGTTATAACAGCAAGAAAAGGACAAAGGTAACCACTTTATGTCTATCCAGAACTGGAAGCCGAGTCTGCAGCCCCAAGCCCAGGCTCTCTCCTCTAAAGTGATAGTATCTACCTATCGCTGTAAGTGACACTCTCCAGGGTGAGAAAGTTGGGTAAGAATTATCCATTATCTGAATCCTCAAACAAAAAGGCTGATATGCCTACAGCATATTCAGCTTCCAGAAATTATGGTGATAAAAATAACAAAATTTACACCCGAGGATTTGAATGATTTGGGGTTAGTACCATGAATAGTCCATAATGAGCTGTGAGGTACACAGCGATCAAGTATTTTATAACCTGGTGTTATACACTTGAGAGACATGTGGACAAAAGGCCTGGCTCTGACTGGGGTAGCAAGGAGGCATGGCCTGATGCTATATAAAGTGCACTAGACTTAGATGGAAGCCATAGAAAATCTGACCTCAAATCCTAACTATCTGCTTAGTCACTACATGACATTGTGTGATCTCTCTAGGCCTCAGTTTCCTCATCTGTAACAGCTAAAGTTATTGTGAGCGTAATAGAGTGAATTTATATGAAATGGAAATACTAGATATGTTAGATGAATTCTGGCCATCCTCACTCCAAATATCGGCTCTGAAAACTTCTAGCCACGTGGGTACATCATTTAATCTTTCTCTGAGTCTTGGATTCCTCAAACAGGGTCTCGAATAACCATATGACACTCTAAGGCTTAAATAATAAATAGGTTTAAAAGGCTATAAAATGCAGCCGGGTGCGGTGGCTCAAGCCTGTAATCCCAGCACTTTGGGAGGCCCAGACGGGCAGATCACGAGGTCAGGAGATCGAGACCATCCTGGCTAACACGGTGAAACCCCGTCTCTACGAAAAAATACAAAAATACTAGCCGGGCGAGGTGGTGGGCGCCTGTAGTCCCAGCTACTCCGGAGGCTGAAGCAGGAGAACAGCGTGAACCCGGGAGGCGGAGCTTGCAGGGAGCTGAGATCCAGCCACTGCAGTCCAGCCTGGGTGACAGAGCAAGACTCCGTCTCAAAAAAAAAAAAAACAAAACAAAATAAAAGGCTATAAAATGCAATAATGTCTTTAAAGCCTGGCACACAGTACTTATAGCACCTGGTATATAATAAGAAGTGGCATTTTTGGCAGGGCGCGGTAGCTTATGCCTGTAATCCTGGCATTTTAGAAGGGCAAGGTGAGGGGAAAACCTGAGGTCAGAAGTTTGAGACCAGACTGGCCAACATGGTGAAAACCCGTCTCTACTAAAAATACAAAAAATTAGCTGGGCGTGTGGTGGTGAGTGCCTGTAATCCCATCTGCTTGGGAGGTTAAGGCAGGGAGAATCGCTTGAACCGGGAGGTAGAGATTGCAGCCGGGCGCCTGTAGTCCCAGCTACTCGGGAGGCTGAGGCACCAGAATTGCTTGAACCCCGGAGCTAGAGGTTGTAGTGAGCCGAGATGGTGCCACTGCGCTCCACCCTGGGCGACAGAGTCTAGGGTGAGCCCCTGTCTCAAAAAAAGTAAATAAATAAAAATAAAACTACAAAAATTAGCTGGGCGTGGTGCACACATGTAATCCTGGCTACTTGGGAAACCGAGGCACAAGAATTGCTTGAACCTGGGAGAAGGTTGCAGTGAGCCAAGATCATGCCACTGCACTCCAAACTGGGTGACAGCAAGGGCCTGTCTCAAAAAAATTAATTAAAAATAAATAAATAAATAAATAAATAAATGGCATTTTTAAATTATTATTATTTTGAGGCAGTCTCACTCTGTCTCTCAGGCTAGGGTGTAGCGGCGTGATCTCGACTCACTGCAACCTTCACTTCCAGAGTTGAAGCAATTCTCGTGCCTCAGCCTTCCGAGTAGCTGTGGTTACAGGCATTTGCCACCATGTCTGGGCAATTTTGTATTTTTAGTAGAAACGGTGTTTCACCTTGTTGGCCAGGCTGGTCTCAAACTCCTGAACTCAGGTGATCCACCAGCCTCCACCTCCTAAAGTGCTAGGATTACAGGTGTGAGTCACTGAGTCCTGCCATAAATGACATTTTTTTTTTTTTTTTTTTTTTTTTTGAGACGGTGTCTCGCTCTGCCGCCCAGGCTGGAGTGCAGTGGCCGGATCTCAGCTCACTGCAAGCTCCGCCTCCCGGGTTCACGCTATTCTCCTGTCTCAGCCTCCCGAGTAGCTGGGACTACAGGCGCCCGCCTCGTCGCCCGGCTAGTTTTTTGTATTTTTTAGTAGAGACGGGGTTTCACCGTATTAGCCAGGATGGTCTCGATCTCCTGACCTCATGATCCGCCCGTCTCGGCCTCCCAAAGTGCTGGGATTACAGGCTTGAGCCACCGCGCCCGGCCCATAAATGACATTTTTAAAAGAGGTTGTGTAGTGTACATAGATGGGACATTACTGTTACTACTACATATTGGAGGTAAGCATGGTCCCAATTTCCAACTGGTAAATTTTACAAAATGAAGAATTTATTAAGCACCTGCAGTTTACGAAGTGCTAGTTCAATTACTCTAAAGAAAGACAGGCTGGGCGTAGTGGCTCACGCCTGTAATCCCAGCACTTTGGGAGGCTGAGGCAGGCAGATCACGAGGTCAGGAGATTGAGACCATCCTAGCCAACATGGTGAAACTCTGCCTCTACTAAAAATACAAAAATCTGCCTGGTATGGTAGCGCGTGCCTGTAATCCCAGCTACTCAGAAGGCTGAGGCAGGAGAATTGCTTGAACCAGGGAGTCGGAGGTTGCAGTGAGCTGAGATCACACCACAGCACTCCAGTCTGGTGATAGAGTAAGACTTCGTCTCAAAAAAAAAAGACAACATGGCTGGGCACAGTGGCTCACACCTGTAATCCCAGCACTTTGGGAGGCCAAGGTCGGTAGATTGCTTGAGCCCAGAAGTTTGAGACAAGCCTGGGCAATATGGCAAGACCCTATCTCCACAAAAAAAATAAAAAATTAGCTCTGTGTGATGGCATGTACCTGTGGTCCCAGCTACTCAGGAGGCTGAGGCTGCAGGATCACTTAAACTCAAGAGTTTGAGGTTGCAGTGAACTATAATCACACAAATACACTCCAGGCTGGATGACAAAATGAGATCCTGTCTCAAAAAAAAAAAAAACAAAACAGGCCAGACACAGTGGCTCATGCCTGTAATCCCAGCACTTTGGGAGGCCGAGGCGGGCAGATGACCTGAGGTCAGGAGATCGAGAGCAACCTGGTCAACACAGTGAAACCCTGTCTCTACCAAAAATACAAAAAATTAGCTGGGTGTGGTGACACGCACCTGTAGTCCCAGCTACTCGGGAGGCTGAGGCAGGAGAATCACTTGAACCCAGGAGGTGGAGGTTGCAGTGAGCTGAGATCACGCCATTGCACTCCAGCCTGGGCGACAGAGCAAGACTCCATCTCAAAAAAACAAAACAAAAAAGAAAAAAACAGCAAAAACAAACAAAATAAAACAAGAACAACAAAAACAAAAAACAAAGAAAGAAAAGAGACATGATGACCACTGTTTCCCCTTTCCCCTTCCTGCTGCCTGAAATGTGAACATAGTGGCTAAAGAGGGAGCAGCCATCTCATACCATGAGATAGAAGCAATATGATAAGTATGGCAAAACAAAAAGCTGGAGTATCTGCTTATACCTTTATGTGAGAAAGAAAGAAATTTCTATCTTTCTTAAGCCCCTGGTATTGTAGGTCTCTCTATTATGGTACCTAAACTACTACCACAATTCATGTAGGAAGGTACTATGTCTCATTAATCTTTCTATTCCTAGAGCCCCAAAATATTAAATGTTGAGTTGAACTGAAATGAATTCTAGGCCAGCTGTGGTGACTCACACTTGTAATCCCAACACTTTAGGAGCCTAAGGCAGGCATATCACTCGAGTCCAGGAGTTCGAGACCAGCCTGGGCAACATGCTGAAACCCTATCTTTACAGAGTGTGGCGGGGAGCACCTATAATCCCAGTTAATTAGGATGCTGAGGAGGGAGGATTACCTGAGCCAGAGAGGTCAAGGCTGCAGTGAGTGAGCCATAATCATGCCACAGCACTCCAGCCTAGATGACAGAGTGAGCCATCTCAAAAAATTAATCAATATTAAAAATAAAAATATTAGCAAGACGTAGTGGTACACACCTGTAGTCCCAGCTACTCTGGAGGCTGGGGTGAGATCACTTGAGCCTAAGAGGTTGAGGGTACAGTGTGCTATGACTGCACCACTACACTCCAACCTGGGCAACAGAGCAAGACCCTGTCTCTGAAAAAAATAGTAATTAAAAAAAAAAAAAAACATAACTGAGTTTCTCTGTTAATATTTATTTTCACCAAAAAACTGATAGGAGGAATGTATGAAATTTATAAAATTCTATCCATTCATTTAATATGTTTCTAAAATGGGAAGGACTATTATTATTCAGCTTGAAGAAGGGTTTGGCTCTAGTACTACCAATGTTCCAAGGGAATATGGCTTGCAAGGGTCTGAGATAATGGATGCCAAAGTACTTTCAGAATGGAAAAGGGTTATTACTATTATTCATAGCAAACATGAATTCCTCTAAAAATCAGACACCATTGTAATTTGGTGACACGGGGCAAGACTCCCAGCAGGCTGCAGATCAGGAGCTCTAATGGCACAGGCAGAGTCAGGTCTTCACAGGAGTCACTCCCTGTACTTAGAAAAGCCCTGGGGAGCTTTTTAATGTTCTTTACAGCCCTGTGTCAACAGCTACCCCAAGTAACTAGATACTGCCAGAGGAGTGTCCAGTTCAGCTTTACCTACCCAGTGCCAAGAATACAGGTGGCATTTAATAAATGTTTGTTGAGCTGAACTCCATAACACCTTCACTGACCCTTTCGGGGAGAATTGTTTCATTTTGGTTTTTAAAATTGTATGGGCCGGGCGCGGTGGCTCAAGCCTGTAATCCCAGCACTTTTGGGAGGCCGAGACGGGCGGATCACGAGGTCAGGAGATCAAGACCATCCTGGCTAACTTGGTGAAACCCCGTCTCTACTAAAAAATACAAAAAAAAATCTAGCCGGGCGAGGTGGTGGGCGCCTGTAGTCCCAGCTAATGCAGTCCCAGCTACTAGGGAGGCTGAGGCAGGAGAATGGTGTAAACCCAGGAGGCGGAGCTTGCAGTGAGCTGAGATCCA
Source organism: Rhinopithecus roxellana (assembly GCF_007565055.1). Classification (NCBI taxonomy): domain Eukaryota; kingdom Metazoa; phylum Chordata; class Mammalia; order Primates; family Cercopithecidae; genus Rhinopithecus; species Rhinopithecus roxellana. The sequence goes on from NC_044563.1 coordinate 58,346,562, forward strand.
GCCACTGCACTCCAGCCTGGGCGACAGAGCAAGACTCCGTCTCAAAAAAAAAAAAAAAATTGTATGTATTTACCATGTAAAACATTGTGAAGGAATTGCTTATCTTTGCTCTCTTGATATTTACTTTATTCCCCTAGTAAAGCACTTGCCACAAGTATTTAGTTACACTTTTGAGCACTAACTTTCCCAGCAGACTTTATACTTTTTGTAGGACTATGTCCCATTTACCTGAGCATTATGGATACTCAGCATAATACGTGGCATATAGTAGATTCTCAATTATGGTTTTTCTTTTAATGAGTTACAAGAAATAAATGAGTGATACATGGGTGCTAATATAAAGTAACTCTCCCTAAGCCAGTCCTATAATACATGTCTAGCCCTACAGTTTCTAGACCAGCAAAACCAATTGTTTTGTTATCAAGAAGGTAGGACCAGATGTGAGGGTGATCTGGCTGTGACATCTGTCACCCCACTGATTGCCAGGGTTGATTCGGCTGATCTGGCTGGCTAGGCTGGTGTCACCTTCCTCCCTTACCACTCCATGTGCGTCCCTCCTGAAGCTGCAAGTTCAGTTGAAAAGGACAACCATCCCCAATAGAGGAGGACCGGTCCTTAGTCAAGGGTGTATAACTAACTGCACTCCCTTGCTACAACCTCCAGACAAGCTCTCAAGAAGCTAAGACTATAACCATAAAGTGATTCTGACCTGCTGATTTATCTGGGAATGATTCCAATCTCCTCACAGATTTGTGGCTGTAAGACCTGATCTATTATGGGTGCCACAACAAAATAAATAGGTGACAGAAATGGCAGACACCTCTTCTCTGTCAACACTAAAAACAGTATGAAGTTTCCAAAAGAAAAGCTATCTTGATTCCTAGGGGCCGTTCTGCAAAGAGGAAGAAAATTGTCTGAGTTACAGAAGATATACCTAACTCTCCTGCTCCAAGGCCTGGAAATGAGAACATATAACAAAGTGACAGAAATTCATGTTGCCTCCATTTCATCCTCCCATATCTTTCTCTTGGCAAATTTCAGATTAAGCTGCCATTACCCCAAGACTGGAAGGTGGACAACAGCTGAGGGCAAGTAAGTAAATGGTCTTGGGAAAAATGACCCGGTGCTATACAAATATGAATGACTATTATTGTTTTTACTTTTTTTTGTTTTTGAGACAGAGTTTTGCTCTTGTTGCCCAGGCTGGAGTGCAATGGAATGATCTCAGCTCACTGCAACCTCCACCTCCCTGGCTCAAGTGATTCTCCTGCCTTAGCCTCCCAAGTAGCTGAGATTACAGGCATGCACCACCATGCCCAGCTAATTTTGCATTTTTAGTAGAGACGGAGTTTCACCATGTTGGTCAGGCTGGTCTCAAACTCCTGACCTCAGGTGATCCGCACGCCTTGGCCTCCCAAAGTGCTGGGATTATAGGCATGAGCCACCGCGCCCGGCCTTATTTTTACTTCTATCAAATATAAGTCACTCCAAATATCTGAAGCCTTTTAAATTCAACTGAATGATGCAGGGCCTTTAAGGAATAATGAGATCTACACATTGAGACTGGATGCTAGGTGTGGAGATACGCTCTAAAATGTGATCATTCACTGCCACAGGTCCAGATGGGTCTTACAGGATGAGCACCAAGAGGAAAAAGGGAGGGTATCATCCCACACAAAGGAAAGAGCATGTGCAAAGGCAGAAAGGCAGGAAAGAGCATGAGTGTATGAGAAAACATGCTTGAAATACAAGCTGCAAAAAGGGAGATCACTGAGAAGGAGGTCAGGTCCATACTGTAAGCGAGCTGAAATACCACATTTATTGTGATCCCCCTTGCTGCCACCCAAGAAAAAGCCTCATTTTTATCTCTCATCTACTCCCTCAAAAAAGCATCAAGGACAAGGGCATGGGATGGAAGGATGGGAAGCTACTTAGTACTATAAACTGGGCCATGTTAAGAAAGAGATAAAAACAGGCTGGGCGCAGTGGCTCATGCCTATAATTCCAGCTCTTACGGAGGCCAAGGCGGTTTACCTGAGGTCAGGAGTTTGAGACCAGCCTGGCCAACATGATGAAACCCCATCTCTACTAAAAATACAAAAATTACCTGGGCATTGTAGCGCATGCCTGTAATCCCAGCTACTCAGGAGGCTGAGGGAGTACAATTGCGTGAACCCAGAAGGTGGACATTGCAGTAAGCCAAGATGGCACCACTGAACTCCAGCCTGGGCGACAGAGGGAGACTTCATCTCAAAAAAAAAAAAAAAAAAAAAATGGAAGGAAGGAAGGAAGGGAGGGAGGGAGGGAGGGTATTAACAAGGAAAGCTGAGATGAAGTAGATACCCCCCTTTCCTTCCCAAGGTGCAGAAGTCATAAAACTGAGTGTGGGACCTTTCGAAGGAGGAATGAAGAAGCAGAAACGGGACATGGGTTGGGTACTTTGTGCATGAGCATGAGAATTTACTCTTGTCTTAGGGATGTTGGGCTCACGAGAGTAGAGGGGCCAGACTGAGACCCAGAGAGGAAAAAATGGGAATCTAGCCAACTTATTTTTTTTCTAGGCTTAGGGAGAGAAAGAAAGGAGGTCACAAAAGATTCCATCTAGTTTAACTAGTCCAGTTCCCCAGAGGGATAAGAGAGAGGAACTCAGGACAGAGCCTCTGTAAAGTGGTAGATGAAAGCTTCCACTGTGCTGTCCCGTGCAGGAAGCCAAGAGGCTGGAGCAACTTACTCCAGTATCCAGCACTACAGTACTAGCCACCCTGGGACACGCAATAACATCAGAGAAAAGCCTACAGCCCTAAACAAAGGGAGCATCCAATCCATTCAAACAACCAGGGTCATCTGGAGCCAGGTGTTTGCAGATAGTGGGTTGTATTTGAGAAATGTGATTTATAAAACCACAGGGCAGCTCCAATAACCACATTTCAGTTTAGCTCAATCAATATTTACTGTCCTCTTCTTGATGCCAGGCCATGTTCTGGACACCGAGGATATAAAGAAAAATGAGACTTCTACCCTTAGGGACCTCATAACCTAAAAGGGAACATAGTCATCAAAATAGATGGTTAAGGCCAGGTGCGGTGGCTCACTCCTATAATCCTAGTACTTTGGGAGGCTGAGGCAGGCGGATCACTTAAGTCCTGGAGTTCGAGACCAGCCTGGGCAACATAGCGAGACCACCATCTCTACAAAAATATAATGAGCCGGGTGTAGTGGTATACTCCTGTAGTCCAAGCTACTCAGGAGGCTGAGGAGGGAGAATCATTTGAGCCTGGGAGGCAGAGATTGCAGTGAGCCATTCCACCAGCGCATTCCAGCCTGGGTGACAGAACAAGAACCTGTCTCAAAAAAAAAAAAAAACAAAAACAACAAAAATACCCAGATGATTAAAACATAGAGCAGTTTTCCTAGAACAGAGGAAGTACAAGGAACTCTGACAGCTCACGGTAAGAAAAGCAACTCAGGGCTGGGCATGGTGGTTCCCACCAGTAATCCCAGCACTTGGGAGGCCAAAGTGGGAGGATCACTTGAGCCCAGGAATAGAAGACTAGCATGGGCACCATAGTGAGACCCTGTCTCTACAAAAATTTCTAAAAATTAGCCAGGTTTGGTGGCATGTGCCACCAAGTAGTCCCAGCTACTGAGAAGCTGAGGCAAAAAGATCGCTTGAACCTAAGAGTTCAAGGGGCAGTGGGCCATGATCACACCACTGCATTCCAGCCTGGGCAGCAGAGTGAGACAATGTCTCAAATTTTAAAAAGAACGAAAGAAAGAAAGAAAGAAAAAGAAGGAAGGAAAGAAAGGAAAGGAAAGGAAAGGAAAAAGGAAAGGAAAGGAAAGGAAAGGAAGAAAGAAAAAAGAAAGAGAGAGAGAAAGAAAGAAAGAAGAAAGAAAGGAAGGGAGGGAGGGAGGGAGGGAGGAAGGAAGGAAGGAAGAAAGAAAAGTAACTCAGTGCAGGGAATCCAGGAAGGTTTCTTAGAAGGAGAAATTTGTTTGTGTCCCTCCACACCCTGCTTTCTCACTGAGCTTTAAAGGTTGAAGAGGAATTAGCCAGGTGAAGAAGGGGAGATCTTCCAAGTAGACAGAACAGCTTGTGAGCCTTGAAAAAGTATAATGACTTGGAGGAAAAACAAGAGGCCCAATACAATTAAAGCATGGTATCCAGGAGAGTGGAGAAGATGCTGGAGAGGAATGGCGGGACAGATGGCATTAAGCTTCCTTTTATACCACGTTAATGGAGTGGGTCAGAGCATGACATATGCAGAAAATTATCTGAGAGAGAAGATTCTAAGAAACTTTTTTAAAACAGCCAAAAAAGTCACCCTCAAATAAAACTAATTTTATTTCCCACTATGTTATGTGGGACTTTTAGAAGGGGATGGCTCATTGATGTGTACACTGTTTTACTTAACATTTTGGGAAGTAACTGCCTCTGACTTCAACTCAAGAAAACACTTTTTTGTTGCAAATGTAATCACTTTTTGTAATGGTGTCGGCAAATAAAAGGATGCTTATTACTTAAAAAAAAAAAAAAAGAAGGGATGTCTCAAAATAAAACAACTTCAATAATTTACTCTAAGGTGTCACAACTTCAAAAGGGTGCAAATCATTCCTTCCGAATTTTTATAGCACTTTGTATCTTCCTTTTAGCACTTGTCACTTTCTGCCTGGAAGTACAATGTCTGTGTGTTACCTCTGTTGGTTTACCAGCTCCCTCTGAGAATGAACCACGTCTTGTTCATCTACTTTGTAAAACTATTTTGCCAGGCATGATGGCTCATCTCTGTAATCCTAGTACTTTGGGAGGCTGAGACAGGTGTATCGCTTCAGCTCAGGAGTTCGAGACCAGCCTGGGCAATATGGCAAAATACTGCCTCTACAAAAAAACACAAAACTTAGCCGGGTGTGGTGATGTGTGCTTGTAGTCCCAGCTGCTCAGGAGGCTGAGATGGGAGGATCTCTTGAGCGCAGGAGGCGGAGGTTGTAGTGAGCCGAGATGGCACCACTGCACTCCAGCCTATACAGCAGATTCTATTAAAAAAAAAAATTTAAAAAAAAAGAATTATGAGATCAAGACCATCCTGGCTAACATGGTGAAACCCCGACTCTACTAAAAAATACAAAAAACTAGCCGGGCAACGTGGCGGGCGCCTGTAGTCCCAGCTACTCGGGAGGCTGAGGCAGGAGAATGGCGTAAAAACCCAGGAGGCGGAGCTTGCAGTGAGCTGAGATCCGGCCACTGCACTCTAGCCTGGGCGACAGAGCAAGACTCCGTCTGAAAAAAAAAAAAAAAAAAAAAAAAGGTCTGATAAAAACTATGGACTGTCTTCCCAGAAAAATTCACCTACAGCAAATATTTTACATATAATTTCAGGACCCGCCATGCCTAGATGGGGAAGGTTGACTTACCCAAAGTCACAAGGCGGAAAAGTGACAGAACGAAGCCTAGAATACAAGTTTCCTTGTTCCCAATTCAGCAGACTTCCCACTACAAAGGAACAATTTTAGTAGGGTGAAAGAGATCAAATGAAATAATGAAATCCACAGGCAGACAGCCCAGGCGGCGCCTTGAGCCTAGCTAAAAGTTGACCCTAAAGGCAGACAGCCCGGGCGGCGCCTTGAGCCTAGTTAACAAGTTGACCCCGGACCCAACCGATAATGTTATCTATAGATTTCAGATGTTGTATAGACAAGCATTGTGAAAGTCCCTGTCTTGTTCTTTTTCTGTTCTAAATTACTAGTGTTTGCCATATATCTCTCAAACTTCCTGAGCCCAGTATAAACATATCCCTCCATATATCTCTCAACTTACTGGGCTCATCCCACTACATGTCTCCCCACCATATATCTCTCAATTCAAAGACTACCATATATCTCAACTTTAGAAAGACACCACCTGGAAAGTCCCCGATAAGAGCACAGTCGTTTGTGAGAGCGCGGGAACCAATAAAAAAACTGCTAAATGTATAGACTTAAAATGTTAACCAATTGTAATGCTGTAACCTAGAGAATTCCCTCGTTCCTCTGCAACTTTACAAGTCCTGTTTACATTAGGCTATAAAAGGCAAGCGCACGCATTGTTCAGGGCCCTCTTGTATGCTGTAAAACGGAGGGACCAAGTTCGAACTTGCATTAAAGATCCTTGCCGCTTGGCTTTGACTCTGGTCTCTGGTGGTCTTCTTCGGGGAATAAAAGGTCTGGGCATAACAAGGGCATTTGTTTCCTGCTGGGAGCCTGCCTAATACAGGTCTGACAGGTAGTAATGTTCTTCTCCTGAAATTCCTTACTCTAAGGACGAGCTCAGAAGAACATGGCAAGGTTAGTGGCTTCTAAGGCCCAAATACAGTGGAATTGGACCTTGCCAAGAAGAGAGAGGTAAATAGGAAATATGTGTGGTTGCGTGGAAGCATTAAAATCAGCTAAAGAACCAAGAGATGCTGAAGTCTCCCCAAAATCTCCCCCACTGTACTGTTTGCACGAAGTGACAGGCAGATTGAAAGCCAGATCTTCTACCTTGCATGCTGTTTCCACCCCATAAGAAAATCCTCAGGCCGGGCGCAGTGGCTCAAGCCTGTAATCCCAGCACTTTGGGAGGCTGAGACGGGCGAATCACGAGGTCAGGAGATCGAGACCATCCTGGCTAACACTGTGAAACCCCGTCTCTACTAAAAAATACAAAAAATTAGCCAGGGCGAGGTGGTGGGCGCCTGTAGTCCCAGCTACTCAGGAGGCTGAGGCAGGAGAATGGCGTGAACCCGGGAGGCGGAGCTTGCAGTGAGCTGAGATCCGGCCACTGCAGTCCAGCCCCGGCGACAGAGTGAGACTCCGTCTCAAAAAAAAAAAAAAAAAAAATCCTCTACACACACATAGAAATCTAATTGGAGCCAAAGAAACGGGCTAAATAATTTCATAATCCTTAGAACTAATACCCACTTATCTGTGATAAAGGATTCACGAAGCACATAATTTATTTATTTATTTATTTTTGAGACAGAGCCTCGCTCTGTTGCCCAGGCTGAAGTACAGTGGTGTGATCTCGGCTCACTGCAATCTCCACCTCCTGGGATCAAGAGATTCTCGTGCCTCAGCCGTCCGAGCAGTTGGGATTACCGGCACATGCCACCACACTCGGCTAATTTTTGTATTTTTAGTAGAGACGGGGTTTCTGCCATGTTGGTCAGGCTGGTCTTGGAACTCTTGACCTCAAGAGATCTGCCTGCCTCAGCTTCCCAAAGTCCTGGGATTACAGGTGTGAGCCACCACACCCGGCCTATTTTAGATTTGAAAATACAATAAGAATCAGTTATCCCAGCACTTTGGAGGTCAAGGCAGGGAGATCACTTGAGGTTAGGAGTTCAAGACCTGGCCTGGTCAACATGGTAAAACCCCACCTCTACTAAAAATACAAAAATTAGCCAGGCGTGACGGCACACGCCTATAATCCCTGCCACTTGGGAGGCTGAAGCACGAGAATAGCTTGAACCAGGGAGGCAAAGGTTGCAGTGAGCAGATATCGTGCCACTGCACTCCAGCCTGGGCAACAGAGTGAGACTCCATCTCAAAAAAACCTAACAAACAAAAAAGAATCAGTTATTTGGCTGAAAATATCAATCTACCTCTACTTGCCACAACTCATTCACTCAACTAAACTGAATTATCATTTCCATTATGAAGTCCATACTGAACTAAGTACACTACTAGGAAGATTTTTTTTAAGTATTACAAATAATAAAATCAGGCCAGGCCCAGTGGCTCATGCCTATAATCCCAATGCTTCCGGAGGCTGAAGCAGGAGGATCACTTGAGGCCAGGAGCCTGAGACCAGCCTGGGCAATACAGCAAGACCCTGTCTCTATTTAAAAAATTTTATTAGATGGGCATGGTGGCGAGAGCCTGTAGTACCAGCTACTTGGGAGGCTGAGGTGGGAGGATTCCTTGTGCCTAGGAGATCAAGGCCGCAGTGAGCCGTGATCATGCCACTGCACTCCAGCCTAGGGGACAGAGCAAGACCCTCAAAAAAAAAAAAAAAATTTCAAACCATTTGCTTTTTACTATGATAACCTGGCCTAGGGATAAGATTGGAAGTTGGTAGAAGTATCTCCAGTCTGGAAATTCCAAACTAATAACTGGCAAGGATTAAGGAGGCAACTCTATCATTTCTAGCTCCAATATTATCCAAACTATACATATCTGATCTTCAGGTTTTTGCAAAAGCTGCACGTTACCCTTTTCCAAAAGACTCCCCCCTGCCCCTTACCTCTTCTGCTTTAATTAAGTGCTTGTATTTTCCAATGCCATGGGTGGGCTTTGTCTTGTAGGGCTGACTGGTACTTAGTAGAATTCCACCTAAAAAAGAGAAAATAAGACAAACCTGTTTTTTTGTTGTTGCTATTATTGTTGTTTTTTAAGAGACAGGGTCTTGCTCTGTCACCCAAGCTGGGGTGTAATGCCATCTCATAGCTCATTGCAGCCTCAAACTCCTAAGTACAAGATAGTCTCCTGCCTTGGCCCACCCCCCACCCCCTGACCCCAAGTAGCTGGGACTACAGGCATGTGCTACCATGCCCAGTTAGTATTTTTTATTTTTTGTAGAGCTGGAGTCTTGCTATGTTGCCCAAGCTGGTCTGGAACTCCTTCCACCTCAGCCTCCCAGGGTGCCAGGATTACAGGTGTGAGCTACCATGCCTAGCCTGGACTACAAATTAAAAAAAAAAAAAAATATATATATATATATATATGTGTGTGTGTGTGTATATATATATGTGTGTATATATATATGTGTGTGTGTATATATATATGTGTGTGTATATATATATATGTGTGTGTATATATATATATGTGTGTGTGTGTATATATATATATATATATATAAAAACACAAGGTAACCGTAAGGATTTTTAAAAATAATCTCAGAGTAGAAATCTTTCTAAGCATGAAACAAAATCTAGAAATCAAATATTAATAAACTTCTGTTCAACAAAAAAAAACAAAAAATAAAGTTAAAGAATAGATGACTAGAAAAAGTACAAAGCACATGTAACAGAGAAATGTTAATTTCCTTAACATACAAAAACTATATTAAAACCTCTTTCTAAGCTCCTCTAGGGACACACAGATGATTTGAGGGGACAAATTCTCCACTGCAATACTGGGACGATTTGGTGGTAGCTGACCTCTTGTTGGTTTAAAGGGCCATAGATATTTATTGATCCTGGACTGATTCTCAGTTTATCCCCTTATTCGCTCCTTTTGGGTCCTAGAATATGCTCGATCCCCACTAATCTTTCTTTGAGAAATTCTCTCCTGATAAAGCCACTGGCAGTAAGGAGATAAAATACATTCTCAGAGGGTTCTCATCTCTTCTTGTTCCTCAACAGGCAATAATCCTTTTGAGGTTTTCTTTTTTTCTTTTGAAAAAAAAATCCTTTCCCCCGCCCTTTTGAAGTTTTCTAACTGTGACTGTATAGAGAAAGAGACAGGCAGCAAAAATAGCCAACAAAGAGGAAGAGCATAGAGCTTCATAAAGTTTTTTTTTTTTTTGAGATGGAGTCTCGTTCTGTAACCCAGGCTGGAGTGCAATGGCACGATCTCAGCTCACTGCAACTTCCGCCTCCCAGGTTCAAGTGATTTTCCTGCCTCAGCCTCCTGAGTAGCTGGGATTACAGGCACGTGCCACCACACCCGGCTAATTTTTCTATTTTCAGTAGAGTCGGGGTTTCAGCATGTTGGTCAGGCTGGTCTCGAACTGACCTCGTGATCCGCCTGCCTCGGCCTCCCAAAGTGCTGGCACTGCAGGCGTGAGCCACCGCGCCCGGCCATAAAGTTTTACAAAACATCTAACTTGATTTATTTGTGCTGATCTGAAAACAGCCTCCAACAAATATCGTTAAGTGAACAACAAAAAAAACAAACCGAAAGTGTAGGACAGTATATAGGTATGCTACTAATGGATTAAAAAAATTGGGTCTTGGCCACGTGCGGTGGCTCACGCCTGTAATCCCAGCACTTTGGGAGGCCGAGGCGGGAGGATCACCAAGTCAGGAGTTCAAGACCTGACCAACATGGTGAAACCCCATCTCTACTAAAACTACAAAAATTAGTTGGACATGGTGGCACACAGCTACTCAGGAGGCTGAGGCAGGAGAACTGCTTGAACCCAGGAGGCGGAGGTTGCAGTGAGCTGAGATCATGCCACTGCACTCCAGCCTGGGTGTCAGACCGAGGCTTCGTCGCAAAAAAAAAAGGGGGGGGGGGGGTCTTTACATACATATACATTGTGGTAGACCCAGAGAGGTAGACCCAGATAGCTAGAGTGGTAGCATGTGTCTGTAGTCCCAGCTATGGGGAAAAGAGAGAGAGATCAGACTGTTAATGTGTCTATATAGAAAGAAGTAGACATAAGAGACTCCATTTTGTTCTGTATTTGAGATGCTGTTAATCTGTGACCCTACCCCCAACCCTGTCCTTGCAAGAGACATGTGCTGTGGTGACTCAAGGTTTAATGGATTTGGGGCTGTGCAGGATGTGCTTTGTTAAACAAGTGCCTGAAGGCAGTATGCTTGTGAAAAGTCATCACCATTCTCTAATCTCAAGTACCCAGAGACACATACACTGCTGAAGGGAAGGTTGCAGGGACCTCTGCCTAGGAAAGCTAGGTATTGTCCATGGTTTCTCCCCCATGTGATAGTCTGAAATATGGCCTCGTGGGAAGGGAAAGACCTGATTGTCCTCCAGCCAGACACCCGTGAAGGGTCTGTGCTGAGGAGGATTAGTATAAGAGGAAAGAAGGCCTCTTGGCAGTTGAGATAGAGAAAGGCATCTGTCTGTCTCCTGCTCATCCCTGGGCAATGGAACTGGAATGTCTCGGTGTAAAACCCGATTGTATGTTCTATTTACTGAGATGGGAGAAAACTGCCTTAGGTCTGGAGGTGGGACATGCTAGAGGGAATGCTGCTCTTTATGAACTGAAAATGTTTATGGAGATGTTTGCATATGCACATCAAGGCACAGCACTTTTCCTTAAACTTATTCATGTCACAGAGATCTTTATTCATATGGCTTTCTGCTGACCTTCTCCCTACTATGACCCTATTGTCCTGCCACTTCCCCTTTTTCAAGATGGTAAAGATAATGATCAATAAATACTGAGGGAACTCAGAGACCGGCGCCGGCAGACCGGTCCCCTGGGCCCACTTTTCTTTCTCTGTGTCTCTTTTCTCAGGTATCTCGTTCCACCTGATGAGAAATGCCCACAGGTGTGGAGGGGCAGGCCACCCCTTCACCAGCTACTCAGGAGGCTGAGGCAGGAGGATTGCTTGAGATCAGGAGTTTGACGCTGTAATGCAAATAGCTGCTGCACTTCAGCCTAGACAACATAAGGAGATCCTGTCTCTAAATTTAAAAAAATAAAAATAAAAAGGAAAAGAAAAGATGGGTAGAGATAAGAAACTGAAATCAGATCAGGTCTCGCTATATTTTTGTATTCTAGAAATTCAAGTGTTATAACCTAGTGGTTATGGACACAGGCTGTTTAGTCAGATAGACCTGAGTTTAAATAGAAGTCCCACCTGTTACTTTCTGGTTACTTTCAGCAAAGTTTTTTGAGCTACTGTTTCTTCTTTATTTATAAATGAGGATAACAAAGAGGGTTAAAGGATAACATGTGTATGTGTGTATATCTATATGTATGTGTATGTGGCATCAAGATATGGGCAGCAAGTCCTTCCTTGAAGAGGGATCTTCAAGCTGCTGTGGTCCTGCCCTTATTTCTTCAGTGTCACCACTCTGTGGGGGACTAAACACAAGATGGTGTGAAGAAGTCTAAGTCAGTGGTCCCCAACCTTTTTGGCACTAGGGACCAATTTCACGGAAGACAATTTTTCCACAGATGTGAGGAGTGGGGAAATGGTTTTGGGATGATTCAAGTGTGTTACATTTATTGTGTACGTTATTTATATTATTACATTGTAATATATAATGAAATAATTATACAACTCACCATAATGTAGAAATCAGTGAGACCCCTGAGCTTGTTTTCCTGCAACTAGACGGTCCCATCTGGGGATGATGGGAGACGGTGATAGAACATCAGGCATTAGATTCTCATAAGTAGTGCTCAACCTGGATCCCTCATATGTGCAGTTCACAATAGAGTTCATGCTCCTATGAGAACCTAATGCCACAGCTGATCTGAGATGAGACAGAGCTCAGGTGATAACTTGAGTGATGGGGAGAGGCTGGGAGTGGCTGTAAATACAGATGAAGCTTCCCTGGCTCACCTGCCCCTCATTTCCTGCTGTGTGGCCTGGTTCCTAACAGGTCACAGACCATTTACTGGTCCATGGCCTGGGGTTTGGGGATTCCTGATCTAAGTGACATCAAGTGAAAGTTTTCTTAGGCCTCTCTTTTCAGAAATGGGCTTCCAAGCAGGTTTGCTGTGTGTGAGGCCTATCAGAGACAGTCCTGGCTTCAGAGAACTTCCCTACATTTACAATCCACACTATTTCATCAAGACAACCCAGAAATATCACGGATCCCTTCCACAATATGCATTAGCCCACATTTACAATTTCATGCCAATAACTGTATAGACACTGAGACAGTTACAAATAAAACATGCTACTTTTCCCTTGAGATACTCGAGGTATACTATGAAAGGAAGATGAGAAAGCAGATGATCACCTTACGGTGTACTAAGTACTTTAATGGACATGTGAGCAATGTCATAGGTGCTCAGAGGAAGAAAAAAGTAACTCTGCCTTTGGGGTGGGGCTGCAGGGTGCAGGGAAATAGGTTCAGAAGAGGCAATAGCTGCATTCTTTTTTTTTTTTTTTTTGAGACGGAGTCTCGCTCTGTCGCCCAGGCTGGAGTGCAGTGGCCGGATCTCAGCTCACTGCAAGCTCCGCCTCCCGGGTCCACGCCATTCTCCTGCCTCAGCCTCCCGAGTAGCTGGGACTACAGGCGCCGCCATCTCGCCCGGCTAATTTTTTGTGTTTTTTAAGTGGAGACGGGGTTTCACTGTGTTAGCCAGGATGGTCTCGACCTCCTGACCTTGTGATCCGCCCGCCTCGGCCTCCCAAAGTGCTGGGATTACAGGCTTGAGCCACCGCGCCCGGCCAATAGCTGCATTCTTGAAAGCAGAGTAAGAGTTTACCATGTAAGGAATAGGGAGGTATTTTTGGCTAGAAGTTCCCAAAGAGCACAGAATATAACCAAGGTATCTTCCTGACTGCTGCCCCAGTTTCATCTCTCTGAATCTGACCTTTTGCAACTTTGGGCTCTAGACTCTCCAGCCTGAGGACCCAACCATGGAGCTGATATCCAAATCTCTTTGATGGGTATACAGTGATCCTCAGGTCAGGGCCTTGCAAATGAATCTCATCGAAGAAGATTTTATTATGACTCAAAATAAGAGCTCCTAAAAAGCACTGAACTCTCCAAAGTATAATCATCCATTCAACAAATATTTATTATTACCTATCAGGGCAGGCAGCAACAATTATACTGCACAACCATATGAATGGCACACACCAGAGTTGTGCAGTGTACAACCAACCTAATATCCATGGCAGGCTTGACAGGTACCATGCATTGCCCTAGAAGCTGGGGCTATAACAATGAACAAAGGCTAAGTCCCTGCAATACAGAACCTGCCACCTAGGGAGACAGACAATAATATCAATGCAAGGTGATAAGGGCTGTCTATAAGCACTGTTCCCGGGAGGGGCACACGAAGAACTTGAGTGTCAGGAAAGGATTCTTAGAGTGGGTGGCTTTTAAGTAAAACTTCAAGGATAAGTAGCAGTTAGGAGAAAACATGGTATAGGCAGAGAAAGAGCCAGAGAGAATTTTAAAGTAGAGCATGAGGATCAGGGTGGCAAGAGATGAACTTAGAGAAGGCAAAGTTTAGGAAGGGCTTAATTATTGAGTACTAATGATATCCCAGGCACTGTGCAAAGGGTTGGGGACAAGGCCAATAAAACTCTGCTTATGGAGATTATAGTCTAGTGGGAGAAGAGAATCATTAGACTTATAGTCACAAAGTAAATATAAGATTACAAATTGTGGCCAGGTGTGGTAGCTCATGCCTGTAATCTCAACACTTTGGGAGGCTGAGGCAGGAGGATCGCTTGAGGCCAGGAGTTTAAGACCAGCTGGGCAATATAGAAGAGACCCTGTCTCTACAAAAAGGAAAAAAAAAAAATTAGCTGCACATGGTGGCATGTGCCTATAGCCCTAGCTACTCAGGAGGCTGCGATGGGAGGATTGCTTGAGCCCAGCTCAAGGCTGCAGTGAACTATTATCATGCTGCTGCACTCCAGTGTGGGCAACAGAGCAAGACCCTCTCTCCTATAAAAAGTAATTACAAATTCTGATAAGTGATAAAAACAAAAAGCACAGGGATGGCTATGGTGATACAACAAGTAGACCTATTTTTAGAACAGAATATCAGGGAAGGCCTCTGTGAAAAGATGAGATTTTAACTGAAACCAGAATTCAGAAGAAAATTATAATAGTGGTTATCCCCAGGGGGGATAGTGGGGGGGGGAAGTGGCTAGAAAGGCAAGAGAGTTACTTTATTCCTTTGTACCTTTTAAAATCTGTTCCTTGTATATATGTATTATCCACTCAAAAATAAATAAATAAGATATTGGAAAGGCAAACAGAAGTGTACTGGATGAAAAAAATGGAGGATGGGGTGTTTCAGGTAGAGGAAACAGCATGTGTAAAGGCCCTACTGTAACACACAGCTTGGGACATTCAAGGAACAGAAAAGCTGTCAGTGTGACTGAAGCAAAGTGAGAGGGGCAGAATGCACCTAAGATATGAGAGTTGGCTGGGCAAAGTGGCTGACACCTGTAATCGCAGCATTTTGGAAGGCTAGGGCAGGTGATCACTTGAGGTCATGAGTTTGAGACCAGCCTGGCCAACATGGTGAATCCCTGTCTATACTAAAAATACAAAAGTTAGCCGGGTGTGATGGTACATGCCTGTAGCCCCTACTACTCAGGAAGCTGAGGCAGGATAATCACTTGAACCTGAGAGGTGGAGTTTGCAGTGAGCAGAGACTGAGCCACTGTACTCCAGCCTGGGTGACAGAGTGAAACATTGTCTCAAAAAAGAAAGAAACCAGAATGAGTAGTGGTCGGAATCAACTGTGCTGGGCCTTGTTAAAGGTGTGGATTTCATCCCGAACAGTCATAAGCAGGGAAAGCATGTCTGATATATGTTTTTAAAAGATCATTTTGGTTGTTATGTGAAGGGAGTGGGGAGATTAGATTGGTAGCCCCTGCTAAGTTGTTGATCTGCACCTACACCCTCCAACATCCCTCTCCTCTATTCCTCCCTTGAGAACTGACAGATTAATCCTTTTATTTTTATTTATTTTTTTTTTTGGAGACGGAGTCTTGCTCTGTCGCCCGGGCTGGAGTGCAGTGGCCGGATCTCAGCTCACTGCAAGCTCCGCCTCCCGGGTTTACGCCATTCTCCTGCCTCAGCCTCCCGAGTAGCTGGGACTACAGGCGCCCGCCACCTCGCCCGGCTAGTTTTTTGTATTTTTTTAGTAGAGACGGGGTTTCACCGTGTTAGCCAGGATGGTCTCGATCTCCTGACCTCGTGATCCGCCCGTCTCGGCTTCCCAAGGTGCTGGGATTACAGGCTTGAGCCACCGCACCTGGCGATTAATCCTTTTAAAATAAAAATCTAATCATGTTACTCTCATTAATTAACTCTTTATTTATTACACACACACAATTGTTTGTTTGCTTGTTTTGAGACAGGATCTTGCTCTGTTGCCCAGGCTGGGGGGCAATAGCACGATCTCGGTCACTGCAACCTTGACCTCCCTGGGCTCAGATGATCCTCCCATCCCAACCTCCTGAGTAGCTGGTACTACAGGTGCGTGCCACCACACCAGGTTAATTTTTGGATTTCTTGTAGATATTAGGTTTTGCCATGTTGCCCAGGCTGGACAACTGTTTTAAAATATAGGTATTTACTATTTGTCAGGCACTATGCCAGGCACTCTAAAGACAACAATGAACAAGACAGAAGGTAAAATTTTGATGGTTTCTGCTGACCAAAGTTTGAAATTCTTAGGTAAGCACTTAAGAATCTTGATTTTGGCCGGGCGCGGTGGCTCAAGCCTGTAATCCCAGCACTTTGGGAGGCCGAGACGGGCGGATCACGAGGTCAGGAGATCAAGACCATCCTGGCTAACATGGTGAAACCCCGTCTCTACTAAAAATACAAAAAACTAGCCGGGCGACCTGGCGGGCGCCTGTAGTCCCAGCTACTCGGGAGGCTGAGGCAGGAGAATGGCGTGAACCCGGGAGGCAGAGCTTGCAGTGAGCTGAGATCCGGCCACTGCACTCCAGCCTGGGCGACAGAGTGAGACTCCGTCTCAAAAAAAAAAAAAAAAAAAGAATCTTGATTTTATAATCTAGATCTAACTATTTCATCTCATTCTCCCACTCCTCTAGATTTTTTAAACCCTGCTCCCCAGCCACAGAGCTACACTTGATATTCTTGCCACAGTTCTCATGCCTCTGTGCCTTCCTCGGGTGTTTACCCTGCTGGGACTACACCTCTTGGACAGTGAAATTCTACACAGCCTCCAGAGCCAGCTCAAATGTTACCATCTCTGTGAAACTCTTTTGCTGCCCTAAATATACAAAGATCAAGAGTTTAAATCATACTGATAGCTCTACCATGCCTCCATTATATAAAAAAACATTTTGTGTAAATAAAAAAGAAAACTCATGTCAATCACCATCTTTAAGTATTACATAGAAACTCAATCATCTATCTGTAATTTCAAAAAGCAGAACCAAAAGGATATTTGAGATGATGACACATTGTAGGTGAAAGTACTGCAAATGTTTGCCTCAGCCTCTTATCTACTGGAATTCCTTGGCAAGGTGGCATTTTAAAATTCGGTTTGGAGTAATTCCTATAATTAGAGCAGCTGCTTAATTAAGAAGCTGGTTCAAACCACTGTTAAATGAACCATTCTCCCCTTAAATGAAAGGTTTTGGTCAAATTACCAGTGGTTAAACTGCTTAATTAGCCAGTTGTTTTAATTATAAAATTTACAAGTTTGAAAGCCTCTGATTTCCAGTAAGTTCAACTGAATTCTTTCCCCTGCGACGTGTCAATAAGTGGGTTTCCTGCTATCACATTAACATTGCAGCGTCCTGAGAGAAAACGCAACTCTGTGTCAATAAGTGGGTTTCCTGCTATCACATTAACATTGCAGCCTCCTGAGAGAAAACGCAACTCTTCACTGACGAAAGACACAAAACCCCAGGGTTTCAAATGGAGGCTTTGAAAATCTTTCAGTTATCACAATTGTAAGACATAATCACGCACTGACGTTTCGCACAGCATTCTCCTTTCCTTTACATACGCCAGAGACAACTGTCCTTCAGTGTTCTTGTTTATTAAACTGAGAACTAAACCCATCAATCCAGGATGGGGATAAACAACTTTGTTTTAATTATTTCTCATTCTGAATTGGGATAAGCATTTTTAGCAGGGCTATGCAGGTAGGGAAAGAAAAAAATTGGGGTAGCCCCAGCCAAGAAGCTAATTACAGGTTATTCTCTCCACTCAACAGACTGTAAGGCCCTCCAGGGCAGAAAAAATGCCATCACCTGGCAAACAGTATGTGCTCGGTAAGTGTATATTTATAAACAAAACAAAACAAACAAAACAAAAATGGTTCTTAAGATATTTTACCAAAACAATCTGCAATGATTTGTCCCTGGCAGTTGCCCACATTTTTCAAAATTTCTTTTCAAATTTCTTTCAGCTGTTCTAATTACACTGAACTACTTGGATCTGAATATACCATGCTTCTCTGCTTCTACCTTTTTATTCATGCTGTAATGAGAGCACTCTAAGTTCCCTTCATCTAGTCTCTTTAGATCTAGTTTTATATATTTACTTCTGTCTATTTATATTTAAATCAATAAGAAAAAGGTGGTCACCACGATCAAGACCCTCCTTGGATAGAGCAGCTAGAATGGTCCCCAGAGCCCATATACGGAGTGGATAGGTGAAGGCAGGAATGGGGCACTTTCCCTACTCTTGCTTTCTGAGTATCATTGTAATTTCATTTTGAAATTTCTGACTTTAAAGTTATCTCAGGCTGGGTGCAGTGGCTGACACCTGTAATCCCAACACTTTGGATGGCTGAGATGGGAGGATTACTTGAGGCCAGGAAATCAAGACCAGCCTAGGCAACACAGCAAGACCCTGTCTCCACAAAAAATTGAAAAAATAAAAAATTAGCTGGGCATGGTAGCGCATACCTGTAATCCCAGCTACTCAAAAGGCTGAGGCAGGAGGCCTGCTTGAACCCAGGAGTTCGAGGCTGCAGGGAGCTATGATCATGCCACTGTACTCAAGCCTGGACTACAAGCAAGACCCTCTCTCTTTCAAAAACAAAAACAACAACAAAAATATATATCTGAAAGAACCTATAAAAAATGCCAAGAAAGCTGTGTGCTTTCAAGTGGAAATTATCTTGGTGAGCCAACATTAGTGAGTTATTCTGGGCCTTGGAACCTTTTAAGGACTAGTATTCTCCAACCACAGTTGAAACATGGGCAAAGAAAAGAATAAATAAATAGCAAGCAAATGTACAAAAATATGTGCAACCAACTAGTAATCAAAGACATGAAAACTGCAAACACAAGGGAAAGTATATTTTAACCTATAATATTAGCAAATATTAAAAATAATACTTTATGTTGATGAGTATATAAAAAAGGATTCTCAAATAGAGAAGTAAAAAATGGTGCCATCTTTCTGGAGAGCAATTTAGTAACACACATCAATCAATAGCTTTAAAAGTGTGTGTTTCCTTTGACCCAACAGTTCTACTTTCAGAAATGTACCCTAAGTAATCAGACAATGGCACAAATATTATTGCACAAGAATGTTCATCACAGTGTTGTTTCCACTGCAAAATCTTGGTAACAACTTAAATTTCTCCAAATAGAAAAATGTTGAGGCCGGGCGCGGTGGCTCAAGCCTGTAATCCCAGCACTTTGGGAGGCCGAGACGGGCGGATCACGAGGTCAGGAGATCGAGACCATCCTGGCTAACAGTGAAACCCCGTCTCTACTAAAAAAAAAAAAATACAAAAAAAAAAAAAAAAGAAAAATGTTGAAAAAATTATACTCCTATCCCCACATATCTTTTCAAAAGGATTCCTATTGCATCTTTTACAATAGCAATTTAACATGCCCTATTTGATGCCATCTTCAAAAACAAAATAAACAGGCTGGGCCTGGTGGCTCACGCCTGTAATCCCAGCACTTTGGGAGGCCCAAGCCGGTGGATCACCTGAGGTCAGGAGTTACAGACCAGCCTAGCCAACATGGTGAAACCCCGGCTCTATTAAAAAAAATACAAAAACAATTAGCCAGGCATGGTAGCACACACCTGTAATCCCGGCTGCTCAGGAGGCTGAAGCAGGAGAATCACTTGAACCTGGGAGCTGGAGGTTGCAGTGAGCCGAGATGGCACCAGTGCACTCCAGCATGGGTGACAGAGTGATACTCCATCTAAAAAAAATAATAAAATAAATAAAAAATGACCTCTGAATTAGGTAGCTACCAGATATTAAAATATACTACAGGTTGGGTGCGGTGGCTCACGCCTATAATCCCAGCAATCTGGGAGGCAATGCAGGCAGATCACCTAAGGTGGAGAGTTCAAGACTAGCCTGGCCAACATGGAGAAACCCTTTACTAAAAATACAAAATTAGCCAGGCATGGTGGCCCATGCCTGTAATTCCAGCTACTCTAGAGGCTGAGGCAGGAGAACCGCTTGAACCGGGAGGCAGAGGTTGAGGCTGGCCAAGATCGTGCCATTGCACTCTAGCCTGGTCAACAATAGCAAAACTCCATCTCAAAAATAAAAAACTAAAATATACTATAAAACTATAGTAACCAAAAAGCTTTAAAACAATTTCATACTGGCATCAAATATATATACAGATTAATAAAACAAAATGAAGTTTAAAAAGTAGTTCCAAGCCAGGCCCAGTGGCTCATGCCTGTGTGAGAAGCAAAGGCAGGAGGACTGTTTAAGCTCAGGACTTCAAGACCAGCCTGGGTAACACAGGGAGACCCTGTCTCTATAAAAACAAGAACAACTAAAAGTCAGGCATGGTAGCACAGGCCTGTAGTCCCAGCTACTGAGGAGGCTGACGTGGGAGGATGGCTCGAGCATGGGAGGTTGAAGCTGCAGTAAGCTGTGATGGTGCCACTACACTCCAGCCCGGGTGACAGAGTGAGCAGTCCCAGCACTTTGGGAGGCCGAGGCAGGAGGATTACATAGTGAGACCTAGTCTCTATGTTTAAAATGTTTTAAGTAAAAAAACAAACAAACAAACAAAAAATATCCCTAGACTTAGGCTGGGTGTTGTGGCTCACACATGTAATCTCAGCACTTTGGGAGGCCAAGGTGGAAGGATCCCTAGAACCCAGGAACTCAAGACTGTGGTGAACTGTGATGGCATCAAAGTCTGGGCAGCAAAGAGAGATCCTGACTCTAAATAAAAAATTTTTAAATCCCAGATTTATACAGGAACTTAGAATATGATAAAGGTTACATTCTCAAACTTCCTGAAAAAACATGGATTTTTTTTTTTTCTTTTTTTGAGATGGAGTTTCGCTCTTGTTGCCCAGGCTGGAGTGCAATGGCGCGGTCTTGGCTCACCGCAACCTCCACCTCTCAGGTTCAAGCGATTCTCCTGCCTCAGCCTCCTGAGTAGCTGAGATTACAGGAGCACCACCACACCCGGCTAATTTTTCTATTTTTAGTAGAGATGGGGTTTCACCATGTTGGTCAGGCTGGTCGTGAACTCCTGACCTCAGGTGATCCACCCACCTCGAACTCCCAAAGTGCTGGGATTATAAGCACGAGCCACAGTGCCCAGCCAAAAACGTGGATATTTTAATAAATGTTGAAACAACTGACTTCATTCATTCATTAAGGGGGAGAAACTGTATCCATGCCCCACTTATAATTCCAGATGGAACACTTATTTATTTCTTTATTTCTTTATTAGACCAGGTCTTGCTCTGTCATCCAGGCTGACATGCAGTGGCAAGACATCTCGACTCACTGCAGCCTCCGCCTCCCAGGTTCAAGGGATTCTCCTTCAGCTGCCTGAGTAGCTGGGATTACAGGCGTGTGGCAACCACACCCGGCTAATTTTTGTATTTTTAGTAGACACAGAGTTTCGCCATGTTGACCAGGCTGGTCTGGAACTCCTGACCTCAAGTGATCCATCCGTCTCAGCCTCCCAAAGTGCCAGGATTACAGGCATAAGCCACCACGCCCAGCCTCACTTTTTTTTTTCTTGAGACAGAGACTCTCTCCTGTCGCCTAGGCTTGAGTGCAATGGCGCCATCTTGGCTCACTGCAACCTCCGCCTCCCGGGTTCAAGCAATTCTCCTGCCTCAGCCTCCCAAGTAGTTGGCGTCTGGACGGAGGGAGGGAGGGAACAAAAGAACAAAGGGACTAAAATGGCGCATTTCCGGGTTCTTCATTGTCAACTTTCCTGCGCCTGGGAAAGACACAGGTCGACTGCGCAGGCGCAGTCTGACGTCGGACGGAGAAAATCGAAACTTACCTAGCCGCGCCTACCGCCCCGCCCCCGACACGCCTATGTCCCGCTCACTGCCCTCCCACTCCCAGGCCCAGGACATAAAGCCGCTCCCGGCGGGCTCACGGCGCGAACTTCCTCGGCCCCTCCTCCTACGCGAGACCCAGGAACCTCGTCCTCCCAAAGTGCTGGCACTGCAGGCGCGAGGCACCGCGCCCGGCCATAAAGTTTTACAAAACCGCTAGAGTGACTTCCTCGGCCTCCGCCGCCAGAGACCAGTGAACCTCGCTTCCTCTTTCTTTACATTGGCTACGTAATAAAGTGTCCTTTTTTATCTTGCCTACTTGCCTTTTCCTCTGGCGCCGGCTCTGGTGATCGCATAAAACAAATCAGTTGGGATTACAGGCATGCATCCCCAGGCCTGGCTAATTTTTGTATTTTTAGTTGAGATGGGGTTTCACCATATTGGCCAGGCTGGTCTCGAATTCCTGACCTCAGGTGATCCACCGGCCTCAGCCTCCCAAAGTGCTGGGATTACAGGCGTGAGCCACCGTGCCTGGCCTCACTCTTTTTTTTCTTTTTGAGACATGATCTTGTGCTGTCACCCAGGCTAGAGTACAGTGGCACAATCATAGCTCACTGCAACTTCAATCTAACTCATGCAATCCTCCCACCTCAGTCTTCTTCTTCTGAGTAGCTGGGACCACAGGCACTGGTTATCCCACCAGGCTAATTTTTTTTTTTTTTTTTTTTTGGAGACGGAGTCTCGCTCTGTTGTCCAGGCTGGAGTGCAGTGGCCGGATCTCAGCTCACTGCAAGCTCCGCCTCCCGGGTTCATGCCATTCTCCTGCCTCAGCCTCCCGAGTAGCTGGGACTACTCGCCCAGCTAGTTTTTTTTGTATTTTTTAGTAGAGACGGGGTTTCACCATGTTAGCCAGGATGGTCTCCATCTCTTGACCTCGTGATCCGCCCATCTCGGCCCCCCAA
Organism: Rhinopithecus roxellana; assembly: GCF_007565055.1. Classification (NCBI taxonomy): domain Eukaryota; kingdom Metazoa; phylum Chordata; class Mammalia; order Primates; family Cercopithecidae; genus Rhinopithecus; species Rhinopithecus roxellana. Next base: position 58,369,178 of record NC_044563.1, read on the forward strand.
AGTGCTGGGATTACAGGCTTGAGCCACCGCGCCCAGCCATTATTTTATTTTTTGTAGAGATAGGGTCTCCCTATTTTGTCCAGGCTGGTCTTGAACTCCTGGGTTCAGGTGATCTTCCCTTCAACCTCCCAAAGTGCTGAGGTTATAGGCGTAAGCCATTACACCTGGTCTGGACCACATATTTAAAAGAAAAAATATACATCAGAAGGTAACATGAAGGACTTTTCAAAATAATCTCAGAGTAGAAAATATCTTTTTAAGCATGAAACAATCTAGAAATCAAAGATTAATAAATATAACTATATAAAAATCTAAAGCTTCTGTTTAATAAAAAAACACAAAGGGCCGGGCGCAGTGGCTCAAGCCTGTAATCCCAGCACTTTGGGAGGCCGAGACAGGCGGATCACAAGGTCAGGAGATCGAGACCATCCTGGCTAACACGGTGAAACCCCGTCTCTACTAAAAAATACAAAAAACTAGCTGGGCGAGGTGGCGGGCACCTGTAGTCCCAGCTACTCGGGAGGCTGAGGCAGGAGAATGGCGTGAACCCCGGAGGCAGAGCTTGCAGTGAGCTGAGATCCGGCCACTGCACTCCAGCCTGGGTGACAGAGCGAGACTCCGTCTAAAAAAAAAAAAAAAAAAAAAAAAAAACACAAAGTCCCAACTACTCAGGAGGCTGAGGCAGGAGAACCACTTGAACCCAACAGGCAGAGGTTGCAGTGAGCCGAGATCATGCCAGTGCACTCTAGCCTGGGTGACAGAGTGAGACTCTTAAAGATAAATAAATAAATAAATAAATAGGCAATTCATTAGGAAAGAAATACAAATGGCAAACAACCATATGAAAAGATGACAAACTCAATACACGCAAATTAAAACGAGACATAATTTTCACTAACAAAAAAAAATATTTTTTTAGGCCAGGTGCAATGGCTCACACCTGTAATTTTAGCACAATGGGAGGCCGAGGTGGGTGAATCACCTGAGGTCAGGAGTTAGAGACCAACCTGGCCAACATGGTGAAACTGTCTCTACTAATAAATACAAAAAGCCACGCATGGTGGCGCATGCCTGTAGTCCCATCTACTTGGGAGGCTGAGGCAGGGGAATCTCTTGAACCCAGGAGGTAGAAGTTGCAGTGAGCCAAGATCGTGCCACTGTACTCCAGGCTGGGTGACAGAACGTGTCTCAGTCTCAAAAAAAAAAAGGCCGGGCGCGGTGGCTCACGCCTGTAACCCCAGCACTTTGGGAGGCCGAGGCAGGCGGATCACAAGGTCAGGAGATCGAGACCATCCTGGCTAACACGGTGAAACTCCGTCTCTACTAAAAATACAAAAAATTAGCTGGGCATGGTGGTGGGCACATGTAGTCCCAGCTACTCGGGAGGCTGAGGCAGGAGAATGGCATGAACCCAGGAGGCAGAGCTTGCAGTGAGCCGAGATCGCACCACTGCACACCAGCCTGGGTGACAGAGCCAGACCCCATCTCAAAAAAAAAAAAAATACACATACATATATAGACATGGGATCCTGCTTTGTCACCCAGGCTAGAGTGTGGCATCTATTCACAGACAAAATGAAAGTGCAGTACAGTCTCAAACTCCTGGGCTCAAAGGACCATTCTGGGACTTCAGCTTTCCGTGGAGCTGGAACTACAAGTCCATGCCAGTGCTTCCAGCTAACAATAAATGTTTTATAAAACTCAGTTTGAGCCGGAAAATAGAAATGTAAATTAATACAACTTCTCTGGTGGATAGTCTGGCAATACTTATCAAAATCTCTAATTCATAATGCATTGACTCAGCAATTTCAATTCCAGGAATTTATCTTACAAATGTACAGGAACAAGTTTACAAAGACATATGAAAATGGCTGGTGTATCATTTTTTGAAACAGCAAAAAACTAAAAACAACCTAAATGTCCAGCATTAAGATATAGTCATACACACACATAATATAAATCTTCATATATATATAAAATCTTCCTGAAAGATACACAAGAAATTGCTATCAGTGGATATCATGAGGGAGTTAAGATTGGGAAAGAGGGCTGGGAGCGGTGGCTCACGCCTGTAATCCCAGCACTTTGAGAGGCCGAGGAGGGTGGATCACGAGGTCAGGAGATCGAGACCATTCTGGCTAACACAGTGAAACGCCGTCTCTACTAAAAAATATAAAAAATTAGCGGGCCATGGTGGTGGGTGCCTGTAGTCCCAGCTACTTAGGAGGCTGAGGCAGGAGAATGGCATCAACCCAGGAGGCGGACCTTGCAGTGAGCTGAGATCAGGCCACTGCACTCCAGTCTGGGCAACAGAGCAAGACTCCGTCTCAAAAAAAAAAAAAAAGACTGGGAAAGGGGAATAAAATTTAACTTTTCGTCATATACCCTTCTGTACAGTTTAAGTTTATTCTTACCATATGCATCCATTTCAAATTTTTAACAGTTGAATATTTTAATAGTATTAGGTTGGTGCAAAAGTAAGTGCAGTTTTTGCCATTATTTTTACTTTTGCACCAATCTAATAATTTTTTTAAAAGACTTTCCTCAGAATATATACCAATTCAAAATAAACTTTGCCCATGGTTGAGGAGGGTAAGGGATAAGACCAAGGCTAGACAATAATGAGGACCTGAACATAGACCTTTTTGTTTGAATACCAAAAAGACAATGAAAGTCTGACAAAATGTTAATAGTTGCCAATTCTGGGTTTATTTGACATATTACTCTTTTACTTTTCTATATTTTTATATCTCTCAAAATAAAAAGTATAATTAAGAGACAAACAATTTTTTTAAAAACCTTTCCTTCCCCCTACATCCCTCGTCAGTCCCTGCCAATATTTTCTTGACCCATTCAGTCTCAAACTTTATTAAAGCATTGTCTACAGTCGATTTTTCCTAAATCTTGGACTTTCATTCACTTGTCACCTCATTGTTAATTTCTACAACCCATCCACCCCACCTACCTAGACTATGCTCCAAGGTCACCAATGACCTCTAGATTGCTAAAATCCAAGTATACAATCATGTTCATGTTTTTCCTGATCTCTCAGTAGCACAGTTGAAACCATAACATGGTTGGCCACTCTTTCCTTCTTGAAACGCTCTCCTCTTGCTTGCCATGATACTATACTATCCAGGTTTTCTCCACTTTGGTCTCTCTTTCTCCGCTTCATTAGCCTTTCTCCCTCTACCCAGATTTTTAAGGTTGAGATTCCTCAGTATATGATCCCTGGGTCTCTTCTCCACCTTTTCTCCTTAAGTGATCACATTCATTCTTCAATTAAAATTGACAAAATAATAACTTTCATATTTATAGTTTCAACTCACACCTATATTTTTAGCTCAAGATCAGTGTATCCAAAGTGCTGCTTAATATATTCTTTGCAGGCACTCCACTATCACAAAAAACACAGAAAACCAAACACCACATGTTCTCACTCATAAGTGGAGTTGAACAATGAAAACACATGGACACAGGGAGGAGAGCATCACATACCACGGCCTGTTGGGCGGTGGGGGGCTAGGGGAGGGATAACATTAGGAGAAATACCTAATGTAGGTGACGGGTTGATGGGTGCAGTAAGCCACCAGGGCATGTGTATGCCTATGTAACAAAACTGCACATTCTGCACATGTAACCCAGAACTTAAATTATAATTTAAAAAAAAAGAAAGAAAGAAAATATCCTTATTTCTAAAAACCCAAGCTAAAGTATTCAAGGGTAAAGTACCATGATGTCTGATTTTTAAAAAGCTAACATGGGCCGGGCGTGGTGGCTCAAGCCTGTAATCCCAGCACTTTGGGAGGCCGAGACGGGCGGATCACGAGGTCAGGAGATCAAGACCATCCTGGCTAACACGGTGAAACCCCGTCTCTACTAAAAAATACAAAAAACTAGCCGGGCGAGGTGGCGGGCACCTGTAGTCCCAGCTACTCGGGAGGCTGAGGCAGGAGAATGGCGTAAACCCAGGAGGCGGAGCTTGCAGTGAGCTGAGATCCGGCCACTGCACTCCAGCCTGAGGGGCAGAGCCAGACTCCGTCTCAAAAAAAAAAAGAAAAAGCTAACATGAGGCTGGGCGCGGTGGCTCAAGCCTGTAATCCCAGCACTTTTGGGAGGCCGAGACGGGCGGATCACGAGGTCAGGAGATCAAGACCATCCTGGCTAACACAGTGAAACCCCGTCTCTACTAAAAAATACAAAAACTAGCCGGGCGAGGTGGCAGGCGCCTGTAGTCCCAGCTACTCAGGAGGCTGAGCCAGGAGAATGGCGTAAACCTGGGAGGCGGAGCTTGCAGTGAGCTGAGATCCGGCCACTGCACTCCAGTCCGGGCGACAGAGCGAGACTCCGCCTCAAAAAAAAAAAAAAAAAAAAAAAAAAGCTAACATGACAAAATGCTAACAAAAGTTGAATCTAAATGGTGGGTAAAGAAATGTTCATTGGGTTATTCCTGGAGAAAAAATAAGCTTCTAAAACTACTAAACAGCAAGGACAATATCCTCTTAATTTTGTAGCCCCAGCATCTAACACACAGTCTAATAAGATACATGCCTGTCAAGAGAATGTATAAATAAAAAGAAGTCCATTATTTTGAGATGCTGGGCTTCAGGTCCAGTAGAAATGGTGATTCCCTACACATTGCCGCCACCTTCTAAAATAATTAATATATGTAAAGCCTCTTCCACACTTCCTTGCACACAGTAGGCATCAAGTAAAAAATGGTAGTTCCCTTCCTTACTTCCATTCCTTTATCTCTGATACTTGTTAGACACATGACAAACATCACTAAAATCCAACAACTCCACTTGAAATTTCTCACATAATAGACAAAGCAAACATGGCAAGAAATTGGATTGAAACAGAGATGGAAATCCATTGAGTTAATCAGACTGAATGGACATTCATTTTGGATTAAACAGTGTGAGAAAAGTCCTAGCCTGATGACGGACATACAAGACAGGTCTAGAATAGTAGCAGTATTAATAATAGCAATTACAGCTGCTACTTTTTGAGCATTTTATATCTTTTTTTTTTTTTTTTTTTTTGAGACAGAGTCTCGCTCTGTCGCCCAGGTTGGAGTGCAGTGGTGCGATCTTGGCTCACTGCAACCTCCACTCTACTAAAAATACAAAAACGAGGTTTCACCATGTTGGTCAGGCTGGTGTCAAACTCCTGACCTCAGGTGATCCGCCCGCCTCGGCCTCCCAAAGTGCTGGGATAACAGGCGTGAGCCACCATGCCTGGCCTCACAGCCTGCTCATTTTTTAAAGTGAGGAAACCAAGCTACAGAGAAATAGCCAAAGATCACCAAATAAATATGTAGTACAGTTGGAATCCAAACTTACTGTAGAGCTCTTGCTCTTAACCACTACTTTATGTTCTCACCCATGGTTCTATTCCATGCACACATGAAGGGGTGGGGTTTGGTTCAGGCCACTGTTCTCAAAGATATAGTAGGCTTCCTTCTAGGCAAAATTATTATAGAGTGCTAAAGGGTCACTTAAAGTAGGCCAACTACATCAGGTAAAAACTGCTTACCTACAGAATAGATGGGCTTCTCTCTTGAAGTTCTAAACCTAAAAGGAGGGAGAAAGTATGTTGAATACAATTAGAAACCCATACTTTATTTGCATAGTTTTCAAAATTTATATTCTGTCACTAAAGATGCATCAATGCTGTTTCCTTACTCCTTCCTTCCCTTCTTCCTTCCACAAACTTTAATAAGCACCTACTGTGTGCCAAAGTGCACATCCTGAGAATGCAAACATAAGTAAGATGTCTCTATCCATGGTCTAGTTGGGAAAGATGCTGGTAAACAAATGTGAGCCACAATATGGTATTGATTCGGAACAGAAACGTTCAAAATTAAATAGGACACAAAGGAAAGTATTGTCACTTCTACTAGGGAGGTGAAACTATTTTGAGGTGAGTTTTAAAAAGCAAAAAAGTGGCCGGGCGCAGCGGCTCATGTCTGTAATCCCAGCACTTTGGGAGGCCAAGGCAGGCAGATGACCTGAGGTCAGGAGTTCAAGACCAGCCTGCCCAACATGGCAAAACCCCATCTCTACTAAAAATACAAAAAATTACTCGGGTTTGGTGGCGGGCACCTATAATCCCAGCTAATCGGGAGGCTGAGGCAGGAGAATTGCCTGAACTTGGGAGGCGGAGGTTGCAGTAAGCCGAGATTGTGCTGCTGTACTCCAGCCTGGGCAACAAGAGTGAAACTCCGTCTCAAAAAAAAAAAATACAGATAATAATATTGCAATCTCATGGGACTGAAAATGTATCTTAAACTCTGAGTCAGTTTCCTCTTTTGTAAAATGATATTTATATTTGTCTTGTAGTGTTTTTTGTGAAGATTAAAGATAACGAAAAATAGCATGGTGCCATAGGAGGTGCTTATCAAATAGCAGTTGACTGATTAAGATAGGATAATAGATTAAGATGGAAGGGGATACTATCACATTTGGGATTAAGAAAAAAAAATTAAAAGTTAGAAGGGAAATAAAGGGAGAAAGCCCTCAATAAGTGTTAAGGAATCAAGAAATCATCCAGGATCATGAGTGCCAAGTAGTTCAGGAAGATATACGATACATCATTTTATATCCTGTGGTTGCCACACACAAAAGACACTTGGTGCATATTTGCTGCTGAACAGAGAAATAAACCACCAAATGTATTTCATCAGCACCTAGAGAAAAACAATGGGGAGCCCGGGCACAGTGGCTCATGCCTGTAATACCAGAAGTTTGGGAGGCTGAGGAGCATGGATCACTTGAGGTCAGGAGTTTGAAACCAGCCAGGTCAACATGGTGAAACCCCATCTCTACTAAAAATAGAAAAATTAGCCAGACATGGTGGTGGGTGCCTGTAATCCCAGCTACTCAGGAGGCTGAGGCAGGAGGATTGCTTAAACCTGGGAGGTAGAGGTTGCAGTGAACTGAGACAGTGCCATTACACTCCAGCCTAGGCTAAAGAGATTCTGTCTCAAAAAATAAAGAAAAAAGAAAAACAATGGGAGGTTGCACTTTATATACAGAACAGTTGGGAAAAAAAAAAAGACAACTTGGATTTGAATCCTAACTCCAACCCAAATTAGCTCCATCATGTTAAAACAACAGACCCCAGTTATTTATATAAAATTGAGATAATATTATCTGTTTTACCAGATCACTATGAGGGTCAATTCATACATTTAACACATATTTATTAAATGCCTACTATGTGTCAGATACCATTCTAGGCCTAGGAATAGGGCAGTACACAAAACTAAAAGTCTGTATCCCCATGATGCTTATTTTTAGGGGGCAAGGAAAGACAGTTAAACATTTTTATATATACAAAATGTGTCAGATGGTGACATCTGCTATAAAGAAAAATAAAGCAAAGCAAGGGAACAGAGATTGATGGATGGGTGTATATTTTACACAGAGTAGTCAGGGAAGGCCTCTTGGCTGGGATGACATTTGGGCAGAAACCTGAATAAAATACACGGCAAGCCATATGGATATCTGAGGAAAGAATGTGCAAAGATCCTAGGGTGGGAAGGTGCTTAGATTATCAAGGAATAGGAAACCACAGTGTAGCTAATGCTAAGTAAGTAGTATAAAATGAGGATACAGATTATGGAAGGTCCTATAGGCCATGGTAAAGATTGCAGGTTTTATTTTCAGTAAGATGGGATACCACTGGAGAATTTGGAGCAAAGGAGTGATGTGAGCTAACTTGGCTTTAAAAGAATCATTCTTATGTTCATAATGTTAGGTATCTTTTAAAAAAAAAATCACTCTGCTTTACTGTGAAGAACTGAAGACAAAGGTAAACATAGGGAGACCAGTTGGGAGGCAAAGTGATGGTAGTAAAGGCAATGAGAAGACAAGGAGCTGATCCGTAGTGGTTTAGCAAAACAGAAAGCATGAGGCAAAAACTGGAGAAAGAAATGGTTCTAGGTCCGGCACAGTGGCTCATGCCTGTAATCCCAGCACTTTGGGTGGATCACTTGAGCTCAGGAGTTCAAGACCAGCCTGGGCAACATAGCAAAACACTGTCTCTACAAAAAATACGAAAACTAATGGGGCATGCTGGTACACGCCTATAGACCCAGCTACTTGGGAGGCTGAGGTGGAAGAATCACTTGAGCCTGGGAGATCAAGCCTGCAGTGAGCTGTGATCATGCCGCTGCACTCCAGCCTAGGCAACAGAGGGAGACTCAGTCTCAATTAAAAAAAAAAAAAAAGTTCTGTATATATTTCAAAAGTAAAGCCAGCAAGTTTTGCTGAAGAATTAACAGCATCTGGCCGGACGCGGGGGCCCACACCTGTAATCCCAGCAATTTGGGAGGCCGAGGTGGGCAGATCACTTGCAGTCAGGAGTTTAAGACCAGCCTGGCCAACGTGGTGAAACCCCCTCCCTATAAAAATACAAAATTTAGCCGGGCATGATGGCAGGTGCCTGTAATCCCAGCTACTTGGGAGGTTGAGGCAGGAGAATCATTTGAACCTGGGAAGCAGAGGTTGCAATGAGCCAAGATCACACCACTGCACTCCAGCCTGGGTGACAGAGTGAAACTCTATCTCAAAAAGGAAAAAAAAAAAAAAAAAAAGAATTAACAGCATCAAGGATTAACTGCAAGTATTTTGGCCTCAGCAACTAGATGAATGGAGATGCTATTAACTGAGAATTGAGAAGGAGCAAGGTAGCAGGAGAGATGCTTGATGTGCTTATAGACATGCAAGTAAGTAAATACGATGAAGAAATGCTGTGTGAACTATGAAGCCAAAGGCAAATGTTACCTACCTTTAATTATTGTTATTAATATCCTTACCTTAAGAGAGAAAAGGCTTGCTTAAAAATGGTATTATTCCTCAGGCACAGCACCTACAGCAAAACAGCCATGTTAGGAAAATCTTAAGCATTTATAGACCTCTAAGTATGTCTTCTCAGAGAGGCAAGAAACCCACAGTACACAAACCAAAAGAGGACAAAAATGCTTTTATCTAGCGAAGAAGCTGTCCTACAATTAACACCAAGCATGCAAACAAACCAAGGTCATCGTTCCCATTCTACCCACTACAGTAAATGCTCAAGAAACAGAAGTTCCCCTCCCACACTGCTTTTTCACTGTTTACCATTTCCAACTTAACCCATTTTTTTTCTAATATCAATCAATAATTACTATGCATCTGCCACGCACAGCATCATGAGAGGGGCTTTATTAAGTCTTCTTTAATTCTCAAAACACTGCAAGACAATTTTACAAGTAAAGCAACTGAGACCCAGAGAGGTTATATTCCAAAAAATTTTACCTAATAAGCTGCTAAAAGGACTGACTTAATGGCCAGGTGTGGTGGCTCACGCCTGTAATCCCAGCACTTTGGGAGGTAGAGGCGGGCAGATCACCAGGTCAGGAGTTCAAGACCAGCCTGACGAACATGGTATTGTCTGTACTAAAAATACAAAAATTAGCCAGGTGTGGTGGCGCGTGCCTGTAATCCCAGCTACTCAGGAGTCTGAGGCAGAAGAATTGCTTGAACCCAGGAGGCGGAGGTTGCAGTGAGCCGAGACTGCGCCATTCTACTCCAGCCTGGGCCACAGAATGAGACGCCGTCTCAAAAAAAAAAAAAAGAGGACTGACTTACTACAAAAGCTATGCCTCTATTACAGCACACTGTCTCTTTCAATAACAGTGATAGGTGGCTCACGCCTATAATCCCAGAACTTTGGGAGGCCAAGGTGGGTGGATCAGGAGGTAAGGAGCTCGAGACCAGCCTGGCCAAGATTGTGAAACCCCCGTCTCTACTAAAAATACAAAAATCAACCAGGCATGGTGGTGGGCATCTGTAATCCCAGCTATTCAGGAGGCTGAGGCAGGAGAATCGCTTGAATCCAGGAGAAGGAGGTTGCAGTTAGCCGAGATCTTGCCACTGCACTCTAGCCTGGGCAACAGAGCAAGACTCCGTCTCAAAAAATAAAAATAAAATAAAAAAAACAGTGATAATGATCCTTCACAATGAAGGAAAGAACAAAAAAACAAATATAATGATAGCAATTGCAGCCTCGATCTCCCGGACTCAAGCAATTCCCTTGCCTCAGCCTCCCAAGCAAACGTCTGTTCTTTTGTTTGTTTGTTTTACAGGAAAGAAACAAAAAATGTCTGTTCTTAAGGTCCCACAACATAAAGAGAAAATCATGCCCACTATGGATAACAATTTTAATTCTTTCAACATGGATGTATGAAAAGTCTAGTATGCAAAAACAAGGAAAATCTGAGAAACTATCAGTCAAGAGGAGCCTAAGGAAAAGATGACAACTAAATAAAATATAATATCCTGAATGGGATCTGGAACAGAAAAAGGATACCAGAGAAAAATTAAGGAAATTTCAATAAAGTATGGACATTAGTTAATATAATATACCAACACTAGCTCATTAATTATAAAAAAATAATCATGCTAGGCCAGGTGCAGAGGCTCAAGCCTGTAATCCCAATACTTTGGGAGGCCAAGGCAGGTGGATCACTTGAGGCCAGAAGTTCAAGACCAGCCTGGCCAACATGGTGAAACCCCATCTCTACTAAAAATACAAAAATTAGCCAGGGGTGGTGGTGCGTGCCTGTAATCCCAGCTACTTGGGAGGCTGAGGTAGCAGAATCGCTTGAACTCAGGGGCCAGAGGTTGCAGTGAGCAGAGATCACACCACTGCACTCCAGTCTGGGCAACAGAGCAAGACTCTGTCTCAAAAAATAAATAAATAAGCCGGGCGCGGTGGCTCAAGCCTGTAATCCCAGCACTTTGGGAGGCCGAGACGGGCGGATCACGAGGTCAGGAGATCGAGACCATCCTGGCTAACCCGGTGAAACCCCATCTCTACTAAAAAATACAAAAAACTAGCCGGGCGACGTAGCGGGCGCCTGTAGTCCCAGCTACTCGGGAGGCTGAGGCAGGAGAATGCCGTAAACCCGGGAGACGGAGCTTGCAGTGAGCTGAGATCCGGCCACTGCACTCCAGCCTGGGCGACAGAGCGAGACTCCGTCTCAAAAAAAAAATAAAATAAATAAATAAATAAATAAATAAATAAACCACACTAATGTAAAGATAATAGTAATAGAGGAAATTGGGATATACGAGAACTCTGTGTACCGTCTTTGCAAGTTTTCTGTAAATCTCAAACTATTATAAAATAAAGCTTATTTTTAAAAAGTCTGTTATAAGCCAGGTGTAGTGGCTAATGCCTACAATCCAAGCATTTTCGGAGGCCAAAGTGGGAAGATCACTTGAGCCTAGGATTTTGAGACCAATCTGGCCAACATAGGGAGACCCTTTCTCTACAAAAATTAAAAAATTAGCCAGGCGTGGTGGTGCACGCCTGTGATCCCAGCTACTCAGGAGGCTGAGGTAGGAGGATCACTTGGACCCAGGGGGCTGAGGCTGCAGTGAGCCATGACCATGCCACTGCACTCCGGCCTGGGGTGACAGAATGAGACCCTGTCTCAAGTTAAAAAAAAAAAAAAAAAAAGGCTTATATGCCAACTGCTATGCTGAATGTTAAAGAGTATATAAAAACAAAATGTAACTACAGGGATGAATCTTGAAAACATCATACTAAATAAAAGAAACCAGTCAGAGAGGATCAAATATTATATGATTCCATTTCTGTGAAATATCCAGAAGAGCCAAATCTATGGAGAAAGGAGGTCGATTAGTGGCTGTCTGGGGCTGGAAGGTCTGGGGAGCTGGGGATGACAGCCAAGGGGTATGGAGTTTCTTTTTTTTTTTTTTTTTTTGAGACGGAGTCTCGCTCTGTCGCCCAGGCTGGAGTGCAGTGGCCGGATCTCAGCTCACTGCAAACTTTGCCTCCCAGGTTCACGCCATTCTCCTGCCTCAGCCTCCCGAGTAGCTGGGACTACGGGCGCCCGCCACCTCGTCCAGCTAGTTTTTTTGTATTTTTTAGTAGAGACGGGGTTTCACTGTGTTAGCCAGGATGGTCTCGATCTCCTGAGCTCGTGATCCGCCCGTCTCGGCCTCCCAAAGTGCTGGGATTACAAGCTTGAGCCACCGCGCCCGGCCTGGAGTTTCTTTTTTGGGATGATGTCCTCAAACTGATTGTAGTAATGGTTGTACAACTCTGTGAATATAATAAAGCTACAGAATTGCACACTTTAAATAGGTGAATTGTAGGTTATGTGAACTATATTTCAATAAAGCTATCAAAAAATGTATGCATAATCTCTGTCCTTCAGCCATTTGGATGGCTGGAGACACAGACATACATTTGTATTAAACAGCTAAGCAATATTGCAGGCATTGTATGAGGAAGTCAAAATAGGTGGTGTGAACAACAAGCATGCCTGGCAGGAAATCCAGGGGGAGATGGCTAGGAGAAATCCTTAGCTTTTGCAGTTATAGATGTTGCTGCGGATCTGCTCAATCATGAGCCCTCTTCCTAGACAATGCATATAGGCATGGATATACAAAGAGTTTGCCTACTACTTCAGGAGATTCAACAAAACTCTTATCATCACCCAAGAACCCCTATGCTAGACCAAGAGATCCTCAGAGCAAGGGTCATATCATTTTCCTCTCAGGCACATTGTAGACAATCAAGGTTTGTTTTGATGAATAAATGATAATCATTGCTACCATATATTAAGCACCCACATCTACTTTGCTGAGCACCTACCATGTGTCTAAATCATAATACCTTTACAAGATAAGCATTATTATCCCCACTTTACAGTTGAGGAAACAGATTAAGTAACCTACCCAAAGTCACACAACTACTATCGAAGCTAGCATAGGGTCTTGGGTTTCTCTGACACCAAAATCCATAATTTCCCCACTATTCTACACCTTTTCTCACATAAATGAAGGTGTTAATGCTTAGGAAATTAGAAGCAGGAAAGATAAAACTTAGGAAAAGTCTTGCAGAGGATGTGAGACTATGAAGATTGGGAAGGATGTGAATAGACAGAAGGGCAAAATGTGCAGATGATTCCAAAAGCACAATTGAATCAGGTACTAAAAGACTTTGTAAAGTATGTGTACAATATACTTAACCTAATACTCAGCATAAAAGACAGAGTAGGAAACTGGGGCCCCAGGAGAGGTCAGACCAGCTCCCCCAACTACTGGCCATGTACCTTGAAGTTAGATCAGATGACTCTAAAGTCCCTCCAGGGCTGGGATCTATTAACCACAACAAACAGAATAGAAATGAGAGTGAACAGAATGTATTTTTAAATGGGTTACTTCATATAGAAGAGGTACTGGATGGGAAAAAAAATCAAATTGAGACTGCTTTCTCATTTGAGTTGTTCAGATTTCTGAGTCTCTACAATAACTATGCATTTAATTATCTAAAAGCCAGACTTAAGAGTTGACAAATTTCTGGAAGACATTCAAGTTGTGGTATGAACTCTCCCTGTCAGCTCTGGGAAATGTGCATCCTCTCCCCTGCAATGCTTGGCATTATTTATCAGGACAATAGTAATCTATTTTGGGACTGTATCTACAATTACCCTCTCCCCCCATCAGCAAATGAAGAGCAACCCTGGCCCTGCAAGTGGAAGAGGAGGGTTGTGACGCAAGCTAATGAATGAATGAGGACACAGACGCTGCAGTGGGGTAACAAAAATACTCCCATGAGCCAGGAACCAAGCAAGGACTGCATAACTGCCAAAAAACTGAAGTCACAGGGCAAAATCTATAGCATGTGAGTAGCTTAAGATATCAGAGCCTGGGGTGGATGGTGAGAGCAGTGGGTCAGGGGTCTCTGATGTAAACAACTGAGAGCTGTTTCATGAAAGTGACAGAATATATTGTGTATTAATAAATATTATTTAAAATAGCATTGTTACTACAATTTATTGAGTACATCCTATTTGCTAGGCACTTTACGCATACTACTTGTTTTTTTAATTTTTTTTTTTTAAGAGACCAGATCTCACCGTATTGCCCATGCTGTCTCGAACTCCTTGCCTCAAGCAATCTTTCTGCCTTGGCCTCCCAAAGTGCTGGGATTACAGACAGGAGTGAGCCAGCAGGCCTGGCCCATATTATTTCAATTAATCGTTACAACAACCCTCTCTGACAGGGGCATTATTGAGATAACTGGCTCTATTTTACATATGAGAAAAAAAAAAAGAAGTTTATGTAAATTGCCCAAAGTTAGAGGTTTAGTAAGAGAAATTCAAACCCAGGTCTGCCTGAATCCAAAGTCCATCCTTTCTGTTCTTCCACACTACCTCTCAAAAAACTGATACCAATTTATACTAGTGAACTTCATAGCTAATGATAATAGCCATGAAGTTCATAGCTAATGATAATAGCCATTCAATAATCCTGCCATTTACTATGCACCTACTATATGCCAAACACCATCTCCTTTAATCCTCACAACCATTCTGTGAGGCATAGTTCTTTGTACTTTCTTTAATATAGATTTAGGGAGTACAAGTGCCATTTTGTTAAATGGATACATTGCATATTGGTGAAATCTGTTTTTATTGTAACCATCACTCAAATGATGAACATTGTAACCATTAAGTAATTTCTCATCTCTAATCTCCCTCCTACCTTCCCACCCTTCCAAGTCTCCAATGTCTATGATTCCACTCCTGTGAAGTAGATATTTCTACCGCATTTTATAGTGAGGAAATCAAAGCTCAGAAAAGTGAATTAACATGTCTAATGCACACAACTAATAAGTCATGTTCTAGCTGACCCCACAATCAGTGCTCTCTCCACCACTATATACTATATCCTATACTCCTGTTGCAAAGCAAGTCAGCTATTACATGACAGCTCTTATTTTCTTCCCTGAGATGAACAACAACATCTTGATCTACATTCCAATTTTTTTTTTTCTTTGAGACAAGGTCTTGCTCTGTCACCGAGGCTGGGGCACAGTGGCGTCATCATGGCTCACTACAACCTCGACCTCCTAGACTCAAGCCATCCTCCCGCCTCACCCTCCCAAGTAGCTGGGACTATAGATGTGCACCACTACACTTGGCTTATTTTTTCTTTGTAGAGATGGGGTTTTGCCATGTTGCCCAGGCTCTACGTTCCAAAGCTTACAATGGAGTTTACTCTCATCTTAGGCATCCTGGGAAAGCCCAGTCCCTGCCTGAGTTCATTTATCAGAAGTTTCAAATTCTTACTGGCTTTCCACTCTCAGTGCCCAGCACTACCTTCCTTTCTTTTTTTTTTTTTTTTCTTTTTCCAAGACGGAGTCTCGCACTGTTGCCCAGGCTGGAGTGCAATGGCATGATTTCAGCTCACTACAACCTCCGCCTCTCAGGTTCAAGCGATTCTCCTGCCTCAGCCTCCTGAGTAGCTGGGATTACAGGTGCCTGTCACCAAGCCTGGATAATTTTTTGTATTTTTACTAGAGACATGGTTTCACTATGTTGGCCAGGCTGGTCTCAAACTCCTGACCTCGTGATCCACCCACCTCGGCCTCCCAAAGTGCTGGGATTATAGGTGTGAGCCACTGCATCCAGCCTCACCACTACCTTTCCCATGTACACAACCAACACTAGCCTCTCTGTCCGTAACGATCCATCTGCTACTTAAATACCTCCCTAGTCAAAACTGAAACATTTTCAGACACTGCTAACTATCTGAATGTTCTCCCACACAGAAAGCCCAAACCCATCTCCTTGTAACTTCTACGGTTTGTACCTAGTTCCCCATTCTGAGATCATACAAACTAAGTTCAGTTCTTGTTTTTCATACGAGAAGTCAAATCCC
Organism: Rhinopithecus roxellana; assembly: GCF_007565055.1. Classification (NCBI taxonomy): domain Eukaryota; kingdom Metazoa; phylum Chordata; class Mammalia; order Primates; family Cercopithecidae; genus Rhinopithecus; species Rhinopithecus roxellana. The sequence goes on from NC_044563.1 coordinate 58,384,930, forward strand.
TCAAGTATTTGAAGGCAATAATCATTGCCTCCAGGTTTTCTCAAGCTCTTTTAAAAATTGTTTTTGTTGGCCAGGCGAGGTGGCACACGAATGTAATCCCAGCACTTTGGGAGGCTGAGGCAGGCAGATCACCTGAGGTCAGGAGTTCGAAACCAGTCTGGCCAGCATGGTGAAACCCTGTCTCTACTAAAAATACAAAAATTAGCCAGGCGCAGTGGTGGGCGCCTGTAATCCCAGCTACACGGGAGGCTGAGGCAAGAGAATTGCTTAAACCCAGGAGGCGGAGGTGGCAGTGAGCCAAGATTATGTCACTGCACTCCAGCCTGGGCAACAGAGTGAGACTCTGTCTCAAAAAACAAAACAAAAAAAAATGTTTTTGGTTCCAGTCTTTCCTTTAGCCATAACCTTCTAAACACATTATGTTTACTATCAAAGTCTGCCTTTGGATTGGGTCCTTATGGCTGTTAGGAGCACAAGTTTTATATCCAAACCCAAACACGAATTTGTGTTTGAATATCAGCACTTCCATTTTACTAGCTGTACAATCCTTGGAAAGTCAGCTGACCTCACATATTGTTACGGGATTTTTGGAATGTCATTTTTCCGGCCGGAAAAGTCTGTGGCCGGTGGCATCTTTGCCCAAGTTTTGCTCTGGTCAACTGGGCTTGTTTCACCCACTTGTCTTGGCAGGCTGTGCTTGGCTCATGCTACCAGCCTGGGTCCCACTCCTGCCAAGGGCAAGTCAGGCAATGGCTGGTGAGGGGTGTGTGAGTGAGCATGGGGTCTTGCCAATGTGCACCGTCAGACATGCCGGCTGCTGCAGCAGGGAGGGCAACTCCAGGTGATGGCACAGGTGCCGGCTCTCTGTGGGGCCGGACCAGGTGCACCGCAAGCAGCTTTCACAGCTGGCACTGGGGAACATGTGGTGCTCAGAAGCTTGGAGATGCCAGCAACCACAGGGCTCCAAGGAGACAGTCACAGCCCTGGCTCAGGGAACTCCCAGGTCTGGGCTCCCCGAAGGGCGGCAGCTCTTCTTTCCTTCTCTTCACCCACAACATGGTGAAAAAGGGGCACATCTCAGCCCTGTTTCTGTTGCAGCTCTTTCAGCCCTGCCATTAAACGGGTCCCAAGTTCTTGTCCTGCAACCAGAATAAATGGGGTATGCAGACAAGCAGAGGGTGAGCAAGACAAAGAAGAGCTTTATTGAGTGACAAAATAGCTCAGAGGAGGCCCTTGGAGTGGGTAGCTCCCCTCTGCAGGCAGGTCGTCTGAATGTCTTCCCAGTTCTCAGCTGAGAAAGCTCTAGAGTGGGTAGCTCCTCTCTGTAGCCAGTTGTCCCAATGTCTGCTCAGCTCTGGCTGAGCCCAAGGTTGGTTGGTTTGTTTTTTTGACAGAGTCTCACTCTTTTCACCCAGACTGAAGTATAATGGCATGATCTCACTGCAACCTCTGTCTCCCTAGTTCAAGGGATTCTCCAGCTACCTCCTAAGTAACTGGGATTACAGGCGCCCACCACCACGCTCGGCTAATTTTTTTGTATTTTTAGTAGAGATGGGGTCTCACCATGTTGTCCACGTAGGTCTCAAACTCCTGACCTCAGGCGATCTGCCTGCCTTAGCCTCCCAAAGTGCTGAGATTACAGGCATGAGCCAACACACCCAGCCTCAAAGTTTTTATGAGCCTCAGAGGGGAGGAAGTACATGTTGATTTGTCCATGGGTGGCCATGGGCAAGCCTGGAAAAGGCACCGTAAGTTCCCACTCGTGTCCACGGGACTGGCAGCCCAGGCCCAGACTTCAGGCACTCCCTGGCCTAAAAGTGGTGCCTCACCAGCAACCTGTACCCTTCTGCCCAAGAACCTGTCTGCCTCCTACTGTCAATCATGGTGCCCTGTAGGTGCCAAGGGGCACGTGCAGGCCAGTGCTGAGCTCCCTTCAGCCTCCCCTTCGGCTTCCCTCTCATGCTTGTTGGTGCCCAAAGTCCAGAGGGGGTCACAGAGGCAAGAGGCTGGCGTGTCAGCACTGCCCCGAATGTGTGTACACCTGGCCAGGCTGCGACAGGCCTGGGCTTGGCCCCAGTTTTACTCCAAGATCAGAGCTGGTGCCAACAGCAGGGAGAAGCCAGGCAGCAGAAACAGACCCCTCTGATGGCCTGCGATGGCTGGGGCAGCCTTCCTGGGCCCCACAAGAGTGCACAGATGCCTGGGTCTGCAGTCAGTTTGGGCAGCCATAACTGCACTCGGAGGAGCGGGGCTCCTGCTTGCTGCGGGGAGCAGGAGGCCCAGATCCACAGCCATGACTTGGGCACCACCCCAACTCAGAAGGGGCAGGGCTCCCACTTGTCCCTGGCTCCGGCTGCCTCCATAAAACATGCAGCCCTGGCCACACCTCCCTGCTGCAGCCAGAGTGGTGGCAGTGGCCACTGCAGATGGCCCACTGCTGCCATCAATATTAAATGATTTCATTTATATGAAATGACTAGAATAGACAAATCGTTAAGATGTAAAGATGATTAGTGGGTGCTAAGGGCTGGGAGATGGCAGTATGGAGAGTGACTATTTACGGGTAAGGAGTTTCCTTTTAGGATGGTAAAAATGTTTTGGAATTAAATAGTGAACAGTTGTACAAGTTTGTGAATATACTAAAAACCATTAAATTATCTACTTTAAAAGAGTGAATAGGCCAGGTGCGGTAGCTCAAGCTTGTAATCCCAGCACTTTGGGAGGCCGAGGCGGGCAGATCACAAGGACAGGAGATCAAGACCATCCTGGCTAACATGGTGAAACCTCGTCTCTACTAAAAAAAAATATATATATATATACAAAAAAAAAAAAAAATTAGCCAGGTGTGGTTGCGGGCGCCTGTAGTCCCAAGCTACTCGGAAGGCTGAGGGAGGAGAATGGCATGAACCCGGGAGGCGGAGCTTGCAGTGAGCCGAGATCACGCTACTGCACTCCATCCTGGGCGACAGAGCGAGACCCCATATCAAAAAAAAAAAAGAGTGAATATTATAATACATGAATTATATTTCTTAATTATTAAAAAGGTCACAAGAAAACTTTTATGACTGCTCAGACTTTCTTGGATCCTGCTGTTATACTTTTAAAAAAAATAAATTCAGAAATGAATTATAGGCACGGTGGCTCACGCCTGTAATCCCAACACTTTGGGAGGCGGAGGGGGGTGGATCACCTAAGACCAGGGTGGTCAAGACCAGCCTAGCCAACATGGTGAAACCCTGTCTCTACTAAAAATACGAAAATTAGCTGGGCATGAGCCAGGTGCAGTGACTCATGCCTGTAATCCTAGCACTTTGGGAGGTCGAGGCGGGCAGACTGGCTGAGCTCAGGAGTTCAAAACTAGCCTGGGCAACACCGTGAAGCCTCATCTTTACTAAAAAAAATACAAAAAAAAAATAGCCGGGTGTGGTGGCGGGTCCCTGTAGTCCCAGCTACTCGGGAGGCTGAGGCAGGAGATTTGCTTGAACCCGGAGGTGGAGGTTGCAGTGAGCCGAGATCACACTATTGCACTCCAGCCTGGGCAACAGAGCGAGACTCCATCCCCCAAGGAAAAAGAAAAAAAAATTAGCTGGGCGTCGTGGCGCATGCCTGTAATCCCAGTTACTCAGGAGGCTGAGGCAGGAGAATCACTTGAACTCGGGAGATGGAGGTTGCAGTGAACCGAGATCACGCCACTGCACTCCAGCCTGGGTAACAGAGTGAGACTCCATCTCAAAAAAAAGAAAGAAGAGAAGTAAATACTTGCCCTCATAACACAAGTGCTGGATGATACTTCTAAGCCAGAGCTGAGCTCCATTAAACTCAATTCCCTAACATTCTCTAGAACTTAATCCGATTTTACAATCCTGTGGTCACCATCTAAAATGTTTGTTTGTCTGACCTGATTTGATTTTTTTTTTTTTCTGAGGAAGTTTCACTCTTGTCGCCCAGGATGGAGTGCAATGCTGCGATCTCAGCTCACCGCAACCTCCGCCTCCCGCATTCAAGTCATTTTCCTGCCTCAGCCTCTTGAGTAGCTGGGATTACAGGCATGCGCCACCATGCCCGGCTAATTTTGTATTTTTAGTAGACATGGGGTTTCTCCATGTTGGTCAGGCTGGTCTCAAACTCCCAACCTCAGGAGATCCCCCTGCCTCAGCCTCCCAAAGTGCTGGGAGTACAGGCGTGAGCCACCGCACCCAGCCTTGATTTATTTAATTTTATTTATTTAGAGACAGATAGATAGTCTAGATAGATAGATAGATAGATAGATAGATAGATAGATAGATAGATAGATGGATAGATACAGGGTCTCGCTCTCTTACCCAGGCTGGAGTGCTGTAGGGCAATCACAGAGCTCGCTGCAGCCTTGGTCTCCCAGGCTCAACTGATCCTCCTACCTCAGGCTCCTGTAGCTGGGACTACAGGAGCATGCCACCACACCTGGCTAATTATTGTATTTTTTGTCGAAACAAAGTTTTGCCACGTTGCCCAGGCTGGTCTCAAACTCCTGAGCTCAAGCAATCCACCCACCTCAGCTTTCCAAAGTGCTGGGATTACCAGCCACCATGCCTGGCCTAAATATAAATCCAATCCCTTATCTCAGTTCTCACTCCCATAATACTTATCTGCATACTCTCCCTTAATCTACACCCCAGTGCTTCTCTCCCTCCCAACTTCCTCTAGGAGTTCCTCTGGAACTCCAAGTGTGTTCTCATTTCAGGGCCTTTACACATGTTCTTCTCCTTATCTGGAATATACTTTCTCTCTCTAAATCCCACTTACTCTTTAAATCTTAGTAGTCATGCAGTGTCCTCAAGAAAACTTTCGTGACTGCTCAGACTTGCTTGGATCCTGCTGCTACACAGTCATGTAGTATCCTGAATCTTCCATTTGCAGCATTTATCATAGTCAGTTAAGTAGTTATAAGTTTAATTAGTCCATCTCTTAATAAGCCCCATGGCCGGGCACAGTGGCTCATGCCTGTAATCCCAGCACTTTGGGAGACCAAGGTGGGCAGATCACCTGAGGTCGGGAGTTCAAGACCAGCCTGACCAACATGGAGAAACCCCATCTCTACTAAAAATACAAAATTAGACGGGCGTGGTAGTGCATGCCTGTTATCCCAGCTACTTAGGAGGCTGAGGCAGGAGAATCCGGAAGGCAGGGGTTGTAGTGAGCTGAGATTGCACCATTACACTCAAGCCTGGGCAACAAGAGCAAAACTCTGTCTCCAAATAAATAAATAAATACATAAGCACCATGAAGACAGGAACCTGCTACATCCCAGCATCTAGCATACACTCTGGCACACAGCAAGTGCCCAATAAATATCTGCTAATCAAATTAGTAAATCTCTCTAAACCTCATTTCCTTATCTCTGAAGAGTTTGTAAAAATATTTACCTCATAGACTTGTTGTTGACATGATTAAATTAGATAACACATGAAAAGGGCCAACAAGTACAAGCTGCATTATTAATGGTCAAATTGGTAACAATGATAATGGTGGTGGTAATTGTTTGGTTCCTCATTTGTGAAACAGTATGTGCCTTAGGGTATGACAGGTGCTGATGATAAAACCATTAACAAAATAGAAAAGCTCCTCCAGGGCCTGTGGTCTACTGGTGACCAGGAAATAGCCAACTTCTTGCTTATTCTGTGCTTTTGCACTTCCTGCCCTTCTAGATACTCTAAAATGTGTGTACTACTAGTTCATGTCTTTCAATGTCCTCTAATTCTTGTCTATTGAATGTATTAGGAGGATATTTTGTTCATATGAACTCTGTTCCACTTTAGCCTTCAAATGCTGAAATGTGAAAACATCTTATCTCTGAGATCAGTTCCCGAGGATATTCCTTCTGGGCTGACATATTAGACATAATTTGGCACACCATTAGTGATCACAGCGTCTCCCCTAACTGTACCCTTCTGGTTCAGGAGTAAGGTAATCCCTGAGAAAAAAGTGGTGATCTCAGAGTGAGTGGCATGTAGACCTGAGCTTGACACCCGTGAGCCATTCATTTTCTGTGCAAGTGATTCAATACTCATTTTCTTGGTGCATTCCAACTTCCCCAGATACCATCCTGCCATCGTGATCATCAATACACTGATCTGATAAATATCAGCATGAGTGCCTTCTCTGGTTCCACCCTGCTGAACTCCTTCTGTTGACCCAAAGAGGTACTGGCTCTATCCAGTTTTATTCTAGCAAAGCTGGGCTTCTCACTCATCTAAAATTTGAGATGAAGTTAGGCACAGAAGGGCATGTCTTTATCTCAGCAACCCAGGAGGCTGAAGTGGAAGGATCACTTGAGCTCAGAGGTTCAAGACCACCCTGGGCAACATAGTGAGACCCTATCTCAAAAATAAAATAAAATTTGAGATTATCTGCAGCCAGAAACTTCTTAGGGTCCCAAGGAAAAAGCACTGAATTAAGAGTTAGAAGTTCTAGTCCCAGCTCTACCATGTACTTACCATGTAATATCAACATTTGTTCATCCACTTATTCATTCGACATTTACCAGGTACCTACTTTAGGCCAAACACACTATAGGGTGGGTGCATATAGACAAGAATACAGTTGCAACCTGGCACAGTGGCTCACGCCTGTTATCCTAGCACTTTGGGAGGCTGAGGCAGGCGGATCACAGGAGTTTGAGACCAGCTTGGGCAACATGGCAAAAACCCCATCTCTACAAAAAAATACAAAAAATTAGCCAGGCATGGTGGCACATGCCTGTAATCCCAGCTACTCAGGAGGCTGAGGCGAGAGGATCACTTGAGCCCAGGAGGCAGAGGTTGCAGTGAACTGAGATCACTCCACTGCACTCCAGCCTGGGTGACAGAGCGAGACCCTATCTCAAAACAAAAAAAAAAAAAGAAAATATAGTTGCATACCCACAAAACTTTCTAATGAGGAAAGCAGATGCACAAATTATTTATTATCCTATGTTAGATCAGTATAACGAGCTGTACGGGTTACAAAGAAGGAAAGGTCTGACACATACGAAAGCCAGGAAAGGTTTTCATCCTGCATTTCACAGATGAGGAAAACCAAGAACATTATCATATTAGGGAGACGTAAAATACTCAGAAAAGAAAAAGCTGGCCGGGCGCGGTGGCTCAAGCCTGTAATCCCAGCACTTTGGGAGGCCGAGACGGGCGGATCACGAGGTCAGGAGATCGAGACCATCCTGGCTAACACGGTGAAACCCCGTCTCTACTAAAAATACAAAAAAACTAGCCGGGCGAAGTGGCGGGCGCCTGTAGTCCCAGCTACTCGGGAGGCTGAGGCAGGAGAATGGCCTAAACCCGGGAGGCGGAGCTTGCAGTGAGCTGAGATCCGGCCACTGCACTCCAGCCCCGGCGACAGAGTGAGACTCTGCCTCAAAAAAAAAAAAAAGAAAAAAAAAAAGAAAAAGCAGTGGGCCAGGCATGGTGGCTCACGCCTGTAATCCCAGCACTTTGGGAGGCCGAGATGGGCAGATTGCTTGAGCCCAGGAGTTCCAGACCAGCCTGGGCAAAACGGCGAAACCCTGTCTCAACAAAACGTACAAAAATTAGCCAGGCGTGGTGGCAGGTGCCTGCAGCCCCAGCAACTCGGGAGGCTGAGGTGGGAGAATCACCTGAGCCCGGGAGATCGGGGCTACAGTGAACCAAGATTGTGCTACCGCACTACAGCCTGGGCAATAAAGTGAGACCCTGTCTCAAAAAAAGAAAAGAAAAGAAAAGGTGGTGGGGTCTTAGGAGGGGTACAACTAATCTAGGTTTCGTCTGGGAGTTGTGGTTCATATCTGTTGTTATGCCCAGACCCTTTATTCCCCGAAGAAGTCCACCAGAATCCGGAGTCAAAGCCAAGCGGCAAGGATCTTTAATGCAAGTTCGAACTTGGTCCCTCTGTTTTACAACATACAAGAGGGCTCTGAATGATGCATGTGGCCGCTTTTTATAGCCCGATGCATACAGGATAGGTAAGGTTACAGAGGTACAAAGGAATTCTTTTGGTTGCAGCATTACAACTGGTAATTGGTTAATACAATTAACAGTTTTCCATTTGTTCCCGCGCTTTTAGTAAAACTACAAACGGTTGTGATCTTATCAGGGGCTCTCTAGGTGGTGTTTCTGAGATGTGTGAGGGTGGGGGGATGTGTTTGTGTTGGGCTCAGGAAGTTGGGACAAAATAGAGGATTGTGTTTGTACTGGGCCCAGGACTAAGATATGTGGCAGATACCAGTAATTAGAGCAGGACAGAGACTTTCACAACGTTTGTCCTTACAATGTCCGGAGTCTATAGATAACCTAATTAACCTAATCGGTTGGGTCCGGGGTCGATCTTTAACTAGGCTGAGGGCGCCACCCAGGCTGTCAGGGCGCCGCCCAGGCTGCTTGCCTGTGGACTTCATTTCTGCCTTTTAGTTTTTTTCATTTGATCTCTTTCACTGTAATCCCAGAACTTTGGGAGGCCAAGGTGGGAGGATTGCTTGAAACCAGGAGTTCAAGACTAGCCTGAGCTACAAGGCAAGACCCCATCTTTACTAAAAATAAAAAAATTAGCTGAGCAGCCGGGCACAGTGGCTCACGCCTGTAATGCCAGCACTTTAGGAGGCCAAGGCGGGCGGATCACAAGGTCAGGAGATCGAGCCATCCTGGCTAACACAGTGAAACCCCGCCTCTACTAAAAATACAAAAAATTAGCCAGGCGTGGTGGCAGGCGCCTGTAGCCCCAGCTACTCAGGAGACTGAGGCAGAAGAATGGCATGAACCCGGGAGGGGGAGCTTGCAGTGAGCTGAGATCACGCCACTGCACTCCAGCCTGGGTGACAGAGCGAGACTCTGTCTCAAAAAAAAAAAAAAAAAAAAAAAAAAATTAGCTGAGCATGGTGGTGTGTACCTGTAATCCCCACTACTCTTGAGGCTGAGTGAAGAGAATCACTTGAGCCCAGGAGTTCAAGAATTTAGTAAACTATGATTGCACCATTGCACTCTAGCCTGGGTGACAAAGTGAGACCCTGTCTCTAAACAAAAACAAACCCTAGGTTCCAGTCATTCATTCAAGACATCAGTATGACATTGAAGTCTCTATTATATACCAGACATGAGGCTTCCATTTCCTCATCTGCCAGGATTATCTTGTGATATTGTGAAGATCAAATGAAATTATGTAAATGAAAATTTATTAACTATAGAATAATATCAATATTCTTATTTGCATCATCCTTCATACTTTACAAAATACTCCTATCTACATTATTCTCTATAATCTCTACAGTTCCATGTGGTGGGCATCATCTGCATTTTACAGATAGGAAACACAAGCAGTGAAGTGAAATAACTTGCCCAAGGTCATAACAAGAGATAGAACTGTCTGACACAAATCCCACGACCTTCCTTATAAATGTAAAGTATTAACTAACACTTTGAGACAGACTTACATTTGGCAAATAATGACGAGGTTACCTGACTAAAGCAACTAAGGAGTAACTAAGGAGTCGGGAAGAGAACAGTGGCATCAGATGTCCAAAGGCCCTATATACCCATGTCAGATGCTGGCCTTAATGACAGATTTCCATGGGCTCTTTTCCAGGAGTTCCAGACCAGTCTGAGCAACATGGTGAAACATGGAGAACCAAATGGTTGCAAATAGTATTCCTTGATACTATTGTATTCCCTCCCTTTTAGCATTTCTTGCAACCAAGGCAAATCAAGGAGTGTAGTCACCAGTGTGACCATCTTTAACAATGGAATTTTGAAACTTTCTGAATTTTTTTTTTCTATTATCTTGGCACCATATTTGGCCAAATTCTTACAAACTGGCTCAGGTGAACAAGTGAATTGTTTCATAAAGGATGAAGTGAGGCGTGGGCCCTTACACATTCAAGGGCAGCCCCAAGGTAACCATAGGTAGATCCATGAGCTGCAATGACCATGCTGATCTATGAATCATGGAAATATAGTCTCCACAATTAATGCCAAAATAAAATTTTAATATAAATTGCTAAAATGAGCCATTAATCTAAGCAGCATGATACAACTGAAAGAGCACAAATGAAATCTGTTAAATCTCTTAAGGGAATAGGAGAAAGTCAAGGAACACATTTATAGTGGTTCATACGGTTTTATGACAGTCACTTAAATAAGGTTTTGGAAACGAAAATGTAGTTAATTTGCGGGGTGCGGTGGCTCTCGCCTGTAATCCCAGCACTTTGGGAGACCGAGGCAGGGCATATCACGTGGTCAGGAGTTCGAGACCAGCCTGGCCAACACAGTGAAACTCTGTCTCTACTAAAAATACAAAAATTAGCCAGGCATGGTGTCGCGCGCCTGTAGTCCCAGCTACTCGGGAGGCTGAGGCAGCAGAATGGCTTGAACCCGGAAAGCGAAGGTTGTGATGAGCCAAGCAGCCTGAGCAAGAAAGAAAAGGGAGGGGAGAGGGGAGGGGAGGGGAGGGGAGAGGGGAGGGGAGGGGAGAGGGAGGGGGAGGGGAGGGGAGGGGGGAGGGATGGGGAGGGCAAGGGAGGGGAAGGGAAGGGGGTAGGGAGGGGGAGGAGGAATGGGAGGGGAGGGAAGGGAGGGGAGGGAGGGAGGGAGGGGAGGGGGAGGAAGGGAGGTGGAGGGGAGGGGAAGGGAGGAGGAGGGGAGGGGAAGGGAGGGGAGGGGAGGGGAAGGGAGGGAGGGGGAAGGGAAGGGAGAAGGGAGGGAAGGGAGGGGAAGGGAGCGGGGAAAGGAGGGGAAGGGAGGGGGGGACGGGAGGGGAGGGGAGGAACGAAAACGTAGTTTATTACTACTCTTTCCTTATTACCAGGTAGCTTCACATCCTCATCAGTTCAGCAAGTCAAAACTGCATTCTTAGAAAAAATTCTGGAAGTTGATAACTAAATGCAAATATAAAATGACCTGCCCAAGGTCATAGAGTTAATCGGGACCGTATCCTGGGGTGATTCCCATCGCAGAGCTCTCCCTTTTCCAGGCACTGGGTGGAGAGAGTGGCGTGTGGTGTGGGGATGGCACGGCTCGGCTCCGCAGAGTTCGCCCCGGGTGGAAAGGAATCTGCTCAGTCCCTTCAACGCCAGGCAGCCGCATGTGCTGCTGGGAAGGACCTTGGGCGCCCCAGTGTCTCATCCCCGGATGTCCCCGCGCCGCCACCACCCCGCTATGCACCCTCCACCATCTCACCGAGCCCCGCGTGCGTAGAATTTACGTTACCTTTTCCAAGGTTCCGCTCATCCTTTGCTACTGCGCGGCCTCTAGCTGTGCAAACCGAAGACCCGCACCTGCAGCGCGTTCCCAGGGCGTCTGAAAACACTGACGAAACGGCCTTGACTAGGTGCAGCAACAATATCCCACCGAGACTCACTCAACTTCCGCATCATTTTAGTTCCGGAAGCTTCTGAAATTCAGCGTCTAGAAATTCTCCTGCTTTCCGCCCTCACTCAGGTTGTCACATTCACTGCTGCTTCTCCAGGCAGAATTAATTACCATCTCTGTGTTACCCCAGTACTTAGCACACATTTCTGATTTTTCACTTACAATATTATACACTAATGATTTGTTACCACCTCTGTATTTGAAAGTTCTTAAAAGACTGAGATCCTGTCTGATTAATTCCTTTCAGCGTCTAGCACAGATCTTTTTGTGTGTGTGTGTGTGTGTGTGTGTGTGAAACGGAGTCTCGCTCTGTTGCGCAGGCTGGAGTGTAGTGGCATGATCTCAGCTCACCGCAACCTCCGCCTCTCTGGTTCAAGCAATTCTCCTGTCTCCAAGTAGCTGGGATTATAGGCACGCGCCCCCACGCACGCCTAATTTTTGTATTTTTAGTAGAGATGGGGTTTCTCCATGTTTGTCGGGCTGGTCTTGAACTCCCGACCTCAGGTGATCCGCCGGCCTCGGCCTCCCAAAGTGCTAGGATTACAAGCGTGAGCCACCGGGCGGGACCAATCATCTCTTAAATTGAGGTTAGAAGTCATATTTCCACGTCCGTGCTAGATGCTGGAATAAATTAATCAATAATAAAAATAATTAATTTATTAAAATATTAGTTTCTCAGTCCTTGAGAAACTCAATCAAAATAATAGTAAAAAATAATTAGTATCTAGTAACAAATAATTAGTATCTAGTATGGTAAGTGAAATACCAGAATTGTGTGCAAAGTACTGAGGTAACACAGATATGACAATTAATTATGCTTGGAAATATAATGGACCAGCCATAGCTCCTCCAGTACAGTGATTGATTGTTGCCTAATAAATGCTACTGGGGTTTTAGAAGTGAAATTTTAAATAAGAAAAAAAAAAAATCGAGCCGGGCGCGGTGGCTTAAGCCTGTAATCCCAACACTTTGGGAGGCCAAGACGGGCGGATCACGAGGTCAGGAGATCGAGACCATCCTGGCTAACACGGTGAAACCCCGTCTCTACTAAAAAATACAAAAAACTAGCCGGGCGAGGTGGCGGGCGCCTGCGGTCCCAGCTACTCCGGAGGCTGAGGCAGGAGAATGGCGTGAACCCGGGAGGCGGAGCTTGCAGCGAGCTGAGATCGGGCCACTGCACTCCAGCCTGGGCGATAGAGCGAGACTCCGTCTCAAAAAAAAAAAAAAAGGCCGGGTGCGGTGGCTCAAGCCTGTAATCCCAGCACTTTGGGAGGCCGAGACGGGCGGATCACGAGGTCAGGAGATCAAGACCATCCTGGCTAACATGGTGAAACCCCGTCTCTACTAAAAATACAAAAAACTAGCTGGGCGACCTGGCGGGCGCCTGTAGTCCCAGCTACTCGGGAGGCTGAGGCAGGAGAATGGTGTGAACCCGGGAGGCGGAGCTTGCAGTGAGCTGAGATCCGGCCACTGCACTCCAGCCTGGGCGACAGAGCGAGACTCCGTCTCAAAAAAAAAAAAAAGAAAAAAAAAATCAATCAAATGCTAGTATGTGCCAGGCGGTTCTTTATGGGTTCATTCAGTCTTTCCAATAACCCTATGAGGCTGAGGATCACTATACCCATCTCACAGATGAGGAATGGAGACAGGAAGAAGGTACCTAGTTAACATAATGTTATATAAGTGGTGAGCTGTTTCATTTCAGGGCCTGTGCTTCATCTGTTTTATGGGATTGTGACTATAGGTTTGCAAAAGGGCAGGTTGGCAGCCAGAGAGTGTCTTTCCTCGTCTAGTCCAGGTAAATACAATCTAATAAGATACATGGCCGGGTGCGGTGGCTCATGCCTGTAATCCGAGGACTTTGGGAGGCCAAGGCAGGCGGATCACAAGTTTGAGACCAGCCTGAGCAAAATGGTGAAACTCTATCTCTACTAAAAATACAAAAATTAGCCGGGCGTAGCGGTGCATGCCTGTAATCCCAGCTACTCAGGAGCCTGAGGAAGGAGAATCGCTTGAACCCGGGAGGCAGAGCCTGCGGTGTGCTGAGAGGGCGCCATTGCACTCCAGCTTGGGCCACAGAACAGGACTCCGTCTGGGAAAAAAAAAAAAAAAAAAAAAGATACAAATCCATCTTCACATTAATACACTCTCTGGGTTAAGTAAGGAAAAAGGAAAAAGAAGGAAGAAGGAGACGGTTAGTCCTTTGTATGAAGATACAAGGATTCCCAAAACAACTAGAATTTTTTTTTTTTTCAAAACAGAGTCTCGCTCTGTCACCCAGGCTGGAGTGCAGTGGCCCCATCTCGGCTCACTGCAGCCTCTGCCTCCCGGGTTCATGCCATTCTCCTACCTGAGCGTCCCAAGCAGCTGGGACTACAGGCGCCTGTCACTACGCCTGGCTAATTTTTTGTATTTTTAGTGGAGATGGGGTTTCACCGTGTTAGCCAGGATGGTCTCAATCTCCTGACCTCGTTGTCAGCCTGCCTTGGCCTCCCAAAGTGCTGGGATTATAGGTGTGAGCCACCGCGCCCAGCCAACAATTAGAATATTTTTAAAGGTCAAGAATCTAGAACCCAAAAGGGAGCTGAAATTAGCATATATAAATATAAACGCACCTTAGCAATATCCATGAACGTACTGGAATGGATATTATTGTTGCCAAGCTCTGTTGCTGATGTTATATGTTATAAAGGAATGCCTTTACTGAGCTTCCCAGAGGGACACTTTCATATAGATGTAAGCAGAAATCCCTGCATATCTAACATTCAGTAGCTTCTCTGGCTTATTTTGTCTTCAGCCTCTAAAAATAGAGCCTCCCACCCATTTGGGGAAACCAAGACAGCTCAACACAGGCTGCTTTCCAGGTACCAAGTTCTTCTTTTTACTTCATCCTTCTATAAACCATGAACTTCCCAAGGTCAAGGATATGTATACCTTATTCATATTTGATTGTTTTTTCGTTGTTGTTTTGAGACAGGGTCTTGCTCTGCTGCCCAGGCTGGAGTGTAGTGGTGTGATCATAGATCACTGTAACCTCAAACTTGTGGGCTCAAGCGATTCTTCTGCCTCAGCCTCCTGAGTATCTGGGACTACAAAGGTATACAATCAAGCTCAGCTTTTGTATGTATTTATTTTGCAGAGAGGGGGTTTTGCTATGTTACCCAGGCTGGTCTCGAACTCTTGACCTGAAGTGATCCTCCCATCTTAGCCTCTCAAAGCACTGGGATTATAGGCATGTGCCACCACACCTGGCCAATACCTTATTCATCTTTGTATCTCCAGCATCTAGTCCAGGGCCCAGCCCATGGAATATGCATCTGGTGAACTGAATTGAAAGCTCCGTCTTCTTTCTCTTTTCTCCTACCTATAACCCATTTCTACAATGATATTTCTTGTCTACTTCTTCACAAACAGCATAGTAGACACACAGAGATGGGAGAATGTGCATAGAATATGGGCTCAAATTCATTCCTGCCCCTGCCATTTACTCACTGTGTGGTTTTGAAAAAGAGTGGTGAATGTTTAGGGGACTTCAAGTTTGGCTGAAATTTAGAGAGAAAACTATTGAGAAAAGAGATTAGAGAGGCAGGATAGAGTCAAATTGTAAAATGTCAGACCAAAGAGCTGGAGAGACTTTGACCAATCAGGAGCCAGTTAAGAGTGGAAAAGTAGAGAAGAGAACAGAGCCAGGGAGTCCAGCCGGAAGACTAAAGTGGCAATGTAAGTGACAAGGAGGAGTGTCTAAGTTAAGGCACTGATAGAGATGGAGAGGAATCAATATGAGAGATATTAAGGCGATAGAATGGGCAGACTTTGGTGACTGATTAGATGTGAGAAGTAAAGGACATTCTAAGTTATAATCTGAGATGAATACGGAGCATCAGTCTAAAACTAGGTACCAGATAAGCGAATTTCCCATTCTCCCAGGCATGTGACTGCTCCTGTCCCTCTCTTTATTGCCCAGAAGACCCTTTGGCTATCAGCCTAGAGGCTCACCAAATGCCTTCTGACCTCTCTAGTGGGAGATAGAGAAGGAAAGGGCTGGAGCATGTGAATGCCACCTGAAAAAGGCTTCCTGAAGTCAATGCTTTTGGGCCTAAATTCTGGATAGTTTTGTCCTTCATGGTGAGTGGATATCAGAAGAAAGGCAGCTATGACTGTAGGGCTAAGAAAGAGAGAACCAAATAGTAATTTGTGATCGCTTCATTCTATTTATTTATTTTATTTTTATTTTTATTTTTTTGAGACAGAGTCTCACTCTGTTGCCCAGGCTGGAGTGCAGTGGCATGATCTTGGCTCACCGCAACCTCCACCTCCTGGTTCAAGCGATTCTCCTGCCTCAGCCTCCTGAGTAGCTGGGACTACAGGCGCCCACCACCATGACCAGCTAATTTTTATATTTTTAGTAGTAACGGGGTTTCCCCATATTGTCCAGGCTAGTCTCGAACTCCTGCCCTTGTGATCTGCCCACCTTGGCCTCCCAAAGTGCTGGGATTACAGGAGTGAGCCACTGTGCCCGGCCACGATCACTTAACTTTAAAATGATTTTGACAAATCCCTTTCTCTCCCTCCTCCAGGCCTTTTTTTTTTTTTTTTTTTTTTGAGATGAAGTTTCACTCTTGTTGCCCAGGCTGGAGTGCAGTGGTGCAATCTCAGCTCATTGCAACCTCCGCCTTCCTGTTTCAAGCGCTTCTCCTGCCTCAGCTTCCCGAGTAGCTGAGATTACAGGCACCCGCCACCACACCTGGCTAATTTTTGTATTTTTAGTAGAGACAGGGTTTCACCATGTTGGCCAGGCTGGTCTCAAACTCCTGACCTCATACACCGCCTGCCTTGGCCTCCCAAAGTGCTGGGATTACTGGTGTGAGCCACCACACCTGGCCTTTTTTTTTTAAGACAAGGTCTCACTCTGTCACCCACACTGGAGTACAGTGATACAATCATGGTTTAATGTAGCCATGACCTCCCAGGCTCGAGCAATCCTCCCACCTCGGCCTTGGAAAATGCTGGAATTACAGTCATGAGCCATTTATGATATCTGGACCTTGGAGAGCAGCAACACAAAAGATTCTTCCTAGTCTATAAGAAAAGGGTTTTTTAAAAATAGATAGGGTCTTACTATGTTGCCCAGGCTGGACTCGAAATACTGGGCTTAAATGATCCTTCCACCTCAGCCTTCCTAGTAGCTGAGACCCCAGGTGCACCCCACCATACCCCACCTCTATGCCATTTCTTATGCTGCTATCAGAGTACTATTTCTTTTCTTTTTTTTTTTTTTTTTTTGAGACAGAGTCTCGCTCTGTCACCCAGGCTGGAGTGCAGTGGCCAGACCTCAGCTCACTGCAAGCTCCGCCTCCCAGGTTCACGCCATTCTCCTGCCTCAGCCTCCTGAGTAGCTGGGACTACAGGCGCCGCCACCTCGCCCGGCTAGTTTTTTGTATTTTTAGTAGAGACGGGGTTTCACCGTGTTAGTCAGGATGGTCTCGATCTCCTGACCTTGTGATCCGCCCATCTTGGCCTTCCAAAGTGCTGGGATTACAGGCTTGAGCCACTGCGCCCGGCCCAGAGTACTATTTCTAAACATAAATATGACCATGTCACTTTTCTGCCCAAGGTTGTTTAATGCCCTTCACACACTGCCTGTAGCAGTGCTGTCCAGCAGAACTGTCTGCAAATATGTGAATGTTCTATATCTGCTCTAATAGATAGCTACCAACCATAAGTGGCTACTGAGCACTTGAAGTGCGACTAGTGTGACTTAGAAACTGGATTTTAGGGCAGGGCACAGTGGCTGACGCCTGTAATCCCAGCACTTTGGGAGGCCAAGGCAGGCGGATCACGAGGTCAGGAGATCGAGACCATCCTGGTTAACACGGTGAAATTCCGTCTCTACTAAAAATACAAAAAAAAAAATTAGCTGGGCGTGGTGATGGGCGCCTGTCGTCCCAGCTACTCGGGAGGCTGAGGCAGGAGAATGGCGTGAACCTGAGAGGCGGAGCTTGCAGTGAGCGGAGATCGCACCACTGCACTCCAGCCTGGGCGACAGAGAGAGACTCCATCTCAAGAAAAAAAAAGAAAAGAAACTGGATTTTAATTTAATTATAATGTAAATAACCACATGTGGCTAGTGGCTCCTTATACTGGCTATGGGATCAGGCCCAGACTCCTAAAAACCAAGTCCTTTGCTCTCTATTTCCCACCTACCTATCTAGCCTTATTTCCACCCCCACTTTTTTTTTTTTTTTTTTTTTTTTTGAGACAGAGTCTTGTTCTGTCACCAAAGCTGAAGTGCAGTGATGCGATCTTGCTCACTGCAACCTCAAACTCCTGGGCTCAAGCAATTCTCTCACCTCAGCTTCCCAAGTAGCTGGGACTATAGGCACATACCATTGTGCCCAGCTAATTTATTTTTATTTTTATTTTATTTTTATTTTTATTTTTGTAGAGATGAGGTCTCACTTTGTTACTCAGGCTGGTCTCGAACTCCTGGGCTCAAACATCCTCCCATCTCAGCCTCCCAAAGTGCTGGGATTACAGGTGTGAGCCACTGAGCCTGGCTGGCCTTTCCACCCTTTTCTTTTCTTTTTTTTTTTTTGAGACAGAGTCTTGCTCTGTCCCTCAGGCTGGAGTGCAGTGGCACGATCTCGGCCCACTGCAAGCTCTGCCTCCCGGGTTCACGCTGTTCTCCTGCCTCAGCCTCCCGAGTGGCTGGGACTACAGGCACCTGCCACCACGCCCGGCTAATTTGTTTGTATTTTTTGTAGATTCGAGGTTTCACCATGTTAGCCAGGATCGTCTCGATCTCCCGACTTGATGCACCTGCCTCAGCCTCCCAAAGTGCTGGGATTACAGGCGTGAGCCACCATGCCCAGCCCTTTCCACCATGCCCGGCCCTTTCCACCCTTTTCAACGCAAATATTACTCCATAGCCAATATTAAATCCTGTAATTCTCCAATCATAATACTCTCTATCACACCTCCCTGCCTTTGCTCCTGCAATATTTCTGTTGAAATGACCTTTCTTTACTCATTCACCTGGAAAACTCCTACTCTTCTTTCCAGACACAAGTCAAATGTTACCTTTCCTGTATAGCCATTTCCAATGACTCTGCAGGAATAATGTGGTCCCTCCTCTGCACTTCCACAGCTCATTTCTCATGCTGTCAACACAATGTATTGTCACTATTTGTTCACTTATGTATCTTCTCCACTAGATCTCCACCGGATTCACTATAGCACTTTCAGAGGAATATTGTTTATTTTTCTTTCTATCCTCAGCATTTGCCACAGGTCATAGAACATAATGAAGCGCCAACAAATGTTGAATGACATAATGAATATGTGAATATTTTTAAAGTTCCTAGAAGTAAATATGGATTTTAGATTTTTATAATATCTTGCATCACAAAAAAAGCATTGAGTACTTTGCCTTTCTGGTTATTATTTTTATGAGCTAGCCTTCCTTTAAAGCTTAAAAAAAAAAAAAACTGTCCTGATTCTCAGCACAACCACATCAGAGAATGCCTTAGGGAGCAAGAAAATAAAGGGAGGCCCTTTAGAAAAACTATGTTTGATCTCTGGTTAAACTTCCTTTCAAGTAATAATTTCTTTTTTTTTTTTTTTTTTTTTTTTGAGACGGAGTTTTGCTCTGCGGCCCAGGCTGGAGTGCTGTGGCCGGCTCTCAGCTCACTGCAAGCTCCGCCTCCCGGGTTCACGCCATTCTCCTGTCTCAGCCTCCCGAGTAGCTGGGACTACAGGCGCCGGCCTCGTCGCCCGGCTAGTTTTTTTTGTATTTTTTAGTAGAGACGGGGTTTCAGCGTATTAGCCAGGATGGTCTCGATCTCCTGACCTCGTGATCCGCCCGTCTCGGCCTCCCAAAGTGCTGGGATTACAGGCTTGAGCCACCCCGCCCGGCCTCAAGTAATAATTTCATGGTCACCTATTATAAAAAGTTTCCAGGGCCGGGCGCGGTGGCTCAAGCCTGTAATCCCAGCACTTTAGGAGGCCGAGACGGGCGGATCACGAGGTCAGGAGATCGAGACCATCCTGGCTAACACGGTGAAACCCCGTATCTACTAAAAATACAAAAAAGAAACTAGCCGGGCGCGGTGGCGGGAGCCTGTAGTCCCAGCTACTCGGGAGGCTGAGGCAGGAGAATGGCGGGAACCCGGGAGGCGGAGCTTGCAGTGAGCTGAGATCCGGCCACAGCACTCCAGCCCGGGCAACAGAGCAAGACTCCGTCTCAAAAAAAAAAAAAAAAAGAGTTTCCCATAGTGCCAAAAAGTTCTAATCTATGACTTAAGTGAAAATATATACCTTACTACCTCAAACTGAAAACTATTTTAGCTTCAGTGGAAGTTTTCTGCTTCTATTTTTTGGTATGGTTTTGATACAAAGAAAATCATACTTAAAAGAAAAAAATATATATAAAACTCCAGAAGTGGAAGAGGACTGGCTACCTAGGAAAAGCCAGAAAGAGATGGGCTGACACCCTAGCCTGAACTTTACCAGGACTTTTCTCCTTGTGCAGGGCTGGGCTGAGTGAGTGGGAATTACCTAACCCTAGAGAGAGGGTGAAAAGATGATGAAAGAGGCTGCAAGAGGGAAGCTCAACTGTTTAGTAAGATCACAGAAGCCCATAGGAAGGGGCAGGGCACTGTGGCTGACACCTGTAATCTCAGCACTTTGGGAGGCCAAGGTAGCAGAAAAATTTAAAAATTAGCTGGGCATGGTGGTGCCACCTGTAGTCCTCGCTACTTGGGAGGCTGAGGCTAGAGCACTGCTTTAGCTTAGGAGTTCAAGGCTACAGTGAACTAGGATGGCATCACTGTGCTCCAGCTGAGGGACAGAGGCAGATTCTGACCCTTTTTTTTTTTTTTTTTTTCGGACAGAGTCTCACCCTGTCTGGAGTGGTGTGGTGCAACCTCGGCTCGCTGCAACCTCCACCTCCCGGTTTCAAGCGATTCTCCTGCCTCAGCTTCCCGAGTAGCTAGGATTACGGGTGCCCACCACCACACCAGGCTAATTTTTGTAGTTTTAGTAGAGACAGGGTTTCACCATGTTGGCCAGGCTAGTCTCAAATTCCTGACCTTTGGTGATCCATCCGCCTTGGCCTTCCAAAATGCTGGGATTACAGGCGCAGGCATGAGCCACCTTGCCTGGTCCAGACTCTGACTCTTAAGAAAACAAAAAACGACGGAGAGGGTACAGAGAACCACTCACCAGGTAGTTAGGTGTGCAACTTAAACAATAATCTTTCCAGAAGCCCAAAACCCGTGTTCTGGTTGGTCCAGCTCTGGGAGAGTACCTCCTGCACAGAGCTCCTCCAGCAGAGGGATACTGTGACACCTGACAGGCTATCCTTATCCACCTCTTCCCAACACTTTCAGGTTGGTCTGCACTGAACCACTTGTTATCGCAAACGTGTTACTCAACGTAAGAAAACTTTTCGGCCAAGTGTGGTGGCTCACACCTATAATCCCAGCACTTGGGGAGGCTGAGGCAGGAGGATTGCTTGAGCCCAGAAGTTTGAGACCAGCCTGGGCTATAGTGAGACCCACACCTCCACAAAACAAAGCACTTTTCTTTTTTTTTTTTTTTTTTTTTGAGATGGAATCTTGCTGTGTCGCCCAGGCTGGAGTGCAGTGGCTGGATCTCGTCTCACTGCAAGCTCCGCCTCCCAAGTTCACGCCATTCTCCTGGCTCAGCCTCCTGAGTAGCTGGGACTACAGGCGCCTGCCACCTCGCCCAGCTAGTTTTTTGTATTTTTTAGTAGAGACAGGGTTTCACCGTGTTAGCCAGGATGGTCTCGATCTCCTGACTTCGTGATCTGCCCGTCTCAGCCTCCCAAAGTGCTGGGATTACAGGCTTGAGCCACCGCGCCCAGACAACAAAACACTTTTCTTATGGAAAAGTTCTGTGGGTTGCTGCTGTCCATGGCCTAAATATCACACGTGTACTGGAAAACAGAAACAGAAAAACCCTAATTCCACTCTAGCAAACCACTCATAACCTCTAGTGTAATTATCCTGCCTGGCAGCCTGGGATTAGGAGACACGGGTGCAAATTTTACAAAATCAAAATGTGGAGGTAGTTTTTGAAATACATTATTTGGAGAATAGTAATAACTCCTTGACCTAATGAGATAGGCGCTTCTGACCTTTATCTCCAACTATCTGTTCTATCTCTTCATTTGAATGCCCCTCCTCTTTACCTCCACATGTACTAGCCAAGGTCCATTTTCATTATCTCCCATCTGAACTATTGTGCCGGCATAAGTAATTGGTGTGCCAGTCTTTAGTCTCATTCCTATTCCAGTTTATTTCCAAAAACAGCTTTCTTGAAGCATATTTCATGGAGATCATGATTTAAAAAGCAAAACAAACAAAAAACCTTCAATACAGCCGGGTGCACAGGCTTACGTCTGTACTCCCAACACTTTGGGAGGCCAAGGTAGGAGGATCCCTTGGGGCCAGGGTTTTGTGGTTACAGTGAGCTATGATCACACCACTGTACTCTAGCCTGGTGACAGAGAGAGACTTTGTCTTCAAAAAAATTAAGAAATAATAAATGTAGGCCAGACACAATGACTCATGCCTATAATCCCAGCACTTTGGGAGACCAAGGCAGAAGGATTGCTTGAGCCCAGGAGTTTGAGACCACCCAAAGTAACATGGCAAAATCCTGCCTCTACCAAAATATAAAAATAAAAATTAGCTATATGTGGTGGTGCATACGTATTTTCCCAGCTATTTGGGAGACTGAGGATGAGAGGATCACTTAAGTCTGGGAGGCTGAGGCAGCAGTGAGCTGTGATTGTGCCACTGCACTCCAACCTTGGTGACAGGGGGAGACTTTATCTCAAAATAATGATATTAATATGCCAGGCACAATGGCTCATGCCTGTAAATCCAGCACTTTCGGAGGCTGAGGTGGGTGGATCACTTGAGGTCAGGAGTTCAAGACCAGCCTGGTCAACATGGTGAAACACCATCTGTACTAAAAATACAAAAAAATTAGCTGGGCATTGTGGCATGTGCCTGTATTCCCAGCTACTCAGGAGGCTGAGGCAGGAGAATCGCTGGAACCTCCTCCTCGCCCAGGCTGGAGTGCAGTGGTGCTATCTCGGCTCACTGCAAGCGCCGCCTCCCGGGTTCACGTCATTCTCCTGCCTCAGCCTCTGGAGTAGCTGGGACTATAGGCACCTGCCACCACGCCTGGCTAATTTTTTGTATTTTTAGTAGAGATAGGGTTTCACTGTGTTACCCAGGATGGTCTCAATCTCCTGACCTCGTGATCTGCCCGCCTTGGCCTCACAAAGTGCTGGGATTACAGGCGTGAGCCACCGCGCCTGGCCGGCATTTACAGCTTTCATGATCTGTCTCCACTTTACCATTCAGCCGTTCCTATTCACATGCGCATTGCACATACAGCACTGATAATTGTTCAACACAGTTTCCTATACCTCCTTTATAGACCTTGTAATTTGTTTTATAGTTGTTTGAAGATGTGTTTTTTCAGACTACCAGAAAACGCTCCTTGATTTTCGGATCCTTGTCTGATCCCACTCTGTGTTTTTCTCAACATCTTTTTAGCATCTACACATTGTAGGTACCAGAAATAATTTGTGGATGAAGATTGGGCTTGCTGAAGAATACTAAGAACTTTGGCTCTAAGTTTTTGATCAAAATAGAGATGATTGTCATGATTAGCAACTCCTGTTTTAGCCCCTGAGAGCCTTTTCTTCAAAGAAAGTGGGGAGGCATAATTAACTGAAACATTTGAAAAATACAGAAAAGTGAAAACAACAACAGCAAAAATCAACACCATCCAGCTGGGCGCGGTGGTTCACGCCTGTAATCCCAGCACTTTGGGAGGCCGAGGCGGGTGGATCACAAGGTCAGGAGATTGAGAACATCCTGGCCAACATGGTGAAACCCCTTCTCTACTAAAAATACAAAAACTAGCAGGGCGTGGTGGCAGGCGCCTGTAGTCCCAGCTACTGGGGAGGCTAAGGCAGGAGAATGGCATGAACCCGGGAGGCGGAGCTTGCAGTGAGCTGAGATCCGGCCACTGCACTCCAGCCTGGGCGACAGAGCGAGACTCCGTCTCAAAAAAAATAAAAAATAAAAAAAATCAGCACCACCCAAAGACAGCCAGGATGTTAACATTTCATTATGTTTCTCCTTCTTCATGTCTTTCATTTTTTTTTTTTTTTTTTTTTTTTTTTTTTTGAGACGGAGTCTCGCTCTGTCGCCCAGGCTGGAGTGCAATGGCCGGATCTCAGCTCACTGCAAGCTCCGCCTCCCGGGTCCACGCCATTCTCCTGCCTCAGCCTCCCTAGTAGCTGGGACTACAGGGGCCTGCCATCTCGCCCGGCTAATTTTTTGTATTTTTTAAGTGGAGACGGGGTTTCACTGTGTTAGCCAGGATGGTCTCGACCTCCTGACCTTGTGATCCGCCCGCCTCGGCCTCCCAAAGTGCTGGGATTACAGGCTTGAGCCACCGCGCCCAGCCCATGTCTTTCATTTTTAAAAATTTATTTATTTATTTATTTGAGATGGAGTCTTGCTCTGTCCCCAGGCTGGAGTCCTGTCCACCACACCTGGCTAATTTTTTTTGTATTTTTAGTAGAGACGGGGTTTCACAGTGTTGGCCAGGATGGTCTCGACCTCCTGACCTTGTGATCCGCCCGCCTCGGCCTCCCAAAGTGCTGGGATTACAAGCGTGAGCCACCGCGCCCAGCCAATTTTTGTATTTTTAGTAGAGATGGAGCTTTGCCATGTTGGCCAGGCTGGTCTCGAACTCCTGACCTCAGGTGATCCGCCCACCTCGGTCTCCCAATGTGCTGGGATTACAGATGTGAGCCACCACGCCCAGCCTACGTCTTTTATTTATTTATCATTATTATTTTTTGAGACAAGGTCTTGCTCTGTTGCCAGGCTGAAATGCAATGGCACGATCATAACTCACTGCAGCTTTAACCTCCTGGGCTTAGGCGCTCCTCCTGCCTCAGCCTCAGCCTCTTAAGTAGCGGGGAATACAGGTGCATGATACTACACCCAGCTAATTTTTATTTTTTTTTATTTTTTATTTTTTTTGAGACGGAGTCTCGCTCTGTCGCCCGTGCTGGAGTGCAGTGGCCGGATCTCAGCTCACTGCAAGCTCCGCCTCCCGGGTTCACGCCATTCTCCTGCCTCAGCCTCCGGAGTAGCTGGGACTACAGACGCCCACCACCTTGCCTGGCTAGTTTTTTGTATTTTTTTTAGTAGAGATGGGGTTTCACCTTGTTAGCCAGGATGGTCTCAGATCTCCTGACTTTGTGATCCGCCCGTCTCGGCCTCCCAAAGTGCTGGGATTACAGGCTTGAGCCACTGCGCCCGGCCCTAATTTTTAAATTTTTTGTAGAGATAGGGTCTCACTATGTTGCCCAGGCTGGTCTCAAACTCTTGGGTTCAAGTGACCCTTCTGCCTTGGCCCCCCAAAGTCCTGGGATTACAGACTTGAGCCACTGTGCCTGAACCCTTTTATCTTTAGTGTTTTTATCTATGTATGTATGTATTTATGTATGTATTTTTTTTTTGAGACAGAGTCTCACTCTGTCGCCCAGGCTGGAGTGCAGTGGCGTGATCTCAGCTCACTGCAAGCTCCGCCTCCCAGGTTCACGCCATTCTCCTGCCTCAGCCTCCCAAATAGCTGGGACTACAGGTGCCTGCCACCACGCCCAGCTAATTTTTTGCATTTTTACTAGAGACAGGGTTTCACCGTGTTAGCCAGGATGGTCTGAATCTCCTGACCTATTGATCTGCCCGCCTCGGCCTCCCAAAGTGCTGGGATTACAGGCATGAGCCACCACACCCAGCCTTATTTATTTTATTTTATTTATTTAATAGAGATGGGGTCTGGCTATGTTACCCGGGCTGGTCTTGAACTCCTAGGCTCAAGTGATCCTCCCTCTTCTGCCTCCTGAAGTACTGGAATTACAGGCATGAGCCACCGCACCTAGTCCTATAATGGTCTTAGATTTCATTGTTCTGCCATACATTGTTAATGGTCCAATTAGAGAACAATTGCATGGTTATTTCCATTTTACAGATGATGAAACTGAGACTCAGTTCAGATGAATAAATTATCCATTAAGTCTGGCTGCAAGAAAACCAGACCTTCCAACTTTGTTGTGGTCCCTACCCTTTTCTTGAATATGAAACCACCCTCTTTTTGAATCCCATCTCTTTCTGAAACTGGACTGCTTAGCATCTCAGGGCCCTCCAACATGCCAATTTTTATAATGAAATGCGCAACAAACTTTTACCCTAAACTACTTGAGATAACCTGCTCCTTACCACCAAAATAACTAAATTCTTCATTTAAAACAAGTCACTCTGGCCGGGCGCGGTGGCTCAAGCCTGTAATCCCAGCACTTTGGGAGGCCGAGACGGGTGGATCACGAGGTCAGGAGATCGAGACCATCCTGGCTAACACAGTGAAACCCCGTCTCTATTAAAAAATACAAAAACTAGCCGGGCGAGGTGGCGGGCGCCTGTAGTCCCAGCTACTCAGGAGGCTGAGGCAGGAGAATGGCGTGAACCCGGGAGGCGGAGCTTGCAGTGAGCTGAGATCCGGCCACTGCACTCCAGCCTGGGCGACAGAATGAGACTCCGTCTCAAAAAAAAAAAAAAGAAAAACAAGTCACTCTGAGTTGATAATGCTGTTTTGCGATAAAAACTCTTCTGGCCTTAAGAAGGACTATTCTATATGCTCTGCCATATAGGCCTATGGAAATTAATATACCATTTGACTTTTGCCACACCTCTTCCTACAATTTTCTTTCTCCTCTCTCTCTCTCTCTCTCTTCTCTCTCCTCTCTCTCTCTCCCTCCCTTCCTCCCTCCTTCCCCTCTCTCCTCTCTCTTTCCTCTCTCTCTTTTCTCTGACAGGGACTTGCTCTGTTTCCCAGGCTGGAGTGCCGTGGTGTGATCTCAGCTTACTGCAACCTCCCTGGTTCAAATGATTCTCCTGCCTCAGTCTCCCAAGTAGCTGGGACTACAGGCACCCACCACCACACCTGCTTAATTTTTCTATTTTTTTTTCCATAGAGAACGGTTTTTGTTTGTTTATTTTTTGAGATGGAGTGAAACTATTTGGTAGAGGCTTGGACTTGTTTTTTCAGGGTCCTTACCCACCCAATATGTTATGATTCTAAGTTTCTCTATTGTATTACTTTATAACCCTAAGATCCTAAAATGTTGAAAGACTCTACAATCTTGTAATTCTTGTGGAACAACTTTGCAAGAGAAGGTGAAGCTGTGGAATAGCCAGTTCTTAGCTGTCTCTCTTTCCCGACCTGCCCCATATCCAAGAGGCTATCCACTCAAAGTTTATTTTATTTTTTAAATTTTATATATTTATTTATTTATTTTTGAAATGGAGTTTCGCTCTTATTGCCCGGGCTGGAGTGCAGTGGCATGATCTAGGTTCACTGCAACCTCTGCCTCCCAGGTTCAAGCAATTCTCCTGCCTCAGCCTCCCAAGTAGCTGGGATTACAGGTGTGTGCCACCACGCCCGGCTAATGTTGTATTTTTAGTAGAGATGGGGTTTCACCATGTTGGTCAGGCTGGTCTCGAACTCCTGACCTCAGGTGATCTGCCCACCTTGACCTCCCAAAGTGCTGGGATTACAGGTGTGAGCCACTGTGCCCAGGCTCAAAGTTTAGTTTAAATGCTCAACAGGAAAATATAAAAATGATAGTCATTCATCCATGGAATACCTTATCCTATCCATTCATTTAAAATCACAAAGAAGGCCGGATGTGGTGGCTCACACCTGTAATCCCAGCACTTTGGGAGGCCAAGGCGGGCGGGCGGATCACGAGTTCAGGAGAT
The DNA here is from genome assembly GCF_007565055.1 of Rhinopithecus roxellana. NCBI lineage: Eukaryota > Metazoa > Chordata > Mammalia > Primates > Cercopithecidae > Rhinopithecus > Rhinopithecus roxellana. The sequence goes on from NC_044563.1 coordinate 58,412,174, forward strand.
GGAGACCATCCTGGCTAACACAGTAAAACCCCGTCTGTACTAAAAACACACACGCAAAAATTAGCCGGGCGTGGTGGCGGTCGCCTGTAGTCCCAACAACTTGGGAGGCTGAGGCAGGAAAATGGCGTGAACCCGGGAGGCAGAGCTTGCAGTGAGCCAAGACCGTGCCACTGCACTCCAGCCTGGGCAACAGAGGGAGACTCCGTCTCAAAAAAAAAATAACTAAATGAAATCACAAAGAAAAACATTTAATATGCAAACAGCAATACGTAAGTTACACAGCATTGTCCCAATTGTGTTAAAATAGATACACAGAGGGAAAAAAAGAATGACAAAGGTTAATTATGATTGTTTCTGGCTAATGGGACAGTAAATCACTTTTATTTCCATTACGCTTTTCTTAATTTCCTAAAATATGCATATATTTGTATAATCAGAAAAAAAAGGTTTTAAGCTCAAACGTGTCAGGCCACACCTGGTGCCGCGTTGTTGGGATACAGAGATGAGTCATCTCAAAGGAGAGGGAGGGGCCCACAGGGCTTTGACTAGGGCTAGCTTGGAAGGGGAGGGACAAGCACTGAGTAGGGTGGGATCTGATCAGCTCAGCTGGAGTTCAACCCGGAAGCGCTGACGGTGGCACACCACCGGGCAAAATCCACCTCAAAAGCTGGAAATAACGTGGCAGCCGCGGCACCACAAGATCCGCCAGTCCAAGTCAACCTCACCGCCCTCGGGCCGACGACCCAGGCCAACCCCGCCCCTTGCCTCTCCCCATTGGTCCGCTGAAGCTCGTTCGGTTCCCAGGGCCCGCCCCTCTGGGGCTGCAAGAGGATGCGCGCTCCCTCCTCCACATGGACGCTGGCGGCCATGCTGAGTGTGGCTTGACAGCGGAGGGTGGGGATATTCTCTGTTTCTGCCGCCGCTGACTCCATTCCACACACTCTGTTTAAGTGCTTCCCTTTAGTCGTAGACTCTCAGGACCCGAAGTAAAGAGATGATTTATCACTGAAAAGATTCTCACTTGGGAGCTGGGCGTTGGTGTGAAATGCACATATCTTCCGCCCCGCCTCCAGTTCACTGGAGGCCGGTGGGTTCTAGTTTTCCAGAGGTGATGTCATCGCAAAACCTTTCTAAGGTCCTAATGCCCTATGTTAGGATTGCAGAACAATTCAAAATGAGATCTTAGAGACTGGGTGACTATATAATTTATTGTTCAAACTGGTGTAGCTTTGAGAGTCTAGTGGTATACTATCAATAATTACAATCCACACAACAGTCGTAAATGTGGACTGTTCTGGAGTTTATAGTCACTCTACTTAAAGTCACCCTATTTATAGTCAGCTCGTTTTTTTTTTTTTAATTGTGGTGAAATATGGGGCCGGGCGCGGTGGCTCACACCTGTAATCCCAGCACTTTGGGAGGCCGAGGCAGGTGGATCACGAGGTCAGGAGATCCAGACCATCCAGGTCAACTTGGTGAAACCCTGTCTCTACTAAAAATACAAAAATTAGCCGGGCGTGGCAGCGCGCGCCTGGAGTCCAGAATTGCTTGAACCCAGGAAGCGGAGGCTGCAGTGAGCCAAGATCGCGCCACTGCACTGTAGCCTGAGCGACAGAGCAAAACTCCGTTTCCACCAAAAAAAAAAAAAAAAAAAAATTGTGGTCAAATATATATGACAAAAAATTCCATTTTAACAATCTTTATGTGTATAATTCAGTGGCATTAATTACATTCACAGTGTCGTGCAATCATCACCATTATCTATTTCCAAAAATTTTCATTACCCCAGGCAGAATCCCTGCGCAGTAAGCAATAACTCCCCATTAACCTCTCCTACCAGCCCCTGTTAATCTCCAGTGCCCTTTCTGTCTCTGTGAATTTGCTATATTTCATATAAGTGGAATCATACAATAGTTGAGGTTTTCTGTCTGCCTAGTTCCACTTAGCATTAAAAAAAAGTTTCATCTATGTTGTACTATGTATTAATACTTTATTTTGTTTTATAGTTAAATAGTATTCCCTTGTATGGATATACCACAATTTGTTTATCCGTTCATCTGTCTACAAACACTTGGGTTGTTTCTACTTGTTGGCTATTGTGAACAAAGCTGCTACAGACATTTTGTACAAGTATTTGAAGGTTCCAAAACATTTTTTAAGCCATCTTAGTAGTTTGAAATGGTGTATTTGTGGTTTTGGTTTGCATTTCCTTGAGCATTAAAGTTGTCGTGGCCGGGCACGGTGGCTCACGCCTGTAATTCCAGCACTCTGGAGGCCGAGGCAGGTGGATCACAAGGTCAAGAGATCGAAACTATCCTGGCCAACATGATGAAACCCCGTCTCTACTAAAAATACAAAAACACCTGGCGCAGTGGCTCACGCCTGTAATCCCAGCACTTTAGGAGGCCGAGGCAGTGAATCACAAGGTCAGGAGATCAAGACCATACTGGCCAACATGGTGAAACCCCGTCTCTACTAAAAAAAATAACAAAATTAGCCAGGCGTGGCCGCGCAAGCCTGTAGTCCCAGCAACTTGGGAGGCTGAGGCAGTAGAATTGCTTGAACCGGAGAGGCAGAAGTTGCAGTAAGCCAAGATCACGCCACTGCACTCCAGCCTGGTGACAGAGTGAGACTCTGTCTCAAAAAAAAAAAAAGATGTTGAGCATCTTATTTATTTATTTATTTATTTATTGAGATGGAGTCTTGCTGTGTCCAGGCTGGAGTGCAGTGGCATAATCTCAGCTCACGGCAACCTCTGCCTCTTGGGTTCAAGTGATTCTCTTGTCTCAGCCTCCTGAGTAGCTGAGATTACAGCCCTGTGCCACCATGCCCAGCTAATTTTTGTGTTTTTAGAAGAGATGGGGTTGCACCATGTTGGTCAGGCTGGTTTTGAACTCCTGACCTCGTGATACACCCGCCTCGACCTCCCAGAGTGCTGGGATTACAGGCATGAGCTACAGCGCCTGGCCTCAATTTTTTGTTGTTGTTTATATTTTTTGTTGAGAAGGGAATCTCACTATATTGCCAAGGCTGGTCTCAAACTCCTGGGCTCAAGCAGTCCTCCTCCCTGAGCCTCCCAAAGTGCTGGAATTACGAGCATGAGCCACTGTGCTCAGCTTTAAATACTTTTTTTTCCATTATTTCGAGTTTGCTTTAATTTATGATTGATATTAATCAATAGTAGTTTGCGGCTGGGCGCAGCGGATCACACCTGTAATCCCAGCATTTTGGGAGGCCGAGGCAGGAAGATCACCTTAGGTCACGAGTTTGAGACCAGCCTGTCTAACATGGTGAAACCCCATCTCTACCAAAAGTACAAAAATTAGCTGGGCATGGTGGTGCACGCCTGTAATTCCAGCTACTCTGGAGGCTAAGGCAGGAAAATCGCTTGAACCCTGGAGGCAGAGGTTTCAGTGAGGTGAGATTGAGCCACTGCACTCCAGCCTGGACAACAAAGCGAGACTCCATGTCGTTAAAAAAAAAAAAAAAGACGATGTCTGGCAATCTTGTAAATACTAGAAATAGAAAGCATGACAGCACACAACTTTTTTTCTTTTTTTTAAATACATTCTATTATTATTATTTTAAAATAGAGATGAGGTCTTCCATGCAACAGAGGTTGGTCTTAAACTCCTGGGCTCAAGAGATCCTCTCAACTCGGCCCTCCAAAGTGCTAAGATTACAAGCATGAACCACCACACCTGGCCACAGCATCTTTTCTTAAACGAGAAGTTTTAAAGGATTCAATTTTTTTTTTTTTTTTTTGAGACGGAGTCTCGCTCTGTCACCCAGGCTGGAGTGCAGTGGTGTACTCTCGGCTCACTGTAAGCTCCGCCTCCTGGGTTCACACCATTCTCCTGCCTCAGCCTCCTGAGCAGTTGGGACTACAGGCACCCGCCACCATGCCCGGCTAATTTTTTGTATTTTCAGTAGAGACGGGGTTTCACCTTGTTAGCCAGGATGGTCTCCATCTCCTGACCTCGTGATCCACCCACCTCGGCCTCCCAAAGTGCTAGGATTACAATTTTAAAGAGAGATTTGTGTTAAACACCAGGAAAAACTTCCAGATAATGAAGTACTGGAACAGGGGAGAGTGGGAGAGTAGACAGAGATTCTTCACTATATGTACTGAGGAGTAAGTTGATGTTGATATACCTAGAAGCTGACAGATGAAGTCCTATGGATATTCTCTGAGCTTAGTAATTCTGGAAATGGAATTTGCCTAGAGAACAACTGGGGCCCTTTATCTGCTGTGCTGCTCTCTTTCCAGCTTCACTCCAATGCCCACCTGTTGTGGAACTTTTGTACTAAGCAATCTGCCACAATTCCTACTTCTAAAACAAAAGGGAATATTTGTCTAGTAGCTATTTGGAGTCTTACCTCAAACAGAATACATCTAAAACTAAACTTACCACCTTCCTCCCCTTCTTGACGTTGTGGGTCTCTTTAGGTACCACTTTTTTTATTTCCTTCCCCTAGAACCAAATTTATTTTATTTTTTCTTTTCTTTTCTTTCTTTTTTTTTTTTTTTTTCTGAGACGGAGTCTCTCTCTGTCACCCAGGCTGGAGTGCAGTGGCGCCATCTCAGCGCACAGCAAGCTCCGCCTCCCAGGTTCACGCCCTTCTCCTGCCTCAGCCTCCCGAGTAGCTGGGACTACAGGCACCCACCACCACGCCCATCTAATTTTTTGTATTTTTAGTAGAGACGAGCTTTCACTGTGTTACCCAGGATGGTCTCAATCTCTTCACCTCGTGATCCACCTGCCTTGGCCTCCCAAAGTGCTGGGATTACAGGCAAGAGCCACCGCACCCAGCCAGAACCGAATTTCTTTCTTTTTTTTTTTTTTTTTTTTTTTGAGACGGAGTCTCGTTCTGTCGCCCGGGCTGGAGTGCAGTGGCCGGATCTCCGCTCACTGCAAGCTCCGCCTCCCGGGTTTACTCCATTCTCCTGCCTCAGCCTCCCGAGTAGCTGGGACTACAGGCGCCCGCCACCTCACCCGGCTAGCTTTTTGTATTTTTTAGTAGAGACGGGGTTTCACCGTGTTAGCCAGGATGGTCTCGATCTCCTGACCTCGTGATCCGCCCATCTCGGCCTCCCAAAGTGCTGGGATTACAGGCTTGAGCCACCGCGCCCGGCCCAGAACCGAATTTCTTAAATGAAAGAGCCTTCACTTCTTGCCTCCATTTCTTCATTTTGAATTTACTCCTAAATCCAAATCTGGTTTTTATTCTCATCACTTCATTGAAACTTCTCAGACCCAGCCCACCAGTAACCCTCTTGAAAATACTGTTTTGGCTAGGTGCAGTGGCTTACTCCTGTAATCTTAGCACTCTGGGAGGCTGAGGCAGGAGGATTCCTTGAGTACAGGAGTTCAAGAGCAGGCTGGGCAATGTAGAAAACCCTATCTCTACTAAAAATACACAAAATTAGCCAGGTGTGGTGGCTTGTACCTGTAGTCCCAGCTATTCAGGAGGCTGAGGTGGGAGAATCACCTGAGCTTGGGAGGTCGAGGCTGCAATGAGCCGAGATCATGCCACTACACTCCAGCCTGGGCAACCAGAGTGAGACCCTGTCTCAAAAAAAAAAAAAAAAAAAAAAAAAGAGCCAGGCTCGGTGGCTGACGCATGTAATCCCAGCACTTTGAGAGGCTGAGGCAGGCAGATCACCTGATATCAGGAGTTCAAGACCAGCCTGGCCAACATAGTGAAACCTCGTCTCTACTAAAAATACAAAATTAGCCGGGCATGGTGGCGGGTGCCTGTAATCCCAGCTACTTGAGATGCTGAGGCAGGAGAATTGCTTGAACCCAGGAGGCAGGGGTTGCAGTGAGCCAAGACCACACCACTGCACTCCACCCTGGGAAACAAGAGCGAAAAACTCCATTTCCAAAAAAAAAGGAATAACATTCTTTTGAGGTATTCTTTTGAGGTATAATTTATAATCCACAAAAGTCACTCATTTTCAGCATACAATTCAGTGATCTTTAGTTAATGTACAGAATTGTGTGATCATCAACACAGTATAATTTTTAGAACATTTCTATCACCCTAAAAAGATTCCTTGCCGGGCACCATGGCTCACGCCTGTAATCCCAGCACTTTGGGAGGCCAAGGCGGGTGGATCACCTGAGGTCAGGTGTTTGAGAGCAGCCTTACCAATATGATGAAGCCCCGTCTCTACTAAAAATGCAAAAATTAGCTGGGTGTGGTGGCATGCAACTGTAATCCCAGCTACTTGGGAGGCTGAGACAGGAGAATCACTTGAACCTGGGAGGCAGAGGTTGCAGCGAGCCAAGATCGCACCATTGCACTCCAGCCTGGGCAACAAGAGCAAAACTCTGTCTCAAAAAAAAAAAAAAAAAAAAAGATTCCTTGTCCCCATTTGCCCCATTTGCAGTCACTCACCTTTGATAGTAGGATGCTTTTTGTCTTTGACTTATTTAACTGCTCCGATGTATCTCAGTTGCTGACTGAGCCTTTCCTTTTGACACATTCTCTTCCCTTGGCTTTCTTGTCACCACTTTCCTGGTTTCCCACCTGACTTTCTGACATTCTTTTCTTCACAGATTACTTTTTTATTTTTATTTATTTATTATTATTATTTTTTTGAGATTGAGTCTTGCTCTGTCACCCGGGATGGAGTACAGTGGCACAATGTTGGCTCACTGCAGCCTCCGCCTCCCAGGTTCAAGCGATTCTCCCACCTGAGCCTCCTGGGTAGCTGGGATTACAGGGTGCACCAATCATGCCTGGCTAATTTTTGCATTTTTAGTAGAGACAGGGTTTCACCATGTTGCCCAGACTGGTCTCAAGTTCCTGACCTCAGATTACCCACCCGCTTCAGCCTCCCAAAATGCTGGGATTACAGGTGTGAACCATCACACTCGGCCATACTTTTTCTGTCTGACTTTAAATGTTGCTGTTCCGTAGGATTCTATCCTGGCCTTCTCAGGCTACACACTCTACTTAGGTGATACATCCATTCTCATTACTACAGCTGTCACATATAAGCTGATGACTCCAAAATCTCTATCTACAGCTCAGACATATCCCCTGAGCTCCAGATTGATATGATACAGTAGTGAAAACACTTATCAACAATTGGGCCGGGCGCGGTGGCTCAAGCCTGTAATCCCAGCACTTTGGGAGGCCGAGACGGGCGGATCACAAGGTCAGGAGATCGTAGACCATCCTGGCTACCACGGTGAAACCCCGTCTCTACTAAAAACTACAAAAAACTAGCCAGGCGAGGTGGTGGCGCCTGTAGTCCCAGCTACTCGGGAGGCTGAGGCAGGAGAATGGCATGAACCCGGGAGGCGGAGCTTGCAGTGAGCTGAGATCTGGCCACAGCACTCCAGCCTGGGTGACAGAGCGAGACCCTGTCTCAAAAAAAAAAACAAAAAACAATTGTTCATTTCTTGGGCTTTGTCTATAATAAAATACAAATAGAATAAACTCATCAAATTCATAATCTTCTGGAGGAGATAATTAAGATTTACCCATATCTGGCCGGGCACGATGGCTCATCCCTGTAATCCCAGCACTTTGGGAGGCTGAGATGGCCAGATCATCTGAGGTCCTGAGTTTGAGACCACCCTGACCAACATGGTGAAACCTTGTCTCTACTAAAAATACAAGATTAACTGGGTGTGGTGAAGCATGCCTGTAATCCCAGCTACTTGGGAGACTGAGACAGGAGAATCACTTGAACCTGGGAGGCGGAGGTTGTGGTGAGCAAAGATCGCGCCATTGCACTCCAGCCTGGGCAACAAGAGTGAAACTCCGTTTCAGCAAGAAAAAAAAAAAAGAAAAAACAATTTACCCATATCTTAGTTTTCAAAGTGGTGGATGATATATGAAATATATGCATGATCTCTGTGGTCTATAGACCATAATATACTCTTCTTAGCAGATCTAGTAAGCCTGGGCCTGGATCAGTGGTTCATGCCTGTAATCCCAGCATTGTGGGAGGCCAAAGCTGGAGGATTGCTTGAGCTCAGAAGTTCAAGGCCAGCCTGAGTAAAATAGTGAAACCCCATCTCTACCAAAAATACAAAAAAATGAGCCAGGCATAGTGGTGCAGCCTGTAGTCCCAGCTACTCAGGAGGCTGAGGTGAGAGGATTGCTTGAGCCCAGGAGGCAGAGGTTGCAATAAGCCAAGATCATGCCACTGCACTCCACCCTGGATGACAGAGTGAGACCCTGTCTCAAAAAAATTATAAATAAATAAATAAAGTACCTGTACCCCCATTGCTTACTTTATTCTTACTTACATTTAGTTTTTTAAGGCTGAGCATGATGGCTCACACCTAAAATCCCAGCACTTAGAGAGGTTAAGGTAAGAGAATCACTTGAGGCCAGGAGTTCAAGAACAGCCAGGGTAACATAGCAAGATCCCATTTCTAAAAGAAAAATATGCCAGGCGTGGTGGCTCACACCTGTAATCCCAACACTTTGGAAGGCCAAGGCAGGTGAATCATGAGGTCAGGAGTTCGAGACCAGCCCTACCTCTATTAAAAATACAAAAATTAGCCAGGCGCAGTGGCAGGCACCTGTAATCCTAGCTACTGGGGAAGCTGAGGCAGGAGAATCGCTTGAACCTGGGAGCCAGAGGTTGTAGTGAGCCGAGATCGCTCCACTGCACTCTAGCCTGGGTGACAGAACAAGACTCCATCTCAAAAAAAAAAAAAGAAAAAATATATATATTAACATGCTTGCCTCACCAGTAGAATAATATAACCTCAAAAGTAAGGACCAGGCTGGGCACAGTGGCTCATGCCTGTAATCTTAGCATTTTGGGAGGCCAAGGCAGGTGCATCACTTGAAGTCAGGAGTTCAAAAACAGTCCTAACCAACATGGTGAAACCCGGTCTCTATTAAAACTACAAAAAAATTAGCAGGGTGTGGTGGTAGTACCTGTAATCCCATCTACTTGGGAGGCTGAGGCAGGAGAATTGCTTGAATCTGGGAGGCGGAGGTTGCTGTGAGCCAAGATCACACCACTGCACTCCAGCCTGGGCGACAGAGCAAAACTCTGTCTCAAAAAAAATAAAAAAATAAGGACCAAATATTTTTCTGCTTTGTATTTCCAGTAGTAAAGCAGAGTGCCTGGTACACACTAGTTAAAAGTGTTTGTAGAATGAATAAATGAACAAATGAATATTTCAGGACAAAGCATACTCGAAACTGAATTCGTGTGTTTCTTGTAATGAACACTGGCTTTCGGCTCCAAATATTATATTTCATCTTTTCCTCATAACAAAATTACAATTTTAATGTAAAAATCTATCTTTCTTCACACAAGCCATAGATCTCTCTATCCCAGTCTTAGTAATCCCATTTCTCTTGTAGTGACAGATTTAGGATGGGGATATGAAGCAATTCTGGCCAGTGAGATGTAATGGGGAGTTTGATGGGGGATTCTGGAAAATGTTTGTTTTTACTTATAGAGATACATAGATGGCATCTCCTTTCCCTGGACTTTATAGGATATAGATGTGTCAGCTTGAACTGTAGCAGCAATCTTGTGATTATTGGGGAAGCTAGTATCTAAGAGTAAAGTCAATACACTGAGAAAGGCAGAGCAGAAAGACAGAAGAACCTAGTTCTTGTAGACATTGCTGGGTGGGAGGGAATTGACTAGTCCTGGAAGCTTCCTGGAAGCTTTGGACTTCCTTTTTTTTTTGAGACAGAGTCTTGCCCTTGTCGCCCAGGCTGGAGTGCAATGGCATGATCTTGGCTCATTGCAACATTCGCCTCCCTGGTTCAAACGATTCTTTCGCCTCAGCCTCCTGAGTACCTGGCATTACAGGCGCCTGCCGCCACGCCTGGCTAATTTTATTTTATTATTTATTTATTTATTTATTTATTTTGAGGCAGAGTCTTGCTCTGTTGCCCAGGCTAGAGTGCAGTGGCACGATCACTGCTCACTGCCAGCTCTGCCTCCCGGGTTCATGCCATTCTCCTGTCTCAGCCTCCCAAGTAGATGGGACTGCAGGCGCGTGCCACCACGCCTGGGTAATTTTTTTTTTTTTTTTTTTTTTTTTTTGTATTTTTAGTAGAGACAGGGTTTCACCATGTTAGCCAGAATGGTCTCAATCTCCTGACCTCGTGATCCGCCCGCCTTGGCCTCCCAAAGTGCTGGGATTACAGGTGTGAGCCACTGCACCAGCCAGGGCTTCTTTATGTAGTTTGCCCTATTGTTTAAACTTTTTTTTTTTCTTTTTTTTTTGAGATGGAGTCTCCCTCTGTTGCCCAGGCTGGAGTGCAGTGGCGCAATCTTGGCTCACTGCAACCTCTGCCTCCCGGGTTCGAGCAACTCTCCTGCCTTAGCCTCCCTAGTAGCTAGGATTATAGGCGCCCGCCACCACACCCGACTAATTTTTGTATTTTTAGTAGAAATGAGGTTTCACCATGTTGGCCAGACTGGTCTCCAACTCCTCACGTCAAGTGATCCTCAGTGCCTCGGCCACTGCAAAGTGCTGGAGTTACAGATGTGAGCTACAGAGCCTGGCCATTTAAACTATTTGGTGTTGGGTTTTCTGTTTCTTCCAGCTGAAAGGTTCTGAAATGATAATGTTAGTAAATGGATCGCACAGCAAATAAACTGGGTTTTTTTTTTTCCTCATCATAAGATAGTGGGGTATATATATAAAGGGCACATGTCAACCCTGTTGTAATCTTTGTTGTCTGTATTGGAGTACAGCTACAATGTAGGTGGTCTTGCAAGCCTCCTCTGGAAAGACTGCACACTGTCCTTGATAATCTCCGATCTGGACAACAGAAATAACAGCCTGTCAGGTAAAACCAGGAAGACAGTTGGTATGAAAAGTGATTTGGAAATTTTTTGTCTTTATTGATGAAAATAATGCAAATTGGTTTTTTTTTTTTTTTTTTGAGATGGAGTCCCGCTCTGTCACCCAGGCTGGAGTGCAGTGGCGTGATCTCGGCTCACTGAAATCTCCACTTCCCAGGCTCAAGGAATCCTCCCATCTCAGCCTCCCGAGTAGCTGGGATCACAGAAGCGCACCACCATGCCTGGCTAATTTTTTGTATTTTTGGTAGAGGTGGGGTTTCATCATGTTGCCCACGCTGGTCTAGAAATTAATGTGGGCCGGGCCCTGTGGCTCAAGCCTGTGATCCCAGCACTTTGGGAGGCCGAGGCAGGCAGATCATGAGGTCAGGAGATCGAGACCATCCTGGCTAACACAGTGAAACCCCGTGTCTACTAAAAATACAAAAAACTTAGCAGGGCGTGGTGCCAGTGCGCCTGTCCCAGCTACTCAGGAGGGTGAGGCAGGAGAATTGCTTGAACCCGGGAGGTGGTGGTTGCAGTGAGCCAAGATTGCGCCATTGTACTCCACACTCCAGCCTGAGCAACAAGAGCGAAACTCTTAGTCTCTTTTTTGGGCATATGAGACTGCCTGCCATTTTTATGGAAGGTGCTTGAAAAGAGATGATTGCTTATCAATTCCCCTGTCTTTTGGCAGTACCTCACCCTGGTACTTTACTAGGCCTGGTTAACTGAGCCTAGAGCTGCTGCTTTTTTTTTTTTTTTTGAGACGGAGTCTTGCTCTGTTGCCCAGGCTGGAGTGCAATGGCGCGATCTCAGCTGACTGCAACCTCCACTTCCCAAGTTCAAGAGATTCTCCTGCCTCAGTTTCCCAAGTAGCTGGGATTACAGGTGCCTGCCACCACGCCCGACTAATTTTTTTTTTTTTTTTTTTTTTTTTTTTTTTTTTGAGGCAGAGTCTCGCTCTGTCGCCCAGGCTGGAGTGCAGTGGCCGGATCTCAGCTCACTGCAAGCTCCGCCTCCCGGGTTCACGCCATTCTCCTGCCTTAGTCCTCCCCAAGTAGCTGGGACTACAGGCGCTCGCCACCTTGCCCGGCTAGTTTTATTTTGTTATTTTTTAGTTAGAGACGGGGTTTCACCGTGTTAGCCAGGATGGTCTCGATCTCCTGACCTCGTGATCCGCCCGTCTCGGCCTCCCAAAGTGCTGGGATTACAGGCTTGAGCCACCGCGCCCGGCCACCCGACTAATTTTTGTATTTTTATTAAGGGTTTCACCATGCCAGCCAGGCTGGTCTCAAGCTCCCGACCTCAGGCGATCCGCCACCCTTGGCCTTACAAAGTGCTGGGATTATAGTCGTAAGCCACCGCACCCGGCCGCCGAGAGCTTCTTGTATTCAGTTTCACCATAGAAAGGGATGGGTTTAAAATGCTATTCATACAGTTGTTGATACAATTCTCTTGTTTTCGTCCTTGTTTTACCCCTACCTTATGTGGTACCTGGTATTTCACATTCCTGAGCAGAATTTCTGCAGTTCTGCTTAGTTGATTGACTTGCTTCTTGTTACTTCATCTTTCAGTAAGCACTTTACATGTTCTGTTTAGTCAGTTACCATTGCTCTATCTTTGTCTCCCATCTTAAAATATTATGGCTCTGGGTTAGAGATGTCAAACCCAGAGTTTGCATTGTAATTTCTTTTTTCTGGTTTTGGAATGGTTTCAGAAGGAGAAGAAGACAGAACATCTTTATCTTCCTAAAACCGGAAGTTTGTTCGTTTTCCCTGTGATGTTGTGGCTTATAATGTCACTCGATAGTTTGAGCTACAATTTCTGTAATTATTTCGATATCTTTTGATTTTATGTAAAATGAAGTCCCAATTACTTTGTATTAATTGAAAAGCCGAAGAAATGTTCACAGAAAGATATTTTCTCTTGGCTTCTTTGGCAAGTTACAGTTTGGCTGTGCAGTCTGTTGGTATTTCAGTGCAAACAGTGTTGGTCTCACTTTTCTGTCCTAAGATGCTCTGTTCTTTATATAAACAGCAGTAGAGGCAGTTGTTCTCTTCTACTCTGAGAGTGATTATCACTTAGTTAGCAGGTGGAGTGATTCATTTGCTTGTACATCTTAGAGAAGACTTTATTATTTGTGGGGGATAGAGTGTGGGGAGAGGAGAGCTCCAGCAATGTGTCAGATTTTATACATTCTGGACTAGCATAAAAAGAAGCAAGTTCTTCCCCCACTGCAATTTCAAAGCCTGGAAGTAACACCTCACTTACAAGGCTCTGAGAAATCACATTATTCATAACGGGGACCATGATTCACATGAACAGAACAAAATGGAATTATCAAAAATAGATTCTGTAGATCAATCTGTAGCAAAAATATCTTTTGACTTAGCTATTCATTGGCTATAATTACAGAAAGGAGCATTCCATTTAAGTTCTACCACCTTCTCCACTTTGACTGAATAATCTTTATTCTCCAATGACATGTCCTTATAGGAAAAAGTATTTGGAAAACAGGTTTTAACGTGACTCCTCTCCACCTTTATTTTTTGTGGTCTTTTAAAAATGAGACTTACTTCAACATATCTTGTGTTAATTGTACTCATTTTATTGGTCACCTTGAATTACTGAGCATTTGTCATTTTTATGCTTTGTATATTGACCCACTATTATTTTTAGTAGCAATGATTATAATACCCTGCAGTGTGGGTTAGAAGGGCTTTGCATTTGATGGAATTTGAATTCCTGCCAGAGCTATTATTTGTTTCAAATGTGAGCAATATGATTTCAGTCCTTTTACCTGGACAGTTTTTCTCCTTCTATTGATTTCCTGCCTCTCCAACAGTAATAAATCCCTTTTTAGGGAGTACTAAACAGAAAAAGGCAGTTCCCATTTGATAACTACTACTTTATATATGCACATACGATATTGAGTGCCTAATAGTCAAGCAACTATGCAAGGTGTTTTAAGGGATCTAAAGATGAGAATGTCAGCTCCCAGTAACAATAACAAAGAAGTACAAAGACACATAAAGGCATTATTAAATACAAAGACATTTATTATGTTACTAAAAAGAAATCCAGAAGAAGGCCAGTTCCAGGGTTGGTACAGTGGCTTCCTGCTTAGCCATCATCAGTGATTGGCTTTTTTCATTAGAATTATATATTAATGTTCAGAAGAGCTATCTTAGCTCTAAATATCATGTCCTTACACAGCCACATCAATGACAGAAAAAAGGCGGTTTTTTCTTATTTATTCCTTTTCATCAAGGAAGAAAATATGTCTGTCTATATCTCTTCTCTTAGAATAAAAAAGGCTCTAGCACATTTCCTTCATCTCCCACTGGCTCAGATGGACTCATGTGCCTATACCTTAGCTGAAGGGAGGCTAGAAACACATCTGTCATCTCTAGTATATATGATGGATGTGTGTGTGTTATGTGTGCATTGCTGGATATGCAACCAATAGTGTCTGTCGCTAAGAATAAGATGAAATTGACCGGGCGCAGTGGCTCACTGCCTGTAATCTCAGCACTTTGGGAGGCCAAGGCAGGCGGATCACTTGAGGTCAGGAGTGTGAGACCAGCCTGGCCACCATGGTGAAACCCCGTCTCTACTAAAAATACAAAAATTAGCTGGACATGGTGGCACACTTCTGTAATCCCAACTACTCAGGAGGCTGAGGCAGGAGAATCGCTTGAACCAGGAAGTGGAGGTTGCAGCGAGCCGAGATCGCACCACTGCACTCCAGCCTGGAGAGAGTAAGACTCTGTCTCCAAAAAAAAGAAAAAAAAGAAATTTCAGCCGAGCGCAATGGCTCACGCCTGTAGTCCCAGCACTTTGGGAGAACAAGGCAGGCGGATCATCTGAGGTTGGGAGTTCGAGACTAACCTGACCGACATGGAGAAACCCCATCTCTAGTAAAAATACAAAATTAGCCGGGTGTGATGGCACATGCCTATAATCAGGAGGCTGAGGTAGGAGAATCGCTTGAACCCGAAAGGCGGAGGTTGCTGTGAGCCGAGATCATGCCATTGCATTCCAGCCTGGGCAACAAGAGCAAAACTCCGTCTCAAAAAAAAAAAAAAAAAAAAAAAATCAGTCCTCCTGCAAGAAGCTTTGTGTCTCTCAGGGCAGAAGATAAGCTATAATTTTATTACAATTTCTGTGTGATAGATTCCCTACATACTCCTGGGCTTCAATTTAGATATCACCTTTAAATTGATAATGAAAGCTGCTTTAGGTACTGTGAATTTGGAGCTGTGAAGCCTGTCCTCTCCCATTGTTGCTAATTTTTAGTTACAAGATCTGTTCTCAGCATCTTTTTCATAAGTAATGGTTTAGGAAAGAAGTATCAAATTACATGACATATTTTTGGGTAATGTTCTCTTTCTCCAAAATGCTCTTAACTTTCCTTCTCTGCATGCCCAAATCCCATTCATCCTTTGAAGATTGTGAAAAATAATTCCTCTTTTATTTCATTTTGTCAGCAAACATCTGCTGCATGCTTACTATGTACTAAGCACTCTTCAAGCACTGGGGATACAAGATGACATCTGACCTCATGGAGGTTACAGTCAAGTAGGGAACATTGACAATGAACAACAATTAAGAATAGGGTACAATAGGACAGGCAAAGGTACTTATAGTGTTGGTGGGGATGGGAGCAGATGGGAGTAAGACTTGTGCAACAGACTGAATGTTTGTGTCTCCCCAAGGACCTCAGGGAGGTGATTAGGTCATGAGGGTGGAGTACTCATAAATGGGATTAGTTCCCTCATAAGAGGGACCCCAGAGAACTTTCTTGCTCTCTTTCTGCCATGTGAGGGTACAGTGAGAAGATGGTTGTCTATGAACCAGGAAGTGGGCCTTCACCAGACACCATATCTTCTGGTACCTTGCTCTTGGACTTTCCAGTCTCTGGCTGTAAGAAATAAATGTTTGTTGTTGAAGCCACCCAGTCATGGTATTCTGTTATAGCAGCCTGAATGGACAAAGACAGCTTCTTTAAGTGGTAAGCAATTTAAAATTAAAAAAAAAAAGACAATTTCTTTAACTGAAGGATGAGTAGGAATTGGGGAAGAGTGGGGAAGGGAGGGGAAGAGTGTTTGCGGTAAAGAGAAGTGAGTGTAGGAAATCATGAAGGTGAAAATATTGGTGAAAATACTCTTGAAAAGGGCCTAATTCCTCTTTCTCCTGAGTAATTTTTCCATTTGCTATACACTACAGCACTTAATATGCAATGTTTAGGCCATAAAGTCTCTGAAGACAAAACTTACGCAGAGTACTTGGTAAATACGAAGGCAGCTTCAGAGGATAATGAGGCTCTACATGTGTCAATGCAAAATGAAAGCTTAAAACATTAAAACATTTTAGGTAAGAGGTGGACTATACCATGAGGCCCTTCAAAATGACAGGGAATAGTACCACCTTTCTAGGTGACTACAGAGACCAAAGCAGCAGGGAGGACTGATTCATAAAGTTCTGTAGGAAGTACAAAATAATTATAGTTCCAGTCCTCAGATGTTACTTTACAGTCTATTTCAGGAAGCATAATGAAAACTTGGTACTCATCAGAAATAAAATAGCTACTCACTTCTGTTTGCATAATCTTTTTAAAAAGTTTCTTGATTTAAGCTGCTCTTTGTATGTGCCAGGGTTCTGGGTTAATGGTGGAGAGGACCCTATTAGACCTGACAAACTACTTGTAAAATCAAATGTCCATGCCACAAGCCATGGACATTTTTTACCATTTTATTTTAGATGCATGTTCTACCTGCACGTGGTTGGGAGAGGAACCAGAAGGGAGTAAATTTTGATAGAGATGGTTTGAGGATATAGCTGTTGTCTTGATAAGCCAGACTAGATGACATTTTAAGAACTCCCTGTAATTTATTCTAGGTCAGCAATTCATCCCTAGGCCTGAGAAGGCACTTTTTCGATCCTGTCATTTCTACAGCTAAGCAAATAACTCCTCAATAATGAGAAAATGTACATAAATGTTTTTGTGAATGATATAAGATACTATACACAAATGTAAGGACTTTTTTTATTATTAACTTAGAAAGTTTTTTTTTTTTTTTTTAAGACAGGGACTTGTTCTGTCGCCCAGATTTCAGTGCAGTGGTGCCATACTTCAGCTTCCAACTCCTGGACTCAAGCAATTCTTCTGCCTCAGGCTCCTGAGTAGCTGGAACTACAGGGGCACACCACGACATTCGGCTAATTATTTTATTTTTTATAGACCAGGCTTTGTTGCCCAGCCTGGTTTCAAACTCTTGGGCTCAAGTGATTCTACCGCCTCGGCCTCTGAAAGTGCTGGGATTACAGGTGTGAGCCACCGCGCCCAGCCGCTTTATGGACTTTTTTTTTGTTTGTTTTTTGACAGAGTCTGGCTCTTGTTGCCCAGGCTGGAGTGCAATGGTGTGACCTTGGCTCACTGCAACCTCCGCCTTCCGGGTTCAAGGATTCTCCTGCCTCAGCCTTCCAAGTAGCTGGGATTACAGGCACCCACCACCACACCACGTTAATTTTTTGTATTTTTAGTAGAGATGGGGTTTCATCATGTTGGCCAAGGCTGGTCTGGAACTCTTGACGTCAGGTGATCCACCCAACTCAGCCTTCAAAGTGCTGGGATTACAGGCATGAGCCATCACGCCTGGCTTTTTTTTTTTTGAGATGGATTCTCGCTCTGTCGCCAGGCTGGAGTGCCGTGGTGCGATCTCGACTCACTGCAACCTCTGCCTCCCAGGTTCAAGGTATTCTCCTGCCTCAGACTCCCGAGTAGCTGGGGCTACAGGCGCGCGCCACCACGCCCAGCTAATTTTTCTACTTTTGGTAGAGACAGGGTTTCACCACATTGGCCAGGATGTTCTTGATCTCTTGACCTCGTGATCCACTCGCCTCCGCCTCCCAAAGTGCTGGGATTACAGTCATGGGCCACCGCGCCCGGCCCGCTTTACGGATTTGGCAAGTCATTTTCTCCCTCTAGGCTTCAGTTTCCTCATGTGCAAAATTGGGAGGCCCTGATTCTGACAGTTATACAATTCCTGGGAGCAATGGAAGATAATGTTATTTAGTAAGATGCCGTGAAAGGAATTATGATGAGAGGATGAAAAAGGTGAGGTGGGTGCACGGGTGAAGAACGGATCTGAGGACTGTGAGGCACGGTTGAGGGCTCAGGAAAGAGGCTCCTCTTACAAATTTTAAGGCTATAGGACCACCCACACTTTTTGGGGGATCATATTCCACCTTTGTCCAGGCCCCGCCTCCGCCCCACCCTTCCTTCCCCCTCCTCTCCGCCCCACCCTTCCTTCCCCTCCTCTCCCGTAAGACTAAGAAGCGCCACACTTCCTATGGCCGCCACAGTGGTCCGCTTTCCACTGCTCTAGGGTTGCGCGCGCGCTCTCACGCTGCCACCTCACTCGCGTGTCTGCTCGCCCTCGGCCCCTTCCGATTGGCTCATTGTGTAAGTGACGTAAGGGCTCTAGCCTCCCCCCCCCCCCCCCAACTTATCCCTGGCTTGCCCCGCCTCCTCCTGGCTTCGTCTGGCGCGAGTGGAAACCTAACCTGCCCCGTCGCCGCCATGCGGGAGGAGCCAGTAGAGGTGTCCAAACCAGGAAGGCGCTGGCGATGGCGGTGGCGCGCACGCACGCACGCACGCACGCCAACGGCCGGCGGGGCCCCAGGCTCGCGCCCGGGCTCGCCCCGCGCAGCGCCAGAGGCTCGCGCACTCAGCAGGTTGGGCTGCGGCGGCGGCGGCAGCTGGAGAAGCTGAGGCGCTGCGCGTGAGAGGTCCCAGATACATCTGCGGTTCCGGCTCCGCCACCCTCCGCCTCTCTCCCCCAGGTGTCGGAGTCGAGTGCGGAAGGAGGGTACTGCCCTAGCCTAGGGAAGCCAGAGCACACCCCTGGCTCCTGCCGACACCGCCCTCCCCTTCCCAGCCGCGGGCCTCGCTCGGTGGTAGGCTACTCTGCCGGGAGGCGGCGGCGGCTGCCAGTCTGTGGAGAGTCCTGCAGCCCTCCAGCCGGGCTTCTCCACCGGGCCTTGCAGGGGCCGAGAGAGCTCGGGGCTCGCCCTTCCGCTTGCCTTTTTCGTCAGCCGGCTGGAGCAGCATCGGTCCGGGAGGTCTCTGGGCTGAGGCGGCGGCAGCTCCTCTAGTTCCACCATGTCCGCGGGCGGAGACTTCGGGAATCCGCTGAGGAAATTCAAGCTAGTGTTCCTGGGGGAGCAAAGCGGTGAGTGCGTGGCTCCCCCACTCCTAGCAGCTGGCCGCAGCGTCTCCGCACCGCCCCCGGTGCGGCCCTTCCGTCCGCGGAGGCTCCCAGCCCGCCTAGCGTCCGCGCTCGTTGCCACCGCAGCCCTTCCCGCTGTGCCCCCCCCCCCCGGTGCCATTGGCTCTCCGCCTGAATCTGTCGGCCGAGATTTTACCCTGTTCCCCGGGTTCTTCAATCCTTGACTCGCCGTCTCCGTTCCCTGCAGTCCGGCCATCTCCGGTCGATCTGCCCCCCCTCCTCAGCCCTCACCCCGCCCAGCCTCTTGTCCATCCCTTTCTTCCTCCGGTCTCCGTCGTTTCCCCTACCCCGGCTCCCTTTCTTGAGCCCCACCCTTATTCCTTGCTCTTTTCCCAGTTCCTCAGCTCTCTGAGGCCCACTCAGGGAAGCCCCACTCCTGAGAACGGGCCCTCTTCAACCTTGGCCAAGGAGGGTGGGATCTGGGCGTTGTTTTCCCCAGAGGCTTGGCCCTGAGAAGTGCTGATGTCGTCGAAGGTGGGAAGGGGTGGTCGTAGAAAAAATTATTAAATGGTTTTCACCTGGGTGGGAAATGATCGGGCCATAGAGGAAACATCTGAATTTGAGACGACTTGAGCATGGGGTGGTTGGGGGTGAAAGGGGTAGCGTCGGCAGTGGAGATTTTTGCCTCTTAGGTTAGATGGGGCTGTGGCTTGTCGGAAAACCTCATTTTGTTCTGTTGACTTCCATCACTGACAATTCTTTTGGCAGTGTTGATGATTTTTCAATCTCTGCCAGATGCTATGTCATGATCATTTTACTTGGAATATTTCTCATCTCACCTACCCTTTTTCTCGTTTCAACATGAAGCAGCGTCTGAGTTTCATGGTGGTACAAACGGGAATTACTGGGGAAATGTTAATTATTCATTTCTTGAGTATTTTCCAATGATATGTTGAGGATTCATGTGAGAGAAGGCTTGGAATAACAAACATCTTTGTTTTGTCGGATTTCCTTTGGAAAATGGAGTAGAGTAGGAATAGACTCAACTAGTTATCTAAATTAGATTTAAATACCATTTGGGCTAAATAATTCTTTTATGCTTCATATTCCGTACTATCTGATGAGTGAAATTGTTATGTCATTCACCTGGTCAGGTTCTGCTGTCACTGTACTTCTGTATTAGATACAAGATCCTAATTTTGTGATGGTCGTTTCTACGATTACTTCTTGTAGTAATTTCAGTTTTATGCTGTATTATACAAACTTGACACTCGACAATTCAGGGACGATTACCCTCCTTTGTTTTTCTCACACTTTGCATGACCGTCTTTAAAATTCAGACATTGAGAGATTAGTTCTGAGTCATCAAACATTGAGTACCTACTAGGTGTTTTAGGTGAGGTTATAGAAAACATGAATTATTTGTTTTGACTGGAGGGCATATAAGTGACACAAACTCATAGCTTTTATTACTACTTTGAACTATTTATACTAACTTGTATGCCATTGCAGAGGTTAATAATCTTGCAAAATTGCCTCCCGTTAGAACTGGGAAATCATTTTTCTCCTTTCATATGTAGATTATCTTCCCCTCCTCCCTTTTGGGGGTAAAAATACGATCTCCTTGCATTTTGCTTACATATTTTCCTGAGGTAAGTATAAACTTGTGTCTTTAGGTGAGTAACTTGGTAGAACCTATGGAGTTGATCCTGGTCCAGCTTTTATATGTCAATTTCAGGATCGTTCCCAAACATAAAATAAAGCTTATTGATCATTATTGGTAAAAAGGATCCAAAGTACTTATTGTGCATCTCGCTCTGTCACCCAGGCTGGAGTGCAGTGGCCAGATCTCAGCTCACTACAAGCTCTGCCTCCCGGGTTCACGCCATTCTCCCGCCTCAGCCTCCTGAGTAGCTGGGACCACAGGCGCCCGCCACCTCGCCCGGCTAGTTTTTTGTATTTTTAGTAGAGACGGGGTTTCACCGTGTTAGCCAGGATGGTCTCGATCTCCTGACCTTGTCATCTGCCCGTCTCGGCCTCCCAAAGTGCTGGGATTACAGGCTTGAGCCACCGCGCCCGGCCGTTGCCTTTCTTATGTTGTGATGCACAGCTATTTAGTTTGCATGAAAAAACTCATTCATCTCCCTGTCTAAAAATATTTTAGCATGAATGGAGTGCTTAACTTCCTAAGTATCTTCAGGTTTCCTTTGAATTTCTTGAGTATTTGTATATGTTCTAATTCATAATGGAGAGTTTTATGGCTTCTAATTTCGTACCTTGTTTAAGCCTCTACTACCCTCCCCCGTCCATTACTGAAGCCTGGTTAGATTTTTTTTGTAATAGACTTCATTTTTTAGAACAGTTTTAGACTTGCAGAAAAATCGAAAAGATAGTGCAGAGTTCCCATATATCCACACATCTAGTTTCCCTTGTTATTAACATCTTGTATTAGTGTGGCACATTTGTTACAATTAATGAACTAATATTGATATGTTGTTATTAACTGAAGTCCATAGTTTATTTAGATTTTTAGTTTTTGGTTTTTTTTTTGAGACGGAGTCTCGCTCTGTCGCCCAGGCTGGAGTGCAGTGGCCGGATCTTGGCTCACTGCAAGCTCCGCCTCCTGGGTTTATGCCATTCTCCTGCCTCAGCCTCCCCAGTAGCTGGGACTACAGGCACCTGCCACCTCGCGTGGCTAGTTTTTGTGTATTTTTTAGTATAGACGGGGTTTCACCGGGTTAGCCAGGATGGTCTCGATCTCCTGACCTCGTGATCCGCCCGTCTCGGCCTCCCAAAGTGCTGGGATTACAGGCATGAGCCACCGTGCCCGCCTAGATTTTTAGTTTTAACCTAATGTCCTTTTTCTGTTTCAGCATTCAATTCAGGATGTCAAGTTAATTATCTTTTGAAGTTACTATATTGCCAAGTAATGGCATTCAGTAGCCTTGACCATGAAAGATTGATCTCTGTTTTCATGGTCAGTGTCTATAGTTTTCTTATGCATTAGTAGAGGTCTGTAGACTCCATGTCGTTTTGATGTAACGCTTCATGAATTATTTATTTTTAGGTCTGGTAGAATTCCACAATTCAGCTTTCAAAGAGTGTAATTTGTGGCAAGTCTTGTTTTTTCCTTAATAGCATTTACCACATTTATAATTATCTTATTTTTTGTGTGTGTGTTTTTATTTCCCACAGAAGAATGCAACTCCCATGAAGATGAAAACTGTTATCTTTTTTGTTCAGTGTATCCCCATTGCCTAGCATAGAGCCAGGCTCATAGTAGCTGCTCAGACATGTTGGGTGAATGAATGGTGGATGAATCTAATAGTAACGAAAGCTAGTAGCCTATATTACACTCTTTGACATGGTGAAGTTCACATTTTTTCCTTATGCAGTTGATAGTTTAACAATAACACTTAAAATTTACATCATTTGATTGTATACAGGAATGTATCAGATACTTAAGTGGATAGAGAAACCAATCATTTAAAGGCCCAAGCATTTCATTCAAAAAATAGGACTGACCTGAATTTTGTACTTTTTTGTTTTTGAGTTGAGCAGAATTAGTCTTCCTTTGTTAAAGTTGTTGTTAAATTATTAATATAACACATGAAAAGTATTCAAATTATACTAATGATGTGCTCATGTGCTTATGGAACTGATCTGAAATTAGGTTTTATTTGGCTTGTCAAAAATTTAAGATACTAGGGTGGGTGCGGTGGTTCATGCCTGTAATCCCAGCACTTTGGGAGGCTGAGATGGGTGAATCATCTGAGGTCAGCAGTTCAAGACCAGCCTGGCCAACATGGTGGAGGCTCACCACCCTACCCCCGGCCCGGTCTCTACAAAAATACAAAAATTAGCCAGGCATGATGGTGGGTGCCTATAATCCCAGCTACTCAGGAGGCTGAGGCAGGAGAATCGCTTGAACTCAGGAGGCGGAGGGTGCAGTGAGCCGAGATCATGCCATTGCACTCCAGCCTGGGCGACAGAGCGAGACTCTGCCTCAAGGAAAAGAAATATATATGTATATATATTTAAAATACTATGCTCTATGATGAAAATGAATTACGTCAGTACATGAAGCAGATTGAGTTAATGACATCAATCTTAACCTTGGATAAATTCTTACAGTTTAATAAGGGAATGTTTGGCCAGGCGTGGTGGCTCACACCTGTAATCCCAGCACTTTAGGAGGCCCAGATGCATGGATCACCTGAGGTCAGGAGTTCAAGACCAGCCTGGCCAACATGGCAAAATCCCATCTCTGCTAAAAATACAAAAATTAGCTGGGTGTGGTGGCGTGTGCCTGTAATCCCAGCTACTCAGGAGGCTGAGGCAGAAGAATCACTTGAACACCCAGAAGGTGGAGATTGCAGTGAACTGAGATCGCCCCACTGCACTCCACCCTGGGCCTCAGAGTGAGACTTCGTCTCTGAATGAATGAATGAATGTGGGAATACACAGTTGGAAGTTTCCTTGAGGAGTCTGTTTTGTTACTACCTCTGGCTATTGTCTTGAGATGCGGAGGCACTTTTAGTAATGTCACTGAGTGATTTACAGTAGAAGATTTTACTATGTATACATGTTACCAATTATAAATTAGGAGAGGTAGTGACAGAGAGAAGCGCACACTCAGCCTACTACTGCTTTTTTCATTTTATATTGCCTTTTCTTTTTTACATCAATGTTGACTGAATTGCAGTATGTTAGATAAGGAAAAATGTCTTACTGTCAGAGACTAGCAGTACTGACCAGGTTGTTGTTGTTTTTCTTTTGAGACAGGGTCTAACTCTGTCACTCAGACTGGAGTGCAGTAGTGCGATCTCAGCTCACTGCACCCTCTATCTCCCAGGCTCAAGTGATCCTCCCACCTCAGCCTCCCAAGTAGCTGAGACAGCAGGCATGCACCACCACGCCTGGCTAATTTTTGTATTTTTTTGTAAAAATGGGATTTTACCATGTTGCCCAGGCTGGTCTCAGACTTTTGAGCTGATCCTCTGGCTTCAGCCTCCCAAAGTGCTGGGAGGCAGGTGTGAGCCACCATGCCTGGCCAGTATTGAACATTTTATATTGGCTAGATCAGTGGTTTTTAAACTTTTTTTTCCCAAAACCTCTTTCTGCTCTTACAGATTTTTGAGGATCCTAATGAGCTCTGTTAATGTGGTTGTTATTGTTCTTCCTCTTCTTCCTCCTCTTCTTCTTTCTCCTCTTTGTCCTTCTCCTCCTTGTCCTTCTCCTCTTGTTCTTTTTCTTCCTCCTCCTCCTCCTCTTCCTCTCACCTTCCTTCCCCCTTCCTCCCCCTTCCCCCTTCCTTCTTCCCCTTTCCTTCCCCCTTCTCCTTGGATGCAGTGACTGTTCACAGGGGCTATTATGGCCAACTACAGCCTTGTCTCAAGCTCTCCTCCTGCCTCAGCGTCCCTGGTAGCTGAGACTATAGGCACATGCCACTGTGCCTGACTTTTGTTTATGTTTGTTATGTTATGTATTTTATATCAACATTTACTGTACTGAAAAAAATTAAAAAATATTTAATATGTTAAAAATAATAGGGCCAAGCATGGTGGCTCATGCTTGTAATCCCAGCATTTTGGGAGGCCGAGGCAAGCAGATCACTTGAGGCCAGAAGTTTGAGACCAGCCTGGCCAACATGGTGAAACCCCGTCTCTACTAAAAATACAAAGAAATTAGCCTGGCATGGTGGCAGACGGTCCCAGTGGTAGTCCCAGCTACTCAGGAGGCTAAGGCAGGAGAATCGCTTGAACCCGGGAGGCGGAGGTTGCAGTAAGCCAGGATCACGCCATTGCACTCCAGCCTGGGCAACAAGAGCAAAACTCCGTCTCAAAAAATAATAATAATAATAAACCCATTGCATGTTAACACCTTTTTTTTTTTTTTTTTGACAGCCTCCCTCAGTTGCCCAGGATGGAGTGAGTGCCTCCCGGGTTCCAGTGATTTTCATGCCTCAGCCTCCTGAGTAGCTGGGACCACAGGCACATGCCACCATGCCTGGCTAATTTTTCGTCTTTTTAGTAGAGACAGGGTTTTGCTATATTGGCCAGGCTGGTCTCAAACTCCTGGCCTCAAGTGACCTGCTTGCCTTGGTTTCCCAAAGTCCTGAGATTACAGGCATGAGCCACCGTGCCTAGCCTTCATGTTAACATCATTTCTGAAATGAAAAAGAATTATTTTCCAAACAGAGATTTAGTGAGAGTGACATTGTTTTACATATTTGCAAGTCTCTTTAATGTCTGACTTGATAGAGGACAATTGGATTTGCATAGCTGTTTATGCATTCAATCCTGTAATATTACACATCATATAGGCCCTGGGGAACTCCACAATACATTTCAAGAGAGTAAGAGTGAAAAATTCAAATAACATCTTAATATTACAAAAATGATTTTGACATCCAGGAGTTTGTGGACCTCCCCAAGGGTCTTGGGAGATCCCAAGGGGTCAGTGGATCACTTTTTGTAAACTGCTGGGTTAGGTAATACCTAGCCAATTGTATTTCCTGTTACAATGTTGCCAGTTTTTCATGTCTTGTTCTGAGGCCTTAAAACTAAATGGTAGAGTTAATGATTTAGAGCATTAAAGGACTGGTAGAGATGGAGACTAGATTGCATGTTTCAGCAGTGGCTACTGACCTTTGGCAGATTGTTCAACATCTCTTTATGCTCCATTTTTCCTTATGTATAACATAAAGATAATAGACCTACCATGGAGTTATTGTGACGTTTAAACTAGTCAAATAATGCAAAACATTGAGAAGAGTGCTGGCCACATGAGAAGGGCTCAGAAAGTGTTTTAATTTAACAAATGTTTATTGAAAATTGCTACAGTGTCAGGTGGTTTGTTAGTGCCTACTTTTAAGGAATTTATATTTTATCAGGGAAGAAATATACAATACCTAATACAATATAGTATGATGAGTGCAGCTGCTTTTAAAAGTAGAGCTAAGGCTGGGTGTGGTGGCTCACACCTGTAATCCCAGCACTTTGGGAGGCCTAGGTGGGCAGATCACTTGAGGTCTGGAGTTGGAGACCAGCCTGGCCAACATGGTGAAACCCTGGCTCTACTAAAATACAAAAAATTAGCTAGGCATGATGGTGCATGTCTGTAATCCCATCTACTCAGGAGGCTGAGGCAGGAGAGTCACTTGAACCCAGGAAGTGGAGGTTGCAGTGAGTGGCCATGTTGGCCAGGTTGGTCTTGAACTCCTTGCTCTCTCACCCAGGCTGCAGTACAGGGGTGCTATTATAGCTCACTGCAGCCACGAGCTCCTGGGCTCAAGTGATCCTCCCACCTCAGCCTCTGGAGCTGTTGATATTAGAGGCATGTGCCATTGTGCTTAGCTGATTAAAAAAATTTTTTTAGCAAATGAGGTCTTGCTGTGTTGCCAGGCTGGTTTCCAACTCCCGGCCTCAAGTGATTCTCCCGCCTCAAGCTCCTGACTCTGGAATTACAGGCTTGCACCACCTCACCTGGCTTGGACTTTTTATTAGACTTCCTAATTTTATTTCATCTGGTCTCTTCCGTTTCCTTATGCTTCTGTTTTAATTCTTATAAGATTTTTCTCAACTTTCTTCCATTCTATTATTTTTTTCTGCTGTCATTTTAATTTCTTTTTTTTTTTTTGAGGTGGAGTCTTACTCTGTCACCCAGGCTTGAGTGCAGTGGTGCAATCTCAGCTTACTGCAACCTCCGCCTTCCAGGCTCAAGTGATCCCTCCCATGTCAGCCTCCGGAGTAGCTGGGACCACAGGTAGCTGGGACCACAAGCATGCGCCACCAAGCCCGGCTGTTTTTTGTATTTTTGGTAGAGATGGTGTTTCACCATGTTGCCCAGGCTTGTCTTGAATTCCTGAGCTCACATGATCTGCCTGGCCTCGGACTCCCAGAGTGCTAGGATTACAGGCATGAGCCACTGTGCCAGCCCTTATCATTTTAATTTCAAAGAGCGTTTTTGTTCATTTTCTGAATGTTCCTTTTCTGTAGCATCTGTTTTTTGTTTTTTGAGACAGAATCTCGCCCTGTCACCCAGGCTGGAGTGCCGTGGCACAATCTTGGCTTATTGCAACCTCCACCTCCTGGGTTCAAACGATTCTCATACCTCAGTCTCCTGAGTAGCTGAGATTACAGGCATCCGCCACCATGCCTGGCTAATTTTTGTATTTTTAGTAGAGATGTGATTTCACTTTGTTGGGCAGACTGGTTATGAACTCCTGACCTTCAGTGATCTGCCCACCTTGGCCTCCCAAAGTGCTGGGATTACAGGTGTGAGTCACCACACCCAGCCTTCTGTAACATCTTTTTAATTCCCATTTTTACCTTTTCTTGTCATTTTAAAGATATTAATAAGCTATATGACTTTTCTTCCTGCATATTTAGTTTTTGTACATTGTTTTTCGTCTCTGCTTGTTTTAGTTTCTCTATTTCCTGTTTGATGTGGTCCTCAAAAAACTCGTGTTTCTTGGCTATTTGCTTCTATTTAAGAGTTGAGCAGTAATTTTTTTTTTTTTTTAAGCTCTTGTGTGGGTTTGTGGGTCTTTACTGCAGAATGATCTTGCTGAGTTCCTTTTTGGGAGTCTCTAATGTTAGGTCTTTAAGTCTTTTTGCTGGTCAGATTCCCTGAAGAATTACTCAGTGCACTGCTGGAGAGAAACTTGGTTGTCAGTGTTCTTGGAAGTGAATGGAGAGAGGGTTTGAAGTCATAACATACAGTAAATGCATTTAGTTTCTTTGCTTTTAATATTGTTTATACTCTATCCCTCAGCTGTACCTTGTAATCCCTAGTACAGAAACCCTGTTTTTCTTTCTCAGCAGCATTATCTTCTAATTTTCTGATGAAATGGAGGAGGGACCCAGCTGTGTTGAACCAAAGAGGGAATATAAGAGAGTGTTAATCTACTTGTTAAATAGACTTTCATCCCTTCCTTCTGTTTTTAGTTCCATCTTCACCTTTATTTCTAGATGTACTTGGCCCAGACAATTCCTAAATCAATGGGCGTTCTGTGGTCCAAATCAGCTTTCTCAGCTTTCCCCATTGTCGGTTTAAAATTGATCATTATTGAGTCTGTTAGGTCAATTACTACTTTTCCATTTGCTTTCTACCTTCTAACTTGGGTGATTTAGATTTTCTGAGAACCAACACTTAATACTTGCTTAATACTTGTTTAGGGTTGGTTGGTTGGTTTTTTGAGACAGGGTCTCTCTGCGTTGCCCAGGCTGGAGTGCAGTCTGTTCATAGGTATGATGATAGCACACTACAGCCCTGAACTCCTGGGCTCAAGTGATCCTGCTGCCTCAGCCTCCTGAGTAGCTGTGACTATGGACTCAGGCTACTGAGCCTGGCTCTCTTCTTTTTTTTTTTTTTTTTTATTGAGACGGAGTCTTGCTCTGTCGCCCGGGCTAAAGTGCAGTGGCCGGATCTCAGCTCACTGCAAGCTCCGCCTCCCGGGTTCAGGCCATTCTCCTGCTTCAGCCTCCTGAGTAGCTGGGACTACAGGCGCCCGCCACCTCGCCCGGCTAGTTTTTTTTTTGTATTTTTGTATTTTGTATTTTTTTTTTTTGTATTTTGTATTTTGTATTTTTGTATTTTTAGTAGGGTTTCACCGGGTTAGCCAGGATGGTCTTGATCTCCTGACCTCGTGATCCGCCCGTCTCGGCCTCCCAAAGTGCTGGGATTACAGGCTTGAGCCACCGCACCCGGCCTCTCTTCTTTTTTAAAAGTACATTTTGGCTGGGGGGCATGGACTCACACCTGTAATCCCAGCATTTTGGGAGACTGAGGCGGGAGGATTGCTTGAGGCCAGAGGTTTGAGACCAGCCTGGGCAATATAGTGAGACCCTTTTTTTTTTTTTTTTTTTGAGACGGAGTCTCGCTCTGTCGCCCAGGCTGGAGTGCAGTGGCCGGATCTCAGCTCACTGCAACCTCCGCCTCCCGGGTTCACGCCATTCTCCTGCCTCAGCCTCCCGAGTAGCTGGGACTACAGGCGCCCGCCATCTCGCCCGGCTAGTTTTTTGTATTTTTTAGTAGAGACGGGGTTTCACCGTGTAGACCAGGATGGTCGTGAGACCCTATTTTTACAAAAAAATTTAAAAAATGAGCCAGGTGAGGTGGCACATGCCTATAGTCCCAGTTACTTGGGAGGCTGGCTTGAGCATAGAAGATTGAGGCTGCTGTGAGTCTTGATTGTGTCACCTCACTCTAGCCTGAGAGACAGAGCAAGACCTTGTCTCAAAAAAAAAAGTACATTTTATAAAATTAAAACTAACTTATTTTGCCCCCATATTCATAGTAGCATTATTCATAGTAGCCAAAAGGTAGAGGCAAACAAGTATCCATCCACAGATGAATGTATAAACAAAATGTGACACATGCATACAATGGAATATTAGCCTTAAAAAGGAAGGAAATCTTGGCCTGGTGCGGGGGGCTCACGCCTGTACTCCCAACAGTTTGGGAAGCCAAGGTGTGAGGATCATTTGAGGCCAGGAGTTTGTGACCAGCTTGGCCAACATGGAGAAACCCCGCCTCTACTAAAAATACAAACATTACCTGGGCGTGGTGGCACATGCCTGTAATCCCAGCTACCCTGGAGACTGAGGCACGAGAATTGCTTGAATCTTGAACCTGGAAGGTGGAGGTTGCAGTGAGCTGACATCATGCCACTGTACTGCAGCCTGGGCGACAGAGTGTGACTCTGTCTCAAAAAAAAAAAAAAAAGGAAGGAAATCTGACACATGCTACAACGTGGATGAACCTTGAGGACGTTATGCTAAATGAAATAAGGCAGTCACAGGCCGGGCGCGGTGGCTCAAGCCTGTAATCCCAGCACTTTGGGAGGCCGAGACGGGCGGATCACGAGGTCAGGAGATCGAGACCATCCTGGCTAACATGGTGAAGCCCCGTCTCTACTAAAAACTACAAAAAACTAGCCGGGGGACGTGGCGGCGCCTGTAGTCCCAGCTACTCGGGAGGCTGAGGCAGGAGAATGGCGTGAACCCGGGAGGCGGAGCTTGCAGTGAGCTGAGATCCGGCCACTGCTATCCAGCCTGGGTGACAGAGCGAGACTCCGTCTCAAAAAAAAAAAAAAAAAAAAAAAAAAAAAAAAAAAAAGAAATAAGGCAGTCACAAAAGGACAAATATTTTATGATTTTTTAAATTAATAAGTACTAAATAAACCTCTTTGTTATCCTGTCCATTGTGAGATTGACTAAACCTTGCCAAAACATCCCAGCAGACTTCACTTTTGAGATGAAATCCAAACTCTCTTCTCTAAGTTAAAGGCTTTCATAGTCTGGCTTCTACCTTTGTATCGCTTATTTCTAACACTCGTCTTTACCAGGCCAAGATTTCCTTCCTTTTTAAGGCTAATACTCCATTGTATGCATGTGTTACATTTTGTTTATTCATTCATCTGTGGATGGATACTTGTTTGCCTCTACCTTTTGGCTACTATGAATAATGCTACTATGAATATGGGGGCAAAATAAGTTGGTTTTAATTTTATAAAATGTACTTTTTTTTTTGAGACAAGGTCTTGCTCTGTCTCTCAGGCTAGAGTGAGGTGACACAATCAAGATTCACAGCAGCCTCAATAAGGCAGACTTTTTAAAAAACATTTTTTTTAATTCTTGTTTTAAAATGTTGTAATTAGAGATAAGATCTCGCTATATTGCCCAGGCTGGCCTTGAACTCCTGAACTCAAGTGATTCTCCTGCCTCAGCCTGCCGAGTAGGTGGGACTACAGGCATATGCCACCACACCCTGCCAGTTTGTTTTTTCCTTACAGTCAGGGTCTTGCTCTGTTGCCCAGGCTGGCGTGTAGTGGTGTGATCATAGCTCACTGCATCCACAAGCTCCTGGGCTTAAGCAGTCTACCTGGCTTAGCCTCCCGAGTAGCTAGGACTATAGGCACATACCACCACAGCTGGCTAATTTTTAAGTTTTTTCATAGAGACAGATCTTGCTTTGTTGACCAGGATGGTCTCAAACTCCTGCCCTTGAGTGATCCTCTGGCCTCAGCCTCCCAAAAGGCTGAGATTACAGTCATGAGCCACTGAGCCCAGCCTAGTTTGGTTTCTTAAATTGTCATTAAGTTGTGTACTGTACAGAACATGTCTCTGCCTTTTATTTTTCAGTAGTTTTGGGGGAACAGGTAGTGGGTGTTTGGTTGCATGGAATAGTTCTTTAGTAGTGATTTATGAGATTTTGGTGCACCTATCACCCGAGCAGTGTACACTGTACTCAGTGTGTATGTAGTATTTTATCCCTCCCCCACTTTCCCCTGAGTCCACAAAGTCCATTATGTCATTGTTTTGCCTTTGTGTTATTATAGCTTAGCTCCCTCTTACATAAATGAGAACATATGATGTTTGGTTTTCTATTCCTGAGTTACTTCACTTAGAATAGTGGTCTCCAACTCCATCCAGGTTGCTGCGAATGCCATTACTTTGTTCCTTTTTATGGCTGAGTAGTATTCCATGGTAGATGTATACCGCATTTCTTTTTTTCTTTTTTTGAGATAGAGTCTTGTACTGTTGTCCAGGCTAGAGTGCAGTGTCGTGATTTCGGCTCACTGCAAGCTCTGCCTCCTGGGTTCAAGAGATTCTCGTGCCTCAGCCTCCCGAGTAGCTGGGATTACAGGCGTGTGCCACCATGCCTGGTTAATTTTTTTATTTTTAGTAGAGATGGGGTGTCATCATATTGGCGAGGCTGGTCTCGAACTCCTCACCTCAATCTGATCTGCCCACCTCGGCCTTCCAAAGTGCTGGAATTACAGGTGTGAGCCACAGTGCCCACCAACCTAATCCATAATTTTTTAAAGTTAGTTTTGGTAGAAATTTGGGGGGATGAAGGAGGATTCAGAAATAGACAACAGGTATAAATGGCATATTTGAAGAGTGAACTTGTGATTTAACTAAATACTGTGTTCTGGGGTCCTTAAAATATTTGACTCTTCATTACAGAAAAATTTGAACGTATAAAGAAATACAGAGACTCGCATCAGGAGCCCCTGTTAGCTGTTACACAGCTTTAATAATTATTAACTCATATCAGTTTTTTTTTTCATCTATATAGCATTCCCAACCTCTGTACCAAAGTGGGTTATTTTATATATTTATTAATTTTTTAGAGACAGGGTCTCACTCTGTCACCTAGGCTGGATTGCAGTGGTGCAGTCATAGCTCACTGTAACCTTGAACTCTTGGGAAAAGTGGGTTATTTTAAAGCAAACTCCACACGTCATATTGTAACTATTTTGCTATGGCTGCTCAAAGAGGAAGACCTCGTTACTGAAATATTCTTGACATTTTTGTATATAATTGCTCATAGAGGCCTTTATTTTTGGGATACTGTTCGTTCCTTTACATATTTTTGAGCTTAATATTTCAGGAGCTCTCTATTGGAGAATTAAAATATCCATGAGTTCATAATAATATAAAGAAGTGACAGCTCTTCCTTAACAATTGGAATTGTTAAGAATTCCAATTAACAAATACAGACCGAATGAGGTAAATTTTAAAATCACCATTAGAATACCACAGTAGTAATTGCTGCAGGTAAGATCCCTTTGATGAATTTTAAAATTGGTGGGCAAAAAGTTTGAGAACACAATGCGTCGTCTCAAAGTGTCTTCCCCAATGTAGTTGTTATTTACAAAGGGAAAAACATTAACTGTAGGGTGAAGAAACACTGTAGACACCACCAGTAACCACGTGATTAAGGTTGACGTGATTAGGAATAAGATAATGAGCCATTATGTATCCTCTGTTATAATGCACTGAGAAAGGCACATTAATTCTGTGGTAGTTTTGCCAAGAATGCATGACCTCTGTCTAATCTTGAGAAAACATCAGACAAATCCAAATTGAGGAACATTACCTGAAACAACTGACCAGTATTATTCGAAAGTGTCCATGTCACAAAAACAAGGGAAAATGGCAAAAATCTCACAAATCAGAGGAGCCCAAGGAGACATGACAACTAAATGCAATATGGGATCCTGGATGACATCTTGGAACAGAAAAAGGGCATTAATAGAAAAATGGGTGAAATTCTAAATCAGTTGCATAGTTTAGTTAATAACATGATATCACTGTTAAGTTTTGATAATTGTGCTGTGGTTATGTAAGATTTTATCTTAGAGGCTGGCTGGGCTTGGTGTCTCACAGCTGTAATTCCCAGCACTTTGGGAGGCCAAAGTGGGCCAATCACGAGCTCAGGAGTTTGAGACCAGCCTGGCCAACATGGTGAAACCCAGTCTCTACTAAAAATGCAAAAATTAGCCGAGCATGGTTGGGTACCTGGAATACCAGCTACTTGGGAGGCCGAGGCAGGAGAATTGCTTGAAGCTGGGAAGTGGAGATTGCAGTGAGCCAAAATCATAACATTGCATTCCATCCTGGGTGACAGAGCAAGACTCCATCTCGGGGGAAAAAAAAAAAGATTTTATCTTAGAGGAAGCCAGGTAAAAGGTATACTGAAATTCTCTGTACTATTTTTATAACTTTTGTATAAGACAAAAAAGAATTTCTTTTTTTTTTTGAAACGGAGTCTCGCTCTGTCCTCCGGCTGGAGTGCAGTGGCGTGATAACGGCTCACTACAAGCTTCGCCTCCCTGGTTCACGCCATTCTCCTGCCTCAGCCTCCCGAGTAGCTGGGACTACAGGCACCCGCTAGCTACCACGCCCGACTAATTTTTCTTTTGTATTTTTAGTAGAGACGGGATTTCACCATGTTAGTCACATCGTCCCAATCTCCTGACCTCGTGATCCACCCACCTCAGCCTCCCAAAGTGCTGGGATCACAGGCGTGAGCCACCGCGCCGGCCTTTTTTTTTTTTTTAAGACAGAGTCTTACTCTGTCGCTCAGTCTGGAGTACAATGGCGCAATCTTAGCTCATTGCAACTTCTGCCTCCCGCATTCAAGCTGTTCTCCTGCCTCAGCCTCTCCAGTAGCTGGGATTACACGTGCCCACTACCACACCGGACTAAATTTTTTTTTGGAATTTTAGTAGAGATGGGATTTCACCATGCTGCCCAGGCTGGTCTCAAACTCCTGAGTGATCTGCCTGCCTTGGCCTCCCAAAGGGATTACAGGCGTGAGTCACTGCCGTACAGTGCTTTCTTATCTTGTTCACTCTCTTGTATGTGTGCATGCTTGTTTTCTTCAGTGGATTGTAAGCTCCTTTCAGGTCAGGGCTTTACTTGTATTTGTTTTTGCATTCTTATCCCCCACCCTCCTTATTTCCTAGCATTTAATAGTTTTGGAATGAAGTGAGAAATAAATAGCCATTCGAACATTAATATATTTGTTTACTTTTTTTTCTTTTCTTTCTTTTTTTTTTTGAAATGGATTTTCACTCCTGTTGCCCAGGGTGGAGTCGATGGGGCGATCTCGGTTCACTACAACCTCTACCTCCCGGGTTCAAGTGATTCTTCTGCATCAGCCTCCCAAGTAGCTGGTATTAGAGGCATGTGCTACCACGTCCGGCTAATTTTGTATTTTTAGTAGACACGGGGTTTCTTCATGTTGGTCAGGCTGGTCTTGAACTCCTGACCTCAGGTGATCCACCTGCCTTGGCCTCCGAATGTGCTGGGATTACAGGCATGAGCCACCACACCCAGCCTGTTTTTCTTTGATAAGAGTAATCAGTAGTTTGTCTTTACCATTATGTATCTTTCTTGTCTGCAACTTTTATGTAAACAGGTTTTTTTGTCTAGGTGTGGTGGCTCCCGCCTGTAATCCCAGCACTTTGGGAAGCATAGGTGAGATGATCACTTGAATCCAGAAGTTTGAGACAAGGCTGGGCAGCCATAGCCAGACCCTGTTTATATTTTGTTTTGTTATTTATTTATTTATTTTTGAGACAGAGTCTCGCTCGGTTGCCAAGGCTGGAGTGCAGTGGCACAATCTCGGCTCACTGCAACCTCTGCCTCCTGGGTTTAAGCAATTCTCCTGCCTCAGCCTCCCAAGTGGCTGGGATTACAGGCACCTGCCACCATGCCCAGCTAATTTTTGTATTTTTAGTAGAGACAGGGTTTCACCATATTGACCAGGCTGGTCTCGAACCTCTGACCTCAAGTAATCCTCCTGCCTCGGCCTCCCAACGTGCTGAAATTACAGGCGTGAGCCACCATGCCCAGCCTATTTTAATTTTTTCTTCTTTAATTTTGTTTTTCTTTTTAAATCATATTCCCTTCTTGTGTAAAAGAAATAAAACAAAATGAAAATTTTTAAGATTTCATTTTCTAGATCAGTTTTAGGTTCACAGCAAAATTGAGAGGAACTTACTGATATTTCCTGTGTATCTCCTACTTCCACACATGCATTAATCTCCCTCGTAATCAACATCCCCTGCTAGAATGATACATTAGTTAATGAACTGATATTGACACATCGTTAATCACCCAAAATTCATTGTTTGCATTAGAATTTATTCTTGGTGTATATTCTGTGGGTTTGGGCAAATAATGACATGTATCTACCATTATAGTATTATATGGACTATTTTCACTTCTCTAAACATCCCGTTCTCCGCCTACTTCTCCCCACTCCCAACCTCTAGCAACCACTGATGTTTTACTTTTACTGTCTCCTCAGTTTTGTCTTTTACAGAATATTATGTAGCTGGATCATGTATGCATTCCTTTTTAGATAGAATATTTTCATTTAATAGTTCACATTAGGTTCTGGCATGTCTTTTTATGATTTGATACCGTATTTCTTTTTGTTGTTGAATGATATTCAATTGTGTGGCTATACCACAGTTTGTTTATCCATTTGCCTACTGAAGGACATTTTGATTGCTTTCGGGTTTGCCAGTTACGAATAAAAAGCAGCTGTAAACATCCATGTGCATCCTTTTTTTTTTTCTTGTGCAGATTTTTGTGTGGACACAACTTTTCAGCTTTTTTGGTTACATACCAAGGAGCATGGTCACTGGATCATATAGTAATAGTATATTTTGGGCCAGGAACGGTGGCTCATGCCTGTAATCCCAGCACTTTGGGAAGCCGAGGTGGGTGGATCACCTTAGGTCAGGAGTTCAAGACCAGCCTTGCCAACGTGGTGAAACCCCATCTCTACTAAAAATAGAAAAAATTAGCCAGGCGTGGTGGCATGCATCTGTAATCCCAGCTACTTGGGAGGCTGAGGCGGAAGAATCGCGTGAACGCGGGCGTCGAAGGTGCAGTGAGCCAAGATCGTGTCATTGCACTCCAGCTTGGGCAACAAGAGCGAGACTCCCTCTCAAAAAAAAAAAAGTATATTTTGTTTTGTAAGGTAAATATTTTTTGTTTTTACTTTGGATGTCTCTTTCATCGTACTGGAAACTCATACTGTAGATCTGATAAATACTATTGTGGAGAAATCACTTTTATTAAAAACAACTTTTGATATATAGATGTGAAATTGAAATTACTTGTTTTAATAAATTTTCTATACAACCAAATTCATTCTCTCAGGTTTTAAATATGATTGTATAGGTGTAGTCTAGGGTTTTTTTTTTTTGTTTTTTGTTTTTTAAGACAGTCTCACTCTGTCGCCCAGACTGGAGTGCAGTGGCGCGATCTTGGCTCACTGCAACCTCCACCTCCCAGGTTCAAGCGATTCTCCTGCCTCAGTCCCCCGAGTAGCTGGATTACAGGCACGTGCCATCATGCCGGGCCAATTTTGTATTTTTAGTAGAGACGGAGTTTCACCATGTTGGCGAGGTTAGTCTCAAACTCCTGACCTCAGGTGATCCGCCTGCCTTGGCCTCCCAAAGTACTGGGATTATAGGCATGAGCTGCCACTCCTGGCCAGCTAGTTTTTTTTTTTTTTAAATTCAGGAGAAACAAAAAATCTTGATTCAGTTTAGGTCTCTTGGAGAAAAGCTACTAGATTTTTAAACTTTAGTGTTACTGACTAGGTAAGCTACATTGAAGTAGCATTAGTTTGGTTTAATTGATTCTGTTTTCTTCTAGAATTGCATCACCTAGGTGAGACGCCCTTGGATATGATATTGCAGTGAGTTTTGCTTGCCGCTGAGCTTTTCTGTTGTGATCCCTAGGTACTTTTCTCAACTGTCTTTGTTACCAGGATGGAACAATGACTATAGGTAGTGTTTTTTGCTTGGCTTTTGTTGCTACAATCATAGCATATGATTTAAGCTACCATTGTCATAGCGGATTAATTTTTTATAGTTTTTTTGTGGGAAAAATTCAAAAATATAAATATCTACTTGGTCTAGTTCAATACTATCTGGCCAATGTTATTGACCAAGAATTATGAAGCAGGTCAGAATTGATCATAGTTATAGCTTGTAGAGTAATTGAGGCTTCTCTTTTTTTTTTTTTTTTAGACGGAGTCTTGCTCTGGTGTCCAGGCTGGTCTGCAGTGGCACGATCTCTGCTCACTGCAACAATCTGCCTCCCAGGTTCAAGCAATTCTCCTACCACAGCCTCCCGAGTAGCTGGGACTACAGGCGCATGTCACTAAGCCCGGCTAATTTTTTGTCTTTTTAGTAGAGACAGAGTTTTACCATGTTACCCAGGGTGGTGGTCTCCATCTCCTGACTTCGTAATCCGCCCACCTTGGCCTCCCAAAGTGCTGGAATTACAGGCATGAGCCACCGTGCCAGCCTGAGACTTCTCTTTTTTATGCAAATACCAGTCTTAGATTCTGTGAATCCTAGGTATCCTTCAAGAATATATTATGTGCCGGGCGCGGTGGCTCACGCCTGTAATCCCAGCTCTCAGGGAGGCAGAGGCGGGAGGATAGCTTGAGCCCAGGAGTTCAAGACCTGCCTGGGTAATACAGCGGGTCTCCACAAAAAGGAAAAAAAAAAAAAAGACAAAAAAAAGAATATATTATGTGAGGACTTACTTTACCACTTATAAAAATTATCTTCTAAATTAATACACCTCGATTTTCTTGAGGCCCCAATAATTAGATAACTTTTAATAATCAACCTTAGAGGTGGCAGGATTTCTTAAGCCCAGGAACTTGATGCTGCAGTGAGACATGATGGGTGTTACTGCACTCCAACTGGAGACAGAACAAGACCCTGATTCAAAAAAAATAAATAAATAAAAATAAAAAATCAGGCTGAGTGCATTGGTGACTCACGACTCTCATCCCAGCATTTGGGAGGCTGAGGTGGGAAGATCACTTGAGCCTAGGAGTTCGAGACCAACCTGGGAAATATAGTGAGACCCCATCTCTTAAAAAATATTTTTTTAATCAACTTTTTTTAGTTTACTTTTTAGTTATCTTTGGTGTTCCAATATTATATACATATATATATACACACATATATATATATATATTTTTTTTTTTTTTTGCGGAGTCTCGCTCTGTCTCATAGGCCAGAGTGCCGTGCTGTGGTCTTGGCTCCCTGCAGTCTCCACCTCCCAGGTTCAAGCGATTCTCATGCCTAAGCCTCCTGAGTACTAGAATTACAGACATGCACCACCACACCTGGCTAATTTTTGTATTTTTAGTAGAGACAGGATTTCACCATGATGGCCAGGCTGAGCTTGAACTCCTGACCTCAAGTGATCTGCCCACCTTGGCCTCCCGAAGTGCTGGAATTACAGACATAAGCCACTGTACCCAGCCCCAATATTATATGTATACGTGTATATACACATATATAGATATATATACACATATAAACATATATATACACACGTGTATGTGTGTGTGTGCGTATATATATATATATATATATTTTTT
This sequence comes from Rhinopithecus roxellana, assembly GCF_007565055.1. Lineage (NCBI taxonomy): Eukaryota > Metazoa > Chordata > Mammalia > Primates > Cercopithecidae > Rhinopithecus > Rhinopithecus roxellana. Next base: position 58,450,934 of record NC_044563.1, read on the forward strand.
TTTTTTTTGAGACAAGAGTCTCACTCTATTGCCCAAGCTGGAGTGCAGTGGCTCAGTCTTGGCTCACTGCAGCCTCTGACTCCCAGGCTCAAGCAATCCTCCGGCTTAGCCTCTCAAGTAACTGGGACTACAGGTGTGTGCCACCACGCCAACTAATTTTTGTATTTTTAATAGAGACGGGGTTTTGCCATGTTGCCCAGGCTGGCCTCAAACTCCTGAGCTCAAGTGATCTGTCTGCCTCGTCTTACCAAAGTGCCACCGCACCTGGCCTCAATATTGGATATTTATTTTATTTTTCACTTTGAGATAGGATCTTACCCTGTTGCCTAGGCTGGAGTGCAGTGGCACTATCGTAGTTTACAGTAGCTGCAAATTCTTGGGCATGACTCTTCCTGCCTCAGCCTCCCAAGTAGCTGGGGCTACAGGTCTTCTCCACCATGCTTGGCTAAATTTATTTTTAAAATGTTTTTGGAGATAGAGTTTTGCTGTGTTGCCCGGCTAGCCTTGGACTCCTTGCCTCAAGCGTCCTACAGTTTCAGCTTCCCAGGTATCTGGGTTTGCAGGCAGGAGCCACTGTCTCTGGCCATTTTAGCCATTTTTAAGTGTGTAGTTCAGTGACATTAAGAACATTCACATTGTAGTACTGGCTAGGCATGGTGGTCCACGACTGTAATTTTAGTACTTTGGGAGGCCGTGGTGGGAGGATTGCTTGAGCTCAGGAGTTCAAAACCAGCCTGGGCAACATAGTGAGACCTTGTTTCTATTAAAAGTAAATAAATAAGTAAAACATAAATAAAAAGTAACATTCACATTTAGTACAACCATCACCCATATAAATTTTTATAGCAACTTTATTGAGCTAAAGTTTACATATCATACAATTTACTTGTATCAAGTGTACAGTTTAGTGGCTTTTAGTATATATTAATAATATGTGGTCTTTTTTTGAGATGGAGTCTCCCTCTGCTGCCCAGGCTGGAGTGCATGGTGTGATCTCAGCTCACTGCAACCTCCATCTCCCGGGTTCATGCTGTTCTCTGCCTCAGCCTCCTGAGTAGCTGGGATTACAGGTGCCCGCCACCACGCCCAGCTAATTTTTGTATTTTTTGTTAGCAGAGAGTAGCTGGGATTACAGGTGCCTGCCACCACGCCCAGCTAATTTTTGTATTTTTTCATTAGTAGAGACGGGGTTTCACCATGTTGGCCAGGCTGGTCTTGAACTCCTGACCTCATGATCCGCCTGCCTTGGCCTCCCAAAGTACTGGGATTACAGGCGTGAGCAACTGCACCTGGTAATAATATGTGGTTTTTAGTGACTGGCCTCTTTCAGTTAGTGTAGTGTTTTCAAGGTTCATTCATTTTGAAGCATATTATCAATACTTCATCCCATTGTATCTATATACCACATTTTGTTTATTAGTTGATGGTCATTTGGCTTGTTTCTGCACTTTGGTTCTTATGGGTAGTGCATGCCATATGTTATAATGATTTCATTATCATTTAGCTCAGATGATGATGATTTTTAGAAACAGGGTCTTGCTCTGTCACCCAGGCTAGAGTGTGGTGGCATGATCATAGCTCACTGCAGCCTCAAACTCCTAGGTTCAAGCAGTCCTTCTGCTTCGGCCTGCCAGGTAGGGGACTACAGGTGCATACCTGCATGCCACCACACTCTAGTAATTTTTAAATTTTTTTGTAGAGATAGGGTCTTGCTTATTTGCCCAGGCTGATCTTGAACTCCTGTATTCGCTCGATCCTTCTCAGCCTCCCAAAGTGGTGGGATTACATACATGAGCCAACACACCAAGCCTAAATTTCCATTGTGAGTTCTTCTTGAACCTCTGGGTTAGAAGTACATTACGTTATTTTCAAACATTTCAACATTTTCTGGATATCTTTTAGTTATAAATTTCTTGTTCAGTTTCGCTGAGGGCAGAGAACACGTTCTGTATGATTTCAAACATTTGAAATTTGTTGAGACTTGCTTTGTGTCCCGGCACTTGTTTTCTTTCTTTCTTTCTTTTTTTTTTTTTTGAGACAGTGTCTCACTGTGTGATCCAGGCTGGACTGCAGTGGCATGATCACGGTTCATTGTAGCTTTGACATCCTGGACTCAAGCATTCCTCCCACCTTAACCTCTCAAGTGTCTGGGACAACAGCATGTACCACCACACCCAGCTAGTTTTTTTTTTTTTTTTTTTTTTTTCTTTCTCGAGACGAAGTCTCACTGTGTTGCCAGGCTGGAATGCAGTGGCGTAATCTTGGCTCACTGCAACCTTTGCTTTCCAGGTTCAAGTGATTCTCCTGCCTCAGCCTCCCGAGTAGCATTACAGGCATGAGCCACAATGCCTGGCTAAGTTTTGCATTTTTAGTACAGACAGAATTTCACCATGCTGGCCAGGCTGGTCTCAAACTCCTGACCTCAGGTGATCCACCCACCTTGGCCTCCCAAAGTGCTGGGATTACAGGCATGAGTCTCTGCACCTGGTCAAATGCCTTGTTTTCAATTAGGAAATACCATAATCTAAAATTACTTTCACTCGTGAATTTCTTTCTTTTTTTCTTTTTTTTTTTGGAGACGGAGTCTTGCTCTGTTGCCCAGGCTGGAGTGCAGTGGCTCAATCTCAGCTCACTACAACCTCCGCCTCCGAGGTTCAAGCAGTTCACCTGACTCAGCTTCCCAAGTAGCTGAGATTACAGGTCTCTGCCACCACGCCCGGCTAAGTTTTTTTGTTTTGTTTTGTTTTGTTTTTTTTGAGACGGAGTCTCGCTCTGTCACCCAGGCTGGAGTGCAGTGGCTGGATCTCAGCTCACTGCAGGCTCTGCCTCCCGGGTTTTACGCCATTCTCCTGCCTCAGCCTCCCGAGTAGCTGGGACTACAGGCGCCGCCACCTCGCCCGGCTAGTTTTTTGTATTTTTAGTAGAGACGGGGTTTCACCATGTTAGCCAGGATGGTCTCGATCTCCTGACCTCGTGATCCGCCCGTCTCGGCCTCCCAAAGTGCTGAGATTACAGGCTTGAGCCACCGTGTTTTGTTTTTTTTTTGAGACAGAGTCTCGCTCTATCGCCCAGGCTGGAGTGCAGTGGCCGGATCTCAGCTCACTGCAAGCTCCGCCTCCCAGATTTATGCCATTCTCCTGCCTCAGCCTCCCGAGTAGCTGGGACTACAGGTGCCCGCCACCTTTCCCGGTTAGTTTTTTTTGTATTTTTTAGTTGAGACGGGGTTTCACCGTGTTAGCCAGGATGGTCTCGATCTCCTGACCTAGTGATCCGCCCGTTTTGGCCTCCCAAAGTGCTGGGATTACAGGCTTGAGCCACCGTGCCCGGCCTAAGTTTTGTATTTTTAGTAGAGATGGGGTTTCACTATGTTGGCCAGGCTGATCTCAAACTCCTGACCGCAAGTCATCTGCCCGTCTTGGCCTCCCAAAGTGCTGAGATTACAGCTGTGAACCACCGCACCTGGTCTTAAAAGGGTGAATTTCTCGTATCTGTAATCCCAGCACTTTCTACCTGTAGCATCTGCTACTCTGGAGGCTGAGGTCAGAGGATTATTTCAACCCAGGTGGTTGAGGCCATGGTGAGCCATGATTATGCCACTGCACTCTGTTTCAAAAAAATATAGGTGAATTGTATAGTATGTGATTTATCTCTCTCTCTCTCTCTCTTTTTTAAGGCATTGTTGGGATTCCAGAAACTGCCACCTCAAATATTGCTTATTCTCTCAAGTAGACGTTTGAGGTTGGGATAGGTTTGATACTAGCAGCAAAATCCTGTTAGAGGACCTGTAACTTCAAGGTTATGTCCTGCATATGACTCATTACAGATTTACTTGTCTGATTTATTCTTGAAGAATTTAGGTAATCTCATATAAGTAGAGTTACATATTTAAATTTATTTCTTTCCAAATAAGATTGGAAAAATAAATAAAGCTTCCTAAGTTAGCTGTCTAATACTCACAGTACTTGTTAAAGGCCTGAGATACATTCTTTTTCTTCTAGCTAAAGTCTCTCCTTCAGACCTCAGGTTTAAAGTCACTTTTCTCTGAAAAATTTTTCTTTACCTTCTCGCCTCATAACAGAAGACTGCCCTGTTCACAACATACTCTTGTACTTTTTATCACACTGCAGTAATTTTTTTGTCTCTCTTACTTAACCTTAGCAAGTACTGTGTTCTGATTGTTTTTATATCCCCAGCCATTTTTCAGTCCCTGGCATTTAATATGTTCTCATTAAAATGAAGAAAGATAAGTGAGTAGGATTATTTTTCTATTATATTTGCCCTGGGCTACAAATGTTTCGAAGATTTAGCCCTATCATTTGATTCAGGATTTATACCCAAGTTGTTTGCCGGTGGTTGTTAATACAGTCAAATGGAATGTGAATCCCACTGAGATCATTGTCATGTCTGGCCTTCACAGAATTACAAGAGTGTGTAATTAGCATGGTGCAGATGGTGTGATTTCAGGAATGTTATTATAAATGTTGAAATTGTGCTAGAATTTCTATTTTGTTTCTGAAGATTGCATTGAGGCAGCATAGTGAATGCAAATGTAGTTTTTAAGAGATGATTTACAAATACATGCATCAAAATTTTATATTTAGACATGACTTTCAAAGGAAATGCTCTTTGGAGCATTTCTCATTTCAGGAGTTTGGATTAAGGATGCCCAAGTATAATGCACATTTTCCAAAATCTGAAATATTTATGGTTCTGAGCATTTTGGATAAGAGATACTAAACTTGTAGTTTTCTTGTTCCTACCTACTTTTACTGAGAGACATTCTCCTTTAGTTTTTTTTCTCCTAGATTCTGAATTTCTCCTATTAGGAACCAGGCCTCACTGCAGAAGGTGAGCAGTGGGCCTGAGCTCCACCTCCTGTCAGATCAGTGCTGGCGTGGTATTCTCATAGGAGCGAGAACCTTATCTTTTTTTTTTTTTTTTTTTTTGAGGCAGAGTCTCACTCTGTCGCCGGGGCTGGAGTGCAGTGGCCAGATCTCAGCTCACTGCAAGCTCCGCCTCCCGGGTTTACACCATTCTCCTGCCTCAGCCTCCCGAGTAGCTGGGACTACAGGCGCCCGCCACTTCGCCCGGCTAGTTTTTGTATTTTTAGTAGAGACGGGGTTTCACCGTGTTAGCCAGGATGGTCTCGATCTCCTGACCTCGTGATCCGCCCGTCTCGGCCTCCCAAAGTGCTGGGATTACAGGCTTGAGCCACCGCGCCCGGCCGAACCCTATCTTAAACTGTGCGTGTGAGGGATCTAGGTTGTATGTTCCTTATGAGAATCTAATGCCTGATGATCTGAGGTAGAACAGTTTCATCCTGAAACCATCCACCGTTCCTCCTCCCCCACACCCATAGAAAATTTGTCTTCCACGAAACAGGTCCCTGGTGCCAAAAAAGTTGGTGACTACTGCTGTAGATTTATCTCCAATTTGGGTTTGTCAGTTTTTTTTCTCACTATGAAACTGGATAAACTGACCAGGTGCAGTGGCTCAAGCCTGTAATCCCAGCTCTTTGGGGGGCTGAGGCAGGTGTATCACCTGCGGTCAGGAGTTCAAGACCAGCCTGGCCAACATGGTGAAACTCTGTCTCTACTGAAAATATAAAAACTAGCTGGATGTGGTGGCGGGTGCCTGTAATCTCAGCTACTCAGGAGGCTGAGGCAGGACAATCGCTTGAACCTGGGAGGCAGAGGTTGCAGTGAGCTGAGATCGTGTCACTGTACTCCAGCCTGGGTGACAGAGTGAGACTGTCTCAAAAACAAACAACAAAAGAAACTTGATAAAATGGGTAAATTTTTCTCCGCCATTAAACTGGAGTTTTTCTCACTTCACGAGGTGAAATGCCCTTCTTGTCACAGTATATCAGGGATACTTGATAGCCACATACATATATACACTTTTTATTGGGAATGATACATATGTAGTAAAGTGTTTTACTCTTTGAGAAAAAGATTTTATTTTAATATGTATAACATCCAGTAAAGGGCATAAAGTAGGCAAATCTTATGTATATGGCTTGTTGGAAATTTTACCTTTTTATTCACCCTTGTAACTATTAATACCAGCACTTAGGAGATTCCTTGGCTCCCTTTCTCAGATAGAAACCCTTTACAACTTTTCTGACTTCTATCAGCATTAATTCTGCCAGTTTTGAACTTCATATACATAGAATTATAGAGTATATATTCTTTTGTATCTGGCCTCTTTCACTCATGTAGTGTCTGAAATTTGTTCATGTGGTTTTACATATTAGGATATTTTGCCATTGTAATATTTCATTTTATGACTATGCCACAATTTGTCCATTATCTTTATTTATTTATTTATTATTTTATTTTATTTTTTTGAGATGGTGTCTTACCCTGTCGCCTAGGCTGTAGTGCAGTGGCGCGATCTCAGCTCACTGTAACCTCCACCTTCTGGGTTCAAGGGATTCTCCTGCCTCAGCCTCCTGAGTAGCTGGGATTATAGGCGCGCATCACCACGCCCGGCTAATTTTTGTATTTTTAGTAGAGATGGGGTTTTGCCATGTTGGCCAGGCTGGTCTCAAACTCCTGACCTTAGGTGATCTTCCCGTCTCAGCCTTCTAAAGTGTTGGGATTACAGGTGTGAGCCACTATCCCCGGCCTTATTTATTTTATTTATTTACTTGTTTTTTGAGATGGAGTCTTGTTCTGTAGCCCAGGCTGGAGTGCAGTGGTGTGATCTCGGCTCACTGTAAGCTCTGGCCCCTGAGTTCAAGCAGTTCTCCTTCCTCAGCCTCCTGAGTAGCTGGATTACAGGCACTTGCCACCATGCCTGGTTAATTTTTGTAATTCTGGTAGAGACGGGTTTTCACTATGTTGGCCAGGCTGGTCTCGAACTCCTGACGTCAGATGATCCACCCACCTCGGCCTCCCAAAGTGCTGGGATTACAGGCATGAGCCACCGCACCTGGCCTATTTATTTATTTATTTATTTTTAAAATTATTATTATTATTTTTTTGAGACAGTCTCATTCTGTCACCCAGGCTGGAGCTGCAGTGGCACGATCTCGGCTCACTGCAAGCTCCACCTCCCGGGTTCACGCCATTCTTCTGCCTCAGCCTCCCTAGTAGCTGGGATTACGGGCACCCGCCACCACAGCCAGCTAATTTTTTTGTATTTTTAGTAGAGACAGGGTTTCACCATGTCAGCCAGAATGGTCTCGATCTCCTGACCTCGTGATCCACCTGCCTCGACCTCCCAAAGTGCTGTGATTACAGGCGTGAGCCGCTGCGCCCGGCCTGGCCTATTTATTTTTAGAGACTTGGTCTCTCTGTGTTACTTAGACTGGAGTGCAATTTTGTGATCTCAGCTCACTGCAGGCTGGACCTTAGGGGCTTATGCGGTCCTCTCACTTCAACCTCCTGAGTAGCTGGGACTACAGGTGCACACCAGCATGCCCAGATAACTTTTACAATTTTTTATAGAGACGGAGTCTTACTATGTTGCTCCAGCTGGTCTTTAACTCCTGTGCTTAAGCAGCTCTCCTACTTAGCCTCCCAAAGTGCTTGGCTTACAAGTATGAGCCACTGCTCAAGGCCTAAAATATTTTTATTTTTATAAGAACATTTTACCTGCACCTTCCTAAGTTCATCTAAGTTTTTCCATAAAATAAGCTTTTTTTCTTTTTATTATTTTTTTGAGACGAGGCCTGGCTCTATCACCCAGGCTGGAGTACAATGGCATGATTTAGGCTCACTACAACCTTTACGTCTTGGGCTCAAGCCATCCTCCTACCTCAGCCTCCCAGGTAGCAGGGACTACAGGGTGCACACCACCATGCCTGGCTAATTTCTGTATATTTTGTTGAGGCAGAGTTTCACCATGCTGCCCAGGCTGGTCTTGTTCTTATGAGCTCAAGTGATCTGCCCACCTCGGCCTCTCAGAGTGCTGGGATTACAGGCATGAGCCACCATGCCCGGCTCATAAAATAAACTTACTTAGGCTGTAGATCTTACTACAGTTTTTGAGGCAAACTCCCAGAACAAGGATGTGATCTTTAATTCTAGGTGTGGCTTTCATCAGTGAAGAGTATTTTGAAAAGGATTGGGGCAATAAGGAAGTAGGGTCAACTTAAGATTTCTCTGAAATCATCTTCTTTTCTACCTATCAGTTAAAAAAATTCATTTGATCAGATTAACTGTATAGCATAATCCCATTTCAGTGGTACCTTTTTGTTGCTAGCAAAATCAAAGCTTTTTCTTAAGCAGAAGTTGTCAGAAAAGAATTAGATCTTTAGGCCGAGCGCAGTGGCTCAAGCCTGTAATTCCAGCACTTTGGGAGGCTGAGGCAGGCCGATCACGAGGTCAGAAGATCGAGACCATCTGGCTAACACAGTGAAACCCCGTCTCCACTAAAAAAACAAAAAAATTAGCTAGGCGTGGTGGTGGGCACCTATAGTCCCAGCTACTTGGGAGGCTGAGGTAGGAGAATGGAGTGAACCTGAGAGGTGAAGCTTGCAGTGAGCTGAGATTTGTGCCACCACTGCACTCCACCCTGGGTGACAGCAAGACTTGTCACAAAAACAAAAACAAAAAACACACAAAAAAAGGTCTCTACCTTACTTATTTTGGAAAGCTTAAGGATTAGGATTAAAGTATATACACTTGACCCTTGAACAATAGGAGTCAACTCCCGCCCTTTTTTTTTTTTGGAGATAGGATCTCATTCTTTTGCCCAGGTTGGAGTGCAGTGGCATGATCCTGGCTCACTGCATCCTCAAAGTCCTGAGCTCAAGGGATCCTCTTGCCTCAAATGCCTAAAGTGCTGGGATTACAAGCATGAACCACTGCTCCTTGTTTATAGCACTGGTTTGAACTGCAAGAGTCCACTTATATATGGATTTTTTCAATAAATACATTGGAGTTTTTTTTGTTGATTTGTGACATTTCGAAAAATTTGTGAACTGTGTAGCCTAAAAATATTGAAAAAGATTAAGAAAAAGGTATTTTGTAAATGCATAAAATATATTTAAATACTGGTCGATTTTATCATTTACTACTATAAAATATATAGACAAATCTATTATAAAAAATTAAAATTTGGCGGAGCTCAGTGGCTCATACCTGTAATCCCAGCACTTTGGGAAGCCGAGGCAGGTAGATCACTTGTGGTCAGGAGTTTGAGACCTGCCTGGCCAGCATGGTGAAATCCCATCTCTACTAAAAATACAAAAATTAGCTGGGTGTGGTGGCATAGGCCTCTGATCCTACTCAGGAGGCTGAGGCAAGAGAATTGCTTAAACTCAGGAGGTGGAGACTGCGTTGAGCTGAGAGTGTACCACTGCATTCCAACCTGGGCAACAGAGCAAGACTCCATCTCAAAAATAAATAAATAAATAAATAAAATTTACTATTATTTTTTGAGACGGAGTTTTGCCCTTATCACCCAGGCTGGAGTCAAATGGCACGATCTCGGCTTACCACAACCTGGGTTCAAGCAATTCTTCTGCCTCAGCCTCCCTAGTAGCTGGGATTACAGGCGCCTGCCACCATGCCTGGCTAATTTTTGTATTTTTGGTAGAGATGGGGTTTCAACATGTTGGCCAGGCTGGTTTTGAACTCCTGACCTTATGTGATCCTCCTGCCTCAGCCTCCCAAAGTGTTGGGATTATAAGCATGAGCCACAGCACCCAGCAAAAATTAAATTTATTAAAACTTATGTATACGCTATGCTTACAGACCATACATGGTACCATTTGCAGTGGAGTGAAATATAAATAAACATAAAGATTCAGTATTAAATTATAATTGCATAAAACTGGCCGGGCGCGGTGGCTCCAGCCTGTAATCCCAGCACTTTGGGAGGCCGAGGTGGGCGGATCACGAGGTCAGGAGATCGAGACCATCCTGGCTAATACGGTGAAACCCCGTCTCTACTAAAAAAAAATACAAAAAAAAAAAAAAAAAACTAGCCGGGCGAGGTGGCGGGCACCTGTAGTCCCAGCTACTCCGGAGGCTGAGGCAGGAGAATGGCGTGAACCCAGGAGGCGGAGCTTGCAGTGAGCTGAGATCTGGCCACTGCACTCCAGCCTGGGCGGCAGAGCGAGACTCCGTCTCAAAAAAAAAAAAAAAAAAAAAAAATTATAATTGCATAAAACTAACTGTAGTACCTACTGTAATTATTTTGTGGCTACCTCCTGTTGATGTTGTGGTGAGCTTAAGTGTTGTGAGTATTAGTTTAAAATGCCTATAACTCTAATCATCTCCAAGTGAGCAGTTGTCTCTCCAGTAAACATCATATTGCAGTAAAGAGTGATCAGAATGATTGATCTCTCCTAGTTCTTTCATTTTTCTCATCATGTTTAGTGCAGTGTACTACAAACCTTGAATAACACAGTGGGACCCGTATGAAGTGCCGCTAGTGATGCTGGAAGTGCTCCCACAAGGCAGAGAAAAGTCATGATATCACAAGAAAAACTTGTTGAATTGCTTTATATATACCATTGCTCAAGGTCTGCATCTACAGTTACCTGCCATGACAAAGTGAATGAATCTAGCATAAGGACCATTTTTTAAAAAAAGGGGAAATTTGTGTAGTCATCCGTATAGCTATGCTGGCAGGCAAAAATCTTGTACTCTTTTAAAAATACAAAATGTCTTGCATTAAAAAATACAGCTTTTATTTTATTTTATTTTTTAATTTTTAAAAATTTTTTTGAGACAGAGTCTTGCTGTGTCGCCCGACTGGAGTGCAGTGGCACGATCTCGGCTCACTGCAGCCTCCGCCTCCTGGGTTCAAGTGATTCTCCTGCCTCAGCCTCCCAAGTAGCTGGGACTACAGGCACGCACCACCACACCCAGCTAATGTTTCTGTATTTTTAGTAGAGACGGGGTATCACCATGTTGGCCAGAATGGTCTTGATCGCTTGACCTCATGATCTGCCTACCTGGGCCTCCCAAAGTGTTGGGATTGCAGACGTGAGCCACTGCGCCTGGCCCTATTTTTTATTTTATTTTACTTTTTTTTTTTTGAGAGGGAGTCTCACTCTGTCGTCCAGGCTGGAGTGCAGTGGTGTGATCTCAGCTCACTGCAACGTCTGCCTCCTGGGTTCAAGTGCTGCCTCCCAGCACTTTGGGAGGCCGAGGCAGGCGGATCACGAGGTCAGGAGTTTGAGACCAGCCTGACCAACATGGTGAAATCCTGTCTCTACTTAAAATACAAAAATTAGCCGGGCGTGGTGGCACACACCTGTAATCCCAGATACTCTGGAAGCTGAGACAGGAGAATTGCTTGAACCCACAAGGTGGAGGTTGCAGTGAGCTGAGATCGTGCCACTGCACTCCAGCCTGGGTGACAGAGCAAGACATTGTCTCAGGGAAAGAAAAAGAAAATCATTGAGAAGAAAGGATAGCTGCCTGAACAGGTTTGTTTGTTTGTTTGTTTGCTTTGAGACAGAGTCTCACTGTGTCGCCTGGACTGGAGTGCAGTGGTGCACTCTTGGCTCACTGCAATCTCTGCCTCCCAGATTCAAGTGATTCTGGTGCCTCAGCCTCCTGAGTAGCTGGGATTACAAGGTGCCCGCCCCCACACCCGACTAACTGATTGATTGATTTTGAGACAGAGTCTTGCTCTGTTGCCCAGGCTGTAGTGCAGTGGCACTATCTCGGCTCACTGCAGCCTCCACCTCCTGGGTTCATGCCATTCTTCGACCTCAGCCTCCCAAGTAGCTGGGACTACAGGCGCCTGCCACCACACCTTGCTAATTTTCTGTATTTTTAGTAGAGACGGGGTTTAACCGTGTTAGCCAGGATGGTGTCAATCTCCTCTCCTGACCTCGTGATCCTCCTGCCTCGGCCTCCCAAAGTGCTGGAATTACAGGCGTGAGCCACTGCGCCTGGCCTGATTTTTGTATTTTTAATGGAAATGGGGTTTCACCATGTTGGTCAGGCTGGTCTCGAACTCCTGACCTCAAGTGATCCACCTGTCTCGGCCTTCCTAAGTGCTGAGATTACAGGCGTGAGCCACCACGCCTGGCCTGAACAGGTCTTCAGTACAGACAAGTATACCCTGTTCTGGGGGGAAAATACCACAAAAGACATTTATTGGTAAGGAAGAGAAACAAGCACCAGCATTTAAGGCAAGAAGGGATAGGCTATTTTACTCTTTTGTGCAAATGCGGTTGAGTTTTTTTTTTTTTTTTTTTTTTTTTTTTTTTTTGAGACGGAGTCTCGCTCTGTCACCCAGGCTGGAGTGCAGTGGCCAGATCTCAGCTCACTGCAAGCTCCGCCTCCCGGGTTCACGCCATTCTCCTGCCTCAGCCTCCCGAGTAGCTGGGACTACAGGCGCCGCCACCTCGCCCGGCTAGTTTTTTTTTTTTTTTGTATTTTTAGTAGAGACGGGGTTTCACCGTGTTAGCCAGGATGTTCTCGATCTCCTGACCTTGTGATCCGCCCGTCTCGGCCTCCCAAAGTGCTGGGATTACAGGCTTGAGCCACCGCGCCCGGCCTGAGTTTATGATCTCGACTGCCCTTATCTATAAAGCTGGTAACCCCCCCAAGCCTTGAAGGGAAAAGATAAAACACCAGTTGCCAGTCTTTTGTTGTACAACAAGAAGGTCTGGACAAGAACTCTTTTTCTGGAGTGGTTCCATTGGTGCTTTGTTTTTAAATTCATTTTAAAGTTCTTTTGATATTGGACAATGCCCTTGGCCACCTAGAACCCCAGGAACCTAGGGTAAAGAATATTCCAGGCCGGGCATGTTAGCTCATGCTCATAATCCCCGCACTTTGGAAGGTCAAGGCAGGTGGATCGCTGGAGCTCAGCAGTTGGAGATCAACCTGGGCAGCATGGTGAAACCCCATCTCCACCAAAATATAAAAAATTAGCTGGGCATGGTGGCGCATGTCTCTGGTCCCAGCTGCTTACAAGGCTGAGGTGGCAGGAATGTTTGAGCCTGGGAGACAGAGGCTGCAGTGGGCCATGATTGCACTACTGCACTTCAGCCTGGGTAACAACAGAGTGAGACTCTGTCTCAAAGGAAGAAAAAAAAAATAAAGTGATTTCTTCCCAAATATGAGTTTGCTTTTGCCTAGCATCTGGGGAAGCTAGTTATAGCTCTTCTCTTCAACCTGCTATTTTAGGCTCTTCTAAATAAGATATTTTGGTGTAGGTGATTTTGTGGGCCTCTTTGTTGTTTGGCCTAATTTTTTCCTCAGGTTTTCATATGGCATATAAGAGGGAGAGATAGAGGCCAGATCTGGTCTCTAAAAATTGCTTTGAAATCAAAAGTTGCTTAATTCACAATAAAATATGAATGACTAGGTATGGTTCTTATCCTCCCAAAAAGTACATTTTGGGAAGTATTAGAGATGTTGATTTACCCAGTTCCTTTCTAATCAATCAATTTTTTTGCATTCATTTTGTATTTTGAGTCTGTGCCAAGCCACTGGCAAAATAGAAAAACAATCAGATGTGGTTTTTGCCCTTGGAGAATGTGCTTATTGGTGAAGAAATTGCCAGCATTCCACTACTTTTGACCTTGTGACACTTTCATGTGGATTAACCTAAAAATATCAATACAGGACAGGCACAGTGGTGCACGCCTATAATCCCAGCACTGTGGGAGGCCAAGGTGGGCGAATCACAAGGTCAAGAGATCAAGACCATCCTGGCCATGGTGAAACCCCGTCTCTACTAAAAATAAAAAAAATTAGCTGGATGTAGTGGCATGTACCTGTAGTCCCAGCTACTTGGGAGGCTGAGGCAGGAGAATCAGTGAACCCGGGAGGCAGAGGTTGCATTGAGCCGAGATCATGCCACTGTACTCCAGCCTGGCAACAGAGCGAGACTCTGTCTGAAAAAAATAAATAAATAAAATAAATAAATATATATATCTCACAATACAAAGTAAAGTTATGGGTCTTTGGGAATTCTCTGCCAGAGAAGTAGAGAGATCTATCTGGTTTGAAATGAATTTTAAAGTGCTTCTCTTGTCAGTTTTTCTCACTCTTTTTTTTTTTGAGATGGAGTCTCTCTCTTGCCAGGCTGGAGTACAGTGGCATAATCTCAGCTCACTGCAACCTCCATCTCCCAGGTTCAAGTTATTCTCCTGCCTCAGGCTCCTGAGTAGCTGGGACTATAGGCGTGCACCACCCTGCCCAGCTAAGTTTTGTATTTTTAGTAGAGACGGGGTTTCACCATGTTGGCCAGGATCGTCTTGATCTCTTGACCGCATGATCCACCCACCTCGGTCTCCCAAGATGCTGGGATTACAGGCGTCAGTGAGCGCGCCTGGCCACTTTTTCTCACTCTTAAACAGTGTAGTTCTTGTAGCCCTCATACCCTTTCTAAGACTCTCTATCTTTTGCCTTTCTACTCCCAGGGATTATATTTTGATTTGCTAGATGAAGTGGACCTAAGCCTCCATTCTTTTTGTTAGGGCCAAGTAAACACTTACTTGGCCTTTTGTGAATTAAGAATGTCAGTATATAATAACAGTGTTTTCAGCTTTTAACTATATACTGTTTACCTGTGCTTTTAAATTGGGAATTGGTTGTCTGTGTTTGGAGAAAGTCATTTTGGCAATCTTGGGGCTATATGGGTTTTAATTATTCTTAGTAGAACCATTGCAGATATTTCCCATTGACTTTAATTGCAGTTCTCTGTAGAAAAATTTGCTGAGAACCCAATGTAATGTGTTCACTGAGGAAATCTTTTCATTTCATTTCAGTTGGAAAGACATCTTTGATCACCAGATTCATGTATGACAGTTTTGACAACACCTATCAGGTATTTTGTTTTTGCCTATTTATTTGTTGTCTATTTTGCGTTACAAGTAATATTCAAGATATTTTTAAAAAATTATTTATTTACATGCTGTTATGGATGTAAAAGTACTTTTTGTAATCTGTAAAATGCTGTATAAATACATGTATAAATGATTTTGTCCAGTCCTAGGATAAATCATACTTTATCGTTTGATTTTGTCTCTTCCAAAGTGTTGAAATAGATCTCTGATATCATCTAGGATGGCATTAGAAGTAATGGTGGATATTCTCTGTAGACTTTGTCCAAGCCTAAGATTCTGTGATATTTTTATCTACACTTGAAATTAAGAATAAATAAATAATGAAATTAGAAATCATTAACAGAAGGAAATTTGGGAAATTCACAGATTTGTGGAAATTAAACAATTAACTCCTAAATAATTAACGTCAAAGATGAAATCACAAGAGAAATTAGAAAATGCTTTGAGATCAATAAAGAAAACACAGCATACCAAAACTGATGGTATAAAACTAAAGCAGTACTATACAGAAAAGAAAAGAGATATTAAATAAATAGCCTAACATTATCCTTTAAGAAACTTGAAGAATACTAAACCCAAAGCAAACAGAAGGAAGTGGCTATTTTAAAATTGAGGGTTTTTTTTCTTTCTTTTTTTTTTTTTGAGATGGAGTCTTGCCCTGTTGCCCAGGCTGGAGTGCAGTGGCACAATCTCAGCTCACTGCAAGCTCCGCCTCCCAGGTTCATGCCATTTTCCTGCCTCAGCCTCCCGAGTAGCTGGGACTACAGGCGCCCACCACCTCGTCCAGCTAATTTTTTTTTTGTATATTTAGTAGAGACGAAGCTTCACCATGTTAGCCAGGATGGTCTCGATCTCCTGCCCTCGTTATCCACCCGCCTCGGCCTCCCAAAGTGCTGGGATTACAGGTGTGAGCCACGGCACCCGGCCAAAATTTAGGTTTTATTATTCCTGTATGGTGAGGCCAATAGATCAGGAGATGATTGCCATTGAAAAGATAGTTTGTTACACTCACAGATCCCAAGGAGAGGGCATGCCATGCCAGAGGGGGCCATGTGTTGTACTCACAGATCCTGAGGAGAGGGCATGCCATGCCAGAGGGGGCCACGTGAGGAAGCACTGGGTCAGTTAAAAGGCAGGTGACTGGGGAACTGTGGACAAAAGTGTTGACTGTGGTTTTCAAGGGAAGAGGCACACAAGACAGGGTAAGCAGGTTTAGGAGTAGCTAGTTCGAATAATTTCAGGGGTTCTGGGGTTGAGGGGCTGTTCTTAGTTGTCTAGTACCTGGCCCAGGTGATTAGGGCAGTGTAGTATTGGCTCTCAGTGTTATAGAGGAGGTGCTGGGTTATTGACTTTGGACTTGTTGGTTTGCCTATGAAAGGAGTACTCACAGGTGAGTTTACTATCTCTAAGGAAAAAGCTAATCCTGGCGGGGGCAGTCCCTCCAGTGTCAGCAAGGACCCTGATGTCAAAACATCAAAACTATAGAAAGTAAAAAGACATGCTTAATACAGAAGCTAATAGAGGTTAAAGCAGAAATATATGAAAGAGAGAACAGAAAAACAATGGAGGAAATCAATGAAACCAAAAGCAGTTCTTTGAAAAGATTTTTAAAAATTGACTAGCTAGACTGATCAAGAAAAAAAAGAAGACTCAAGTTCTAAAATCAGAAAAGAGGGAACATTACTATCAACCACAGAAATAAAAAGGGTTGGCTGGGCGCAGTGGCTCCTGTCTGTAATCCCAGCACTTTGGGAGACTGAGGTGGGTGGATCACCTGAGGTCAGGAGTTCAAGACCAGCTTGGCAAACGTGGCAAAACTGCATCCCTACTAAAAATATAAAAATTAGCCAGGCATAATGGTGGGCGCCTGTAATCCCAGGTACTTGGGTGGCTGAGCCAGGAGAACAGGAGAATCTCTTGAACCCAGGAGGCGGAGGTTGCAATGAGCTGAGATTGCACCACTGCACTCTAGCCTGGTGACAGAGTGAGACTCCATCTCACAAAAAAAACAAAGAAATTAAAAGGGTAATGATGGAATGCTATGAAGAATTATATGCTAACTAATTAGATGACAGATAAAATGGACCAATTCCAAGAAAGACACAATCTACTAAAACTATCTCAAGAAGAAATAGAAAATCTGAATATATCTATAATAAGTAGAGATAATTAGTAATTAAAAAAACTGCCCACATAGAAAATCCCAGCATCAGATAGTTTCGTTGGTCAATTCTATGAAACATTTAGAGAACACCAATACTTTGTAAAACTCTTATGAAAAATAAAGGAGAACACTACCCAACTCATTCTGTGAGGTCACTGTTACTCTAATACTCAACCCAGAGATATCAAAATTAAACTACAGACCAATATCTCTTATGAATATAGACACAAAAATTGTCAACAAAATACTATCAAACTGAATCCAGTAACATGTTAAAAAAGATTATACACTATTATTTTTATTTCTGTTATTATTATTATTATTATTATTATTATTATTATTTAAACAAAGACTCTTGCTATGTTGCCCAGGCTGGTATTGAACTCCTGGGCCCAAGCAACCCTTTCATCTCGGCTTCCCAAAGTGCTGGAATTACAGGTCTGAGCCACCACACCCGACTTGTGTGTCATTTAACAAGTGGAATATACAAAAAGCAATCAACATAATGCATTATTTGAATAAAATAAAGGACAAAATCACGTGATCATTTCAGTGTACACATAAAAGGCATTTGACAAAATCCAGCAGCCTTTCATGATAAAAACGTACGACAACAAACTAGGAATAGAAGGAAACTTTTTTTTTTTTTTTTTTTGAGACGGAGTCTCGCTCTGTGGCCCGGGCTGGAGTGCAGTGGCCAGATCTCAGCTCACTGCAAGCTCTGCCTCTCGGGTTTACGCCATTCTCCTGCCTCAGCCTCCCGAGTAGCTGGGACTACAGGCGCCCGCCACCTCGCCCGGCTAGATTTTTTTTGTATTTTTTAGTAGAGACGGGGTTTCACCGTGTTCGCCAGGATGGTCTCGATCTCCTGACCTCGTGATCCGCCCGTCTCGGCCTCCCAAAGTGCTGGGATTACAGGCTTGAGCCACCGCGCCCGGCTAGAAGGAAACTTCTAAATGGTAACGAGCATCCGTAAAAATGCCACATCTGATATGCTTAATGATGAAAGGCTGAATGCTTTCTAAGATCAGGAACAAGTAAGGATGTCTGCCCTCACAACCTACACAGCTTCAGTACAAAAAATCAAAGAACAAACAAACTAAAAGGAATAAATTAGTAATCTTAAGAGCAAGTACTTTGAGGCACTCAGCACGTTGTAAATCTTTTACCGTATTAACTCTTTGAAAAGATTTTTTTAGACAATCGGGGAGCATAGATTCAAATTGCCTTGTTAAATGAATTAACAAAAATTTTAAGTTAAAAAAAGAAAACAGGTTACTCTTAATCTACTTATCCATTTTATATGTATTATAATGTAGTTAGCATAAAAACTTGATTTCATTTCTCATTTATAGATTAAGGAAAAAAACTTGATTTCAATTGCTTTGTCTTTGTAATATAGCAAATGTTAATCTGATTAAGGCTGTCGTTAACTTCTGCAGTCTTGATTATCATCAAACCATTTTTATTTTTCAGAAAGCTTTTAGGGTAATCTTAAAATCTGAATCCTCTTAGTATGTATTTTTCCACATTTGAAGTATTTATTTCAGGAATATGGCTTCTGAATTGAATCTTCCTGAAAAACAAACACACGGGCATTTCTTTTCTAGGAAAGCTATGTAATGAGCCTTAGAGTTGGAAGCACCTTTATTTATGTCTTAGTTCTACCATTTAGTAGTTGGATGGGTTTGGATCAGTTATTAAGTTTTTCAGAATCCGTATTTTCACATCCGTTAAGTGAGAATCATAATCCCTATGGATGGTGACTCCATTCTTTTTTGGGGAAAAAAAAAAACTATTCTTTTTTTTGTTTGTTTTTAAGAGATGGAGTATTGCTTTGTTGCCTAGGCTGGAGCGCAGTGGCATGATCATAGTTCATTGCCACCTTGAATTCTTGAGCTAACGGGATTCTCCTGCCTCAGCCTCCTAAGTAGCTGGGACTACAGGTACACGCCACCACTCCCAGCTAATTAAGAAAAATTTTTATTGTGCAGATGGGTTTTTGCCATCTTGCCTAGGTCTTCATCCCAGGCTCAAGAGATCCTTCTGCCTCAGCCTCCCAAAGTGCTGGGATTACAGGGATGAGCCATCACGCCTGGCCACAAGCTCTGTTCTTTTGTGATTATTACCATTTACCATTGAGAACAACATTGATTGTTTTATTTCTTTCTTTGAATAGCACTTGTTTTCATAGTTCTCCTCTTCATTATAACCTGTCGGCATTTTAGACAACTATAATAGTCACTTAGGCAGTCTACTAGCCTCCTGTACTTTTCCATAATCTCAAACCTTCTCTAAAAATCATATATTCTTTTCTCAGACCACAATATTGTATCCTTCCAATTTTTTAATTCAGGTACTTTTACTATAATAGTTTCTATTCCAGTGGTTCACATCAAAACCTTCAACCCACTAATTCCTCCATGTTATTTTTATTTTAATTTTTCTTCTATTTTTTTTTTTTTTTTTAAAGACAGGGTTTCATTCTGCCACCCAGGCTGGAGTGCAGTGGTGTGATCTTGGCTCACTGTAGCCTCCGTCCCCCCAGGCTCAAGTGATCCTCCCACCTCAGCCTCCTGAGTATCTGGGACTACAGGTGTGCACCACTATGCCTTTTTGTTTTGTTTATTTTTCTTTGAGACGGAGTCTCACTCTGCCACCCGGGCTGGAGTGCAGTGGCACGATCTCGGCTCACTGCAAGCTCTGCCTCCCGGGTTCATGCCATTCTCCTGTCTCAGCTTCCAACGTAGCTGGGACAACAGGCACCCACCACCATGCCCGGCTAATTTTTTGTATTTTTAGTAGAGACAGGGTTTCACTGTGCTAGCCAGGATGGTCTCGATCTCCTGACCTTGTGATCCACCTGCCTCAGCCTCCCAAAGTGCTGGGATTATAGGCGTGAGCCACTGCGCCCGGACTTTTTCTTTTCTTTTCTTTTCTTTTCTTTTCTTTTTGACATGGAGTCTTGCTCTGTCGCCCAGGCTAGAGTGTAGTGGCACAGTCTTGGCTTACTGCAACCTCTGCCTCCTGGGTTCAAGCGATTCTCCTGCCTCAGCCTCCCAAGTAGCTGGGACTACATGCGCATCACCACACCTGGCTAATTTTTGTATTTTTAGTAGAGAGGGGTTTCACCGTATTGGCCAGGCTGGTCTCAAACTCCTGACCTTGTGATCTGCCTACCTCGGCCTGGGATTACAGGCGTGAGCCACCGTGCCCAGCCTTTTTTGTATTTTTAGTAGAGACAGGTTCTTGCCATGTTGACCAGACTGATGACAAACTCCTGAGCTCAAGCAATCTGGCTGCCTCGGACTCCTAAAGTGCTGGATGTATAGGCATGATCCACCACGCCCGGCCCTTCCATGTTGTTTGTAAATATCTGGTCCTGTGTCTTCTGTCTTACCTTTCTCCTTTTTTAGCTTAGACTTCATGGGAAATTCTTTAACTTTCTAGCCTCTTGATGTGGTTTGGCTATGTCCCCACCCAAATCTCATCTTGAATTGTAACTCCCATAATTCCCACATGTTGTGGGAGGGATCCAGTAGAAGATAATTGAATCATTGGGGGTGGTTTCCAGCATACTGTTCTCATGGTAATGAATAAATCTCACAAGATCTGATGGTTTCATAAAAGGAAATCCTTTTCACTTGGCTCTCATTCTCTGTTGCTGCCTCCACGTAAGAACCTTTCGCCTTCCACTGTGATTGGGAGGCCTCCTCAGCCATGTGGAACTGCAAGTCCATTAAACTTCCTTTTCTTTATAAATTACCCAGTCTCGGGTATGTCTTTATCAGCAGCGTGAAAACACACCAGTACACTTCTCTTTGGTTCAATCACATATGCCTGGCAAAATTCGCGTTATGAATCCAGTCATCTCATTTCTCCTCATTGGTTCTTAAATACATTAATGTTGCTAGTGTCAACTAGGTTATCAGTTTTACCAAGCACTCTTTGGAGTAACTATTTCATACTAACTCCATACTCCTCAAACTCGAACTTTACCACTTTTACCACTCTTCTTCGACCCTTACTTTGAAGACTTTGCTTCTTAAAGAAATGGGAAGTGGCCGGGCGCGGTGGCTCAAGCCTGTAATCCCAGCACTTTGGGAGGCCGAGACGGGCGGATCACGGGGTCAGGAGATCGAGACCATCCTGGCTAACACGGTGAAACCCCGTCTCTACTAAAAAATACAGAAAACTAGCCGGGCGAGGTGGCGGGCGCCTGTAGTCCCAGCTACTCGGGAGGCTGAGGCAGGAGAATGGCGTAAACCCGGGAGGCGGAGCTTGCAGTGAGCTGAGATCCGGCCACTGCACTCCAGCCTGGGCGACAGAGCGAAACTCCGTCTCAAAAAAAAAAAAAAAAAAAAAAAGAAAGAAATGGGAAGTATAAGACAGGAATGCCCTTTTTTATTTTTCTTACCACCTCATCTGTGTACATGTAACAGTATTTTTACTAATCCTCTTTCATTCCAGTATACTGTAGTAAATGCCCTCTTCCTATCAAAAGCCAGTCCCTAACTGTGCTAAATCTTATCTTCTCTGGCGTTTTTCATTCTCAACACCTTCATTATTCTTTATTACCTGGAGTTTTTGTTATGTACCAGGCACTATTCTGCATCTTGGGTATATAGCATACTGCAGTGAACAAACATACCAACCTTACTCTCATGGAACTTCTAGTGGGGAGAAGTTGGATAATTAACAGTTAATCAAACAATTTATTAATCTAGTCAAAAGTGCTATAAAGAAATACATTTAGGAAAACATGATCTTAGCATGATAATGATTGTGGCCTTTGTAGTACTACCTAGCTGCGTAATTTGTAGGTCACAATTTGCTATTTTCAGAGGAGGAAGAGAGAACTGTTCTTGACTTATATATTGTAAAATTTACTTTCAGTCAACTTTGTGATGTTGCCTATGTATATTAACAAATGTACTTTGATGTTCAAATTAATATATTCTCAAGTGAATGTTTTTGTCATGGAAGAGAAAATGAAGTGTTCAGTGGGATATCTTTTTCTTTGCTTTTGAAATCACCTTTTGAAATGCTGTTGTTTTACATGCTTTACAGAGCTGTTCTTGAGTGTGAACTTTCTGCAGCCTATATGCAGTAATCCTATGTTAAGTCAGAGTGAATGAGAAATGCATAAGTGTTTATATGGAATTTGAGAAACAGTTCAATTTTTTCTTTAAAAACCTATTTGTTAGAAATATTTACTGTACAGGAATTGACATACATAAAGGTTTTGGTGTTTTATTTATGTAACTGAAAAAACCAAATTCATATATTGAAATGCAGGGTACTGGTTTTCAGTATATAGATATGTGAGTAGGAGTGGTGAGAGTCATTTTCTTAGCCTTTATTGAGTATCCTATCTAAAAATATCGACACCATACCATAATTTCTATCGTCCTTTTCCTGGTTTTTTTCTCTTATGCTACTCTCTAACATACTATTTTACTTAATTAGCTTATTGTCTGTCTGTCTTAGCAGACTGTAACCTCTGTAAGGGCATAGATTCTTGTCTGCTTTTTATTCTTTTACCACAGATTCTTAGCTCCTAATGATGTTGACTAGTAGGCAATCAATAAATATTTCTTTCTGCCAGGCGCAGTGGCTCACGGCTGTAATCCCAGCACTTTGGGAGGCCAAGGTGGGTGGATCACTTGAGGTCAGGAGTTCAAGACCAGCCTGGCCAACATATAGTGAAACCCCGTCTCTACTAAAAAATACAAATATTAGCTGGGTGTGGTGGTGCACATCTGTAGTCCCAGCTTCTTGGGAAGCTGAGGCAGGAGAATCGCTTGAACTAGGAGGCGGAGGTTGCAGTGAGCCAAGATCACCACACTGCACTCCAGCCTGGGTGATAGAGCAAGAGTCTATCACTCAGAAAAATAAAAATAAAAATAAATAAATAAGTAAATAAATAAAATCTTTCTCCCCCCCAGTATTAGGAAGGAATAGAGTTCAATAAATGTTTCTGATGAATATGGACAGGTTTACATGATTTTTAAATGTGCTAATTTGAGTAGAGACCAACTGCATGTTTGTTCATCACTCTGTCTCTAGTACCTTACACAGTATTTGCAAGTACATGCTTAATAAATATTTGATGAGCAAGCTGGGTGCATTGGCTCATGCCTGTAATCCCAGCATTTTGGGAGGCCGAGGTGGGGGGATCACTTGAGGCCAAGAGTTTGAGACCAATCTGGCCAACATGGCAAAACCCCGTCTCTACTAAAAATACAAAAATTTGGCCGAGCGCTGTGGCTCACGCCTATAATCCCAGCACTTTGAAAAGCCAAGGCGGGTGGATCAGGTCACGAGATCGAGACCATCCTGGTTAACATGGTGAAACCCCATCTCTACTAAATATACAAAAAATTAGCCAGGCATGGTGGCACGCACCTGTAGTCCCAGCTACTTGGGAGGCTGAGGCAGGAGAATGACATGAACCCGGGAGGAGGAGCTTGCAGTGAGCCGAGATGGTGCTACTGCACTCCAGCCTGGGTGAGAGAGCAAGACTCTGTCTCAAAAAAAAAAAAAAAAAAAAAAAAAACAGGGCTTGGTGGTGAATGCCTGTAATCCCAGCTACTTGAGAGGCTGAGGCACTACAATTGCTCGAACCCAGGAGGCAGAAATTGCAGTGAGCTGAGATCACGCCATTGCACTCCAGCCTAGGCAGCTGAGCGAGACTGTCTCTAAATAAATAATGGATGAATGAATAAATGAGAACTAAATGAGGCAATGTGTATAAATTGGCACTTAGTAGATAATTAGTTTATATAATTTACTGTACCTTTCATTCTTGAATATATGTAAAAACATGTAAAGACTTAACAACATTACATTGGTTTGTCATATAAAGATATTATCTTTAGGTGGGGCGCAGTGGTTCATGCCTACAATCCCAGCATGTTGGAAGGCCAGGTGGGGAAGATCTCTTGAACCTAGGAGTTGCAGATTAGCCTGGACAACATGGCAAAACCCTGTCTGCAAAAAAATTCAGAAATTAGTGGGGCATGGTGGTATGCACCTGTAGTCCCAGCTACTTGAGAGGATCGCTTGGTTCAGAGGGTTGAGGCTGCACTGAGCCAAAATTACACCCCTGTATACCAGCTTGGGCAACAGAGTGTGAGACCTTGTCTCCAAAAAAAAAAAAAAAAAGAAAGAAAAACATTTTATTTAAATTTTATTTGCGGAAGCTTCAGAAAAGAATAAAATACTTAGGAACAAATTTAACAAACAGCATAAGACTATACAAAACACTGCCAGGAGAAATTAAAGGAGACACATGTATTAGTTTGTTCTCACGCTGCTAATAAAGAGATACCCGAGACTGTAATTTGTAAAGGAAAGAGGTTTAGTAGACTAATAGTTCTGCGTGGCTGGGGAGGCCTCAGGAAGCTTACAATCATGGCAGAAGGGGAAGCAAACATGTCTTTCTTCACATGGCAGCAACAAGGAGAAGCACAGAGCAAAGAGAGGGGAAATCCTTTTATAAAACCATCAGATCGCTTGAGAACTCAGCTATGACACACACAGAATTCTATTTTTCTGCCAGCAGAAATAAAATCCCCAACTGGATGGACCACTTTTCTGATCTAGTTTTTGATTGTTTTTTAGGAACTTAAAATTCTTAGTGATTCATATTTTAAATGCACAGACTCAACTAGTTTCTGTTTTAAGGAATATGGCACAAAGATATTTAGGGAAAAAGTATGTATGTACCCACACACACATACATAGTATATGTGCACACAAACGTTTATTAATGAGGTGATTAAACTTCTAAAATAGAGTCCATATCAACATCCTCTTTCTGGGGTCATTTGTCTTTCTTCCATTCTTTTTATTTATCTCCCCTAATTAATTTTGGACTCTTTTTTAACTTGTATACTTTTTTTTCCCTCTTTTTCCTAGTCTGCCTTCTTTCTATTCTCTTATTATTTCACCATTTTCTCTTGATAGGGAAAATAGCAGCCAGGCAATAGAATTTTACATGTGTTTTCACCACAGAAGGAACCTATCATTGTGTGGTACACAGTAAAACTTGTTTTCCTTACCTAATGACTTTTATTTTATATTGGAAAAATCATGTCTCTTATGGAAGGTTACGATATTTGTGAGTCTCTGGCTGTCTATGGCATCAGGACAGTTGACAAACCACTATGTAGGAGGTCATGACAGCAGATAGTTGTTTACATCAACAATATTTTATAAAACTGCTCTTGGGGCAGATATGCACCATTCTGAATGGGGAGCAATCAGATACTCAAACTAAAGTTCAAATACAAATACTTAAACCAAAGTTGCCATTATCTTATTATTTGTAAAATGAGAAAAATAGGATGAGAATAAGCTCCTTGGCAGGAATGTATAAAGATTAGAGATGATCATGTAAAAAGCTTAAAACAGTCTCTAATATTAAGCAAGTGCTGAATACGTGGAAAGTGTTATCACTGGAAGTTTTGTTTGTCCTTAATTGGCTATGTTGTATTGGTTTGTTTATTCATTATTTCTTCCACAATTAATGAATCCCATTTGAATCCTAAACTGCTGGCCACCATTAAACAGTTATTATTTGTTAACTTCTTTGTTTTGTTTTACAGGCAACAATTGGCATTGACTTTTTATCAAAAACCATGTACTTGGAGGATCGAACAGTGAGTAATATTTTCAGTGTGCAATTTTCTGCAACATTCCAGGTTAGAAAACTGTGATCAAAATAATCAATGATTGTCACCATAAGAAGTACTTAGCAGAGTTACCAAAGATAGTTTACAGTTGTTGAGAAAAACTCTTATTACTGAGTGAGTAGTACTTGGCAGTTATCTTGATTTGGAAAAATGAAAACAAAGAACTTTACAGAGAATTAAAGGAGAATTTTTATGAAGAAATTAAAGCTGCTAAAGACCTTCTAAATACCACTCTTGAGGCATTCAGTAAGATTTCAATTTGTGAACTTCAGTATTTTTTTGTCAGGATAGGATGCATGTCAAAGTGACTGACTAAAAAGAAATAATGTGAGCTGGGTACAGTGGCTCACACCTGTAATCCAAGCACTTTGGGAGGCTGGGGCAAGTGGATCACCTGAGGTCAGGAGTTTGAGACCAGCTTGGCCAACATGATGAAACCCCGTCTCGGTTAAAAATACAAAAAATTAGCCAGGTGTGGTGGCAGACGCCTATAATCCCAGCTACTCGGGAGACTGAGGCAGGAGAATCACTTGAACCCAGGAGGCGGAGGTTGCAGTGAGCCGAGATTGTGCCATTGTACTGTAGCCTGGGCAACAAGAGTGAAACTCCGTTGGAGAAAAAAAAAGTAATGTGTATTTATTTGTTGGATTTCTGTCTTTCATCCTTTGGAATGTTTTCTTTAAATATAGTGTAAAATCTGTATTCTAGCCCACTACCCCTTGAAGAGATTCTTGTCACCTAAATAGTGAGTATCTTAAATGCAGTATTTTGAGACCTGCACCCAAAAACATTATTTTGTTTCCAGTGTTATTTCTTGTGTGTTTTTTTTTCCCCTGAATATTCTCTTTTATGTTTTGATATATAGCATGTCATTTCTTAAAATTTGTAAGCAGCTGGGTGCAGTGGCTCACGCCTGTGATCCCAGCACTTTGGGAGGCCGAGGTGGGCGAATCACCTGAGGTCAGGAGTTCGAGACTAGCCTGGCCAACGTGGTGAAACCCCATCTCTTCTAAAAGTACAAAAATTAGCCGGGCGTGGTGGTGGGTGCCTGCAATCCTAGCTACTTGGAAGGCTGAGGCAGGAGAATCGTTTGAACCCAGGAGGCAGAGGTTGCAGTGAGCCGAGTTCGCACCACTGCACTCCAGCCTGAGCGACAAGAATGAGATTCTGTCTCAAAAAAAAAAAGAAAATTGAAAGCTTAGAAATGACTTTGTCATGATGCAAGAACTTGATGCTTGTTTTCAGGCTTTTCTTCCTGTAATATAGATATGAGATAGTACGTAAAGAAATTTTTATGTAGGGCTGCAAAAAGGTATTCCTCCTTTTTTTTTGTTTTTCTGAGACGGCGTCTCGCTCTGTTGCCCGGGCTGGAGTGCAATGTTGTGATCTCGGCTCACTGCAAGCTCCGCCTCCCGGGTTCAAGCCATTCTCCTGCCTCAGCCTCCCGGGTAGCTGGGACTACAGGCGCCTGCCACCACACCCAGCTCATTTTTATATTTTTAATAGAGATGGGGTTTCACCATGTTGGCCAGGATGGTCTCGATCTCTTGACCTCGTGATCCACCCGCCTCGGCCTCCCAAAGTGCTGGGATTACAGGCGTGAGCCACTGCGCCTGGCCCTCCTTTTTGTTACATTACACACACACACACGCTCGCGCCTGTAATATAGATATGAGATAGTAGATAAATTTTTATGTAGGGCTGCAAAAAGGTCTTCCTTCTTTTTTTTTTTTTTTTTTACATTACACACACACGCACATGTTCTGGGGAGAAATGTATGGGAGAAATACAAACACAGTAGTTAAAGACCCAGTTTTAAAGTATTCTAGACCCAATAGGAAAGAGACACATTTTAGCTTAAGAGAAGCTTTCAAAGAAGCATTAATTCCTTTACTCTGATAGCTTAGGCTGTTCCTTTCATTGACATTTACCTTAGTTTTTTTTTTGTTTTTGTTTTTGTTTTTTTTGTTCTGTTTAACCATCAGCAGTCTACTTTTTGACCCCTGGAAGGCATAGGGATTGAAATAGGTTTTAGGTAGGGAAAAAGGGAAGCCATATTTCTGATTCTGTGAAACCTTTCCCGGTGGCATTTTCCAGTCATTTACCTTCGGAGTACGTAAAATTTTAATATTTCTCCCTTTTGAAAAAGGAGTTTTGTGTTATTTTTGTTCCTCACTCCCTGCAACCTCTTGCATGAGTCTTCTTTCTACTTCCTTCCCACCCTCTCCCTTTTAAAAAAACATTGTTTTTTTTTCTTTTTAGTATTAGTTTCGTTTTTTTTTTTTTTTTTATTTATTTTTTCCCATCTCACAGATCAGGCTTCAGCTGTGGGATACTGCGGGTCAGGAACGTTTCCGTAGCCTCATTCCCAGTTACATCCGTGATTCTGCTGCAGCTGTAGTAGTTTACGATATCACAAGTAGGTATATTGCAACGGGTTGACCTTTCTTATTTTTCTTGCTTGTTTGACTGATTTTGTTGTTAGGTACGATTGCAATTATGGGACACAGCAGGTCAAGAGCGGTTCAGGAGCTTGATTCCTAGCTACATTCGTGACTCCACTGTGGCAGTTGTTGTTTATGATATCACAAGTGAGTGGAGGGAATTATGCATTTCTAATCTTCTTTCAACCTTTAGCTTAGCTGCATGCATGTTCTTGTCTTGTGCTTGTTTTCCTTACTGGCATGTAAAAATAAGTTTTATCGTAGTAAACCACATATCAGCCAGGTCAGAAATATTTGCTTTGGTGTTTATACCAGTATGCTTTATATCTAACTGTGCCAGGTTTTTTGCCCCAGAAATTTTCTTTTGGGTCCAATTGTGAATCCTTTTCAAGGGTTTCTTAGTATCCTATTATTCCTAAACCATACCATAATTATAGTTGGAGGAATGTCTCCTTTTAATTTAATTTGATCTCAGATTTCTCTAAAATAAAATAATCTGCGTTTAAGTCTCTTGCCAAGTTTTCCAAAATTCTCCAAGCTTTCTATTGAGGCTATTACAAGCTTCTGCTAGCCAGCTTTTCTCTGCTTTCCCCTTCCAGCCATTCTCTCTCTATAGAGGAAGACAGAGAAAACATAATGTACAGTTTTCTATTAATCTTTTTTATTTGAATCATATTTTGGTTCTGTGACTGATTTATTTACTTTGTTGCTAACAAATTACACTTTCATTTCTCTCCAAGAAAAAAATTTTAAATAGGAGGTGAAACAACCAGTAGTCTTTTTCTTTTTTCTAAAGATTGAATAATGCCTGTGGCCTTTTAAGTGACTGTAAATTTTCCATGAAGCATTGGTGACTGACAGTAAAATGCTTTCTGATTGAAATTGCCTTTGTAAATTGGTTATAACATATATTAGGCAATATTAAACATTATTCCATATAGTGGTTCATAATTTATAGGAAAACCAGGGTCTTGAACTCCTGGGCTCAAGTGATCCTCCTGCCTCAGCCTTCCAAAGTGCTAGGATTAGGCCAGGCACAGTGGCTTACGCTGGAAATCCCCACATTTTGGGCGGCCAGGGCAGGTGGATCACCTGAGGTGAGGAGTTTGAGACCAGCCTGACCAACATGATGGAACTCCATCTCTACTGAAAATGCAAAATTAGCCAGATGTGGTGGCGCATGCCTGTAATCGCAGCTGCTCGAGACACTGAGGGAGGAAAATCTCTTGAACCTGGGAGTTGGAGGTTTCAGTGAGCCGAGATCGTGCCTTTGCACTCCAGCCTGGGCAACAAGAGCAAAACTCCATCTCAGCAACAACAACAAAAACCAAAGTGCTAGGATTACAGGCATGAACCATTGTGCCCAACCCAGTATCTGGGACTTTGTTTTTAAATTTTTAAAAAATGTGTACCACATTACACAGTTGTATCTTGGGCTAAAAAACACTTACATAGACAAAGGAACTATTCATTTGGACTAATAAAACTGTTACTATATATTTTTGCATATCTCCTCAATCAGGAATCATATCTAATAATGAATAACTGTACTGGCAAAATTAGAAGATTGCATTCAAGGACTTCTTTTTTTGAAATAGGTGCTATATGCAGTCTTTCTTCTTTTGCACCTTTACTTTGGGTTGCTGTTTGTTTAAAAAAAAAGAAGTATGTTCATATTGTGCATTGACACGTTTTGTAGCTTTAAAATGTTTGTGCTTACTTTAATCACAGCAAGTGAAACCTCGTGTTTTTTTAATCCACAAATGTGATTCAAATATTAGTATATTGTTTTCTTTAGCTGCTGTAATAAATGTTGAAGTACTCTACTTAGAATCCAACACTAGAAAAGATAAATTTTGTTACAAGCGTTTCTGGTGCATTAAACAAATAAATTTTAGGTTAAAGTGATCACAAACTGAGGAAGCTGTGCAAACAGTGGTATTGAAAGCTATTGAAAGGCTTTACAAATTTTCTGGATGTGTTGGGACTTACTGGCTGACATACTTTTGAAAATGCTTTCTTTGTTATGTTTGGTATGTGTAAGTGATAAAAAAAAGCATTGTGGCAATGTGACACCATATTATCTGCCGTAGCTGTCCTTATATTTAAAAAAGTTTTTTTTTTTTTTTAAATTAAATACTACATTGCACTCACTTGGTCATGTTCAAAAAAATTTTAAACTACTCTAAAAGGAACCTTGAAGATTTTATTCTTGTAATTTGTTTAAATTGCTGACAGTTGTAATCAGATAAAATGGAGTTATGTTGCAGGCACATTAAAAGTGGGGTACTAATGTGCCAGCCCCCTTCCAACTTCCAGGGCTTTTTTGGAGGGAGGTGCTCACCACCTGGGGAGGCATTTTTCAGCAACACTAATCTGTTTACCCTCCTATACCAGATGTTAACTCATTCCAGCAAACTACAAAGTGGATTGATGATGTCAGAACAGAAAGAGGAAGTGATGTTATCATCATGCTAGTAGGAAATAAAACAGATCTTGCTGACAAGAGGTATGGAGTTATTTTATGTGTGTGTAATGTTTGATTTCTGTGTTATGCAGCCTTTTGTTTTTGTTCACTGAAAATTTGTTTTGAAAGGAGACATGCTTAATCCTTAAGTTTGTGTCCTCCCCTGCTTTTCTTTAGCATGGGAACCTCAAATATAAATGTAAATATTAAACATTATATTTTACAGTCCTTAAGGGAAAATGAATTTTATTTTGTTTAAGCTCACGTGTAAATAACTCTTGTGCAAGTTTGTTTAGACTTGAAGCCAGTAAATATTTTGCATTTTTGAGATCTTATAAGCATGAATATTGTTTTGTTAAAGAGCAAACCATTTTGGAAAAACCTTATCTTTAAAAATTATTCATAAAGATTAAATGCACACTCTTTTCTTAGTAGTCTTCTTATAAACATTCATTATAATTCAGTGGTGTGGGTTTTTGTTTTTTGATTGTTTTCTAATTGTGTGGTTGAGCCAGATTGTGTAGTTGCACTGAATAGCTTGATTGTGATACCTTAGTCAAATGAGCAAAGCAATATTCAAGTCACAGGATCAAAACATATTAACATTCACTGTAGAACCCATGGCTTGAATATTTGCTTTCAGCATTCTTAAGCGATTTACTGCATACTCTTTCTGCTTTAAATAGTTTTGACCATACTACTTAATAGTAAGAGCTTTTACTGTTTATTATTTGTTTATTCATGAGATGGATATTGAAATTCGGGTAATGAACTTGTGATATTAATTCAAATGTTGCAAGGAAAGCCAGTGTTAAAAGACTTGTGGAGATGTGAAGCCCATTTCTGCCCATGGCACCTCAATTAGGATTGGTAGTACAGGCCAGGCGCAGTGGCTCACAACTGTAATCCCAGCACTTTGGGAGACCAAGGAGGGTGGATCACGAGGTCAGGAGTTCAAGACCAGCCTGGCCAAGATGGTGAAACCCTGTCTCTACTAAAAATACAAAATTAGGTGCTGTGGCAGGCACCTGTAATGCCAGCTATTCGGGAGGCTGAGGCAGGAGAATCACTTGAACCCGGGAGGCAGAGGTTGCAGTGAGCTGAAATCGTGCCACTGTACTCCAGCCTGGGCAACAGAGTGAGACTCTGTCTCCAAAAAAAAAAAGAATTGGTAGTACAGTTGCAAAAAAAGTCTTTCCTAATTTAAAAGTAAATTCAAAGTGATTTCATCTTTTCTTTATAAAAATCTTTTTTGGATATGAATTGCTATGAAGGAAATTTTCACTATTTTATTTATCTTCACTCTAGAGACTTCGTAGGTACCTTTTTGGGGGGGGGAGGGGGGGAAGTGGGGAGATGGAGTCTCACTCTGTCACCCAGGCTGGAATGCAGTGATACGATCTCAGCTCACTGCAACCTCCGCCTCACCAGGTTCAAGCAATTCTCCTGCCTCAGCCTCCTGAGTAGCTGGGATTACAGGCACCTGCCACTGCGTCCTGCAAATTTTTGTATTTTTAGTAGAGACGAGGTTTCACCACGTTGGCCAGGTTGGTCTTGAACTCCTGACCTTGATCCACCTGGCTCAGCCTCCCAAAGTACCCGGAGTACAGGCGTGAGCCACCATGCCCTGCCGGTACCTTCATTTTACTTACTTATTTTTGAGTTGGAGTCTGGCATTGTCACCCGGGCTGGAGTGCAATGGCGCGATCTCGGCTCACTGCAACCTCCGCCTCCCAGGTTCAAGCGATTCTCCTGCCTCAGCCTCCCGAGTAGCCGGGATTACTGGTGCCTGCCACCATGCCCGGCTAATTTTTTGTATTTTTAGTAGAGACGAGGTTTCACGCTGTTGCCCAGGTTGGTCTCGAACTCCTGACCTTGTGATCCACCTGCTTTGGCCTTCCAAAGTGT
Organism: Rhinopithecus roxellana; assembly: GCF_007565055.1. Taxonomy (NCBI): domain Eukaryota; kingdom Metazoa; phylum Chordata; class Mammalia; order Primates; family Cercopithecidae; genus Rhinopithecus; species Rhinopithecus roxellana. The sequence goes on from NC_044563.1 coordinate 58,483,392, forward strand.
TGGGATTACGGGCGTGAGCCACCGCGCCTGGCCTCTTCATTTTTTTTTTTTTTTTTTTTTTTTGAGACGGAGTCTCACTCTGCCGCCCAGGCTGGAGTGCAGTGGCCGGATCTCAGCTCACTGCAAGCTCCGCCTCCCGGGTTCACGCCATTCTCCTGCCTCAGCCTCCCGAGTAGCTGGGACTACAGGCGCCCGCCACCTCGCCCGGCTAGTTTTTTGTATTTTTAGTAGAGACGGGGTTTCACCATGTTAGCCAGGATGGTCTCGATCTCCTGACCTCGTGATCCGCCCGTCTCGGCCTCCCAAAGTGCTGGGATTACAGGCTTGAGCCACCGCGCCCGGCCTCTCTTCATTTTTAAATAGAAAAATTGTGTATCTGAATTGTTTCCCTTTATAGCCAGAGTCATCTGAGGAGGATGCTTATAAGGATTAGTTTTGTTATTGCTTAATATTTCAGTTGAGTGCACATATGGTAGAAACTTATCAAATTATATATATACATGTGTGTGGTTTTTTTTTTGAAATGGAGTTTCGCTCTTGTCGCTCAGGCTGGAGTACAATCTTGGCTCATTCCAATCTCAGTCTGCTAGGCTCAAGCGATTCTCCTGCCTCAGCCTCCCAAGTAGCTGGAATTACAAGAGCTCGCCACCACACCTGGCTAATTTTTGTATTTTTTAGTAGTGACAGGGTTTCACCATGTTGGCCAGGATGGTCTCAAACTCCTAACCTCAGGTGATCCACCCACCTCGGCTTCCCAAAGTGTTGGGATTACAGGCATGAGCCACCACGCCCTACCTAAAACTGTAATAATTTTTCTTTAAGGTAACATTTGTCAGTTGCTTTGAAATTACCATCTTTCTTGGTAATCTTTACCAGACTATCATCTCTCAACTGTTCACATTTAAAACAATTAGAGCTTGTTCATTCTACCAAAATGATTTTCAAATGGGTAAAAGACTTAATTTTTTAAAGTATCTTTATATTTGACCTTTTATAAGCATGACATGAAATCCTGAAGCCATAAAGGGAAAGATTGATAAGTTTGAATACATAAAGAGCATATTCACCTATTAGATCGACCATGATTCAGAAGATTTAAATCCACAGTATTTCAAGAGTTTGAATAAACAGGAACTCTCATGCACTGAAAATGTAACTATAAACAATTTTGGGGGGAAACAATTGGATGATATTAGGATTTAAAAAAATGTTATTGAGCCGGTATCCCACAGATGGGCCCACAGAAATGTGAAAAGGTGACTATACAAGAATGTTTTTTGCAACATTATTTATAATACTGAAAAATTAAAAGCAATCTAGATATCCAGCAGCAGTAGATTGGAGATATAAATAGTATTTTGTAAGTGGAATACTTTGTAGCCATTAAAAAGAATGAGAGGAATTTACTGATGTTTTAACATATTTCTAACACACGAAGCTTAGAAAAGCACTTGATCAGTGTGTATAACACGATATCTTTTCTATTTTAAAAAAGATGGCAGGCTGGGCATGGTGACTCACGCCTATAATCCCAGCACTTTGGGAGGTCAAAGTGGGCGGATCACTTGAGGTCAGGAGTTGGAGACCAGCCTGGCCAACATAGTGAAACCCCATCTCTACTAAAAATACAAAAGTTAGCCGGGTGTGGTGGTGTGTGCGTGTAATCCCTGCTACTCAGGAGGCTGAGGCAGGAGAATCGGTTGAACCTGGGAGGCGGAAGTTGCAGTGAGCTGAGATCTACGCCATTGCACTCCAGCCTGGGCGGCAGAGTGAGACTCCATCTCAAAAAAAAAAAAAAAAAAAAAAAAAGATCATGATGGAGAGTAGTAGGCAATAAGGCAAACAAGCAAACAGATCAAATGAAGGCCAGATCATGTACAGCAAAGTGAGGGCTCACTCTTAATGAGATTAGAGGGTTTGAGTAGAGGAGTAACTTTTCATGGATCACTGTTCTATTAAAATTAAAGAGGTAGGCTGGCACGGTGGCTCGCGTCTATAATCCCAGCACTTTGGGAGGCAGAGGCGGGCAGATCACTTGAGGTCAGGAGTTCAAGACCAACCTGGCCAATATGGTGAAACCCCATCTCTGCTAAAAATACAAAAATTAGCCCGTCATGGTGGTGCGTGCCTGTAATCCCAGCTACTCAGGAGGCTGAGGCAGAAGAATTGCTTGAACCCAAGAGGCAGAGGTAGCAGTGAGTGGAGATTGCACCACTGTGCTCCAGCATGGGCAACAGAGTGAGACTCTGTCTCAAAAAAAAAAAAGAATTTAAAGGGGTAATAATGGGAGTGAGAAGACTAGTGAGGAGGCTAATTCAGTCTGTCATCCAAGCAAGAAATTATGACTTGGACTAAGACAGTAATAGCTTATACAGTGATAAGTGGTTCAATTCAGATGTATTTTGAAGATAGAGCTATCAGGGTATACTTATGCAGTGGATGGATTACATACTGATGGGTGGAATGTGGAGTGTGAGTGAAGGAGCAGTTGGGGATGATACCTAGATTTTTGGCCTGGGTGACTGTTATTAACTTGAGATAAGAGCGACTGTCTAAAGAGCTGTTTTAGGAGAGAACACGACCTGAGTTTTGGTCATGTTAAGTTTAGAATGGCCATTAGAAATCTTAGTGAAGGTGTCAGATACGCAGTTGGATGATATGTGTCTGGGGTTCAGAGGAACAGTCCAGGGTAGATATATGTTTGGGAGTCATCAGCATATAGATGGTATTTAAAACCATGAGACTGTATGGGATCAGCAAGGGAGTAATTGTAGCTAGAGAAGAGGACCAAGGAGTACATTTTAGGGTATTTTTTATTTAAAACAGGGTCTTTCAGTCTTGGCACTATTGACATTTTGGGCCAGGTAATTCTTGTCCTCTGCATTTTAGGATATTTTAGGGTATTATAGGATATTTAGCAATATCCTTGGCTTCTTCCCAGTAGCCAGTAGGTTATGTATGTAGCACACACATAACCAGGTTGTGACAACCAGACTCTCTCCCCAGATTGCCCCTGGTTAAGATCCACTGACTGAGAAGTTAAGGAAGTAAAGAGGAACTGGTGAAACAAGTAAGAAGGAGAAATTGGCCACAAAAGTAGGAGGAAAACCAGGTGGATACAGTGTTCTGAAAGCCAAATGAAAATAAATGTTTTAAGGAGAAGACAGTTATTAACTATGCCAAATGCTCTTTAAGGTCAAACCAAATGAAGACTGAGAATTAACCCATTGGATTTAGAAGTTTGAAGGTTATTAATGTTGTTGACAGGTAGTCACACTGAAGTGGTGGGGTTGAAAATCTCACTACAGTAGGTTCAAGACAGAATGCCCCCTCACCTCTGAAGTTATAAGATAAGATGAACAAGATGACCCTATTTATATTAATAATAGTAAAAGAAAAATCTGGCCAGCGTGGTGGCTCACACCTCCCAACACTTTGGGAATCCGAGGCAGGCAGATCACTTGAGGCCAGGAGTTTGAGACCAGCCTGGGCCAACATAGAAAAAGCCTGTCTCTACTAAAAATATAAAAATTAGCCAGGCAAGGTGGCACATGCCTGTAATCCCAGCTACTTGGGTGACTGAGACATGAGAATCACTTGACCCCAGGAGGTGGAAGTCAGTGATCTGAGATCGTGTCACTGCTCTCCAGCCTGGGTGAGAGAGTGAGACTGTCAAAAAAAAAAAAAAGCCTCTATAATTAAAGCAATGTGGTCTTGCTGCATGAATAGTTACAGAAAAGTAAAACAGAGTAGAAAAGCTAGAAAGAACCGGGCATGGTGGCTCATGCCTATAATCCCAGCACTTTGGAAGGCCAAAGCAGGCAGATTACCTGAAGTCAAGAGTTCAAGACCAGCATGGCCAACATGGTGAAACCCCGTCTCTACTAAAAATACAAAAATTAGCTGGGCGTGGTGGCACGTGCCTGTAATCCCAGCTACTCGGGAGGCTGAGGCAGAAGAATTGCTTGAGCCTGGGAGGCAGAGGTTGCAGTGAGCTGAGATCATGCCACTGCACTCCAGCCTGGCTGACAGAGTGAGACTCTGTCTCAAAAAAAATAAAAAAGAAAGAAGGGGTAGAAACAGACCCGGTTTCATATAGAAAATAAGTATGAAAGTGGTACCTCAAATCACTGGAGGAAATGAACTATGTAATAAATTGATTGGAGTAACTGGTTAACTGTATAGAAAAAGATAAAATTGGATCAAGTTCTCATATTACACTAGGACAAATTCTGAAGGGATTAGAGATTTAATTGTGAAAATAAAATAAGGACTAACTGAACTCCGGTTCTTAATGATACTAATGCTATGACACAAAATAAGGGAAAATGTTAAGTTTGATTACATAAAACATAAACAAAGCAAATGGCAAACTAGGGAAAAGTATTTGTAAATCGTATCAAAAATGGCTAATATCCCAAATATATAAGAAACCTCTAAAAGTAGAGAAAAGATAAACATCACTATAGAAAAATTGACTAGAAATATGAACAGTTCACGGAGAAAGTAACATAGCTCTTAATTATCTGAAAAGAAGCTCAATCTTGCTGTTACTGAAGTACTGATTGAAACTACACTGAGAAATATTTTTGCCTCAGATTCAGACTGCCAGAATTCCAAGTTTGTTGAAATCCTCTGGTAGCAAGGCTATAAGGAAAACAGTTACTCTCATAAATTGCTGAGGCAATGCAGAATGGTAATACTCCTATGGAGGAGAGAGAGTTGCTTTTTGGCAATATCTAACAGAGACGTTTAGCCTTTGACCTGGAAATCCCACTTCTAGGAATCTCCTCAAGATACATTGGTAAGAGTACAAAAAGACATATATACAAATCTATTTCCTATAGCATTATTTGTAATATCTAAAGACTGTAAACAACCCCGATGTCCACAAAAGGAAAATGGTTTGACAAACTTAACAAACATTCTTTTAAAGGAGTACTAGACAGGTACAAAAAGGAATGAAGGACGTATATATTACTATGGAGTTAATCTCCAGGATATGACTAAGTGAAAAAATACAATACAAAAAAATTAGCTGGGTGAGGTGGCGGGCGCCTGTAGTCCCAGCTACTCGGGAGGCTGAGGCGGAAGAATGGTGTGAACCCGGGAGGCGGAGCTTGCAGTAAGCTGAGATCCGGCCACTGCACTCCAGCTTGGGGGCAGAGGGAGACTCTGTCTCAAAAAAAAAAAAAAAAAAAAAAAAATACAAGGTGAAGTCATCTGTAACGTGGTACAGTTTACTTAAGAGAGAAATACAGTTGTATATACACATTACCCAAAACAAAATGAGGACTCTACTGGGCTGCCATCCCAGCTGGACTGCTGCTGTGGAGCTCAGCATCAAATACTTTAGGAGAAGCTGCAGGAGGGACCTGGAGACAGAGCATGGTGGAGGTAGAGGATACAACCCTCACACCACTGTGCTGTATGTCCATCTTTCAAGTCCTGGTGGTGTCCACAGAGTTTGAAGGGAAGCCACTGCTTCAGAGATACCAAGTGGTAAATGTATGCGTAGTGGAAGTGCGCTCCTGTGCATCTATGCCTTTGAGCAGAAAGCCTTTGAGACCCAATTAGTGGGCCCATGAGTGGCCAAAATGAGGGACTGGGACCTGTGTAGCCATTAAACTATAAATAAGGGCCAAAAAGGAAAGATAAATCATAAGTTTAATGAAAATGGGCTGGGCATGGTGGCTTACTACCTCTATTCCCAAAGGAAGCTGAGGCAGAAGGATCATTTGAGGCCAGGAGTTCGAGGTTACAGTGAGCTACAATCCTGCCTGCACTCGTGTGCAACAGAGCAAGACCTTGTCTCAAAAAAAAAAAAAAAAAAAAAATTAATTTTTTACTTACTTTAAGTAAGACTTTACTTAAAGTCTTACTCTGTCGCCCAGGCTGGAGTGCAATAGCACAACCTCAGCTCACTGCAACCTCCGCCTCCTGGGTTCAAGTGATTCTCCTGCTTCAGCCTCCTGAGTAGCTGGGACTATAGGGATGCCTAGCTAATTTTCTTTTTTTTTCTTTTTTTTTTTTTTGAGACGGACTCTCACTCTGTCACCCAGGCTGGAGTGCAATGGCGCAGTGTTGGCTCACTGCAAGCTCCACCTCCTGGGTTCGAGCCATTCTCCTGCCTTAGCCTCCTGAGTAGCTGGGTCTACAGGTGCCTGCCACAACGCCCAGCTAATTTTTTGTATTTTTAGTAGAGAAGAGGTTTCACCGTATTAGCCAGGATGGTCTCAATCTTCTGACCTTGTGATCCACCCGCCTCGGCCTCCCAAAGTGCTGGGATTACAGGCGTGAGCATCTGTTCCCAGCCATGCCCGGCTAATTTTCATATTTTTATTAGAGATGAGGTTTTACCATGTTGGCCAGGCTGGTCTTCAACTCTGACCTCAAATGATCCACCCACCTCACTGGGATTACAGGTGTGAGCCACCACACCCAGCTAGATCTTAACTTTTTAGTAAACATATTGGTGGTGATGCTGGATATTGTTATTTCAAAATGATTGTCTCTATTCTGCATAAAATAAATGAATACTTTGCTTAATGATTGTCTTGGGGAACTGGGATTTTGGACACGGGAGATGGAAATACAGATATAAGATTAATAAAGTTAAATATAAATAACAAATATAAGCATGAATTCATTACATTTTTTAGCATTTGAAAATTTTTAATATTTTCCAGCTCTGTCTACTGAAAGGGCTTAAACCAGGAGAAATGAGCCCACATTACCATATGTAAATACTGTTTCTTTCCAAAGGAACCAGGGCTACTTAAATGACAAATTTGGCATCTGGGACAGAAAATGTACACAATGGGGCTGGAACATCATGTCATACCATAAATCAAGGAAGTTATTAAAGACCATTGAGCCGGGCGTGGTGGCTCACGCCTGTAATCCCAGCACTTTGGGAGGCCGAGGCGGGCGGATCACAAGGTCAGGAGATCGAGACCATCCTGGCTAACAAGGTGAAACCCCGTCTCTACTAAAAATATAAAAAATTAGCCAGGCGTGGTGGTGGGCGCCTGTAGTCCCAGCTACTCTGGAGGCTGAGGCAGGAGTATGGCGTGAGCCCGGGAGGTGGAGCTTGTGGTGAGCTGAGATCGTGCCACTGCACTCCAGCCTGGGTGACAGAGAGACTCTGTCTCAAAACAAAACAAAACAAAAAAAGACCATTGAGGTTATGTCAGATTCAGGAGAGCCAACTCAAAGAAGCTCTACTGGTCAAACTGTAGGAAAATTTGAAAATCAATAATTACTGTAAAATATGTTTAAATCCACAAGTAGTAATAATAATAATAATAATAATATAGTTAAGGAGAAAACTCATTGGTCACCTTTGGAACATGCCAGAGACTGACTCGAGCATTTATCCTCCTTTACTCTCCCTGCCTCCGTCACTCCTTCCCTCCTTAAGTACCTCAGGATAAGCAAATAATTGAGAAAGTTTATTTCTAAAGAAGTATTTAATTTGCTATAAAGGACATTGGAATAACTGGCAGTAAAGGACATTTAAAAGTGTTTTAGAAAATTTATATACACGGAGAGAATGAGAAGATAAAACAAGCAAATGTAAAATCTTAACAGTTGGAGTGTTATGTAAGAGAATGTTCTTGTTTTTAGAGAGTGGAGAATTCTAGAATAATAATTTCTTGTAGGCAAGAAGGGAATGGGATCTAATACATAGATGTAAGTTTTGAGAATAAGGACAATTCTTTCATAGTAATAGGACTAGAGGTAGAATATAAGGGCACATTTGCAAGTAGATGGAAGCTTGTGGAAGTTCTCTTCCATTGCTCAGTTTTCTGTGTTGTAGGAAGCAGGGTTTGTCAGCTGATAGTTTAACTAATTAGAACATTTGTATATTTATGGAATACTTACCTGTCAGCTTAGGCATTAGGAATACCAATATAAATGATATGATCTTGCACTTGAGAGTTCACAATTTCAGACACAATGTTAGTTGTAATGCATCACAAAATACCCTGTAAAGGAAATATTAAAGTATTAATATTTTCTCTCTAGAGGGTTTACCATACATGTGTTTGACTCATTTCACTTAGAGAAATCCACAAAATCGGCCAGGCACAGTGGCTCATGCCTCTAATCCCAGCATTTTGGTAGGCTGAGATGGGTGGATCACCTGAAGCCAGGAGTTCGAGACCAGCCTGGCCAACATGGTGAAACCCCGTCTCTACTAAAAATACAAAAATTAGCCAGGCATGGTGATAGGCACCTGTAATACCAGCTACCCAGGAGGCTGAGGCAGGAGAATCGCTTGAATCCAGGTGGTGGAGGTTGCAGTGAGCTGAGATCATGCCATTGCACTCCAGCCTGGGCAACAAGAGCAAAACTCTGTCTCAAAAAGAAGAAATCCACAAAATCTAACCTAAGGAAATGATTTACAGTGCACAGAATATCAAGCACAAATATTTAGGGCAAAAATTTTCATGGTAGTGTAAAATTGGAAAACAACTTGCATTCTGATAGTTTGGGAATGGTCACATAAATTCTAGGAGCAAATTGACAGAAATTGTCTAGCCATAAAAGTTATTTTACACTAAATAGGCTAAAAGCCTATGGTCTGATACTAAGGGAAAGAGGCAAGCTATTAAGCGTTTTTTGTTTTATTTTTAGCTTTTTCTTTTTTTGAGACAGGGTCTGTTGCCCAGACTGGAGTCCAGTGATGTGGTGGCCTAATAATGGTTCACTGCAGCCTCCACATTCCTGGACTCAGGCATCCTCAAGCTATTAAGTTTTTAAAAGTAAAAAAATTACAGGATGAGCCCAGTCAAGTGAAAGCAAATCAGTAACAAAAAGTCTTTTAAAAAAAAGTATACACACACAGAAACACACAAATTTCAAAAGTGTGGCAGATTAATGAATTTTCAAACTAATCTGACCTGTATAACCAGTCCTTATGTCAAGGAAAGTTATTTTCAGAGCTTTCTTTATAATCTTTATAATATTGTCTATGTCTCAAAAGTAAGAAGTTTGTTTGTTTCTTTACAGGCAAGTGTCAATTGAGGAGGGAGAGAGGAAAGCCAAAGAGCTGAATGTTATGTTTATTGAAACTAGTGCAAAAGCTGGATACAATGTAAAGCAGGTAAGTTGAGTTGAGGTTACCAAATTGAAAAAACGTGAAACAATTGTGTGAGTATTCTGTTCTCTGATGTATGGTTTTCTTCCACCTGGCAAGAGCAGGCCTTACAAACTAGCAGTGTATTTTCCAACAGTGAAAAATACAAATGTGGCATAGTTTTTGGAAAAAGAAAAAACTTGCCAAACTTCAGGTTGTGAACGGAACTACCGCAAAGTGGTAAATCTACCATACTCTCCTCTCATTACATTCCTACTGCATTGCTTTAAAGGTAAATTTTCTTTCTTTTCTTCTATTTTGAGATGGAGTTTCTGTCTTATTATAATGCAATGGCATGATCTCAGTTCGCTGCACCCTCCACCTCCTGGGTTCAAGCGATTCTCCTGCCTCAGCCTTCCGAGTAGCTGGGATTACAGGCATGCGCCACCACGCCCGGCTAATTTTGTATTTTTAGTAGAGACGGGGTTTTTTCCATGTTGGTCAGGCTGGTCTCGAACTCTCAAGCTCAGGTGATCCACCTGCTTCGGCCCCCCAAAGTGCTAGGATTACAGGTATGAGCCACCATGCCCGGCTGGTAAATTATCTTTATTTCAGAGTTTGATGCCAAGACTGAAATAAATGAAAATAAATATTTGCTGTCCGTATTTCTGAGTTTGATGCCAAGACTGAGATAAATGAAAGCAAGTATTTGCTGTCAGTAATGGTGTTCTTCTACTTGTTGTAAAAGTAAATTCTGATTACTTTATCCTTAATAAACTACTGGTGTTTGAACAATGTTTACAACAGGTCTTTTTGGAGGAAGGCAGGAAAATATAGGGAGATGTCAAATTATCAAGTCATTTACTACAAGATAGGTCAGCCAGAGACTCACCTGCTTAACTCTTCAAGACTATATATCATATAGAGTAGTGGTCCCAGATTTATAAGATTTATGGACATATATATATAAATAAAATATATATATATATATTTAGGTTTTTTTTTTTTTTTTTTGAGACGGAGTCTTGCTCTGTCGCCCAGGCTGGAGTGCAGTGGCGCGATTTCAGCTCACTTCAAACTTCACCTCCCAAGTTCCTGCCATTCTCCTGCCTCAGCCTCCCAAGTAGCTAGGACTACAGGCGCCCGCACCATACCTGGCTAATTTTTTGTGTTTTTGGTAGAGATGGGGTTTCACCGTGTTAGCCAGGATGGTCTCAGTCTCCTGACCTCGTGATCCATCTGCCTCAGCCTCCCAAAGTGCTGGGATTACAGGCGTGAGCCACCATGCCCAGCTTAGACCAATAATTTTCTTAATTGAGGGTGATCAACAGAGGGTAACAGTAGCATCTTTTAAATAATTAAAGCTTTATGATAAAGTCTTTATTTTTTATACTTTATTTTCCTCCATGCCTTGAACCATTATGTAAGTAATATTGAATGATCACTCATTCTTTCCTCATTAACATATTGTTTCATGGTTTGATATTTTTGCTCATGCTTTTGTTTCCTTTGCTTAGAATGTTCATTTTTTTTCCTTTCCTAATTGTACTCCTTATAAGTTTCAGTTTAGACGTCAGCTCTTCAGCAACATTTTCTGACATTTCCCATCCTACCTCCTGTCTGTGACACTTCATTCTCTTACGTGTTTTCACAGACCTGATCTCAGTGTCATACTTACCACAGTGTATTGAAAATCTCTCTCTCTCTCATCAGTATTATATATTCCCAGAACCTAGCAATGTGTATGGAACGTAGTAAGTGATAAGTAAATGAACCCATAGGAGCCACAGACAGTTAAATAATTTGTGTAATACCATTATATTAGCCATATGCCACTATTCTAAGACAAAGCAGTGGGTAGCTTCATCTGACTTTCTCTTTTCTATTTCTTACATATTTTTCCTTTTATATTTATTTATTTTTTGTTTGAGACAGGGTCTCGCTCTGTCTCCCAGGCTGAGTGCAGTGGTGCAATCTTGGCTCACTGCAACCTCTGCCTCCAGGGTTTAAGTGATTTTCATGCCTCATATTCCCCAGTAGCTGGGATTACAGATGTGCGACACCATGCCGGGCTAATTTTTGTACTTTTAGTAGAGACAGGGTTTCATCTTGTTGGTCAGGCTTGTCTCAAACTCCTTGCCTTAAGTAATCTGCCTGCCTCTGCCTCCCAGCGTGCTGGGATTACAGGTGTGAGCCACCAAACCCAGCTGGCTTTCTCTTTTAGAGAGATTTTGATAAGGGTGTGAGCTAGTTGCTTCTATATCCTGCTTCCAGGCTATCCTTTTCTTGGTTAATAGCTGAAGAAGGCATTGCTGTAGTACCCTAGCCCCGACCCTAAGTAGCCTCATAGGTTTAGAAGCTCTAGAATTATCAGATAGCATATAGTAAGCACTACTGATGTCTAGTGTCTTCATGATGTTTGATTGCTTCTGATTTTATTTTTATTATTTTTATTTTTTATTTATTTATTTGAGATGGAGTCTCACTCTGTCGCCAGGCTGAAGTGCAGTGGCACGATCTTGGCTCACTGCAACCTCCGCCTCCCAGGTTGAAGCGATTCTCCTGCCTCAGCCTCCTGAATAGCTGGGACTACAGGCGCCCACCACCATGCCCAGCTAATTTTTTTGTAATTTTAGTAGAGACAGAGTTTCACCATGTTGGGCAGGATGGTCTCCATCTCCTGACCTCATGATCCGCCCGCCTCGGCCTCCCAAAGTGCTGGAATTGCAAGTGTGAGCCACCATGCCCTGCCCCTCTTACTTTTATTTTTTTGAGATGAGGTCTTGCTCTGTTTCCCAGGCTGGAGTGCAGTGGCATAATCACAGCTCATTGTAGCCTTGACCTCTCAAGCTCAAGAGATTCTCCCACCGCAGCCTCCAGAATAGCTGGGACTACAGGCATGCACCACCTTGCCCAGCTAATTTTTAATTTTTTTCCAGAGACTATGTTCTCGCCATGTTGCCCAGGCTAGTCTTGAACTCCTAGACTCAGGTGATCCTCCCACCTTGGCCTCCCAAGATGTTGGGATTATAGATGTGAGCCTCTCTGCCTAGCCAATTTTTAGTAAATTTATAGCATTGTACAACTATTACCATAATCTGATGTTAGAACATTTTTATTACTAGGTAAATTTTTTTTTCCAAAAGCCTAACCCATACAGGCAGATATAGCTGTCTAGTGATAATGAGGAGAGATTTCTTTTACAATCTTGTTCTGAATTCAAAACCCATTTGCGGCTGGACGCAGTGGCTTACACCTGTAATCCCAGCACTTTGGGAGGCTGAGGCAGGAGGATCCCTTGAGTTCAGGAGTTTGAGACCACCCTAGGCAAGATAGCAAGAACCCCTTCTTTATAAAAAATACAAAAATTAGCTGAGTGTGGTGGCATGCACCTGTGGCCTCAGCTACTCATGAGGGTGAAGTGAGAAGATCGCTGGAGTCCGGGAGTTTGAGACCAATGAGACATGATTATGCCACTGAACTCAGCCTGGGTAACAGAGTAAGACCCTGTCTGAAAAAAAACAAAACAAAACCCACCATTTGCTACTTTACTGTTTTTCCTTATTTAGATTATCTATCTGAACATCTCATCGTGGTGAAGTTCCTGATGCTGTTGGTGCTTGATTTTATTGTCTTTTAAATATAAATGTAACCAAAACTTCTATTTTATAACTTTTGAAACTGAATTGACTTAATTTTTTGTAGCTTCCTTCTTAACTCACAAAAACCATTACTTGTCTTAAGTTTTGTAAGGGAGTGCCACAGTATTTTATTTCACTGTTTAGAGACCATGCTTTGTCTGCTCATATAATTCAGCCAAGGAAGACAAAGTCCTGGAACCCCCAAATGAGAGAATGAAACCAAATAAAAAATTAAAATATTAGGTTAATAAGCACATTTAGGTCAGGCATGGTGGCTCACGCCTGTAATTCCCGCACTTTGGGAAGCTGAGGCAGCAGATTACCTAAAGCCACGAGTTCGATACCAGCCTGACCAATATGGTGAAACCCGGTCTCTACTAAAAATAGAAAAAATTAGCCGGGCGTGGTGGTGGGCGCCTATAATCCCAGCAACTCGGGAGGCCGAGGCAGGAGAATCACTTGAACAACCCGGGAGGTGGAGGTTGCAGTGAGCCAAGATCGCGCCATTGCGCTCCAGCCTGGGCAACAATAGTGAAACTCCAGCTCCAAAAAAAAAAAAAAAAGCACATTTAAATAATTGGTTAACATCTTCCCCTTTCAACTGGCAGTGGTTAATCTTATAGAATAATAGAATATATTTTGTCATTTGGGAAAATGACTTGCTGATTTGAAGTATTAGCTAACAAATAACGTTACTGTTTAATGGATTGTTTGTTTATTGATTTTTTTTTTTTTTTTTGAGACGGAGTCTCGCTCTGTCACCCAGGCTGGAGTGCTGTGGCTGGATCTCAGCTCACTGCAAGCTCCGCCTCCCGGGTTCACGCCATTCTCCTGCCTCAGCCTCCCAGGTAGCTGGGACTACAGGCGCCGCCACCTCGCCTGGCTAGTTTTTTTGTAGTTTTTAGTAGAGACAGGGTTTCACCGTGTTAGCCAGGATGGTCTCGATCTCCTGACCTCGTGATCCGCCCGTCTCGGCCTCCCAAAGTGCTGGGATTACAGGCTTGAGCCACCGCGCCCGGCCCTAAGTTAAGTCTAAATCAAATCTGCAAATAACCATAGTTCAACTCTTTATTCTAGACAATGCACTTAATGTGGTTGGAGTTCAGTGCATATGTTAGAAATCTAATGTTTACCATGCCATTGGAAACTTTAATAAAAAATATATGACAAACGTTTCTTATATTTTATAATTTTTAAAGATATATAGTTAACCATTGAGGCTGGGAATGTAATCTTCCTTTACTGTCCTTGGCACAGTAAAGGAATACCTAATATCCAGACAACAATAAGAAAGGACAGTTTTAGGCCTGAGCTTGGTGGCTCATACCTGTAATCCCAGGACTTTGGGAAGCCAAGGTGGGAGGATCACTTGATGCCAGGAGTTCAAGATCAGCCTGGTCTTGAATAGTGAGGCCTCGTCTCTATAAAACATCAAAAAATTAGCCAGGTGTGTTGGTGCACACTTACAGTCCCAGCTGCTTGGGAGGCTGAGGCAAGAGGACCCACTTGAGCCCAGGGGATTGAGGCTACAGTGAGTCCTGATCATGCCACTGCACTGCAGCCTGAGTGGTAACATAACAAGACCCTGTCTCAAAAAAACCGGAAAGGACGAAGGTGGATTGGAGAATTGTTTAATGGGTCTAAACTTTAATGTACATAATTGTTACCTGGAAGTTAATTTAAGATACAGGTTCTAGCACTTTGGGAGGCCAAGGCAGGCAGATCACTTGAGGTCAGGAGTTCAAAACCAACCTGGCCAACATGGTGAATTCTCGTCTCTACCAAAAACATACAGAAATTACCCAGGCATGGTGGTGTGCCCCTCTAGTCTCAGCTACCTGGGAGGCTGAGGTAGGAGAATCACTTGATCCTGGGAGCCTGAGGTTGCAGTGAGTCGATTGCACCATTGCTCTCCAGCCTGGGCAACAAAGTGAGATGCTGTATAAAAAAAATAAAGAAATAGGCCAGGCGTGGTGGCTCACGCCTGTAATCCCAGCACTTTGGGAGGCCCAGGCGGGCAGATCACAAGGTCAGGAGATCGAGACCATCCTGGCTAACACGGTGAAACCCCGTCTCTACTAAAAATACAAAAAATTAGATGGGCGTGGTGGCACACGCCTGTAATCCCAGCTACTTGGGAGGCTGAGGCAGGAGAATTGCTTGAATCCGGAAGGTAGAGGTTGCAGTGAGCAGAGATCGTGCCACTGCACTCCAGCCTGGGCAACAGAGCGAGACTCTGTCTCAAATAAATAAATAAAACAAACAAACAAACCGGTTCTGGGGTACTTATGGATATTGATTCCAGTAAGTTTAGTATAGTGTCCTAATACATCTACATTTTAAACAAGAATCTCAGGGAATTTCTTGGCTGGTTGTTGTGGCTCAAGCCTGTAATCCCAATACTTGGGGAGGCCGAGGCAGGCAGATCATGAGGTCAAGGGATTAAGACCATCCTGGCCAACATGGTGAAACTCCATCTTCACTAAAAATACAAAAATTAGCTGGCCGTGGTGGCACTTGCCTTGTGGTCCCAGCTACTAGGGAGGCTGAGGCAGGAGAATTGCTTGAACCCGGGAGGTGGAGGTTGCAGTGAGCCGAGATCATGCCACTGCACTCCAGCCTGCTGACAGAGCGAGACTCTGTCTCAAAAAGAAAAAAAAAGAAGAAAAGTATCTCAGGGAATTTCTCATGCATGATATACTTTTTTAAAAAGACTGGTATAAAGTCATAGAGATGGATCAGCAATAGTCTCAAATCTATTCAGTTTGTTGTTTGAACAAGTAAGTACTGTTTTCCTAACCCCTGCTAGATACAGAAGGCAAGCTTCCTACATTCAAAATATAATAGCCAAATTTGTACACAAGGAATTAAATAGTTGTTATGTAGCCAGGTGTCAAAATAAGTCTTCATGAAGTAGGAGAGAAAACCTAGTGAAATCCAGAAGCTCTTTGACTCATCTGCATTCATACCTTGGAAACAATCATTTAGATACTGAGTCTTAACTACTCTTCCTACTGGTATATTGAGGCCCTTGCTATCTAGTAGCCTTGCCTGTTACCATAGCTTTTTAACTGATAAATGCCTTTAGTCTTGCCCCATTTTAGTTTATTTTACATCTTGTTACCAGAGTGATTATTTTAAAATGCCAAGCTGATCAGTTTACTCTGTGAATTTTATTATGAATGTTAAACTCCTTGTAGGCCAGGACATGCTGTTCAATAATACCATTGATATAGCCCCCTCATACCTTACTATCCCAATCTTTGGCCACTATATACGTGCTTGAAGTACTCCACATAGACCATTTTCTCATATTTTTATTGTATGTTATTGTCCTTCTTCCTAAAATAGTTTCTTCCCTATCTAATATTTGTAACTCTGTTCAAACATAATCAAATTTAGATTAAGAGCCTTTCTGGGTTGGGCATGGTGGCTCACGCCTATAATCCCAGCACTTTGGGAGGCCGAGGCAGGTGAATCACAAGGTCCAGGAATTCAGGACCAGCCTGGCCAACATGGTGAAACCTCGTCTCTACTAAAAATACAAACATTAGCTGGGCATGGTGGTGCGTGCCTATAATCCCAGCTACTCAGGAGGCTGAGGCAGGAGAAATGCCTGAACTGGGAACCAGGAGGCAGAGGTAGCAGTGAGCGAGATTGTGTGACTGCACTCCAGCCTGGGTGACAGAGCAAGACTCTGTCTCAAAAAAAAAGAGCCTTTTCTGATTATTGCAATAGTATTCCTTCTTACTCTTTTTTTTTTTTTTTGAGACAGTCTTGCTCTGTCGCTCAGACTAGAGTGCAGTGGCACAATCTTGGTTCACTGCAACCTCCGCCTCCTGGGTTCAAGCAATTCTCCTGCCTCAGTCTCCCAAATAGCTGGGACTACAGGCGCATGCCACCACACCCAGCCAATTTTTGTTTTGTTTTGTTTTGTTTTTTGAGACAGAGTCTCGTTCTGTTGCCCAGGCTGGAGTGCAGTGGCGCTATCTTGGCTCACTGCAAGCTCTGCCTCCCGGGTTCACGCCGTTCTCCTGCCTCAGCCTCCCGAGTAGCTGGGACTACAGGCGCCCAGCACCTCGCCAGGCTAATTTTTTGTATTTTTAGTAGAGACGGGGTTTCACCGTGTTAGCCAGGATGGTCTCGATCTCCTGACCTCGTGATCTGGCCGTCTCGGCCTCCCAAAGTGCTGGGATTACAGGCTTGAGCCACTGCACCCGGCCAATTTTTGTATTTTTATTAGAAACAACGTTTCACCATGTTGGCCAGGCTGGTCTCGAACTCCTGACCTCATGATCCACCTGCCTCGGCCTCCCAAAGTGCTGGGATTACAGGCATGAGCCACCACACCCAGCCCTTCTTACTTTTAATTTAGATTTTTGTTTTTGTTTTTTTTTTTTTTGTTTTTTTTTAAGACAGAGTCTCGCTCTATTGCCCAGGCTGGAGTAAGAGGCATGATCTCGGCTCACTACAACCTCCGCCTCGCCTCCCAGGTTCAAGTGATTCTTGTGCCTCAGCCTCCTGACTAGCTGGGATTATAAGGGCACGCCACCATGTGTAGCTAATTTTTATATTTTTTGTAGAGACAGGGTTTTGCCAGGTTGGCCAGGCTGGTCTGAAACTCCTGGCCTCAAGTGATCCGCCTACCTCAGCCTCTCAGAGTGCTGAGATTACAGGCGTGAGCCACTGTATCTGGCCAGAAATTTTTTAATTGTCAGTTTATCCTGCTTCCCCACTAAACAACAAACTCAATAAATGTTCATTGAATTAATGATAATATACTTTATTTTTTTTGGCAGATTCTTAGAGCTGCATTGTTTTGCCATAAAAATAAGATTTATTTCATGGCGTTGGTTCTGTCTTAAGAATTTTCTAAGCTAGACTGAACAAACCCTAGAGAAGCCAGGTTACTTGGGGAATTGCCCTTCATTTGCTGTTTTGACTACACGTTAGACATAGATACAGTTCATCTTCCCTTTCTTTGCATTCACCTGATGCACGTTGAATTTTTTTGTCAGGCTAGGCATGGTTGCTCATGCCTATAATTCCAGCACTTTGGGAGGCTGAGGCAGGTGGGTCATTTGAGGTCAGGAGTTCTACTAAAAAATAAAAAAATTAGCTGGGTGTGGTGGCACACACGTGTAATCCCAGCTACTCGGGAGTCTGAGGCAAGAGAATCACTTGAACTCAGGAGGCTGAGGTTGCAGTGAGTCAAAATCACGCAACTGCACTCCAGCCTGGGTGACAGGGCGAGACTGTCTCAAGGAAAAAAAAATTATATATATATATATATATAAATTGAGATAAACATTTATGTACAGTGAAATGTATACATCTTAAGTTGACTATTAGATGAGTTTTGATAAATGTATTTACAGGTATAATGACCACAGCAGTGAAGATACAGACATATGTATGTTGTTAATTTCCCAATGTTTAGGGACATTCCTAGATAATCTTAATTGTTACTGGCTTCTAATTTAATTCTGTATTAATTATAGTCAGAGAATACACTCTGTAATATTTCAGTCATTTGTAATTTATTGAGACAAGTTTTATGGCCTATCATATGGTCTATCTTTTTTTTTTTTTTTTTTTTTTTTTTTTTTTTTTTTTTTTTTTTTGAGACGGAGTCTCGCTCTGTCGCCCAGGCTGGAGTGCAGTGGCCGGATCTCAGCTCACTGCAAGCTCCGCCTCCCGGGTTTACGCCATTCTCCTGCCTCAGCCTCCCAAGTAGCTGGGACTACAGGCACCCGCCAACTCGCCCGGCTAGTTTTTTGTATTTTTTTAGTAGAGACGGGGTTTCGCCGTGTTAGCCAGGATGGTCTCGATCTCCTGACCTCGCGATCCACCCATCTCGGCCTCCCAAAGTGCTGGGATTACAGGCTTGAGCCACCGCGCCCGGCCTGGTCTATCTTATTGAATGTTCTTATATGTAATGGAAAAAGGATTTTTTTTTTTACAGTTGTTAGGTATACTAGTTAACATGTTTGATAGCATTCTCAAATCTTACATAGCCTGGCCGGGCACAGCGGCTCATGCCCATAATCCCAGCACTTCAGGAGGTGGATGTGGGAGGATCACTTGAGGCCAGGAGTTCAAAACCATCCTGGTCAGCATAGTTGAAACCCTGTCTCTACAAAAGAAGAAAAATTTTTTTTGAAAATTAGCTGAGCATGGTGCCATACACCTGTAGTTCCAGCTACTCAGGAGACTGAGGCAGAGGATTGCTTGAGCCCACGAGTTCAAGGCTGCAGTGAGGCATGATTGTGCCACTGCATTCCAGCCTGGGCAGCAGAGCAAGACTCTTGTCTGTCTCAATAAAAACAACAACAACAAAACACCTTATATATCCTTTTTTGTCCAGTTCTGTCAGTTACTGAGAAGGGGATATTGAAATCTACAACAAAGATGTATTGTTCGCTTTGCTGATTAGTTCTGTCAACTGTTACTTCTTCTGTTTTGAAGTTATGTTAGTACGTGTATACATATTTAGAACCATTATGTCTTCATTATCTGTTGACTTTTTTATGTGAAGAACTGTCCCTCTTGGGCTGGGTGCAGTTGCGCACGTCTGTATTCCTAGCACTTTTGGGAGGCCAAGGCCAGGTAGGCTGATTGCTTGAGCCCAGGAGTTGGGACCTGCTTGGGTAACATGATGGAACCCTGTCTCTACAAAAAAACGGAGAAATTAGCCCAGTATGGTAGTCCCAGCTACTTGGGAGGTTGAGCTGGGTGGATTGCTTGGCCCAGGAGGTTGAGGCAGCAGTGAACCAAGATCACGCCACCACACTCCAGCCTGGGCAACAGAGCGAGACCCTGTCTCAAAAAAAAAAAAGAAAAGAAAAAGAAAGAAAAAAGAAATGTGCCCGTATCCAGAGTTAATCATTGCTGAGTGTTAGTCTTATACAAGCTGCTGTGCTATTACAAAGCTAAAGTCTGCACTGAACTTATAGGGGTAAAAATTAAATTCCTTTGACTACACGTTAGACATAGATACATGTTCATCTTCCGTTTCTTTGCGTTCACCTGACGCACGTTGAATTTCTGATAAAGGAAATAAAACTGATTATCGTGAAATAATCTCTGACCCCTTCTGAGTTCTTGTTGTGCAGGTCAGTCATAATTCAGAAGTTGTGCTGGTCAATTCAGGACTTTCCGAGGTAAATTTCACAGTGTAGTCACTGTCTTAGAAAACATTGAGAATCAAAGTCTTATATGCCTGTTATTACCATTGTGTGTTTGTTCAGCTGTGTATGTTTGTAAGCAGAACTATTTTTTATTTTTGCATTGTACTCATTTTATTTGACAAAATCATGCCTTTTTACCAGAAGATACACAGAAGTCTTTCTGTATATAAGATATATATTTGTCAGTACTAAAGGTACTATGTAGTTCTGCTTTTCTATATACAGAGATGTTTCCTAGCTTTCTGCTAATCTGCTAACTGGATTCCTCTTCCACATTCCCTCATTTACTAGATTATAATGCACATCACTTAATAAAAGCTTAAAAATGGGCTTTCTCTGTTGCTGTTTTCTTTTTAAATAATTGTGAGAGCTTTTACATTTATCTGATCATGATTCAAGTGATTAGGCTGTAGCACCCAAGAAATGTCCTGTGCCTAACCCTTTTGCTCTTTATTTTGATTTAAGCACTTGACCCTAAAGTACTGCTTCTGTCTTACAGAATATTGTTGTCATTTTTACAATAAAACAATCAGTACTAGAACTAGCATAAATAGTAATATCTAACATGATCATTTGTATTATATAGGATATTTAAGTAAAATGTGTTTCATTCCATTCAGTATTTCATAAAAAGACAGCCTCTGAAAAATAGTTTTACTCCTTAGATTTCTCATTCTCTACCCCCCCCACACACACCCCTTTTTTTTTTTTTTTTGAGACAGGGTCTTGCTCTGTTACCCAGGCTGGAGTATAGTGGTGTGAACACGGTTCACTACAGCCTTGAACTGCTGGGCTCCAGCAATCCTCCTGCCTCATCAGCCTTCCAAGTAGCTACGACTACAGGCACCCACTATCACACCCAGCTAATTATTTATTTTTCCTAGAAATGGGTTTTGCTATGTTGCCCGGGCTGGTCTCAAACCCCAGGCCTCAAGTGATCCACCAGCCTTGGCCCCCCGGAGTGTTGGGATTACAGGTGTGAGCCATGGTGCTTGGCCCAAATTCTTTTTTTTTTTTTTTTAATGCAAAAGTATTACTTTGTTTTTGGAAGTGGTATGGTGTTTAAATTGCTGAAGAAATGATAATGATAAGGTGATTAGCCTTCACCTGGCTTTTCATCTAGGGATTAGCACATTCTTTTAGTGAAGTAATAAGTGTATGATGTCACTTTATTATTTATTTTGAAGTACTGAAAAATGGAAAAAGGAAAGAAAAACCCCTTGATCTTTAAACTTCTAAAATCATTAGTACTTATCATAAAAAGAAGATTTGTTTGAAAGAGAGAAGACTTTATGAGAAAGTAGTGATAGCTGATGGGCATCAGCTCTAACAGGTCAGTGAAAGCTTGTGTACATACTAACCATGGAGTTGCAATGATATATATGTATGGGACAATTATTTTATATTGGCTGAAATAGTATATGTACCTTATGCATTGGTGGTGATCATATCTTTTCCTCATCACTGTATCTTCCATGTCTACCACAGCTGGGTTATAGCAGGTGGTAATCTTGGACTTTTATCATGTACCTTAATCCATTAGGTATCAAGTATGGTGTGCTAGACCACTGTAGGTACTTTGGAAAATAAAAAGTTATGTAAAATGTGGTTCCTGACTTCAAGAAACTTATGATATTGTTGGGAAGAAGAGTCACATTCTCATGAAGACTATGCAGTAAAGAATGGGTCATACATGATAAATTCCTAGCAAATGCTGCAGATGGTAAGATACACAGTAATTATTGAAATGCAAGGCCAGGTGCGGTGGCTCACACCTACAATCCTAACACTTTGGGAGGCTGAGGTGGGAGGATTGCCTGAAGGCCAGGTGTTTGAGACCAGCCTGGGCAAAAAAGGGAAAACTTGTGTCTACAAAATAATGAAAAATAAATAGAAATTTAAAAATTAGCTAGCTCTGGTTGAGTGTCTGTAGTCCCAGCTATTGAGGAGGCTGAGAGAAACTGAGATGGGACCGTCACTTGAGCCCAGGAGTTGGAGGTTGCAGTGTGCTATTGGCATACCACTGCACTCCAGCCTGGATGACAGAGCAAGACCCTGATTCAAAAAAATAAATAAAAAGGAGAGAACCAAAATGAATGCTGGCACAAAGAGATGTATTGAATAATTGAATGAGATCACATATAGTTAGACTGGTCAAGGAATGCTTTGTTTAAAAAACAGCATTATCAGCTGGGCACGGTGGCTCAAGCATGTAATCCCAGCACCTTGGGAGGCCAAGGTGGGTGCATCACCTGAAGTGAGGAGTTCGAGACCAGCCTGACCAACATGGTGAAACTTTGTCTCTACTAAAAATAAAAAATTACCTGGGTGTGGTGGCGGGCGCCTGTAATCTCAGCTACTGGGGAGGCTGAGGTAGGAGAATCACTTGAACCTGGGAAGTAGAGGTTGCAGTGACCTGAGATCATGCCATTGCACTTCAGCCTGGGTGACAGAGCGAGACTCCATCTGAAAAAAAAAAAACAAGAAAACAAAACAAAACAAAAAAACAGTATCTGAGCTGAACTGAGTGTATTTGATTTGGATAGGTAACCGGTGATGCTTCTAGGAAGAAGAAAAATTAACATAAGTATGATACAAGACTACCTAGCACACATAGTGTAAATACTATGCCATGAATGTTAACTTAAAGTCTTTCATTATTGCCTTCCTAGCAAGCACTTCATATATAACATCTAGGTGCTTAGATACTTGTTGAATACAAGAAGGAATCTATGTAACAATCCTATGAGTCAACTGCTATTGTTGGTCTGATTTTAGGGAGAAAATCTGAGGCATATAAATTATATAACTTGCCCAGAATTGCCTAAATACTGTCTGCTAGATCCACTTAATATACCAAGTGTTTAACTTAATTCTCACAATATCCCTATGAAATAGATAAGCATATTCATTTCATTGATATGAAACCAAAGTTTTAGAGGTCAAATAACTTGATTAAGATTATAACTTGCCGGGCGCAGCGGCTCACGCCTGTAATCCCAGCACTTTGGGAGGCCGAGGCAGGTGGATCACGAGGTCAGGAGATCGAGACCATCCTGGCTAACACGGTGAAACCCCATCTCTACTAAAAATACAAAAAATTAGCCGGGCGTGGTGGTGCGCGCCTGTAGTACCAGCTACTTGGAGGCTGAGGCAGGAGAATGGCATGAACCCGGGAGGTGGAGCTTGCAGTGAGCCGAGATGGCACCACTGCACTCCAGCCTGGGCGACAAAGCGAGACTCCGTCTCAAAAAAAAAAAAAAAAAAAAAAAAAAAAGGATTATAACTTAAACTACAATGTGAGCCCAGGTCTATTTAGTTCCAAAATCTGAGCTCTTAAGCCTTATATTATTCTGCCTCTCTCAAGTTCAACCTCACCCCTAATTTATCCTTTTGTGTTTCATATCCTTAACACAGTAAGACTTTTATTTTTATTTTTATTTTATTTTATTTTATTTTTTGAGAGAGAGTCTCACTCTGTCACCCAGGCTGGAGTGCAGTGGCACAATCTCGGCTTACTGCAACCTCTGCCTCCAGGGTTCAAGTGATTCTCCTGCCTCGGCCTCTTCAGTAGCTGGGATAACAGGCATGCTCCACCACACCTGGCTAATTTTTGTATTTTTTAGTAGAGATGGGGTTTTGCCATGTTGGCCAGGCTGGTCTTGAACTCCTGACCTCAGGTAATCTGCTCACCTCAGCCTCCCAAAGTGCTGGGATTATAGATGTGAGCCACCACGCCAGCCCACAGTAGGACTTCAATATCACTGAATGGTCAGAAATCTATGTATATGATGAATATGAACTGACAGAGAAATTATATTGATCAGGTTTTATTCAGTCATTAATGAACTCAGATATTTGTTGATCCCCTCCTGCATGCCTAGTTATGTTATAGGCACTGGGGATACAATAGTGGAACAAAATAGCCTAAGTCCATGCCATTATGGAGCTTACATTCTGGTATGGAGAGTTACACAATTAGTGAAATATAATCCTTAAGGAGGTTATACATTCTATAGAGAAAAATGAGGTAGGGGCCAGGCACGATGGCTCATGCCTGTAATCCCAGCATTTTGGGAGACTGAAGCAGGCAGATCACTTGAGGCCAGGAGTTCAAATTCAGCCTGGCCAACATGGTGAAAACCGTCTTTACTAAAAATACAAAAATTAGCTGAGGGTGGTGGTGCACACCTGTAGTCCCAGCTACTTGGAAGGCTGAAGCACAAGAATCACTTGAACCTGGGTGGGGGAGGTTCCAGTGAGGCAGAGGTTGCATTGAGCCAAGACCATGCCACTTCCCTCCAGTCTGGGAGGCAGAGTGAGACTCTGTTTCAAAAAGAAAAAAAAAAAAAGAAAAGAAAAATAGAAAAATAAAGTAGGGTAAGAAGGATAAAGACTACTGGTGAAGGGAATGATGATATATTGATGTCTTATAAAAGGAGGAAAAGCCTGTCTGATAAGGTGATATTTGAGCAAAGAACTGAAGGAATTGAGAAAGTGAGCCATTTATACATCTAGGGAAGAGCGTGCCAAGCTTCAAGTGCAGTGACAAATTCAAAGAAACTTGGCATATTTAAGGAATAGTAAGGAAATTAGTAAGGTTAAAGTAGAGTGAAGGAAGGAGCATATGATAAGAGAAGAGCTCACAGAGATAGTTATGGAGAACAGTGGTCTAAATCCATGTAGGCAGTAGTGAGGATTTGGCATTTTATTCCCAGTGAGAGAGGAAGCCATTTTCATCAGAGATTTGACAGGATCTCACAATTTAAAAGTAATCAGGCCAGGCACGATGGCTCATGCCTTGTAATCCCAGAACTTTGGGAGGCCAAGGTGGGAGGACTGCTTGAACCCTGGAGTTCAAGACTAGCCTGGGCAGCATAGGGAGACTGTGTCTCTGCAAAAATAAAAATAAAAAATTGCCGGGCATGGTGGTGTGCAACTGTAGTTCAAGCTACTCAGGAGGCTGAGATGAGAGGATCGGTTGAGTCTGGATGGATGAGGCTGCAGTGACCCATGATCATGCATGGGAGACAGAGCAAGACCTTGTCTCAAGAAAGGAAAAAAATCACTGGCTCTTGTGTAAAAAATGATCTGTTAAGAGTAATTGAAAAAATAAATACAAGTAATAAAACAATAATATTTTATTTAATACCTTACTACCAAAATTAAGATGGAGATCTAGCAAAAAGTCAGAAGCAGCTGGGCGTGGTGGCTCACGCCTGTAATCCCTACACCTTGGGGAGGCTCAGGCGGGAGGATCACCTGAGGTCAGGAGTTCGAGACCAGCCTGGCCAACACGGCCAACGTCTCTACTAAAAATACAAAAAGTAGCTTGATGTGGTGGTGAGCGCCTGTAATCCCAGCTGCTCCGGGGGTTGAGGCAGGAGAATTGCCTGAACCTGGGAGGCAGAGGTTGCAGTGAGCCACTGCACTCCAGCCTGAGCGAGAACAAAACTCTGTCTCAAGAAAAATAAAAATAAATAAAAGTCAAAAGGCCACAAATAATGAACACTCATATAAGAATTCAGTTATGTATAAAACACTCCTTACTCTGACGTTTGCTTTCATAATGGAATTTTTTCTGTAAGTTGGTAAAACTGATTAGCTTAGTTTGCTCTTTGAAGGGTGGTATTTCTGCCTATAAAATACTTAGTTAACTTCATAAGGTAAGAACTGGTAGTCATAGTGATATTATTTTGAAATCTCCTTCTCCAGTGTATCCCTTTACATTAAAATTATCCCTAAAAAAAATTTTAACCCTAAAATAATGGACTAAAATATTCAACTTGAAAGTTTCTACAGAGAACCATATTCAACTTGTCATCGTCCCTGAACTAATTCCTATACTAGCTGTCACTGCAACTTAAATATGTCTGTTGTCCCGTAGAAATTACAAATAAAAGTTTCTTGGGGAAAGAAGCTGTTCCAGCAAGGATGCGCTAGAATGTCTTCTAGAAAGTGGATACTCAATTGAGACCATCCTGGCTAACTCGGTGAAACCCCATCTCTACTAAAAATACAAAAAAAATTAGCCGGGCGTGGTGGCGGCCGCCTATAGTCCCAGCTACTCGGGAGGCTGAGGCAGGAGAATGGCGTGAATCCGGGAGGTGGAGCTTACAGTGAGCCGAGATCGCGCCACTGCACTCCAGCCTGGGCCACAGAGCGAGACTCCGTCTCAAAAAAAAAAAAGAAAAGAAAAGAAAGTGTCTACTCGGCTGGGCGCGATGGCTCACGCCTGTAATCTCAACACTTTGGGAGGCCGAGTTGGGTGGATCATCAGGTCAGGAGTTCAAGACCAGCCTGACCAACGTGGTGAAACTCCGTCTCTACTAAAAATACAAAAAAATTAGCCGGGCGTGGTGTCACACGCCGGTAATCCTGGCTACTCAGGAGGCTGAGGCGGCGCTTGAACCCCCTGAGGCAGAGGTTGCAGTCAGCCAAGATTGTGCCACTGTATTCCAGCCTGGGCGACAGAGCAAGACTCCATCACACACACACACACACAAAGTGGATACTCAGTAAATATGAGAATTTTTTTTTTAAGTATTATAAACTGTACTAGTCTCATACTTAGTCATCTGTGATTCCTAATATAGCAGAAGCCTTTGTTTTGTTAGCACGTCATTGGCATTTAAGAAGTAGATTTTTCTTTTTTTTTTTTTTTTTTTTGAGAGGGAGTCTCGCCCTGTCGCCCAGGCTGGAGTGCAGTGGCCGGATCTCAGCTCACTGCAAGCTCCGCCTCCCGGGTTCACGCTATTCTCCTGCCTCAGCCTCCCGAGTAGCTGGGACTACAGGCGCCCGCCACCTCGCCCAGCTGGTTTTTTTGTTTTTGTTTTTGTTTTTGTTTTTAGTAGAGACGGGGTTTCACCACGTTAACCAGGATGGTCTTGATCTCCTGACCTCGTGATCCGCCCGTCTCGGCCTCCCAAAGTGCTGGGATTACAGGCTTGAGCCACCGCGCCCGGCCAGATTTTTCTTTTATTTAACCAAGAAGTAAGTTGGAATTTGAAAACCTTTGTAAAGTTTTTTTGGCCCACTTGGGGATGTCCTGAGTTGAGTACAGATTAGTGACACTGATTCTTTTAATCTAATTGGAATATTTTGGAGAAAGCACCAAGTTTGTTAAATACATTGATTAAAACTATAGATTAAAAAATTTTGGATATATTTTTATTTTTATTTTTTGAGACACAGTCTTGCGTGTTGCCCAGGCTTGAGTGCAGTGGCACGATCTCAGCTCACTGCAACCTCAGTCTCCCGGGTTCAAGCAATTCTTGTGCCTCAGCCCGCCGAGTAGCTGGAATTGTACATGTTTACCACCATGCCCAGCTAATTTTTTGTATTTTTTGGTGAAGACAGAGTTTTGCCATGTTGGCCAGGCTGGTCTCAAACTCCAGGCCTCAAGTGATCTGCCCACCGTGGCCTTCCAGAGTGCTGGGATTATAGGCATGAGCCACTGTGCCTGACCTGGTATATTTTTACAGTAATTTTCTCTAGAGACAGGATCTCCTTATTCCCAGGCTGATCTCGAACTTCTGGGCCCAAGTGATCTTCCCATTTTGGCTTCCCACAGTGCTGGGATTACAGTCATGAGCCACTGCACCCACCCTAAAATTTTTGTCATAAAAAAATGGATTAGCTTTTTATGTCTCTCACTTATGTGTAATAGTAGTATTTTTACAAAACAAATTATTCTTACCCAAGATTGTTAGCTGTTTCTTCACATAGCCCTTTCACAGTGCTTTCCATATAAAAAGTACTCCATTTATACTAGGCAGCTTAGGTATTATAAAAAATAAGAGCTTTGGAGTCTCAGCTCTGCCGTTTATTTGGTCTGTGGCAAATACTTTCTTTAGCCTTAGATTTGTATAAAATGGGGTTATTAACATTTTCCTCACAAGTAAGTACTCAGTGTTAGTGTCTTTCTTCCCTTATTTGATTTGATTGTTTCATATACCCTTACAAATTATTATTACAGCATTGGGTTTCTTACTTTTTTTTTTTTTTGAGATGTCACCCAGGCTGGAGTACAGTGGCGAGATCTCAGCTCACTGCAAGCTCCGTCTCCCAGGTTCACGCCATTCTCCTGCCTCAGCCTCCCAAGTAGCTGGGACTACAGGCGCCCGCCACCTCGCCCAGCTAATTTTTTGTATTTTTTAGTAGAGACGTGGTTTCACTGTATTAGCCAGGATGGTCTTGATCTCCTGACCTTGTGATCCGCCCACCTCCGCCTCCCAAAGTGCTGGGATTATAGACGTGAGCCACCGCGCCCGGCCAGCATTGGTTCTTAACCCTAGCTGCACATTAGAATCATCCAGAGATATTTAAATAAAACACGAATGACTCAGCCCCACCCCACATCAGCTGAATCAGTCTTTGAGGGTGAGGCCCAACCATCTGGTGTTTTGTTTGTTTTTAAGCTTCCCAGGTAATTCTGATGCCCCGTGGGTATTGAGAACCACCGGTCTAGAGGGAAAGAATTCACACATAGCCTTTCAAGGAAGCTTTCCTGAGGTATTTCTTTGTAATAACTTTCAAAGTTAAGAATGGGGGAGGGCCTATGGGATCACTTTAACCTATTACTCTTATCTAGCCTTTTTTGTTGTTATTGTTGTTTCAAACAGTCTCATTCTGTCCCTGAAGCTGGAGTGCAGTGGCGCCATCATAACTCACTATAACCTCCATCTCCTGGGCTCAAGCAGTCCTCCTACCTCAGCCTCCCAAGTAGGGACTACAGGTGTCTACCACCACACCTAATTTTTTAAATTTTTAGTAGAGACAAGTTCTCACTATGTTGCTAGGCTGCTCTTGAACCCCTGCACTCAAGTGATCTCCTGCTTTGGGCTCCCAAAGTACTGGGATTACATGCCTAAGCTACAGTGCCCAGGCTGTCACTTTCTTTTATTTCTTTTTTTTTTTTTTTGGAGATGGAGTCTCGCTCTGTCGCCCAGGCTGGAGTGCAGTGGCTGGATCTCAGCTCACTGCAAGCTCCGCCTCCTGGGTTTACGCCATTCTTCTACCTCAGCCTCCCGAGTAGCTGGGACTACAGGCGCCCGCCACCTCGCCCAGCTAGGTTTTTTTTGTATTTTTTAGTAGAGACGGGGTTTCACCATGTTAGCCAGGATGGTCTTGATCTCCTGATCTCGTGATCTGCCTGTCTCGGCTGATCTCGTGATCTGCCTGTCTCGGCCTCCCAAAGTGCTGAGATTACAGCCGTCCTTTTTTTTTTTTTTTTTTTTAAGAGACAGTCTTGCTATGTTGCCCATGCTGGTCTCGAACTCCTACACTCAAATGATCCACCCACCTCAGCTTCCCAAAGTGTTGGGATTACAGGCGTGAGCCACCACACCTGGCCCTGTTGCTTTCTTTAAACACATATTTCTCTGATTCATATACCTACTGGTCAATCTTTTAGTCTCTTTCATTCATTCCAATTATATTTGCTTATGTTAATTAAATCCTTTTTAAAATTTTTTTGGAGATGGAGTCTCGCTCTGTCGCCCAGGCTGGAGTGGTGCAGTGGCGCAGTCTCGGCTCACTGCAAGCTCCACCTCCTGGGTTCACGCCATTCTCCTGCCTCAACCTCGTGAGTAGCTGGGACTACAGGCGCCCGCCACCATGCCCGGCTAATTTTTTTTTGTTTGTTTTATTTTTAGTGGAGACGGGTTTCACCATGTTATCCAGGCTGGTCTGAATCTCCTGACCTTGTGATCTGCCCACCTCAGCCTCCCAAAGTGCTGGGATTACAGGCATGAGCCACTGCGCCCGGCAGGCATTTGTTTATTATCAAGTTGAAGTTTATCTAATTTAGTCAGAGTTTTCCCTCACCGTAACCCTGTTATGCGTGTGAATTTGAAATCCTTTTTATACTTCTTTTTCCGTTAGAACTGAATAAATTGATTTCTTTTTTTGCTCTGTTTTTGAGGTCAGGAGGATTCAGTGGGTGTAAGTATTGCCAGATTTTCTTTGACTTAATATGAAAATAACCTCTCTCAAGTCTGTGTTGGTCTGCTACGTAGTATTGTGAATAGTTATACCCAAAGAATTAATCTGACAATTCACATTTAATAGGTACCCAAAACAGCCAGCAAGTAAAGGCACTAATACAAACATTTGTACTGCACTTTTTGCTTTTTTTTTTTTTTTTTGGAGACAAGAGTTTCGCTCTTGCAATGGTGTGATCTTGGCTCATTGCAACCTTTGCCTCCCAGGTTCAAGCACTTGTCCCGCCTCAGCCTCCCTAGTATCTGGGACTACAGGCACAAGCCACCACACCCAGCTTTTTTTTTTTTTTTTTTGTATTTTTAGTAGAGACGGGGTTTCCCCATATTGTTCAGGCTAGTCTTGAACTCCTGACCTCAGGTCATCTGCGTGCGTTGGCCTCCCAAAGTGCTGGGATTACAGGCATGAGCTACTGTGCCCGGCCACTGTTTACTTTCTAATGTGTTTTCACACTTGTTAATTACTATTTTAGCTAACATTTTGAAAAATATCTACTGCATGTCAGATACTGGGACAACAAAGATGAAATGAGAACCTTGCTCTCCAGAAGTTTAAAGTCTAGAGGGAAAGAGAAGTAAAAATAGGCTATTGCAATCAGTGCAATAAATACTTTGAAAGAAGAACTACTGGTGCTACTTGGGGTATATATTTTAGTGCCGGGCATGGTAGCTCATGCCTGTGATCCCAACACTTTTGGGAGGCCAGGAGTTTGAGACCATGGCAATATAGCAAGACCCCCATCCCTACAAAAAATAAAAGAATTAGCTGGGTGCCTTGGCACATCCCTATGGTCCTAGCTACTCAGGAGGGTGAGGCAGGAGGATTGCTTGAACCTGGAGTTCCAAGCTACCGTGAGTTATGATCACATTTTCATTGCACTTCAGCCTGGCAACACAGTGAGACACTGTCTCTATTTTTTAAAAAGAGTTTATTGGAGAGGAGAGAGAAGACTTAAGGAACTGGGGAGTGAGTTAGAGAAGCTTTTTAAGGAGTTATCAGGGAATGGGTCCTGAAGGAGGAGTGTCAGCTGGGCAGATTGAGCTGGGAGGGTGTTCCAGGGAGAAGCAGCATCATTGTGTCCTTTGAACTTCACAACGGTATCCCCTTTTTATTAGAATGAATCTAAGAATTAGAGATAGTAAATATCCTTGAGATTACAAAGCTGTAATAATGAGGTAGTTAATACTAGAGTTTCTTTCCGGGCTTGTACTCTATGCTCTTTCTATAGCACATTAAATGCTGTATTAAATTATGGAAAAAGGCTTTTTCCCCTTCTGCCTTACACCATGTGAAAAGAAGTGTTCTCCAGAGTGTTGACAAAAAAAGTGAAACTCTGTAAAATATTTAAAGAGGTCTATTATGAGCCAAATATGAGTGATCACACCCAAGTCGGTCTTTTTTTTTTTTTTTGAGACAGAGTCTCGCTCTGTTACCCAGGCTGGGGTGCAGTGGTGCAATATCCACCCACTGCAACCTCTGCCGAGGCACAGTCAAGAGGTTCTGAGAACATCTGCCTAAAGTAGTTGGGTTACAGCTTGGTTTTATATATTTTAGGGAAACATAACACCTCAGTCAGTACCTATGATGTATACATTGGTTTGGTCTGGAAAGGTAGGACAAATAAGAGTGGTGGTGGGGGTTGAGGGGAACTGTAGATCATAGTTGGATTCAGAGATTTTCTGAGTGTCAGTTGATTGAAAGAGTTATCTAAAGACCTGGAATCAATAGATAGGAGTGTCTGGGCTAAGATAAAAGGTTGTGGAGACCAAAGTTCTTACGATGTAGATCAGGGGTCCCCAACCGGGCCACACAGCAGGAGATGAGCAGCGGGTGAGCCAGCATTACAGCATGAGCTCTGCCTCTTGTCAGATCAATGGCAACATTATATTCTCCTAGGAGCACAAACACTATTGTGAACTGCACATGGAGGGATCTAGGTTGCACATTCCTTACAAGAATCTAAGTAATGCCTGATAATCACATGTGGAATGGTTTCATCCCAAAACTATCTGCACCCCAGTCCATGGAAAAATTATCTTACAGGAAACCAGTCCCTGGTGCCAAAAAGGTTGGAGATCGCTAATGTAAATGAAGTCTCATAGTTGGCTGCCCTTAGAAGCAATTTTTTTTTTTTTTTTTCTTCTTGAGACAGGGTCTCCCTGTGTCTTTCAGACTGGAGTGCAGTGGCATAATCACAGCTCACTACAGCCTCAACTTTCTGGGCTCAAATGTTCTTCCCACCTCAGTCTCCTGAATAGCTTGGACTACAGGAGCCTACCACCACACCTGGCTAATTTTTTGTAGAGACAAGGTCTCCCTGTGTTGCCCAGGCCAGTCTGGAACTCCTGGACTCAAATGATCTAACCACCTCGGCCTCCCAAAGTGCTAGAATTACAAGAGTGAGACACTGCCTGGTGGCAAGTGTTTCTTATTTAGACCTTTAAAAGGTGCTAGACTCTGAGTTATTCTCTTCAGGATTAGGAGGACCTGGAAGGGGAAATATCTACTTATGTAAATAGAAATGTTTTACAGATGCAAGTTTTCTCTTCACAAAATGGCCCTTTGCAGGGCTATTTATGGCAAAAATAATGTTATTTTGGGGTAAGATATTTTGATTTCCTTCTTTATCTGTAATGTGATGCTATAGTAGAGTCAGGTGGCAAATCCTTAGCAGAAGACCCAGGGACAAGATCTCTTAGAGTTCAAGATACAGAAAGTATGCAAAATGGCACCAACTCATTAGCAATTCTCTTATTGCTCTGGAGCCAGAACATGGTAGACACAGAGACAAATTCATTGATATAAAATATCATCAACTAGGCTCAAATCTCTCTCACTCTTCCTGGGAGTCAACCCCTCTGCTGAGACTGCAAGCTAAGCCTTCCAGAGACAATAAATAGAACTTCAAGAGACAGAGACAGGCACAAGAGGCACTGCATAGCCCTACTGACCCAGCCTAGCTCCGGAGTTCAGCAGACCATGAGACAATGAAAGGAAATTTAGTAATCTTTTTTCAGATGTCACAGTAATGATTTATTTGGGCAAAAATCACCAATTGATATTAAAACCTTAAGTGAAAATTTAACAAAGAATAATAAGATGTATACACAATCACAAAGAATCTCCTCTCATACTTATTACTTACAAAAGGAAAGTTGGTTATTTGGCAGTGAAGAAACTTGACCAGCTCTACCTTAATTTTACCAAATGGCTGAAATTCACTTCACCAGTAAGGGCACAAGCCAGCATAAGGTGCCTCCTGATATTGATACACTAAGAATCTGGACACTATCTCTTCTGTAGTATTACTGACAAAAAGTAAGGCAAAACTAAACGTTAGGAAGCAACAAGCAAATCCAAATTAAGAGTCAGTCTACCAGGTAACATTCATGACTTTTCTTTTCTTTTTCTTTGAGACGGAGTTTTTCACTCTTGTTGCCCAAGCTGGAATGCAATGGTGCAGTCTCGGCTCACTGCAACCTCTGTCTCCTGGGTTCAAGCGATTCTTCTGCCTCAGCCTCCCAAGTAGCTGGGATTACAGGCATCGGTCACCACATCTGGCTAATTTTTTGTATTTTTAGTAGAAATGGGGTTTCATCATGTTAGCTAGGCTGGCCTGGAACTCCTGACCTTAGGTGATCCGCCCACCTCAGCCTCCCAAAGTGCTGGGATTACAGGCATGAGCCACCATGCCTGGCCCCATGTACTTTTCAACAATGAATATTGACAATAGGAATGGAGAAAAAAATAGACTAGTCCGGAAAATATTTAGCGAGTGCCACTCTTGGGCTAGGCATAGTGGCTCATACCTAAAATCCCAGCATTTTGGGAGGCCAAGATGAGAGGATTGCTTGAGGCCAGGAGTTTGTGCCTAAGATTGTGTTCATTATCCTAAGATTGTATCCATTTTCCTTAGACAAAATAGGATTGTTTTTAAGTATGTTCACACTATTGTGCAAAAATCAGTATCCAGAACCCTTTTCATTCTTGTAAAATTGACATTATGTACCCATTAAATAATAACTCCCCATTTCCCTCTTCCCCAGCCTTTGACAGCCAGCCATTCTACTTTGTGAATTTGATTACTCTAGGTACCTCATATAAGTGAACTCATATAATATTTTTACCTTTGTGTGTGGCTTGTTTCACTTGCATAATGTCCTCAAGGTTCATCCATATTGTATTAGGTGTCAGAATTTCTTTCCTTTTTAAGGCAGAATAGTACTGCATTTTATGGATATACTGTGTATAATATATAGTATATACTTACATATTATATAGCACGTGGGTTATTTCCACCTTTTGGCTATTGTCAGTAATGCTGCCATGAACATTGGTATGCAAATATTTGTTTAACCATTGCTTTCAATTCTTTCGAATATATACCCCCAAGTAGAATTGCTGGACCATATATCAAGGAATGTTAAAATAGATGTTATGAAGCAGTGTATGTATATATAGAATGAAAATAAGTAGGTATATGTGAATATAACAGTACATGCCCTGGAATACTTTGTTACATACTTTTCACTAAAGAGAACCTATTTTAATTACTTAAAAGTCTGAAAACTTGTAAACCTAATTTTTTTTTTTTTTTTTTAAGACGGAGTCTCGCTCTGTCGCCCAGGCTGGAGTGCAGTGGCCGGATCTTGGCTCACTGCAAGCTCCGCCTCCCAGGTTCACACCATTCTCCTGCCTCAGCCTCCCCAGTAGCTGGGACTACAGGCGCCCGCCACCTCACCTGGCTAGGTTTTTGTATTTTTTAGTAGAGACGGGGTTTCACTGGGTTAGCCAGGATGGTCTCGATCTCCTGACCTTGTGATCCGCCCGTCTTGGCCTCCCAAAGTGCTGGGATTACAGGCTTGAGCCACTGCGCCCGGCCCTGTAAACCTAATTGTATTCCATTTTCACAAGCTCCACTCAAAGTAGCCAAACCTTTCCTATGCCTCCCTCTTGAAAAGATTTTCAGTTTTCAAGCTAGCTGATAATAAACTTAGTTTTTGTTCTGTTTTGAGACAGAGTCTCACTCTGTCAACTAGGCTGGAGTGCAGTGGCACAATCTCAGCTCACTGCAACCTCTGCCTCCCGGCTGCAAGCGATTCTCCTACCTCAGCCTCCTGAGTAACTGGGATTACAGGCACCCGCCACCACACCTGGCCAATTTTTGTATTTGAAGATGGAGTTTCACCATGTTGGGCAAGCTAGTCGAACTCCTGACCTCAAATGATCCACCCACCTTGGCCTCCCAAAGTCCTGGGATTACAGGCGTGAGCCACCGCACCCAGCCTAAACCTGTATTCTTGAGAGCCGAAAAGATTATGCATCTTGAATAGGCAAGCAGTTTAATAAATATTTCATGTCAGAAGTAAGTTGTAATATTATGGGGACAATTTCTAGATATTCCTAAGTAAGAAAGTTTCAGTTCTGCTGTAATATTTTTAAAAAGGTCTCCCCCAACCCCCACACCTTTCCCACCAGTTTTTTATAGTTCTTTTTAAAGCAGAATTGAGCCTGTGGGTGTTTTGCTCTAGTCCTAGAATTCACTGCAGAATTGTATACCATTTGGCAAAATTCTCTGTTCTGCAAGCCTGCAGGCCCATGAGTTCATTTATCTCTAATAGAGTTATTGTCTCTGGTAGAAATAAAGCTGCTTTTTTGTTGTTGTTGTTGTTGTTGTTTTGAGACGGACTTTCACTCTTGTTGCCTGGGCTAGAATGCGGTGACACAGTCTTGGCTCACTGCAACCTCCACCTCCCCAGTTCAAACGATTCTCCTGCCTTACCCTCCCAAGTAGCTAGGATTACAAGCATCTGCCACCACACCTGGCTAATTTTTTTTTTTTTTTTTTTGAGACGGAGTCTCGCTCTGTCTCCCGGGCTGGAGTGCAGTGGCCGGATCTCAGCTCACTGCAAGCTCCGCCTCCCGGGTTTACGCCATTCTCCTGCCTCAGCCTTCCGAGTAGCTGGGACTACAGGCGCCCGCCACCTTGCCTGGCTAGTTTTTTGTATTTTTTTTTTAGTAGAGACGGGGTTTCACCGTGTTAGCCAGGATGGTCTCGATCTCCTGACCTCGTGATCCGCCCGTCTCGGCCTCCCAAAGTGCTGGGATTACAGGCTTGAGCCACCGCGCCCAGCCTTTTTTTGTATTTTTAATAGAGACGGGGTTTCACCATGTTGGCCAGGCTGGTCTCAAACTCCTCAGGTGATCCACCC
Source organism: Rhinopithecus roxellana (assembly GCF_007565055.1). Lineage (NCBI taxonomy): Eukaryota > Metazoa > Chordata > Mammalia > Primates > Cercopithecidae > Rhinopithecus > Rhinopithecus roxellana. The sequence continues at coordinate 58,519,522 of NC_044563.1, forward strand.
GTCTTGGCCTCCTAAAGTCCTGGGATTACAGGCGTGAGGCACCGCACCTGGATGCTGCTTTTGTTTTTTTTGTTGTTGTGTTTTTTTAAAGATTTTCAGGCCGGGTGCGGTGGCTCACAGCTGTAATCCCAGCACTTTGGGAGGCTGAGGCAGGCAGATCACGAGGTCAGGCGATCGAGACCATACTGGCTAACACAGCGAAACCCTGCCTTTACTAAAAATGCAAAAAATTTGCTGGGCGTGGTGGCTGGTGCCTGTAGTCCTAGCTACTTAGGAGGCTGAGGCAGGAGAATAGCTTGAACCCAGGAGGCAGAGGTTGCAGTGAGCCAAGATCGCCCCACTGCACTCTACAAAGCGAGACTCCATCTCAAAAAAAAAAAAAAACTTTATATATAGCAGGTCAGTACTAAACACTTTGCATAATTATTTCCCTGAACTTTCACCATAATCTAGTCAGGCAAGTATACTATTATTTTAAGCCCATTTTACAGATCAGGGAACAGAGGAATGAAGATTACATGATCTGTTACATAAGTGACAACCTAGGGCCCAAGCCCAGGTTGTTGACTACTATGCTGTACTGCTATCCACACGTTACCTTTTAGTTTTTTGCTTTTCCCATTCCACTTAATACCTTTCAATTTCACTATGTGATTTGTATGTCTCTTTAGCCATATTTAAGACAATGGAATTATTGATGGAAGTCTGAGAGCAAACTACTATTTTTAGTGGCTTCTTTTGCCACTAAAAGGATGTGAGAGAAGGCCTTTCTTAGTCTGGCCTCCAGTGTATATATCCTTATCCTAATTCTTTTACATATTCTATGCTCCAACCAGTCTGGACTACAAAAGCATATTTAAGTATACCTTGTACTGTTCAATCTCTGAACATGTGTTCAGGAAAATCTTCCCTGTGAAATATTTCCCACTTCTCCTTTGTCCTCATCTCTACTGAAAGAGAAATGTGCTAAATATACATTCTGACTAGATGGCCAGGTGTTAAAATCATTGAGGCCAAAACTGCATACAGGTATACCTCAGAGATACTGCATTCTGGCTCTAGATCATTGCAATAAAGTGAATATATCAATAAAATGAGTCACATGAATTTTCTGGTTTCCAGTGTGTGTGAGTTATGTTTACACTATATTGTGCTCTGTTAATAGCATTATGTCTGTAAAAACAATGTACATATCTGGCCAGATGTGGTGGCTCATGCCTGTAATCACAGCACTTTGGGAAGCTGAGGTGTGATCACTTGAGGTTAGGAGTTCAAGACCAGGCTGGCCAATACAATGAAACCCTGTCTCCACTAAAAATACAAAATTTAGCCAGGTGTGGTGGCCGATGCCTGTAATCCCAGCTACTCAGGAGGCTGAGGTAGGAGAATCACTTGAACCCGGGAGGTAGAGGTGGTTACAGTAAGCCGAGATAGCACCACTGCACTCCAACCTGGGGGACAGAGCAAAACTCTGTCTCAAAAAATTTTTAAAAAAAGGGGGCCAGGCGCGGTGGCTCACGCCTGTAATCCCAGCACTTTGGGAGGCCGAGGCGGGCGGATCACAAGGTCAGGAGATCGTGACCACGGTGAAACCCCGTCTCTACTAAAAATACAAAAAATTAGCTGGGCGCAGTGGCGGGCGCCTGTAGTCCCAGCTACTCAGGAGGCTGAGGCAGGAGAATGGCGTGAACCCGGGAGGCGGAGCTTGGAGTGAGCCGAGATCGCGCCACTGCACTCCAGCCTGGGCGACAGAGCGAGACTCCATCTCAAAAAAAAAAATAAAATAAAATAAAATAAAATAAAAAAATAAAAATAAAAAACAGCAAGGCCGGGCTCTGTGGCTCAAGCCTGTAATCCTAGCACTTTGGGAGGCCGAGACGGACGGATCACAAGGTCAGGAGATCGAGACCACCCTGGCTAATACGGTGAAACCCCGTCTCTACTAAAGAATACAGGCCGGGCTCGGTGGCTCAAGCCTGTAATCCCAGCACTTTGGGAGGCCGAGACGGGCGGATCACGAGGTCAGGAGATCGAGACCATCCTGGCTAACACGGTGAAACCCCGTCTCTACTAAAAATACAAAAAACTAGCCGGGCGAGGTGGCGGGCGCCTGTAGTCCCAGCTACTCGGGAGGCTGAGGCAGGAGAATGGCCTAAACCCGGGAGGCGGAGCTTGCAGTGAGCTGAGATCTGGCCACTGCACTCCAGCCTGGGCGACAGAGCGAGACTCCGTCTCAACAAAAAAAAAAAAAAAAAAAAAAAAAAGAATACAAAAAACTAGCTGGGCGACGAGGCGGGCGCCTGTAGTCCCAGCTACTTGGGAGGCGGAGGCAGGAGAATGGCGTAAACCTGGGAGGCGGAGCTTGCAGTGAGCTGAGATCCAGCCACTGCACTCCAGCCTGGGTGACAGAGCCAGACTCCGTCTCAAAAAAAAAAAGAAAACAGCAATATACATATCTTAATTAAAAAATACTTTATTGCTAAAAAAAATGCTAATGATCATCTGATCATAGCCTTCTGCAAATCATAATCTTTTTGCTCTCACCGTGTCTTGCCTTGATGTTGATGCCTGCTGACTGATCAGGGTAGTAGTTGCTGAAGGCTGGAGTGGCTATGGCAATTTCTTAAAATAATACTATTAATACAATGTAGTTTTCTGCATTGATTGATTCTATCACAAATGATTTCTCTGTAGCATGCAATGCTGTTTCATAGTATTTTACCCATAGTAGAACTTCTTTCAAAATTGGCGTTTCAGGCCAGGTGAAGTGGCACATGCCTTTAATCTCAGCACTTTGGGAGGCCAAGGCAGGCAGATCACCTGAGATCAGCAGTTTGAGACTAGTCTGGCCAACATGGCGAAACCCCATCTCTACTAAAAATACAAGAATTAGCCTGGTGTGGTGGTGCATACCTGTGGTACCAGCTATTCAGAAGGATGAGGTGGGAGAATCACTTGAACCCAGGAGGCGGAGGTTGCGGTGAGCTGAGATTGTGCCATTGCACTCCAGCGTAGGTGACAGAATGAGACTCCATCTCAAAAAAGCAAAAAAGAGCCGGGCGCGGTGGCTCAAGCCTGTAATCCCAGCACTTTGGGAGGCCGAGACGGGCGGATCACGAGGTCAGGAGATCGAGACCATCCTGGTTAACATGGTGAAACCCCGTCTCTACTAAAAAATACAAAAAACTAGCCGGGCGAGGTGGCGGGCGCCTGTAGTCCCAGCTACTCAGGAGGCTGGGGCAGGAGAATGGCATAAACCTGAGAGGCGGAGCTTGCAGTGAGCTGAGATCCGGCCACTGCACTCCAGCCTGGGCGACAGAGCCAGACTCCTTCTCAAAAAAAAAAAAAAAAAAAAAAAGAAAAGAAAAAAAGTCACCAGGTGAGGTGGCGGCACGTGCCTGTAATCCCAGCACTTTGGGAGGCCGAGGTGGGCGGACCCCTTGGCTCACGAGTTAGAGACCACCCTGAGTAACATGGCAAAACCTCTTCTCTACAAAAATTTACAAATATTAGCCAGGTGTGGTGGCACGCCCCCATAGTCCCAGGTACTTGGGAGGCTGAGGTGGGAGGATTACTTGAGCCCTGAGGTTGAGACCTCAGTGAGCCGTGATTGTGCCACTGGCACTCCAGCTTGGGTGACAGAGCAAGACCACATCTCAAAAAAAAAAAAAAAAAAAAAAAGATAGGCCTATATCACTATTATAGAGTAAATTTCTTTTTCTTTTTTTTTTTTGAGACGGAGTCTCGCTCTGTTGCCCAGGCTGGAGTGCAGTGGCGCGATCTTGGCTCACTGCAAGCTCCGCCTCCTGGGTTCACGCCATTCTCCTGCCTCAGCCTCCCCAGTAGCTGGGACTACAGGCGCCCGCCACTGTGCCCGGCTAATTTTTTGTATTTTTAGTAGAGACAGGGTTTCACTGTGGTCTCGATCGCCTGACCTTGTGATCCGCCCGCCTCGGCCTCCCAAAGTGCTGGGATTACAGGCGTGAGCCACCACACCTGGCCTAGAGTAAATTTCTATATGCAAAAATAAAAAACATCCCCAAAACACTGTTAAAGTTTGATATAGTGTCACATTGTCAGCTACTAGATTGTTTCTGTAGTCACTATACTTACTGCCTATTTGTGATAATAAATAGATGATTATTTTCAAGTTTTCAGCTGATGTTGGAGGGAGAACACTTTTTTTGAGTCAATTTCTATAAAATATGTTTTCCTTCATACCCTGTATTCTTTATGTCTTGATGAAAGGTGATTTATTAATGGACATTGGAGTTTTTCCTGATGCATGAAATTTTGAGTTGACAAAGTTTGTATTCTGCTTTTAATTCATTGTTGAATGCTCATTAAAAAGATCAGAATTGCCTAGTCTTGTATTAAACTTTTAGAAACCCTTGCTGGTTTAAACAAGGTATAATAGTTCACATCTGTAATCCCAGCACTTTGGGATGCCAAGGTGTGAGGATCCCTTGAGCCCAGGAGGTCAAGGCTGCAGTGAGCTATGATTATGCCACTGTACTCCAGCCTGGGTGACGGAGCAAGACCCTTTTAAAATGAAGATTTTTTTTTTTTTTTTTTTTTTTTTTTTTTTTGAGACAGAGTCTCTCTCTTATTGCCCAGGCTGGAGGCTCACTGCAGCCTCCGCCTCCCGGGTTCAAGCAGTTCTCCTCCCTCAGCTTTCCTAGTCGCTGGGACTACAGGCATGTGGCACCATGCCCAGCTAATTTTGTGTATTTTTAGTAGAGATGGGGTTTCACCGTGTTAACCAGGATGGTCTTGATCTGACCTTGTGATCCACCCGCCTCAGCCTCCCTAAGTGCTGGGATTACTGGTGTGAGGCACTGTGCCTGGCCAAGATTTTTTTTTTTTTTTTTTTTTTTTTAAATTTAAAAAGGGTATAGGAGGCCGGACACGGTGGCTCATGCCTGTAGTCCCAGCACTTTGGGAGGCCGAGGCAGACAGATCACGAGGTCAGGAGATTGAGACCATCCTGGCTAACACGGTGAAACCCCGTCTGTACTAAAAATACAAAAAAGAAATTAGCCAGGCATAGTGGCTAGCGCCTGTAGTCCCAGCTATTCGGGAGGCTGAGGCGGGAGAATGGTGTGAACCCGGGAGGCGGAGCTTGCAGTGAGCTGCGATTGCGCCACTGCACTCCAGCCTGGGTGACAGAGTGAGACTCCGTCTCAAAAAAAAAAAAAAAGGTATAGGGCCGGGCACCCTGGCTCTTGCCTGTAATCACAGCACTTTAGGGGGCTGAGGCGGGCAGATCACTTGAGGTCAGGAGTTTGAGACCAGCCTAGCCAACATGGTGAAACCCCATCTCTACTAAAAATAAAAAAATTAGCCAGGCTTGGTGGTAGGCACCTGTATTTCCAGCTATTCTGGAGGGTGAGGCAGGAGAATCACTTGAACCCGGGAGACAGTGTTTGCAGTGAGCCAAGATGGCACCACTGCACTCCAGCCTGGGCGACAGAGTGAGACTGTGTCACAAAAAAAAATAAAAAATAAATAAAAAGGGTATAATACTCTTTATCTGAAAGTTAAAGGGTTATCTGAAAGTTAAAAAGTTGTCTGACTAGGCTGGGCGCGGTGGCTCAAGCCTGTAATCCCAGCACTTTGGGAGGCCGAGACGGGCGGATCACGAGGTCAGGAGATCGAGACCATCCTGGCTAACACGGTGAAACCCCGTCTCTACTAAAAATACAAAAAACTAGCCGGGCGATGTGGCGGGCGCCTGTAGTCCCAGCTACTCGGGAGACTGAGGCAGGAGAATGGTGTAAACCCGGGAGGCGGAGCTTGCAGTGAGCTGAGATCCAGCCTGGGTGACAGAGTGAGATTCCGTCTCAAAAAAAAAAAAAAAAAGTTGTCTGACTAATGCACTGTATTTCTCTATTCATTTAACTTATATCAGGGTTTTTTTTTTTTTTTTTGATGGAGTCTGGCTCTGTTGCCCAGGCTGGAGTGCAGGGGCACGGTCTCGGCTCACTGCAAGCTCTGCCTCCTGGGTTCACGCCATTCTCCTGCCTCAGCCTCCCGAGTAGCTGGGACTACAGGCGCCTGCCACCATGCCCAGCTAATTTTTTTGTATTTTTTTAGTAGAGACTGGGTTTCACCATGTTATCCAAGATGGTCTCAATCTCCTGACCTCGTGATCCGCCCACCTCGGCCTCCCAAAGTAATGGAATTAGAGGCGTGAGCCACCGTGCCTGGCCTACTTATTTTTGTTCATAAAATTAACAGCTTTCACAGTCATTAATTGTTGCATTTAGAATGGTTTTTGTTTGTTTTTTAAAACGAGGTCTCTCTGTGTTCCCAGTGGTCTCAAACTTATGGGCTCAAAATTGCTTGATTCTCCCATCCCAGCCTCCCAAGTAGCTGGGATTACTAGCTTGTGTCGCCACACTTAGCTAGAATATTTATCTGTGTTTCAAACCTAATGTTTACATATTAATCCAAATGGACCCACCGTATGTACAGTTAATGTTATATTGATTTGACATGATGGTAATTTGTACGTCTACATGATCTTTCATGGTGTACCAGAAATTGTAAGATAAATGTTCTGCAATTCAAAGTCTTATAGCTGATTTGGATTGAATATTGGGGTAAAGCCTAATTTTGGTACATCTCTAAAAAAGCTACTGAACCTTATAGAACCAAGACAATTAGAGTTTTCCCCAATCTTCATACTCCCTGCACCTACCCTATCAGGCTTTTGTCTACTAGATCAAAATTTTACAATTTGCTCCTTTATACATTTTTTGTTGTTGTTTTTCCAGACAGAGTCTTGCTCTGTCGCCCAGGCTGCAGTGCAGTGGCACGATCTTGGCTCACTGCAACCTCCAGCTCCTGGGTTCAAGTGATTCTCCTGCCTCAGCCTCCCAGAGTAGCTGGGGATTACAGGCATGTGCTACCACACTTGGCTAATTTTTGTTTTGTTTTGTTTTGTTTTTTGAGGCAGAGACTCACTCCATTGCCCAGGCTGGAGTGCAGTGATGCAATCTCGGCTCACTGCAAGCTCCGCCTCCCGGGTTCATGCCATTCTCCTGCCTCAGCCTCCTGAATAGCTGGGACTACAGGTGCCTGCCAACATGCCCAGCTAATTTTTTTGTATTTTTAGTAGAGACGGGGTTTCGCTGTGTTAGCCAGAATGGTCTCGATCTCCTGACCTTGTGATCCGCCCGTCTCGGCCTTCCAAAGTGCTGGGATTACAAGCGTATTTTTGTATTCTTAGTAGAGATGGGGTTTCACCATGTTGGCCAATCTGGTCGCGAACTCCTGAACCTGGTGATCCACCTGCCTTGGCTTCCCAAAGTGCTGGGATTACAGGCGTGAGCCACCGCGCCTGGCCGGATACATTTTTAAACGTATTATTTATAGTTCCAGTCTCTTATCTCTGCCCTTCTAGGCATTCTGTTCTTTCTTTGTTTAATTCAGTGATACTTATAGAGCACTTAAACCCTGAGCATTTTATGCATGTATTTCAGCCAAGTGAGGTTTTAAGACTGCCTTTAACTCTCAACTCAGATATTACCTCCTAAAAGATTTTTTTCAGCTTCCAGAGTTGGACCTTGTTACATCCGTATTCTCATAGTATTTTACACTACTTTGTTTGTAGCATCACATTGTAACATAAGGAATTGTTTATCTCCTTTACCAGATTTTGAGCTCCTTGAATTAAAAAACTGTTTTTTCTTGTTAATTTCTGTGTCTCAGAGACACAGAATGAGGCAGCCTGAAACACTGCCTCAAGTAAGCAAGTACTTGGTACAAAGGAGTTACAGCACACATGCATTTAATTTATGGTTATACACTGTGTGCTTAATTAAAAGATAAGTAATTGAAACAATCAGGCAGTTTCACTTGGTGTTGTACCCAGTATTTGTATGACTAAGATTGGAACAATGTAAGAAGTATAAACTGTTGTTCCAGTATCTATTCTCATATGCCTCTCAAAAGTAAATGTCTCACCAGGCTTGAGTGCCTTTCTCTTGTTGAAGATACTTTTCATAGCTTCATACCTCAAACACAAGTCAGCCACTCCCACTGGCACTCATTCCAATGATGGAAGAAAAGCCAGCTGTGTTGGACTTGAGGGATGGTGTATTAATCTCTAACATAGTGCTTTTCTAACAAATGATGAAGGATAATTTTGACTGGACTGACTTTCACAATATATTATACACTGACTTCAGAACCTAATTCTTCCCCCCCCCCCCCCACACCCCCGCTGAGACGAAGTCTTGCTCTGTTGCCCGGGCTGGAATGCAGTAGCGTGATCTTGTCTTACTGCAACCTCCGCCTCCCAAGTTCAAGTGATTCTCCTGCCTCAGTCTCCCAAGTAGCTGGGATTACAGGCATGTGCCACCATACCCAGCTAATTTTTGTATTTTTAGTAGAGACAGGGTTTCACCATGTTGTCCAGGCTGGTCTTGAACTCCTGACCTCGAGATCCACACCCCTTGGCCTCCCAAAGTGTTGGGAGTACAGGCGTGAGCCACTGCCCCCAGCCCAGAACCTAACTGTTTATATGAAAGACAGGAATTCTATATAGTTTTGTTAAATGAATGATCTGTCCTTTTTCTGGGTTTCTGTAATACTTTATTATTCAAATGACATTTTTGCTGCTTATAGCTATTTGTTCATGTCTTATCTCACCAGTTAAAAAAACAGGAATCATGTCTTTATATCTCTTTGTATTTGGTATATTGCTTTTTATATAATACTTGTTTATAGAATGAATAGACATTTTATTCTATTTTATTATTTATTTAGAGACAGCGTCTCGCCCTGTTGCTCAGGCTGGAGTGCAGTGGCATGATCTCAGTTCACTGCAGCCTCCACTTCCTGGGCTGAAGCAGTCCTCCAGGCTCAGCCTCTCCAGTAACTAGGACTACAGGCGTGTGCCACCATGCCTGGCTAATTTTTGTGTTTTTTGTAGAGACAGAGTTTTACCATGTTGCCCAGGCTGATCTCAAACTCCTGACCTCAAGTGATCTACCCACCTCGGGTGGATCCCAAAGTGCTGGGATTACAGGTGTGAACCACTGTACCCAGCATTAGACAGCTCACTGTACAGTGATCATAAACCTCAATACCCTTCTGCGCCTGCCTTTAGACAGCTCACTGTACAGTGATCATAAACCTCAATACCCTTTGCTAAATGTTCCCTCTCAATTATCACTTTTCTCTCCCACAGCTCTTTCGACGTGTAGCAGCAGCTTTGCCGGGAATGGAAAGCACACAGGACAGAAGCAGAGAAGACAGTATCCTTTTTGTTTTATCAGACATTTTTCATTATTAACACTAGTCTTTAGAGCCCTGCTTGCTTGGCTAAAGAATATTGTGCCATTGCCTTTTACAACCAGGAACTGATGACTTAGAGGCATAGAAATTCAGAGGTTTTCTATAGCAAATTATATATAGTTTCTGTATAGTTATCCAAGTGTACCCTTTGCAGCCTGCTTCTCATTGTTGATCAGTGAGAGGGTTTGTGTTTGTTTGCTTGCTTTTAAATGAGCAGGAAACTCTCAGAGTCTCTGTCTCCTTGCCTCTTCATTTTGAGTCCCATTGATTCTAGGCTTTTTCCTCATAGAATATCAAATTTTCATTTCTTTTTCTAACACTTGAGCTGTCTGCTTGACACAGGCAAGAAATAGAGTGGAGCTTTATTGTAGCCTTTGGTTTCAGAAGCAGGACATAATATTAGTTTATTTCCAAGGATTGGAACATCTAATATTAGTTAATACTAAGGATTTTTAATTTGATGTTTTCAGTGTTTCATCTTTACCTTCTAGTGTTTTTCCATATGCAGACATTTTTATTAAGCAGTATAGTTTATAGCACTTTGTATTCAGCTCTTCCCACTTGTAAATGTTGCATGTTTTCATAAAAAAACATAAAACAGGCCAGGTGTGGTGGCTTATGCCTGTAATCCCAGCATTTTGGGAGGCCAAGACAGGTGGATCACCTGAGGTTGGGAGTTTGAGACCAGCCTGACCAACATGGAGAACCCCGTCTCTACTAAAAATACAAAAAATTAGCTGGACATGGTAGCACACGCCTGTAATCCCAGCTACTAGGAGGTTGAGTCAGAAGAATCGCTTGAACCCAGGAGGCAGAGGTTGCAGTGAGCCAAGATCGTGCCATTGCACTCCAGCCTGGGCAGCAAGAGCGAAACTCCCATTTCCAAAAAAAACAAAAAACAAAAACAAAAAGCATAAAATATGTTTCCAAAAAAAAAAAAAAAAAAAAAAAAAGTTCTATTGAGTTGAAGTCTGCCCCCTCCCCACTTTTTTTTTTTTTTTTTTTTGAGATGGAGTCTCACTCTGTCACCCAGGCTGGAGTACAGCAGTGCAATCTCGGCTCACTGCAACCTCTGCCTCCCGAATTCAAGTGATTCTCCTGCCTCAGCCTCCCAAGTAGCTGGGACTATAGGCACAAGCCACCACGCCCAGCTAATTTTTGTATTTTTAGTAGAGATGGGGTTTCACCATGTTGGCCAGGCTGGTCTTGAACTCCTGATCTCAGGTGACCTGCACACCTCAGCCTCCCAAAGTGTTGGGATTACAGGCATGAGCCACTGCGCCCGGCCTGAAGTCCCATTATTTATTAAATGCTTCTCCTGCTGTTGGAACTCTCTTGTAGGCTATTTTCAGATTTATATTATAGATGATTCTATGAGGAACATCATCTTCATATCACTTCTTGCTGCTATAGAATAAGTTCCTTAGGATAGATACCCATAAATAGAGCTTGTACCTCCTTCTGACCCTTGTTGCATACAGTAGATATAAGCAAGTTTATTCCATTTGAGCACCTTATATGGTGAGGTGGCTATGTGGAAAATAGTGACTGTGTAGGCTCTGAAGACAAATAGGAATATAAGGGCCATCCCAGAAATGCTAGTGTTTGTAAGAATTGAAATTGTACTTTCCCATTTATGGCTCCTTAACTTTTGTTTCAGTGATTGACATAAAACTGGAAAAGCCTCAGGAGCAACCAGTCAGCGAAGGAGGCTGTTCCTGCTAATCTCTCATGTCATCTTCAACCCTTCTTCAGAAGCTCACTGCTTTGGCCCCCTTACTCTTTCATTGACTGCAGTGTGAATATTGGCTTGAACCTTTTCCCTTCAGTAATAACGTATTGCAATTCATCATTGCTGCCTGTCTCGTGGAGATGATCTATTAGCTTCATAAGCACAAAAAAAGTCAGTGTCTTCATTATTTATATTTTACAAAAAGCCAAAATATTTCAGCATATTCCAGTGATAACTTTAAAAATTAGATACATTTTCTTAACATTTTTTTCTTTTTTAATGTTATGATAATGTACTTCAAAATGATGGAAATCTCAACAGTATGAGTATGGTTTGGTTAATGAGCAGTGTGTTCACAGCCTACTTTATCTCTCCTTGCTTTTCTCACCTCTCCCTTACCCCCATTCCCTATTTCCTATTCTTACCTAGCCTCCCCCCACTTCCTCAAACAAGAGATGGCAAAGCAGCAGTTCAACCAAGCCCATTGGAATTATCCTTTAATTTTACAGATACCACTTGCTGTAGACTATGGACCAAGATGTCCAGAATTTTTCTTGAGCACTGATATAAATTACTTAGATCTTCTTTGAGATCAAAATTCAGCCATCATGGTAGGCAGTGCTTGAATGAGAAGGCTCCTGATGCATCTTCAAAATGAGTCCTAAAGAACATACTGAATACTTATAATAAGTAGAAGAGCAAAAAATGTATTTCTGACTAACACAAATGGCTCTTTCACATGTGCTTTATTAGACTCTGGGAGAGAAAAGTAACCAAGTGCTTCAGAACAGGTTTTTAGTATTCTTCATGGTAAGATAATGAAGTTCTAATGAACTATTTCTCCCAAGGTTTTAAAATTGTCAAGAGTTATTCTGTTTGTTTAAAAAATAAGAAACCTCTTTAAGCAACAGATTTTGCTTGAGTTTTCTTTTTTTAAAAAATAATACTATGCAGGCAAGGCACTATAAAAGTTTAATTCCTTCTAGAAGAACCACTGGAAGAATTTAAATTTGGCACTACAATCAAAACTACTGAATTAGTAGAAACAACGATATCTAAAGCTTACCAACAAAAGAACCCTCAGCAGAATAGCAAAAACTTTGCTCAGAACATTTGAGGTCAAATTGAAGACGGAAACCGGAAACTGTTTTCTTGTAAGCCCCTAGAGGCAGATCAGGTAAAGCATACATAGTAGAGAGAAAGGAGAGAATGGAAATAAAACTCAATATTATGCAGATTTATGCCTTATTTTTTAGCATTTTTTAAGGTTGGGTCTTTCAGGCTGGTTTTGGTTTGTATTAGATCTGTATAGTTTAATTAACTAGTGATTTAATTTTATATTTAAACTACAATTAATCTTTTTTCTTTGGTGATATTTATTTCTTTGCCTTTTTTTTTCTTTAACAACTTTCAATTTTTAGATGTTTCATTGAATCTATTTAGAGCTTCACCATGGCAATATGTATTTCCCTTAAAACACTGCAAACAAATATACTAGGAGTGTGCCCTTTTAATCTTTACTAGTTATTGTGAGATTGCTGTGTAAGCTAATAAACACATTTGTAAATACATTGTTTGCAGGAAGAAAACTTCTGAGTTACAGCTCAGGAAAAACCTGCTGAATTTATGTTGTAAGCATTACTTAACACAGTATAAAGATGAAAAGACAATAAAACTATCTTCATACTTCCTCATCCTCTCATTGCAACAAAACCTTAAACTGGGAGAACCTTAGTCCCCTCTCTTTCCTCTTCCTCCTCCACTTCCCACTTATTGTCACCTTGTAATATTCAGAGAGCACTTGGATTATGGATCTGAATAGAGAAATGCTTACAAATAATCATTAGCCCACATACCAGTAACTTATACTTAAAAGATGGGATGGAGTTGTAAAGTGCTTTTATAATACAATATAATTGTTAAAAGCAAGGGTTGACTCTTCGTTTTATTTTGACATGGCATGTCCTGAAATAAATATTGATTCAATATGGCAGATGGGTCATATTCTTTATTTGGAAGAAGCTGTGACTTCTGACATGGGGGTGATTGTCTTCCTACACTGTTGGATTTGATTCTTTTTATGTATTTTTAAGTAACCAGTTATACTGCTTTTAATATTGATTGGTCTTTTTATTTGGCTTGGAGTTCTTCAAAGCAGTGAGGTGTGTTCATAGTCCAGAATTTTTTTTTTTAATAAACACAATTTTGCTGCCAAAAATATATAAATAAAACACAAAAGAAAACAATTATTGACTTGGTTTCCCATTCCTGCCAAGATGGTGAATTAGCATATGCTTCTCCCTCCCTAGACCTATAAAGTGGACATGGATAGAATCCAGAAAAATAACAACAGCAAATGTGAGGAACTCCTGGGGAGTCAAAGAATCTTTTTTTGATGGGGGTATTGTTGTGGGGTGGAGGAGAAGGGGGCAACTTGAAAGGTATAGCCCCTGGTGGAGGCAGTAATAGGACATATTAAGAAAAGCATCTTAAGATCTGCTTTTAAGCCGGGCGTGGTGTCTCACACCTGTAATCCCAGCACTTTGGGAGGCCGAGATGGGCGGATCACAAGGTCAGGAGATCGAGACCATCCTGGCCAACACGGTGAAACCCCATCTCTACTAAAAATACAAAAAATTAGCCAGGCGTGGTGGCAGGCCCCTGTAGTCCCAGCTACTTGGAAGGCTGAGGCAGGAGAATGGCGTGAACCCAGGAGGCGGAGCTTGCAGTGAGCTGAGATCCGGCCACTGCACTCCAGCCTGGGCGACAGAGCCAGACTCCGTCTCAAAAAAAAAAAAAGATCTGCTTTTGCCTCCTTACTCCTAACTATACCCTTGCTTTGGGACTGGAGCCAGCAAACTGTGGCCCTTCCACCAAATCCAGCCTGGAACCAGTTTTTTAAATTAAGTTTTATTGGAACTCAGCCATCCTTTCTCACTGTAACGGCAGAATTTAATAGCTGCCACAGACCTTATGGCCCTAAAAGCCAAAAAAGCCATTTACTATCTGGCCCTTTACAGAGAAAAGGGCAATCCCTGCCTTGGGATAACCATAACTGAACACCTTACCGTAAAATGAAGGCCACAGGCCAGAATACTAGTGCAAGTGTCCACGAGAGTAATATTAGGGCAGTACAAAAGCCATAATAAGTCGATGGAAATAAAGGCAAGGCCCTGAAATAAGTTATGGCTTGGGGGGATGATACTGATACTGAGTGGGAGTGATTGTATGTGGTCTTAGAGTTCCTAGAGCTCTTTGCCCCAAAGTTTGTCCCCTCCTCTACTTGACAGTCTTGTCCCCTGTGCCTTCCAGATTAGTAGTCTATACCCTGAGGAGAATTTGAACTCACACAGCAATATAGTTGAATACCTAAAAACTGCCTCAAAAGTAAAAGTAAATATCTGAAGCAGAAATACTTTGGGAAAGAAAACCAATAATTTAAGGATGACATGATAAATATTAAGGAGATAAGATATGAAACAAGAATTTAGAATCATACATGTGAAAAGTTTTTAATTGTTGAAATGAACACAGCCAGGTGCAGTGTTTCATGCCTGTAATCCTAGCACTTTGGGAGCCCGAGGTGGGAGGACAGCTTGAACCTAGGAGTTCAAGACCAGCTTGGGCAATATGGTGAGACCCCATCTCTGCAAAAAAATTTAAAAATTAGTCAGGCGTGGTGGCACACACCTGCAGTCTCAGCTACTCAGAAGACTGAGGTGAGAGGATCTCTTGAACCCAGGAGTTCAAGGCTACAGTGAGTTCTGATTGCACCACTACCCTCCAGCCTGGGCAACAAAGCAAGACCCTGTTTCTAAAAGGAAAGATAAGGAACACATAGATGGGATAAATGGTAGAATGGATTCCGTTAGTTAGAATGGAGTTAGTAAGCTGGAACATTAAATTGAGGAACTCATTCATTAGAAAACAGAATTAGCTGGCCTGGCACAGTGGCTCATGCCTATAATCCCAGCACTTTGGGAGGCTGAGGGCGGCAGATAACAAGGTCAGGAGATCGAGACCATCCTGGTTAACACGGTGAAACCCCGTCTCTACTAAAAATACAAAAAAATAGCCAGACACAGTGGCGCATGCCTGTAGTCCCAGCTACTTGGGAGGCTAAGGCAGGAGAATCGCTTGAACCCGGGAGGCGGGCGTTGCAGCAGTGAGGCAAGATAGCGCCGCTGCATTCCAGCCTGGCAACAGTGCAAGATTCCGTCTCAAAAAAAAAAAAAAAAAAAAAAAAAAGGAAAACAGAAGTAGTATTCTTGTTCTTTTGCAATGCGATAAAAAGCAGGGCAAAGATCCCCTTTGCCTCCTGCCATGATGGTAAGCTTTTTGAAGCCTACCAGAAGCAAATGCTGGCACTGTACTTCTTGTACAGCCCGCAGAGCTGTGAGCCAATTAAACTTTTTTTTTTTTTTTTTTTTTTTTTTGAGACAGAGTTTTGCTCTGTCACCCAGGCTGGAGTGCAGTGGCCCGATCTCAGCTCACTGCAAGCTCTGCCTCCTGGGTTCATGCCATTCTCCTGCCTGAGCCTCCCGAGTAGCTGGGACTACAGGTGCCTGCCACCACGCCCGGCTAATTTTTGTGTGTTTAGTAGAGACAGAGTTTCACCATGTTAGCCAGGATGGTCTCGATCTCCTGACCTCGTGATCCACCTGCCTCGGCCTCCCAAAGTGTTGGGATTACAGGCGTGAACTACCACGCCTGGCCTTTTTTTTCTTTTCTTTTCTTTTTTTTTTTTTTTTTTGAGATGATGTCTTGCCCTGTCATCCAGGCTAGAGCGCAGTGGTACGATTTCTGCTCACTGCAGCCTCTGCCTTCCAGGTTCAAGCGAGTCTCCTGCCTCAGCCTCCTGAGTTGCTGGGATTACAGGTGCACACCATGACGTCCAGCTAGTTTTTGTATTTTTAGTAGAGACAGGGTTTCACCATGTTTGCCAGGCTGGTCTCGAACTCCTGACCTCAAATGATCCACCCGCCCCAGCCTCCCAAAGTGCTGGGATTACAGACGTGAGCTACCGCGCCCAGCTTAAACCTCTTCTTTATAAATTACCCAGCCTTAGATATTCCTTTATAGCAATGCAAAATGTACTAACAGAAAATTGGTACTGAAAAGTGGGGCATTGCTATAAAGATACCTGAAGATGTGGAAGAGACTTTGGAACTGGGTAATGGGCAGAAGTTGGGAAAGAGTTTGGAGGGCTCACAGAAGATGGGAAGATGAGGGAAATTTTGAAATTTCTTAGAGACTGGTTAAATGGTTATGACCAAAATGCTAATAGAAATATAGACGGTGAAGACTGGGCTGATGAGGTCTCAAATGAAAATGAGGAATTTATTGGGAACTGGAATGAAGATCACTCTTGTTAACACCTTAGCAAAGAACATTAGCATTGTGTTCATGTCCTAGGGCTTTGTGGAGGGTTGAACTTAAGAATGATGATCTTCTGGCCAGGCATAGTGGCTCACACCTGTAATCCCAGCGCTTTGGGAGGCCACGGCAGGTGGGTCACTTGAGGTCAGGAGTTCGAGACCAGCCTGGCAAATATGGTGAAACCCCATCTCAACTAAAACTACAAAAATTAGCTGGGTGTGGTGGCGCACGCCTGTAATCCCAGCTACTCCTATTGGGGAGGCTGAGGCAGGATAATCGCTTGAATCCAGGAGACAGAGGTTGCAGTGAGCCGAGATCGTGCCACTGCGCTCCAGCCTGGACGACAGAGTGAGACTCCATCTCAAAAGAATAAAAAAAACAGTGATGACCTTCAGCTAGGGTGTCTAGCTAAAGAAATTTCCAAGCAGCAAAGCATTCAAGGGGTGGCATGCCTGCCTCACAGCCTGCAATCAGATATGAGAGCAAAGGAATATCTTAAAGTTGGAAGGTACATTTAAATGGGAAGAGGAGCATTAAAATTTGGAAAATGTATATCCTAGCCTTGTGGTAGAGAAGGAAAAAACATTTTCAGGAGAGGAATACAAGCAACAGCTTGCTAGGGAAATCTGTATGACTAAACGGGAGCCAAGTGCTAATAGTCAAGACAGTGGGAAAAGGCCTCAAGGCCATTTCAGAAGTCTTTGGTCAAGTCCCTCCCATCAGAGGCCTAAGAGGAAAGAATGGTTTCAGGGCCCAGGCTCAGGGCCCTGCTGCCCTGCACAGCCTCAGGATACTGCTCAAAGGGCCTCAGATACAGCTCAAGCTGCTATTCCAGGGGGCACAAACCATAAGCCTTGGTGGCTTTCACGTCATGTTAAGCCTGCAGCTGTGAAGAATGCAAGAGTGAAGAAGACTTGGAAGCTTCCAATGAGATTTCAGAGGATGTGTGGGAAAGCCTGGGTGCCCAGGCAGAAGCCTGCCACAGGGCAGAACCGCCACAGAGAGCCTTTACTAGGGCAGTGCAGAGGGAAAATGTGATATGGGAGCCCCCACAAAGAGTCACTACCAGGGCAATGCCAAGTGGAACTGTGGGAAGAGGGGCTACTGCCCTCCAGACTGCAGAATGCTACAGCCACGAGCAGCTTGCACCCTGAGTTTAGAAAAGCTGCAAAAACTCAACTCTAACCTGTGACAGCAGCCACAGAGGTGGAGCTGCCTAAGGACTTGGGAGGCCAACCTTTGCATCAGGGTGCCTTGGATGTGGGATTTGGAGTCAAAGGAGATTATTTTGGAGCTTTAAGGTTTAATGTCTGCCCTTCTGGGTTTCAGACTTGCTTCGGGCCTATTGCCTTGTTCTTTTGGCTGATTTCTCCCTTTTGGAATGGGAATATTTACTCAGTGCCTATATAACCCTTGTATCCTCAAAGTAAATAACTTGTGTTTTGGTCAAAGTAAATAACTTGTATCCTCAAAGTAAATAACTTTGGTGGTGGTGGTTGTTTAGACAGGGTCTTACTCTGTCACCCAGGGTAGAGTGCAGTGGCATGATCTCAGCTCACTGCAACCTCTTCCCTCCCAGGCTCAAGCAATCTTACCACCTCAGCCTCTCAAGTAGCTGGAACCACAGGCATGTGCCACCATGCCTGGCTAATTTTTGTAGTTTGGGTAGAGATGGGGTCTCACTATGTTGCTCAGGCTGGTCTTGAACTCCTGGGCTCGAGCAGTACACCTGCTTTAGCCTCCCAAAGTGCTGGGATTACAGGTTTGAGCCAATAACTTGTTTTTAATCTTACAGAAAATCATATGAGGAAGGAACTTGCCTTCAGTCTCAGATGAGACTGTGGACTTTGGACTTTTGATTGAGTTGATGCTAGAAGAGTTAAGCCTTTAGGGGATGATTTTTTTTTTTTTTTTTTTTTTTAAGACAGAGTCTCGCTCTGTTGCCCAGGCTGGAGTGCAGTGGAGCTGAATCATGTTGAGGTCAGAAGTTTGAGACCAGTCTGGCCAACATGGTGAAACCCCGTCTCTACTAAAAATAAAAAAATCAGCCAGGTGTGGTGGCGCATGGTGGCGTGTGCCTATAATCCCAGCTACTCCGGAGGCTGAGGCAGGAGAATCGCTTGAACCAGGGAGTCAGAGGTTGCAGTGAGCCAGGATCACACCACTGCACTCCAGCCTGGACAACAGAGTGAGACTCCATCTCCAAAAAAAAAAAAAGTTACTCTTCTCACCTACTGCCTTTCCGTCTATTCTTTGAAGGATATCTGTATGTGCAGCCCATACTTAAGGAGTTGGGATTTGTTCTTCTTTAGGGGGGAATAGCTATGTAAATTGTTTGGAATTCTGCAAGGGAGATTTGTCTCTTCTCCCCCATTTATTTATCTGTTCAATAATTTATATCAGTATGGACTCATGGATACTTATTTTATACTTTGGGTTATAATCTAATACTACTTTATTTGGTTGCCCAAATTGTTCCAGCTCTTTCCGTTCTTTTGCCCCTTCGATGTACCCCCCATCGATGTGCATTTGTTTTGGTCTTTTGAGTACTTCTTTATGGCAGTACATGATGATCCAGACTCATAATGGATACTTCTTTATCCAGTCCTGTAACCAGCCATTTCTCCAAGGATCTCTGATTTCTTTGACTGGAGAACTGGTATTAGAAATGAAGATGTGGGGGCCAGGTGTGGCGGTTCATGTCTGTAATCCTGGCACTTTGGGAGACTGAGGCGGGCGGATCACGAGGTCAAGAGTTGAGACCATCTCTGTCTGACATGGTGAAACCCCAATCGTGCCCAAATACAAAAATTAGCGGGGCGCAGTGGCTCACACCTGTAATCCCAGCACTTTGGGAGGCAGGCAGATCACGAGGTCAGGAGATCGAGACCATCCTGGCTATTACGGTGAAACCCCGTCTCTACTAAAAAATACAAAAAATTAGCCAAGCGCAGTGGCGGGCGCCTGTAGTCTCAGCTACTCGGGAGGCTGAGGCAGGAGAATGGCGTGAACCTGGGAGGCGGAACTTGCAGTGAGCTGAGATCTCGCCACTGCACTCCAGCCTGGGCAACAGAGTGAGACTCTGTCTCAAAAAAAAAAAAAAAAAAAAAACGAAAATTAGCTGGGCATGGTGGTGTGCGCCTGTAGTCCCAGCTACTTGGGAGGGTGAGGCAGGAGAATTGCTTGAACCTGGGAGGCAGAGGTTGCAGTGAGTCGTGAGTAGAGATCGCGCCACTGCATTCCAGCCTGGTGACAGAGCGAGACTCCGTCTCAAAAAACAAACAAACAAACAAACACAAAAGATGTGGGGCTAGGTGTGTTCATTTCTTTTTTTTTTCTTTTTTTGTTTTTGTTTTTGACACAGAGTCTCGCTCTGTCACCCAGGCTGGAGTGCAATGATGTGATCTTGGCTCATTGCAGCCCCTGCCTCCCAGGTTCAAGTGATTCTCCTGCCTCAGCCTCCCAAGTAGCTAGGACTAAAGGTGCGTGCCACCACACACGGCTTTTTTTTTTTTTTTTTGAGATGGAGTCTCGCTCTGTTGCCCAGGCTGGAGTGCAGTGGCCGGATCTCAGCTCACTGCAAGCTCTGCCTCCCGGGTTCACGCCATTCTCCGGCCTCAGCCTCCCGAGTAGCTGGGACTACAGGCGCGCGCCACCTCACCCGGCTAGTTTTTTTTTTTTGTATTTTTTAGTAGAGACAGGGTTTCACCGTGTTAGCCAGGATGGTCTTGATCTCCTGACCTCGTGATCCACCCATCTCGGCCTCCCAAAGTGCTGGGATTACAGGCTTGAGCCACCGTGCCCGGCCATACACGGCTTTTTTTTTTTTTTTTTTTGAGACAGAGTCTCTCTCTGTCACCCAGGCTGGAATGCAGTGGCACGATCACAGCTCACTGCAACCTCTGCCTCCTGGGATCAAATTATTCTCCTGCCTCAGCCTCCCCAGTAGATGGCATTACAGGTGCACGCCACCTCGCCCAGCTAATTTTTGTATTTTTAGTAGAGATGGAGTTTCGCCATGTTGGCCAGGCTGGTCTCGACTTCAGGTTATCCACCTGCCTTGGACTTCCAAATTGCTGAGATAACAGGCATAAGCCACCGCGCCCAGCCTAGGTGTGTTCATTTCCACTGAGGTGTTTTCTTTGAGGCTCTCTCAGCTGGCAGATGAAGGAAATATATGTATGTGCTGACATGCGTGTAGACACATATCTGTAAATATTTCTGTATATAATCCCGTCTCTATGTCAAGCTAGACATGAGTTCATACTGATGTCTCCAACTCTAATCCATTACCACATGAATCATTCTAGCTTCCTCCCTTTGCTTATCTGTAAATTTCTACTTCACCACTGAGAAACCTGGCTTCCAGTTGATCTAGGGACTCCAATGTGCATGTTTGACTTATCAGCATATACTTAATATTGTACTACTTCACATAAGGTACAGGAAACTTGCCAGAGTATCATTCTATTGTCCCACCCCCACTCCCTGTCCTCTCTGCTTTTTTGATGTATTTTTTATTACATTCATAATTTTGCATATACTTGTGAATAATTCTATTGACTATCATTCCATTTTGTGATTGACTATCATTCCATTTTGTGAATATTACCAGTGGATTTATCCTGTAGAATTTAAGTTTTTTCCATTGCTATTATAAACACTTTTCTACCTACCTTTTGGTGAAGGTAAGTACACAATTCTGTTGGGTGCACCCTAGGAGAAGAGTTGATTGGTTATAATGTATGCATATGCTTGGCCTTACCAATCAGTTTCCAAAGCAATTGTATCAGCTTAACTTTACAGTTATTCCAGCCGTGTATGAGATTCCATATCAGTACTTAGTGTCGTCTGTCTTTTTCATCTTTGCCCATTTTAATTCAAAACTTTTTAAAAACCATGTGTTGACCAGACAAAACAATGTTTGGGCCAGATGTCGTCCATTGGCCACCTCCAGATTAGACTGTTTAGTCTATGAGGATTAATGTCTGTCTTAATATGTGTGTGAATAATTTAAAAATTATCTACTGGACAGCTGGAAGGATTAAAAATTCATGTTACAGTCCTACTAGTCGAGAGATTTTGAAGCAAACTGCATTGGGAACATCTATTTGCACTCATTGCTTTGTTCAGCGAGCTGACTGGAAAGCACCACTGGCAGAAATGTGGAGAGGTTTTTGGAGAAAGCCAGAACAGAGGACAGGGGTTTGAGGTGAGGAAGTAGGAACTTCTGCAAGTGAACTAAAAACCTGTGCCCTTACTGAGGGGATAAAGAGTAATTTTGTTTTATTTTTTCATTTCCTCCTTTTTCCTTTGTTACTCCACCATTTCTATGAAGTCTGATGCACATGCTTTGATGGGGCTGGTGATGACATGGAGAATGAAAACTAGGACAGTAAAGGAAAACCACCCCACATTGATCCCATACTTGGTGTCCAGTTAGAGAGAACAGGCATCCATTTAAGAGAATCTTGCTAAGATGTCCAAATGGTAACCAGTAGGGTGTGGGGGAGAGCAGCTGGCCAGTGGAGAAGGCCTCCTTCCTCCCCTGATATACTAGAAGAAGGTGATGTGTGTTTTTTTGTTTGTTTGTTTGTTTGTTTCATTTTGTTTTGAGAAGGAGTCTCGCTCTGTTGCCCAGGCTGGAGTGCAGTGGCGCCATCTCAGCTCACTGCAACTTCCGCCTCCTGAGTCCCAGCAATTCTCCTGCCTCACCCTCCCAAGTAGCTGGGATTACAGGTGCCCACCACCACACCTGGCTAATTTTTGTATTTTTAGGAGAGACGGGGTTTCACCAGGTTGGCCAGGCTGGTCTTCTACTCCTGACCTCAAGTGATCCACCTGCCTCAGCCTCCCAAAGTGCTGGGATTACAGATGTGAGCCACCATGCCCTGCCAGAAGGTGACAATCTGAGAAGACAGAGGCTGACATCTGCTTTGCAGTTGGAACTCTTTCTATATTCAGCACGTTCCTGCCTAAGCATATCCTGGCCTTAACTTGTTACCTCTTTTCATCCCCAAGGCTGGTGACCAACTTAGAAAGGGTCAAACCTCAAGGTTCTGTGCTTCAGGTTTAAGGGTGATAGACTGATTGGACCATGATTCTGACAATGAAGTCTCCTGATGACCACTTAAGATGTCTCCAAACCTCTGTGGGAAGTTCTAAGGTTGGGGAACACTGTGATATGAGGTCAGAAGTAAATCTGGGACCCAATCCTGGGAGGTCTCAGGAGGCAGATCTCAACTCCTGACGAAGGAGGTCTCACAGACTGAGCTATCCCACAAGGGCAGAAAAGGGAAAAGGTAAGAGTTATCCCAGTCCCTATGGGTGGCAGAAAGCAGTAGAATGGTCCCTATCAGGTGGGGCAAAGGGGAGACAAATCTGTTTTAGAGGGCATCTAGGGTCATTTCCAGCCAGGTATTCTGAATGTAGGGCTCTAGTTCTGAGACTGAGTCATATACCTGATTTTGGAGAAGCACTCACTGCCGGGATGCTCAGAGTGCCACAGACCCTCGCTGTCTATAGAATCTCCTCTAGTAGGGGCTGATGGAGGCAGGTGGTCTCAGGAATGGATGTGGAGTTGAGCACCCCCAGTGAGCTGGCTATGAGCAGCCAGGCAGTACCTGGGCTGCCCAGACAGTTTGCAGAGATGGTTTTGTCTGGGTTAATACTGTGTTGTCTATGAGAATGAATATCTTTGTGTGTGTGAGATCGAACTTCCAGGTTCAACCATGTCCTTCCATTGCTTCACATTTTTGGAGGCATTCCATGGCCTGGGAGTTAGTATATAGTTCAAGCTCTTTCCCTGGCATCCAAGGCCCCTGATGGTTTGACCCTGCTGACCCCCGTTTCCACCCATCACACTGCAGATCCAGCCTCACCCAGAGACCTCTTGGCACTGACTGAGTGCTGCTTTAGTTCTTGTTTCCTCTTCATCTAAGTTAACAACTCCCACAAGACCATAGTTGGAAGAGCATTTGTCTTTTCAGTCAGCTTAAGACACTTCCACCCATACCTAGGTTAAGGGCTCCTTTCTCTGTGCCCCTACAACCTCAAGACTACCAGTTCCCACAGCCCATGTTGTCATAGTCTGTGTCCATGTCTAGGGTAGACAGACAGACAGACACACACACACACACACACACAAAGGCACATGCACAAACTCCTTGAATGTAGGGCCCCAATCTCATTCCTCTCCCAGTACCCAGCTCTCAGCCCTGTCTGCCCACAAAACCTCTCAGGAAAGCATTTGCTAAAGGAAAAGAGAAGAGATGTTTGTGTTATACAGTTGACCTCCTCTCTGGGAATTATTTTCCTGCCAGGTAATGAGCCACATAGGATTTATAGTGCAGAAGCAGTGTGCTATGGTAGACAAGGTCAAGTGACCTGCATTTGAATCCAGATTCTGACACAGCATGCATGACTTGGACAGTCTACTTTCTTTTTCTGCATCTGTTTCTTTGTAGGTAAAATAGGGATAGTAATGCCAGGCCCATGGGGTTCTTGCAAAGACCTATGAGATAAAGCAGGGGAAGCTTTGGGTAATGAATGGCAATGCCCCCAGCTCTGTCTGATCTCAAATGCCCTGCCCAGCCAGCTCCCTGATCCTTGTTTAACCCACATTCTTGGGAAAGGACTCTGGACAGCTTGGGCTCTTCCTACATATTGATCTCTAAAAGTCCTGAGGCTGTGCCGGAGAGGTCATTCCCAGAGCCAAACTCAGAGATGTCCCTGCAGGGGCATGCAGGACACCCTCTAATGAGAAGGCGTAATGGGGATGCCACTAAAGGACTGACAGGGTAACTGGGTCTATCTGGGAGAAAATTAAGGCTGAGGCTGGGCTGAAGGTAGTGAGTTATCTCAATTGACTATTCAGTCAGTTACAGATCAAACTCTGTTCTCTCTCCGCACTTGCCAGTGCTGCCAAGGAAGGAAGGAAGGAAGGAAGGAAGGAAGGAAGGAAGGAAGGAAGGAAGGAGGAGGAGGAGGGAGGGAGGGAGGGAGGGAGGGAGGGAGGGAGGGAGGGAGGGAGGGGAGGAAAGACAAAAGCAGAAAACATTAAGGCTGTGGGGAGGGGAGGGGAGGGGAGCAAAACAAAAGAAAAGAAAAAATTAAGGCTGAGGTTCCAAAGTATGCAGTGGGTCTGATGCACTGCTGGGTCCCCTGAACACAGTACAGGCCTTAGGACAACCAGGGTATGTAACCTCTGACTGCACAAATGCTAACAGACCTTGGTCTTCTCAAGAGGCTCCTTCTTGCATCTATGCTTGTCCTTAAGCTGGTGCCACATACTGGACTATGCCCTGTGTTCAGTAGCCTGGCCCAAGAGGTTCTTTATAGTTTGACCTCATTCACCACCTCTCACCATGCAACCTGTTATAGCATGAGACTGGTTCCTGAACTTCATGGTGCTCTCAAGCCTCTAACGCCTTTGCTCATACCATTTCTTCCATTTGTTCTGTGTGGAAAGCTCACCCACCTTTTTCAGATTGGCAAACTCCTACTCATTTTTCAAGGTTCAGACTAAATTTCCACTTCCTGTCCCAAATCTTTCCCTAGTTCCCTTGGCAGAGTTGCGTGCCTGCTCTTCAGAACTCTAACTGCACCATGTTCCTCTGTAACCTCATTCAATCATTGCTGTTTTTATATATGTCTTACCTCTAAGTTGGTGTCTCTGGAACTGTGGCTGAGGTGGATTCCTGATATTTTTGCCAACCAGCTTTCATCTATTCATCCTACTTCTGGGAACAGTGCCCTAAATTTCCTCTGGGACACCATCCCACCCCTGCTGTAAGCCCTGTTATTTTAGACCATCCGTTTCCAGACCACTGGGGTTGATGCAGGGATGGCCACAGGACCCAATTTGGACTGATGTCCACCAAGCTCAGGACTTTCAGTCATACTGTTAGAGGAAGAGAAATTCTCTTGGCTGGACTTGAACTCAGGAGGGCATTAGCCTGGAGCTGCTGACCATCACTGCAGCTTCCAAATGAGCCAGCCCCGCAGGTGTAAAGATGGAAATGAAGCAAAGTCTAAGTGACACTGTTTAAGCCCCTGGATCACACAGCTTTTGGACTTCTCAGTTATGTGGCTCAACCTTTTCCCTTTGGCTTAAATCAGTTTGAGCAGGGAGTTTCTATCTTACAGCCCCAAGAGGCCTGATGCAGGATGGTGGTGTTTCCTTCCCTGGCCACCTGGTTTTCTATGAGAACAATTCACTGATTCAACTCTAGAAGGATGGGAACCTACTGGAAAAGACCCCAACATGAACAGGATTCTCAGAAAGCAGGCAGGACCTGGCTTGGATCATCCATCAGCTCAGACAACAGAGACTCCAAGGCAGTCCCCCCTCTTGAGCCCTCAGGAATGGTCAACTGCAACCAGCTACCTTAAGTGTAGGGGAAACAAAATCCAGAAAGGTTAAGTGACTTGCCCCAAATGACTCAGTTAATATGCTGTCATCAGTTCCACCTGATCTCAGAATCCGCACTCTTTTCACTAGACCAGATAAGGCGCTAGTAGCTGCTGGGTCACAGAGAGGGAAACAGGGCCTTCTAGGGGAACAAAGCAAGCCACAGTCACTGCTAAAGCCAACCAAATCTTTATTAGTCTCAGCAGCAGAACTAATGGAGCCCCCATTTACAGGGAGCTTTAGTGGGCTAGTCTGGCTACCAGGCAGGGATGTTAGAACTTCTGTTGGTGACTGGGATAGACAGAGGGAAGAGACTGGAAGGGGACCAAAGATGGAGACTGCTGGGCCACCTCAGGGCAGGCACAGATGGGGCTTCCTGGGCTGGTGTAAAGGTGGATCAGGCCCCAGAGAAGAACACTGCCATCTCCCTCAGAATGAAGGATGAGACAAAGCCTGAGAGGGTGACAATCACAGCTATGAAAAGGGGGCCGAGCTCCTGGTATGAGAGCCATTTCCGGACGGAGGCAGCTTTCTGGGGCTAGAAGTCTCAAATAGAACTCACCTGTTCCCCAACGAGGGGCCCCAAGGTTCAGGTCAATTGTTATCATGGGTACCAGCCAGGAAGCTGGTTGTGGGAAGGATGGGACTTAACTCAGGGGTGTTTTGAGTATGAGCATATGTCAATATTCACAAAACAGGCAATATATTTATTATAGATGCAATCATGAAACTTCCCTCCAGAGAACGCTCACATCTCCCCTTTCACCCAGGAAGCTCCTTATCTACAAGACCCACCATGGTCTGATCCTGGCCTCCACCCCAACCCAAATGAACTCCCATTTAATTCCTTGGACATGCCATGACGTTCACGGCTCTGCACACTTGCCAATAACTGTTCTTCCAGCCTACCTGCCTTGCTCCCTGCCCCACCTGTCCTTGTCAAAGGACTGATAACTCTGCAGCTTTGTCAAGTGCTTGTTTACTCCTGCTCTCCCCACCAGGCCTCGAGCTCCCTGACGAGAGAGCAGAGAGCCCGATTCATGTGTCTACGGAACTCGAAGCCAAATGAAGTCGTATTTGCTGTGCCCTGGTGTGTTGAGAGGAAATGTATCAATAAATGCCTATAACAGATTTGGGGGTGTCTGGCAGTAGATGTGAAGACTTCAAGCGGCATTTGTACCTAGGATGATAGCTTCTTCCCATGTGGGGAGTGAGGGTAGTGAGTGGGGGGAATGGTCCAAACCCAGAAGGAGCTAATGGAGAGGTGAGGGCCAAAGTGGGACAGGGCTTGGATGGTAGAGAGCGGGGTCCAGGAGGAAGAAGAGTCTAGCAGTCCAAGCGCAGGGGCCAGTGCTGCAGGTCCCAGGGCTCAGAACCAGCAGGGCGACCACATGAGCGAGCCAAGCGCCGCCCCAGTGGCGGCTCCTGCAAGCATGCCCATGGCCAGAGGGGCGCCGGTGCTGTAGCAGGGATCCTCCCGCACTATCACGTGCGTCACGCCGGGGCCTGCAGAGTGAGACAGCCCAAGAGGGTCAGCGACTTAGGATGGAGTAGAGTGATCTTCGTACCCTTCCTGCATCACTCCAGCCCAACCCAGTGTAAGGCGCCGAGCCCACTCTTCTGCTCCCCAGTCAAAGAAACAGATCTAGACGCAGGAAGAGCTCCACCCCACGGCTCCCAGGCCTTGGATCTGCTGCGGCTGTTCCGGAACCTACGGGTCCACTACGGCACGCTAGGGCGGAGCAGCGAAGAAACCCTGAGATCGCTAAGCACAACCACCAAGCACCTAACGGTTCCCAACCGCCAGGCCCCAGAGCGGGGAGGAGGCGGCCGTTCCCACAGTAGCCACCAGGGGCCGCTACCGGCTCAGGAATGGGTATTGCCGACCGCAGGGCTGAGAAGCCAGTCTGGAGGGGTGAGGTCAGCTCGGGACGAACACTGGTCCCAGGGCTCTCCCAGTCTCAGGATGGAGAGGGGCTTGCGGAGGGTTCTACCTGAGAAAATCCGTGCACGCTAAAAGGATGAAGCCTGGTCCAAAACTGACGGACCGTGGGCTGGGCACAGCGCTGAATCGGCGCAGGATCAAGGCAAGCCCCGGGGCACGCTGGAGACTTACCTGCGTAGGGCGGTCCGTAGTAGCTGCGGACATACGTGGCTTCGTGTGCGTTGGGGGGCACCACCTCGTAGTAGTCTTGGTACGGGCTGTAGACACGCACCTGGGGAATCCAGCCACGTCAGGTGCCCAGGAACTCCCTGGCCTGGGTTTGGTCCCCTACCCACACGCCTGGCTCAGGCCTCTCTGGGATGCATGGAGCCGCCTCCCCAAGTTTAGAAATGGGCCTCCAGCCACTAGCAAGCTATTGGAGAAAGGCCCTGCCTTCCCCACAAGGTCCACGGTCCTTGTCCTCTAAAACTTCCGCCCTACATCCAGCTCCCGGTGACGCCCATTCTCCTACTCTGGCCTCCCATCTAGCTCAAAAAATTCTCTATGGCTCCCAACTTCTCCTCATAGATAGTCTAATATTCGCTAGCAGCTCTACAATGATGCCACTTGGAAAGACCCAGTTCTACTAGTCACAAGGAGGGGAACATGGCTAAGCCGCAACCCAGGAAATAAACAGGGGTTGGGGAGGAAGGAAGGGAAAGGAAGGATAGGGATGGGAAGTAACTAAAATACAGTTATGCGTCTTTTAAATAACAGGGATACAGTCTAAGAAATGTGTCCTTAGGCAACTTTAGTATGTGAATATCATAGAGTGTACTTACACAAACCTAGAGTATGTGGTATAACCTATTGCTCCTAGCCTACAAACCTGTTCAGCAGGCTACTGCCCTGAATACTGTAGGCAAGTGTAACACATTGGTAAGTATTTGTTAACTAATCATATATAAATGTAGAAAATGTAATGCATTGCCCTATGACATTATGATGGCTACAACATCACTAGGTGATAGGAAATTTTCAGCTCCATTACAATCTTATGGAACCACCATCGTATATGTGGTCCATCACTGACCCAAAATTGTTAGGTTGCACTAGACTGTAACGATTATTGAGCACCTACTATGTACCAGGTCCTGAGGGAAGTAATCAAATGTGTTACCGCCTCTAATCCTTAAAGCAGGTATTAGCTCCACATGACTATAGGGTTGGGGACTGAGGCTCAGAGAATGGTCAGTGTTCTCTCTGGAATACACTCCCTGTCCTCCCTCTCTCCCATTAGATTTCTGCCCACCCTTCAAAGCCTAGCTCAGCGGTCACCCACTCCACTCCGGGAAACTCTCCTGCTCTCAGGAAGAATGATTTTCCCTGAATTCTCTGGATCTTGCTTGTGCCTCTTGTTACTATCCTTTCTCCTGGCCTTTCTTGCAGCCCAAATGTGAGCTGCTTATAGGCAAGGACTCTGATTTGTTTGTGTCACCAGCAGGGCCTAGTGCGTATCAGGAACCAAGAACTATGTGCTGAATTAAATGGAAGCTCCAAACCCCTCATTTTACCCATGGGGGAGCAGACCTGGAGAGGGGTCAGGATCCCCTTCTCTTCTGGATCTTTCCACTTAGCCTCCCTCCACCCTGTGTCTCTCTCTAACTGGGATTCACACCTGAACAGTCCAGCTCCCCTTAGAAGTCCAGGTGTCTCAGACTCCACTCATCTCAAGGTGATTGCAGCATTTCTCCATCTGCTAAAACTGTTGCTCTTCCCATAAATCCATTTTTCTTTCTTTTTTTTTTTTTTCTGAGACAGAGTTTCATTCTTGTTGTCTAGGCTGAAGTGCAATGACACTGTATCAGCTCACTGCAACCTCTATCTCCTGGATTCAAGCAATTCTCCTGCTACAGCCTCCCAGGTAACTGAGATTACAAGTTCCTGCCACCACGACTGGCTAATTTTTTTGTATTTTTAGTAGAGACAGGGTTTCACCATGTTGGCCAGGCTGGTCTTGAACTCCTGACCTCAGGTGATCTGCCTGCCTCAGCCTCCCAAAGTACCCAGCCCCATAAATGCTTCTCTCAATACATGCCATCACCATGCACTCAAATCAAGAAAGGCTAGGCACAGTGGCTCACGCCTGTAATCCCAGCACTTTGGGAGGCCGAGGCGGGAGGATTGCTTGAATGCAGGAGTTCGAGACCAGTCTGGGCAACATCGCAAACACATGGCTCTACAAAAAATTAAAAAATTAGCTGAGTGTGGTGATGCATGCCCATGGACCCAGCTATTCGGGAAACTGAGGCAGAAGGCTCCCTTGCGCCCAGGAGATAGAGGCTGCAGTGAGCAGTGTTTGCACCACTGCACTCCAGCCTGGGCAACAGAGGGAGATCCTGTCTCAAAAAAAAAAAAAAAAAAAAAAGGAGAAAGAAGGAAAGAAAGCAGATTGTTGCCCTTGTCTTGTCTTCACACATTCACTTTCCACACAGCAGCCACCAGTTCTCGTGATTTTATCTTCTAAATATGTTCTTCTGTCCATTCTTTTGGTCAATTCCAAGAGAATAGGCCACTGGGTTTTAGCAACTTCGAAGTTGTGAGTGACCTTGAAAAAACTTTTCAGAGGAGTTGCTGAGTAGGAAAAGCCAAGTTATGGAGAGTTGAAGAAAGGCTGAGAGGTGAAGGATGCAATCCCCATGTCATGACATCTCTTTCAAGAAGTTTGGTGGTAAGGGGAAGGTCTCCAAGCGCACCTTGTGATTTCAAGTCTCCAGGCCATTTTCCTTTGATAGGGGTGCGCTTCTCACCTCATTCAACTACCCAAGCTGTCTTTCAGATTCAACTCAATTATCACTCTCCCTGAACCTCAGGTTCTGTTGGGATCCCATCTGGATACCCACAGCCCTTGGATGTCCCTGCATTACAGCACCGATCATGCTGTCTTCCTGTTGTGTCCCTGTGTCTCTCCCATCAGATATGGAGACGCCTGTGAGGGCAGAGACTGGGTCTAATCAGATCTGACTAGAATGTGGCAGGTACCTAATATTTATTGAACTCATTCCAGCAAATCAAATACAGGGCCAGACTGGAACTAAGGTTGCCCAACTCTGAGTTCAGTTTCAAGTCAGGGAAAACAAATAGTCCCAAGACAATGCAAGAGGCTCAGACAAGCAATGCTGTAGGTCAGTGAACTCTCTGGTGCTCCCTTCCCATCAGTGATCCAATACGGATTTCTGGTAGGCAGTGCCAGGATCCGGGCTCCAGGCCCAAAAGGGGCTAGAGGGATTTAAGCACTCAGGTCCAATTTTATTGGTGGGGAAGTTGAGATCCAGAGCCTCCACCTTGCCCTGCTGCTACGCAGTAAGCCAGTGGCCTTGGGAGGCCCTGGAGAGGGTGGAGCACCCCATGTCCCTCTAGGGCACCTGTTTTTACTCTCCAGGTCTGGGAGGCCCAGAAGTAAACTCCTATAAGTCACCTGGCAACAAGTAGGGACAGCCCAGAGACCCATGGGAAGAACCTGAGGGTTTGAACCTGCCTCTCCCTCTCCAGAGGCCCAGCTACTTTGTTGGTACAACCAGTGTTGACCAATCAGGGGGTCGCATGCAAATGACTCCCCTTAGCTGAGCTGTTGTGTTATTAGGTTTACAGTCCGTTAAATCCTAGTTTTTGGCTTCCCCACTTTAAACAAACTTGTATTCTAGTTTGGGCATGGAGAATACCTCAGAACGATGGGCTGGGAGTCCCAGACCTGCCACTGATGAGCTGAGTGATCTTGATCAAGTTAGGTAACCTCTGCAAGCCTCTGAGGATCTAACAGTGCCACACCTATACAACTTGGTGGCCCAAGCACTTCTAGGCTTAGTGATTCTGCATATCAGAGTCATCAGGAGACTTTTTTTTTTTTTTGAGACGGAGTCTTGCTCTGTTGCCCAGGCTGGAGTGCAGTGGTGCAGTGGGGCAATCTTGGCTCACTGCAACCACCTCCACCTCTTGAGTTCAAGCCATTCTCCTGCCTCAGCCTCCCGAGTATCTGGGATTACAGGCACCCACCACCACATCTTACTAATTTTTGTACTTTTAGTAGAGACAGAATTTCACCATGTTGGCTAGGCTGGTCTCGAACTCCTGATCTCAAGTGATCCGCCCACCTTAGCCTCCCAAAATGCTGGGATCACAGGCGTCAGCCACCGGCCCCGGCCGGGAGACAGGTTTAAACTACAGGTTTCCTAGGCCTAGGCCCCATGCCAGATTAGAACATCCAGAGGTAGAACTTGTTGTTAGTGCTTGTAAGTTCCTAAGCAATCCTGATACATAGCCACACTGAGCACCACTGTGTAAGAAGAGCTCAGAGTTGACTGTCAGATCACAGGTACTCTCACTCAAGACCCCTCCTGCCACCCACCCCATGCCAGGCCCTGTGCTGAGCACTGGGGACAGAGAAAAGATTCAGGCTCAGATCCTGCCTTCAAGAAACATTCAGGTTGAGGGGAGACAGACCTAAATTATTTGACTATGTAGTAGTATTGCTATAACAGAGGTTTTTCACTCCTTCCTTCCTTCCTTTGCTCACTCAGTGAACATTCCCTGAGCCCCACTGTGTAAGAAGGGTCAGCATAGACTCCCCATCACTGAGCACTAAGTGAGCATGTGCCATTTGCCTAGCCTTGTGCCAAGCTCCATAGAGGCAGCGCAGTCAGGCCTTGTCCTTGCCATGGAGGGTTCTAGGCCTCATGGAAGACTACACAGACAAGAATAAACCAGTTCTGAAACCAGGCAGAATGAAGAAAGCACTAAGCCTTAGTGCCACTAGGCTGTGGGAGGGAATGACGATGGCTGGTGGTCTAGGAGGTCCCCACCGAGTAGGTGGCAGGCAGCCTCTGAGGTGAGCCTTACAGGACGGGCATCAGTCTGTCCGGTGAACGAGGAAAGTGCAGTCTCGCCAGCAGAGGGAACAGCATGTGCGAAGGCTGGCAGAAGGGAAAGGTCTGGTGTGGCTGGGGGCAGAGGGTACAGCAGAGTCCTTGGTTTTTGTCCCGTGGCTGATAGGGAGCCATGGATCGTTTGTCACAGGGAAGGGATGGACTGGGCCTGGTTTTGGAGGCTCATCCTGGTGGCCAGTATGGAGGCAGGGAGGGCCGAGCCAGCACTTACCCAGATCCGCCTCTCAACCTTACAGGGGCTCCACGAGCGGGTCACACACCTGACCTTGGAGCAAACCCGGCGGCTCCTGGGAGGGACGGTTGCTCCAGCTGGGGCCTGCTCAAGCCACAGAAACCCAAGAAGGGGGAGGGAGGGAGGGGGTGTCAGAGGCCCTCTACACCTAAAGAGACTCAGAGCTCTTTCCAGACCCTACTAGAGCCCTCCGCCAGCTGGGTTGTGGCAGGGAGCTTCCTCTTTCTCCTCAGCTCATAGTAACAGGGGAGGCTCAGAGAAGGCTGACGACTACCAAAGTTACGCAGAAAAGAAGGACAAGTAGTCTCTTTCCAGAATTAGCCCGCCTTCCCCTATTTCATGCTGCTGGGGCTCCCAGTCTCCAGGGAGGACAGGGCAACTCCCATCTATCCTCTAGCCCACCTGGTTCGCTTTACCCCAGCCTCGTCCCTAGCTGTACCCCCGGGCCCTGTGTTCCCAGTAAAGCTGGTGTTAGGGGCTCCTGGAGCCTCCACCTGGAGTGAGGTATGAACTCCAGCATGTCGGAGGACAAAGGGCAGGTCATTCCCACACAGGCTACAGAGAGAAACCCATAAACACAGAGGTGAACACACAGAAACAGGCAGACACAGGCACAAACATACCCGACTCTAGTTAGCCTGGGCCCAGAGGGATGTGTATATGTGCAGTAGTGGGAGGTAGAATAGAGGCCAGGGCAGAGAGAAGGGACAGCAGAGCCACAGGAGATGGACAGAGAAGAGCGAGGCCGCTTCATAGAGTCACAGAGTGCAGACGGTCACCTTTGCTTCCTTCCCTTCGCCTCTCTGTGGTGGAACTGATTCGCCCCACATAAAGAGGCTTCAGAGCTCCAAGCCAGGGTAGCCCGACCTGGGTCCCTCCACCCTGCAGACTACTGCGGTAGCCTCCTTACTGCCAGCTTCCTCCAATTCACCTGCCACTTGGGAGCCTGAGTCTGCCCCCAAAAATCTGACCACAGCCCTCCCTGTTGAATGCCCTTTATTGCTCCCTACAGGCCTCAGGGAAAGTCCATTTCCTCCAACTGGACTTTGAGGCCCATCATGAGCTGACCCTGGTGACCTCAGAGGTCATCTCTCCTGTTTCATTCCCCTCATGAATTGCTCTCCAGCCAGGCAGAGTCTGGGCCCTTAGACGCACACATATGTGCACACGCACTTGTGCACTCACACATGCACACACCACTTCTCTGTCTCTGCTCATGCAGTTACTTCTGCAGATAATGTCCTCCTCTCAAAATCTCACTGACCTAGGTTCCATGATAGGCTTTTCCACTGACTTAAGACTATAAGCTTTGGACAAGTCACCTCCCGTCTCTGAACCTTGGCTTCCTTATCTGTAAAATGGGACTGATAATGCCAATCCCTACCCAGCTGCCCTGCCAGGGTTGTTGGAAGATGCAATGATGTCACTGGTGCCAGGGGCTTAGCATAATGCCTGGCGCTCAGCAGGTGGATGCCTGAGGAGGTTTCTAAATGCATCCAGGTCTCCCCTGCTACTTCCCAATGGACTTTCTCTGTAGGTGAGAGGGGGCTCCATTGTGCCACGCCGAGAAAGAGCAAGCACAGATTCTGGAGTCAGGCAGATGGGGGTGGAGGCCAAGCTGG
The DNA here is from genome assembly GCF_007565055.1 of Rhinopithecus roxellana. NCBI lineage: Eukaryota > Metazoa > Chordata > Mammalia > Primates > Cercopithecidae > Rhinopithecus > Rhinopithecus roxellana. The sequence goes on from NC_044563.1 coordinate 58,554,072, forward strand.
GCCTTGGGCAGCTCTTCAAACCGCCACTTCCATCAGTCACAAGCTCTGTTGACTCCAAATCCTAAATATGTCCTGTACTCATCAGCCTGTCTCGGCCAGCAAGGCCTTAGTCCAGCTGTCCAGTCTGTTGCTGGGACACTGTCCCAGCCTCCTAAGTGGCCTCCGGGTGTCTACAGTTACCCTCTACAATCCATTCCGTACCTACCAGCCAGATTATCTTTTTTTTCCTTTTCTCTATAATAAAATTTCAGTAACTGATAGACTACTTTTTTTTTTTTTTAATGCCCCAACGTTACAACAATTATCTTTTTAATAATATAAATCGAGCCTGATCTGATCATGCCATCCCTCTGTTCAAAAACTTGTCATGGCTCCCTGGTGCTCTTAGCAGAAACCAATCCTTCATACAGCCCACAAGGCCTGGTCGTGCCAACCCTCCTTCCCCCCTTACCTACTCACTCCCTAAGCACCAGCCACCCCAGCTGTCCTCCTACTCAACTTGCCAATGTCCTAACCTCTCTCAGAGCATTTGCACATGCTGATCCCTCTGCCTGGAATACTGTTCCCTTTACCCCTTCCCCACGCCTTTCACCCAGTCAATTTCTGTTTATCCTTCAGTTCTCAGTTTAAGCCTTGCCTGAACTACCACCTGGATGAAAGGGCCAGACACTGCAAATCTCTGTCAGAGCCATTATACTATTGAAATGGAATAATTAATTGTTCCGTGTCTGGCTCCTCACTAGGCTGAGACCAGGTGGGCAGAGCCCACATCTCCTTGGTTCACCTCTGATCCCTGGCACTTGACACAGCGCCTGGCCCATAGTAGCAGCTCAGTAAATATTTGTTGTGTGGATGAATGAGCTTCAGTCTTATCATCTGCAGAGACAGAACAATAACCCCAACCTCACAGGACTGTTGTGAGGAGCAGCTGGAATGATACCTGCACCACACCTGGCACATAATAGTTGCTCAATAAAAGACAGTTCCTTTTCCCAGCTCATGTGCCACTCCCTCCAGCAAGTCTCCATGGAGGCTTCTCTCTCTCCTCTGAGCACCAGTTGGCTGTCCCTTATCCTTTCCCACTTGGGACTCAGGCATCAGAGTTTGCACAAACCTATCCACATGAGACTGAGAACTTCTGGCAGGTGGAGACCGAGTCTGAATCACTCATGATTCCATGGCATACGGAGGTGGTGGAGAAAGGGGGAGAGAACAGGGGACTCACCGGGGTGGAGTTCGCCTCCAGCAGCGCTGTCTTCCATGCTCTGCAAAGCAAATCCCACCAGACCATGAGGAGGGAGTTTGGGGGTAGGTGAATTGGGGTCCCACATTTTAGACTTTCCTCTCCAATCCAGCCTCAAGCCCCAGTCTCTCATGAAAGGAGAGATCTCTTGTCTCCTTCAGGAAGACAAAAGTGACCCCTCCCCTGCCCCAGTCACATGGATGGAGCACTAAGTTAGGCTAATTCATTCTTCTCGTCCCCTCTAGAAGTTCCAGTTTCCTCATCTATACAGTGGACTGTTGGGCTTGGGTGGTCTCTCAGGGGATGTCAGAATCTGACACTCCTGGGTGGGTACTCTAGCCACAGCCCCCCTCCACATCCCAAATCTACAAACAAAACAGTTCCCCAAAGCTCTGACCCCAGAGCTCCAGGAAGGCCCAGCAGACACGGGACAATTGGGCCTTTGTTGGTTGCCATGGCACCTGGCTGGGTTGGACAAGGCGGCTCTGTGCTGTCTGCCTGGAGCTCAGCCTCCCCCACTCCCACACACCCATCTCTTTCACTCTCCTCCAGCGCAAAGGCCATGCACCCCTCAGCCAGAGGGTAGGAAGGGACGGAATGTGAGCGAGCGGATGGCGCCTGAGGAGGACACACCCAGGCTGGCCGCATGGATATGCATCTGACATTGGGGTGCCCCTGCCTGGGACGCAGCTGACTGCCTTTGTAGGCAGGTGTGGGGCTACCCCTCAGACCAGAGTCCCCCACCAGGGCATCTTCTAAGAAGACAGCAAGGGTGCCACTAGGCTGCTCTGCTGCTTTGCATCACCCTCAGGTGAGGGCTCACCTCAGAGGCTGCTAAAGACCAGGAACCAGACACCCGAGGCAGGTGTGCACACCTCCCCCTCAGCAATCCTGAGTTCATCGTAGACCACATGAGGAGTTCACTGTGTGCCATGCCAGTCACCACGGGCCCTTCAAATCCACTCTACCCACCTCTAATAAAACACCCTTGCTGACTGGCCTTAGTGCCCTCTTCCTACGGTCAGAGAACCAGAAGGCCCAATGAGAAGGGGGCACATGGTAAAACCTTCCCCAAGATTCTACTCCATCCTCTCCTGGGAGTGACTCACAGGGCATCATCCCTGGTGTCCGCACAGAGGTGCAGGCGGCCGCCTTCCCGTAGGTTCACAGTTAGCAGGCCATCTCGGCTCCGGCCCTCTGGGGGCTGCACATCTGGAAGCAGACATATATGGGTTTCCACAGGCACAGCCCCAGCTCCCTCCAGTAAACCAGGAACAGGAATAGGAATTGACTTCTTTGGGCTCTGTTTACTGGCCACTGCCAACCTCCTCTGATCCCATATACTCTCTGAGGGATTCTACTCTATGGTTCCGACCTTTCCAACCTTTCTGACCTTTCCACGCTGACACTTCCCTCAGCATGCCTCCTAGTTACCCGGTTAGAACTGTGGCCTGGGCCTTGGTGGAGGAATATGGAGATTTGCTGTGACCCTGGGCCACTTCGCTTCTTTGGGCCTCCTAATTTCATTTCATCTTCATCCAGTACCGAGCGCCTGGAGGGCAGGAACTGTGCCTGGCTCACCTCTGAGACACAGCACAGAGGAGAAAAGCACTAAAGGACTGATTTCCTTTTCTTTCTTTTTTTTTTTTTTTGAGACAGGGTCTAGCTCTGACCCCAGGCTGTAGTACAGTGCCATAAACACTCTGCAACCTCTGCCTCCTAGGCTCAAGCAGTCCTCCCACCTGAGCCTCTTAAGTAGCTGGGACTACAGGCACACACTACCACACCTGGCTAATTTTTGTTTGTTTTTGTTTTGGTAGAGACAGGGTTTTGCCATGTTGCCCAGGCTGGTCTTGAACTCTAGATTCAAGTAATCTACATGTCTTGGCCTCTCAAAGTACTGGGATCATAGCTTACTGCAGCCTTGAATTCCTGGGCTCAAGCAATTCTCCTGCCTCGGCCTCCCCAGTAGCCATAAGCGACCACATCTCACCAATTTTTTTTTTTTTTTTTAGAGACAGGGTCTCACTATGTTGCCCGGGCTGGTCTAGAACTCCTGGCCTCAAGTGATCCTCCTGCTTCAGCCACCCAAAGTGCTGAAATTACAGGCATGAGCCACCACACACAGCCAAGGACCTATTTCTTAACTCACACCAAACTGAACTGGAGTTGACAGAGGCTCAGAAGCAATGTCTGTGAAATGCCTCTGAAAGCTACAAAGAGGCTTCTAACAGCAGGTGTTCTCAGAGACAGTGGGAGGGCTCTGCCCACAGTCACGGTGCCACAGAGGAAGGGGCTTCTGCTCACCATGGCACTCTTGGCCGATCTTTATGTCACGGACATTGAAGTGGATGAGCACACGGTCCTCCTCGTCCTGAGCTGTCTCATCGTGGTAGTATCCCAGGGTCCCGTCCAGCCACAGGGCAAACCAGTTCCGCTTCCAGCGGCGGAGGATGGAGCCTGTACAATATTCCAGATGCACTAGGCAGGCCAATCCCAGAGCCTGCTGGGGATAGGAGCCCCAGACAGACTCCCAAGTCCCCTCAGCCTCAGTCTCTAGTGTTATAACCACCTTTTTCTTGTCTATCTACCCCCTGAAATGAGGGCAGGACCTCTTTCTGTCTTCTCTCTGTCTTGTTCACCTCCTGCCTCCCATTGAGTCTGACACATAGTAGAAGCTTGATACATGTGCTGAACAGGGAAATGAGTGACTGGGCCCATTACTTGGAAGCTGCTAAGGCCAAGTCCCAGGTCTCTTCAAGGGCAAAGACCTCTCCCTACCTTGGGCCTCTATCTTCTCTCTCTCTCTCTCATTTTTCACTTTGTTCTGTACCTCATTCTGTGTCCAGCCTGGGGCTGGGGGACTGTGGACACACAGAGGGTCAAACCCAGCCCCCCTGGGGTTAGGGGACTGTGGATACACAGAGGGTCAAACCCAGCCCCCTGTCCTTGAGGAGCTCACAGACTGGGACCAGTCTGGGGTCAGGGAGTGGGGAGACCCACAGATAAAGACGGTTCTGTTCTAAGGAGATCACTGTAAGACGCCGTGAAAACCAAGGAGGGAGCCTCTAATCCAGCTTGACGCTATCGCAGGGGCAGGAGTGGGGGCCAGAGGAAAAGCCAGAGAAGTCTCCTCAGACAGGGGCCCATCTAAGATGGGTCGTGACGAACAAGTAGAAGTTTAAACCACGTAGTCGGGAATGGGAAGGACCTTCAGGCAGAGGGAAGAGCGTGGACAAACGAGGGAAGGATGAAAAGGTCCTGGCTTCTTGGGAGAAGGGTTCCCTGTGGCAAGCCCAGTAAGCCACTTCCCTCACCCTGCCCCAGGACCAGGGGCCCAGGATCACTCACTCTGTCTCCACAGCCAGCCGCCCCTCACCAGGGCCATTTCTTCAAAAGGACTTTCCAGGGAGGAGTCAGGCGGGATCTGTCAGAGGAGCCACGGGAGACACAGGCCTCAGCAGCAGCTCCCTGGAGAGAAGCCCCCAGCCCTGCCGTCCTGGGGAGCCACCCAGGAAACGTTTGAGGGAGGGTTAGTAAACAAACAAGGGCCAGGCGGCTTCGGCCTTCTCCCCATTCTCTGCTCAGGAAGAGAATGGGAGCACTGTCACTGTGGGGTCAGCAGGGCAGCCGTTGGTGTGGGGTGGGGGTGGGGACCAGGAGCCTGGATTCCAGCCTCAGCTTCATAACTTTGGCCACGTCCCTCCTCCCTGGCCCTCTGTCCTGGTCTGTTTCTAGATCTGTAGAAGTGTGTCTGTGAGGCAGGCAGAAGCTGGAGGGAGGAGCTGGCTAGCTCAGTCGGTGGAGCATGAGACTCTTAAAGTATTAGAAACCTTGGGATTCTGTAATGTGGAAGTGCAGAATATTAGAATCACGGCAATGGAAAGGCTCCCTCCCATTTGGACCCCACTAGAGCTGTTTCAACAGCAGCTGTGATGTACCGAGCACTCTGTCTGGGTACCCCCTCTCAGTGCTTTCATCCATTATCTCATTTAAGCCTCCCTGCAGTCCTTATTATTCCTATTTCAGAGATGGGGAAACGGGGGCTGGAGAGGTCCAGTCAGTTGCATGGGGCCACTTGATCAGTAAGCAATGGAGCCCAGACTCACACCCAGCAGTCCTGGCTTCAAACTGTTATGCCAGCAGGAGCTTTGAGAACTTCCGATGCCAGGCCACACTGCGTAACAATTAAATCAGAATGTCTGAGGGCAGGAGGCAAGCCCTGGTACTCTTCAAAGATCCTCAGATGATTCCAATGTACAGCTAAGTTTGGACGTCACCGAACATACTACTCCCTCACCTTGTCCCCATTATAACCCTGTTAGGAAGGGAATCTTTACTCCTATGTTACAGATGGACAAACTGAGGGTCGGCAAATGACTCATCCATTTATATGATGGAGCTTGCACTGGAATCCAGGTAGGTGCCCTCTGTTCCTGAGGGCGACTCACTTGCCAGCGGGTGCCTCCGCCCCTCCCCCCACTTGCTCACACCTGTTGCTGCGTAACAAGGGCTGGCACACCTGGGCTGGAAGGCCCGGCCTTGTCCTCTTGCCGCTCCCTCCCGTCTCCACGGTCTTGACACAGATCAGACAAGAGGGCCAGGTGCAGACTCCTTTTCCAGCCCTCCCCTTGATGCACCCACCTTGTCTACACCTGTTGCGGATGTTGCTGCCAAACCGGCCGCTACTCGATGCTGCTGCCACCCAACCTGCTGCGCCTGCGCTTTGTGCGCCCGGGAGAGCCAGGGGCATTTCTCTCCTCCGGCAGCCCCTGGGAGCCCAGCTGCCCCCGGGCCCCGCCCTCCGGACCTGCCCACCCCCAGGGAGAGGGCTTGACGTGAAGAGATGCTGACCCGAGGCATGCTGGGACTTGTAGTCTACCCCTCTAGAGCTGGGCAAAAGCAGCCTCGCCTGCAATTTTACTTTTCTATTAAGACATTTGTTCACTCATTTATCATGAAATACTTTTTCTTAAGAATCAGTGAACTCAGTTCCTAGAAAAAAAGAAAAAGTAAAGTTGCAAGGAGAAGCCAGGCTCCTAGTTTTGCATGTTTTTTTGATGCTTCCCCTTTCCATCCCCAGCTTCCAGTCTAGTGAGGGAGATTACATGGAAACACACAACTGGATCACAGCGTGTGATTTAACAACGGAAACGATGTGCCTGACTTTTCCCAAGGGGTTCAGGAAGGCTTCCCAGAGGAGGCCGAAAGGGGCCTTGGAGGATGAGTGGCAGTTTCCTAGGGCGACCCGAAAGGTCCCCTATGAATACTGTCAGGATGTTGAAGAGAGCCCAGCATTTCCGTGTGTCTAGAACATAGAGCGCAGGGGTGGGGAGGGCATGGGGAGTGGCAGGCGATAGAGCTGCAGGGTTTGCAAAGAAATAGCACAGAGGCCTTGCACGACAGGCGGAGAGCTTGGATGTTAGGATGCAGTGACTGGAGCTGGGGGTGGGAGTTTCAAGATGAGGAGGGAGGTGTGTGATTAGGGGGTCGTAAAGACCCCTCTAGGGCACAGTAAAGAATGGATTGGAGGGGGCCCACCTGGAGAAGGAAGACTTTCTGTATCTCACCTCGGACTGTGATCATTTCCTTCAACAGCTCAGCCCCGCAAACCCTCACCTACCAGCAGCCACAGGATGTCATTCAGAGACCAGAGGCTGTCAGGGCCTAAAAGACTTCTGTCCCGTTCCCTGTGTGGCAAGGGTGCCCACCCTGACCTGGGCCCTTCCTCCTGTCCCAGAGAACTCTTCCTTACCGGGGCTGCAGGGCTCATGGTTCCTGGGCGGCAAGGGCAGCATTTCCCAGAAGGCTCCCGTAGCGGGGCATTTCCCTGAGCGCCTTAGAGATAAGGGGATCAGGAAGGTGCTACCAAGTGGGAGGCTGGAGGGGGAGAGTCAAGGAGGGAGTGCACAGACAGATCCCAAGGAAGGTCGCCCTCTTTCTCAAGGCTCCTCTCAGCCTTTCCAACTGATGGCTCTGATCCTAGGTTCACTGGACAAGTCATCCCTGATTCAGAAGTGGTCTTGGCTCAGCTTCGCCGAGGTTCCTGGGGTGGAATGGGGTCGAGGTTGCGGGGGAGGACAGGAACGGGGCTGGTCGTCCTCCCTAGGTTGGGGGCGGGGCTACATCTTCATTTTCCGGCCTGGCAGGACAGCGCCCATCACCCCAGTCCTGGCTGCGCAGTCTGGCTCTTTAAGCCTTCCTCTCTTGCTCCTGAGTCTCTGTAATCCTGACCTCGAGCTACCCGCGCGCTTCGGCCCTTTGTGTCGTGCGTGCCCTGCTGAGGGATTCGCCATGGCCAATCCTATTAACCACTGAGCTCATCCCCTCTTAGCCGACCCAAGAACCAGCTCTCCCAAACCGCGTTTTCATCTCTGTGCCTTTCACTCTCTCTCTGTCTGGCTCCTGGAACGTCCCAGCCCCAGCTTGTCCTAGCTAAATTTTCCACCTCCACAGTAGAAGGAAGAAAGGAAGGAGTGGGAGGGGGAAAGAGGGAAGGAAAGAGATATGGAAGGAAGGAAACAGAGTAGGAGGAAAGAAGGGAGGGGAAAAGGGAAGGCAGGCAGGCAGGGCTGCAGCTGGCCTCAGAGGATCTGCGCCTGGGTCCTGCCCCGACCCAGCCTCTCTCCAGCTCTCCCTGCTCCCCTCCTAGATGGGCGGTGGGGCATCCTTCATGTCAGGGAGCGGGGATGGTGCAATCATCTGCTAGATTTCATTCTCCGGATTTAGCAACCAGATGAAAAAGGAAGATTCTCCAGCAGCAGTGGAGACTTCAGGGGAAGACTCTTCCCCCCACCTCCCAAAGAGCGGGCACTATGACAAGAAAAAGGAGAAAGGACGTGGCAAACTAAAACCAGACACCACTACCGAATCTAAACGTAGCCGGACTTGGCCCATGTCTCTAAATGTTGGTCAGTGACCCTCTTTGAGAAACCAATAAAAAAGTGTAGGCTGTCCTCAGGAAAAAGTCTGCATATCATTCCTGGGAGTTCATAGACCTCTGAAGCCATGATAGTCATGGTTGGATTGTTTTTAATCTCCAGAGCTGTGTAGATGGGAGGAGAGTGTGGATTGACCAGTGAGAGGTATGACAGTATGTCAGCAATTCCAGCCGCAGCAGTCCTGGCTGTGAGACTTTATCTGTTTGTTTAATCAACTAAAACTTACTGAGACTAATAAGCCAACAAGTAACTTTTACATTTCTTTGTGGCTGTGGTGCACAGAACCATTGGCAGAGAGGAAAAGATTTTGCCATTTCAAGTGTCCCTGGTGAAAGAACAGCCCACAGATTATACATTGTTTAGGAAATAATGGACTGTGTCATCAAATTCAAATTTACTACTTACATTTTCTAGAGAGTACAATATAATAAGAATAATGTATATTATCTTTATTTAAAAAAACTTGAAGTTTATATCAAGATGCAATTTGAGCAAAAGTAAAAGTGCTTATGAAAACATTTTAAAATGATAATTTTAGTGAGATATAATTCACCTACCATAAAATTCACCCTTTTAAAGTATCAAATTCAGTGTTGTTGTTTTTTTTTTTTTAGACAGAATCTTGCCCTGTCGCCAGGCTGGAGTGCAATGGCATGTTCTCAGCTCACTGCAACCTCCACCTCCCAGGTTCAAGTGATTCTTTTGCCTCAGCCTCCTGAGTAGCTGGGACTACAAGAGTGCGCCACCACGCCCAGCTAGTATTTTTTTTTTTTTTTTTGAGACGGAGTCTTGCTCTGCCGCCCAGGCTGGAGTGCAGTGGCCGGCTCTCAGCTCACTGCAAGCTCCGCCTCCCGGGTTCACGCCATTCTCCTGTCTCAGCCTCCCGAGTAGCTGGGACTACAGGCGCCCGCCTCGTCGCCCGGCTAGTTTTTTGTATTTTTTAGTAGAGACGGGGTTTCATCGTATTAGCCAGGATGGTCTCGATCTCCTGACCTCATGATCCGCCCGTCTCGGCCTCCTAAAGTGCTGGGATTACAGGCTTGAGCCACCGCGCCCGGCCTCCAGCTAGTTTTTATATTTTTAGAGACGGGTTTTCACCATGTTGACCAGGATGGTCTCAATCTCTTGACCTTGTGATTCACCTGTCTCGGCCTCCCAAAGTGCTGGGATTACAGGCGTGAGTCACCGCGCCCGGCCTTCAGAGCATTTTTATCACCCCAAAAAGAAACCCTAGGCCAGACATGGTAGCTCACGCCTGTAATTCCAGCACTTTGGGAGGCCAAGTGGGGGGTGGATCACCTGAGGTCAGGAATTCGAGACCAGTCTGGCCAACATGGTGAAACCCTGTCTCTACTAAAAATGCAAAAATTAGCCATGCATGATGGCGCATGCCTGTAATCCTAGCTATTCGGGAGGCTGAGGCAGCAGAATCGCTTGAACCAGAGAAGCGGAGGTTACAGTGAGCCAAGATCATACCATTGTACTCCAAGCCTGGCGACAGAGCGAGTCTCCGTCTCAAAAAAAAAAAAGAAAAGAAACCCTATAGTCTTTAGCAGTCACTCCCAATCTGCCTTCCTCCCAGCCCCTGGCAAAACTAATCTGCTTCCTTTCTGTACAGATTTGCCTATTCTGGCCATTTCATATAAATGGAATCACGGGCCAGGCACAGTTGGCTCAAACCTATAATCCTAGTGCTTTGGGAGGTGAAGGCAGGAGGATCTCTTGAGGCCAGGAGTTTGAGGTTATTGTGAGCTGTTACCGTACTGCTGTACTACAGACTGGGTGACACAGTGAGACCCCGTTTCTAAATAAATAGTTTTAAAAAATAAATGGACTCATCCAACATGCGACCTTTTGTGACTGGCTTCTTTCACTTAGCATAATGTTTTCAACGTTCATCCAGGTTGTAGCATGTTATCAGTATTTCATTCCTTGTTTTTTTTTTTGTTTTTTTGTTTTTTTGTTTTTTTTTTTTCGAGACAAGGTCTTACTCTGTCACCCAGGCTGGAGTGCAGTGGTGCGATCTCAGCTTACTGTAGCCTCAACCTCCCAGGCTCAGTCTCAAGCAATCATCCCACCTCAGCCTCCCAAGTAGCTCAGACTATAGGCACATGCTACCATGCCTGGCTAATTTTTGTATTTTTGATAGAGACAGAGTCTCACTGTGTTGCCCAGGCTTGTCTCCAACTCCTAGGCTCCAGCAGCCCTCCTTCCTTAGCTTCCCAAAGTGCTAGGATTACAGGCATGAGCCACTGTGCCTGGCCCATTCCTTCTTATTGATGAATAATATTCTATGTTATGGATATATCGTGTTTTATTTATCTGTTCATTTGTTGATAGACATTTGGGTGATTTCTACTCTTTAGCTATTATAATACTGCTGTGAACATTTGTGTACACATTTTTGTGTGGACATATATATGCTTTATTTTTTCTTGGGTGTGAAATTTCTGGATCATATGGTAACTCTACGTTTAACATTTTGAGGAACTGTCAAATTATTTTCCAAAGTGATTGCACCATTTTACACGCCCATCAACAACCTCTAAGAGTTCCGATATTTCCATGTCCTAGCCAACACTTGTTATTGTCTGTCTTAAGTATTGTCTCATTGTGGTTTTTATTTGCATTGCCCTAATGACCAATGATGTTGGTCATCTTTTCACGTGCTTATTAGACATTTGTATACCTTCTTTGGGGAAATGTTTATTCTAATCTTTTGTCCATTTTTTAATTGGGTTATTTGGCTTTTGTTGTTGAGATGTAAAATGTTTTTAAAACTAATACAGTAATTTTCTAATTTATTTTTAAGGCTAAGGTGTGGTGGCATGCACCTGTGGTCCCAACTATGAAGGAGGCTGAGGTGGTAGGATCACTTGAGCTTGGGAAATGGAGTGCACCACTGCACTCCAGCCAGGAAGTGTAATGGCTAGTTTTATGTGTTAACCTGGCTAGGCTACCGTCCCCAGTTACTCAATCTAACACACTAATCTAGGTGTTACTGTAAAAATATTGTGTAGATTTGGTTGACCCATACAATCAGTTGAAGTTAAGTAAAGGAAATTCTCTTTGATAATTAGTGGGCCTCACCAATCAGTTGAAGGGTCTGACAAGCAAAACAGGTTTCTCTGAGAAAGAAGAAATTCTGCCTGTGGATTGAACTATAGCCTCAGCCCCAGCCTGAGAGTTTCCAGCTTGCTCTGCAGATTTTAGACTTGCCAACCCCTCAATCATATAAGCCAATCCCTTAAAATAAATCTCTTCGTATATGTATATATCTCCTACTATTTCTGTTGCTCCGGAAAGCCCTGACTAATGCAGGGAAGAAGAGGATGTCTTCCTTCCATTAACTCCCCATTTGAATCAATTGGAAACATCAGGCTTGGGAATGAAGGAGGAAGGCCTGGCAGACAAGGAGATCTGAGGGGAGGGTGTTGAGAGCCTCCCGTCTAGAGGAAATGGTACCCCATGTCTAGAGATGGGGAGCAGTGAAAATGTTCCCTGAACAATAGTCCATCTGGATCATCAGATGAATAAGGACTTCTAGAAGCTCAAGTTTAATCACTGTTTTCTTTATTCTTTGGTTTTTGTTTTTTTGAGACAGAGTCTTGCTCTGCTGCCCAGACTGGAATGCAACGGCGTGATCTTGGCTCACTGCAACCTCTGCCTCCTGGGTTCAAGCGAGTCTTGTGCCTCAGCCTCCTGAGTAGCTGAGACTGCAGGTGTGCACCACCATGCCCAGCTAATTTTTGTATTTTCAATAGAGACAGGGTTTTGCCATTTTGGCCTGGCTGGTCTTGAACTCCTGACCTCAGGTGATCCACCCACCTCGGCCTCCCAAAGTGCTGGGATTACGGGTGTGAGCCACTGTGCCCAGCCTCTTTATTATTTATCTCATCTTTGCTATCTCTAGTTTTGAGATGAGGAGCTTTCTTTCAGCCTCCTGTACTCTCAACTAACGATCATGAGCTTTTAGTTCAAGGGAAATAACTTGGTTTTGAGAAGAACAAATGATCCTGTTGCGCTTTGCTACAAGGTCTTTGACTTGCTTTCTGAAGGTTGTCAGCTCTTTATAACATGCTCATCTTGGCATTTGCTTCAGAACTTTCCTCCTCTTGCTCCAATAATGACCTTCCCAGACAGATCATTTATCAAGAGACTGCACTGCTTTGTCATGACGAAGTTCAGTCACTTCATTTCCTCTCTGCAGAAGATTTTGATCTGCACTTTCAATTGACGTTTGCTCAGCCTGAAGATTTTTTACCTGATCTGTCTTGGCTTTTCTGTTTTCTTCTTTAGCAATGTTGATGTAGAATTGATTTTTCTCCCATCTGGGATGTTTAAATGTACACTTGACTTTTCAGCATCAATTTCCTCCCGGCTCCTCTTGTCTGGTCATAAATACTATCTTCACCTGCAGATTCTAAGTTATTACCCATGTTCTCTTCTCCAAGGGAAGCTGTCACATCTTTTATCTTTAGGCCAGGCATGGTGGCATGTACCTATAGTCCTAGCTACTGGGAAGGCTAACGCAGGAGGATTGCTTGAGCCCAGAAGTTCAAGGGAGCAGTGAGCTATGAGAGCGCCACTGTACTCCAACCTGAGCAAAAAAGATCTTGTCTCAAAACAAACAAACAAACAAACAAATGGAAAAATTCTGCCCCAAACCAAGATTACTGTTAACACATGTAGTATCATAACACACATTAACTCTCTCCCATTGATTCCCCAGGAGAGTAAATCTTAGTCTTACATTGTCAGATACTTCTCCACAGAATTTTGTTGCAGTGGGCCAGGCGTGGTGGCTCATGCCTGTAATCATAGCACTTTAGGAGGCCGAGGCGGGTGGACACTTGAGGTCAGGAGTTCGAGACCAGCCTGGCCAACATGGTGAAACCTTGTCTCTACTAAAAATACAAAAATTAGCTGGCTGTGGTTGTGCATGCCTATAATCCCAGCTACTCAGGAGGCTGAGGCAAGAGAATCGCTTGAGCCTGGGAGGCAGAGGTTGCAGTGAGCCGCGATCATGCCATTGCACTCCAGCCTGGACAACAGAGTGAGGCTGTCTCATTAGAAAAAAAAAAAAAAAAAAAAAAAAGAACTCTGCTGCAGCATCTCTTAGATTTGTCCGCCGTACAGATTCGTGGTGGAGGTTGCAGTGAGCCGAGATCCCGCCACTGCACTCCAGCCTGGGCAACAGAGTGAGACTCCGTCTCAGGAAAAAAAAAGTGAATGAGGGAGTGAATGAAGCCATCATTTGTCATCTATGAAGATTCACATATAATACTTTGTTGACTTGACAGATAATTCTTTTAGAAAAACTTAAAACTCCTTTCAGAACTCAGTGTAGGACGGTGGAGGGAAGACAAGGTGGTGGCAACTTTGGCCTGGGTTCCTCTCTCCCTCTTGCCCCACCCCCCACACCCACTCTTGTCACCTCCACTATGAGACTTTGAACAAATTGCTGAACATTTTTAAGTCTCCTTTCCTCCTCTGTAGGTGGAGACAGCATTGCCTTCCTCATATGAGTGTTGGGAGGATTATGAGGATGACACAGAGCCCAGCACTCCAGGTAAAGGCTTCACTACCTTTTAGTGAACTTCTTTATTCCATTATCCAAGGCACCAGTAACTCCTTCTATTAGACAAATGTTTGGTTATTTTACCCAAGTTGAGCTAGAACATTAAGATAAGAAAACAAAATAGCTGCTATAAACTTAAAAAAAAAAAAAGAAAGAAAAAAAACTCTTTTTACTGCCAGAAATAATATGTCTAGTAAACAGAAGAGATTCTAGTAAAAACTTCTAGAATTAATAAGATAATTGGGCAAGGTGACTACATATAAGATAAATATAAAAAGCAAAAAACCGGCCAGGCACGGTGATTCACGGTTGTAATCCCAGCATTTTGAGTGGCTGAGGTGGGTGGATCACCTGAGGTCAGGAGTTCAAGACCAGCCTGGTCAACATGGTGAAACCCCATCTCTACGAAAAATACAAAAAGTAGGGCTGGGCATGGTGGTTCATGCCTGTAATCCCAGCACTTTGGGAGGCTGAGGCAGTTGGATCACAAGGTCAGAAGATCAAGACCATCCTGGCTAAAACGGTGAAACCCCATCTCTACTAAAACTACAAAAATTTAGCCGGGGCATGGTGGCATGCACTTGTAGTTCTAACTACCCAGGAGGCTGAAGCAGAAGAATTGCTTGAACCCAGGAGATGGAGGTTGCAGTGAGCTGAGATTGTGCCATTGCACTCCAGCCTGGGTGACAGAGTGAGACATCGTCTTAAAAAAAAAAAATTACTGGGCGTGGTGGCAGGCACCTGTAATCCCAGCTACTTGGGAGGCTGAGGCAGGAGAATTGCTTGAACCTGGGAGGTGGAGGTTGCAGTGAGCCAAGATCGCGCCATTGCACTCCAGCCTGGGCAACAAGAGTGAAATTCTGTCTCAAAAAAAAAAAAAAAAAAAAAGCACAAAACCTGTTTTTATTTTTGTTTCTTTAAAGAAAACTTTACAATAAGGAATAAAAAACAGCCGCAGACTGTTAGCTCCCCTTCCCTCCATTCCCTTCTCTGGAACGCTGGCCCCCTAGGCCTGGTTGGTTGAGCAGATTTTCATTGCCTTTATATATTTGGTTTGGGACAAGGAGTGGGGTTCTTGTGAGGGGCTATTTCATCTGACTTTTCTTGTCGTTCTCAGCAGGAGCACTCAATGCCAAAGGCTGCTCTATCAAACTTGGAAGCAAAAGTGTCAATCTCTTTTTTTACTCTTAAAATGAATACCTGGAAACAAAATGGCTGTGGGGATTATACTTATGATAGCAATCCAAACTATGAAATACTTCAGAATACATTTTCTTTAGAAGCGTATTGAACCCATAAAAAGAAAACCACAAATTAAAAGATATAAAGATTTGAATGAATGAAAAGACACATCATGTTTTTGTATGAAAAGATGTAAATTCGGCCGGGCGCGGTGGCTCAAGCCTGTAATCCCAGCACGTTGGGAGGCCGAGACAGGCGGATCACGAGGTCAGGAGATCGAGACCATCCTGGCTAACACGGTGAAACCCCGTCTCTACTAAAAAAAATACAAAAAACTAGCCGGGCGAGGTGGCGGGCGCCTGTAGTCCCAGCTACTCGGGAGGCTGAGGCAGGAGAATGGTGTGAACCCGGGAGGCGGAGCTTGCAGTGAGCTGAGATCCGGCCACTGTACTCCAGCCTGGGCGACAGAGTGAGACTCCGTCTCAAAAAAAAAAAAGAAAAGAAAAGATGTAAATTCATAAAAGCTCTTTAAAATTACTATATAAATTTCATGTAGTTCCAGCTAGAATATTAATAAATTTCTTTTTTTAAAAAGAATTATCAAAAGTACGAAAAATAAGAACAGAGGAGGAAACCTGTTCTCCAGAAATCAGGATTGACCAGAAAACCACTGTAATCAGAGCAATTGGCAGCAGAGACTGCTAGTCTACCCTCAGTATTCATTCTTCCTTAGAACCCTAGATCTACATCTGGGTACATAGCCACTTGGAATAAAGACCACATCTCCTAGCCTATCTTTGAACTTAGTGTGGCTATGTGAGTAAATTCTGGCAAATGAAATACTGGTAGAAGTGTCCTGTGCAACTTCAGAAAATGTCCTTAGAGGGAGAGAGACATCTTTCTTTGTCCCTTTCACCTTCTGTTGATTGGAAAGCAGCCATTTTGGCTGGAACTGGAGCAGCCATCTTGGACTAGGAGAAAAAAGCTATATGTTGATGGTGGAAGAACAACAAGACAGATGGAGCCTGGGTCCCTGAAACTGTGGAAGGGACCCAGGACTTATCTCGGGACTTAATTAATGAGAGAGATAAATAAACGTTTATTTATTCAGTTTAAGCCACTATTACTTTATTTTTTCTGTCAATCACAGACAAACCTGGTTCTAATTGATATTAAATTTGGTACCTGGAAAAAGACTACTACAAGTGACAGAACCTAAATGCTTAATTAATGAATGCAGGTGGGTGGCAGATGGCAAGGACTCAGACATTGCTAACTGGGAAGCTTGTGATCCTTGTTATGCAGTAGTCAAATATTTGATCAAAACCATGTGTTTCAGTTAGCTATTACTGTGTGGCAAACCACCTCCAAACTTAATAGGTTAGAACAATAAGCGTTTTATTACCTCTCACCATTCTGTGGGTTGACCGTGATCGCTGGGTGGTTCTTCTGCATCTCACAGGGGTATTTCATGAGGTTACAGTCAGATTGGAGCTGGGGATGAATATGAAAGTTGGCCTCATTCACGTGTGTGGCACCAGGATAGCCAAAAGCTGTGACCTTTCCCTCCATGTGGCTTAGCCTGGGCATCATAACATGGCGGCTGGATCACAAGAATGCAAAAGTGGAAGACCTTCTTAAGGCTTAGGCCTAGAACTGGCAAGTGTCACTCTGCCACATTCTATTGGTTAGAGTGAGTCACAGGCCCAGCCCAGATGTAAAGGGAGGATACTACACAAGGCTGTGAATATTGGTGACATGGTTCTCTGGAGACAATCTTCAGACAATAGCTACCTCACCTTGGAAGGCAGGTCTTGGACTGACTGAGGTTATAGCAATGCAATGGAGCCATGTAGAAATGATAAGGAAATTCAGGGCTGGGCGCAGTGGCTCACACCTGTAATCCCAGCACTTTGGGAGGCCAAGGCGGGTGGATCACTTGAGGTCAGGAGTTCGAGACCAGCCTGACCAACATGGTGAAACCCTGTCTCTACTAAAAATACAAAAGTTAGCCGAGTGTGGTGGCACGTGCCTGTAATCCCAGCTACTCCAGAGGCTGAGGAATTGCTTGAACCTGGGAGGCAGAGGCTGCAGTGAGCCAAGATTGCGTCACTACACTCCAACCTGGGCAACAAGAGTAAGACTCCGTCTCAAAAAAAAAAAAAAAAAAGATACAGAAATTCAGAATGTTCCTGTTGTCTGGCTTCTTCTTGTTACTTTTAGCAAGTCCCGTGAGAGAGAAAATCAAGCTAGAGTTGGCTTCTTTGCACAGCTTTGCTAAGGGAGGAACTCTTTGCTATAACCTATAATCTGGGTTGATTGAGAATCCTGTAATTTTGAGTTCTGCAGACTTGAAAAAGCCATTGCTTCCACACTGAAGCAGTTATAAGCGGTAACTGCAAAGTGGTAGCCTTAGCAGGAATTAAGACTGGTGCCCTCTTTAGAAAAGCTGTGAGCCTGTTGGCAAAGAAGGAATTAAAGATGGTGCTTTCCCACTCAAGCCAGTTGTTTCAGATGGCTTGAAGAAAACCATCATTAAGTTTGGGGAACAGCTGGTAAGTAAAAGATCAGAGTTTTCAGGCTTGGAAGCCACGTCTAGATAAAATTTTTGCCTACAGTTACTCATATTGGAACTGACCAGAACAAAATGGATTAAACACCTATGACATTTTTGAAGGAATAGTGCTATCAATGAAACCCCAAACTGTCTGCAAGAGCCTGTGACTGCTCAACCCTCAAAACACTCCTTGGGCTCTCAAACCTGCCCCAGCAGGAAGTGAACTTGGATGCCTGTGAATTGCCCAAGAAGAGAACATTCTTCACGGATGGCTTGTGTGCTGCTTCTCAGCAATGTTGTGCATCTAGGAATTAAGTGAGGACTGTTGACTTACTCATTAGTTTAACCAAATGCTTCCATGTACCAGGCATGGGGTTAGTACTGGGGTTGCAGTTGTAAAGGGAGGAGCAGCAGCTGAGGGTTTGGGGTGGGGGGTGCTTGGACCCCTACCCACTCAGACTCATCATCCACAGCTATGTCTCCTTTGGGAGGCCCTTTTGAAGGGATCCAAAGGCCCCACCTCTCCCTCTGTTGCTGGTCTCACTTCTGGGTATCCTGGCTGCACCAGCTTCCTTCTATGTCCTAGATATGTCAACTTTGTTGGATTTCCCAGTTCATCCCTGTATTTGGGTCTGCCATTGACATTTGCTAATACACTGGTTAAATAGGTTGCATGGGTTGGAGGGACTCATGGCCCTGGTGCCTTCAGACAGATTATCCCCAAGATTGGACTGTGCAAGGCAGTTGCTTGCAATCTATTAAGCCATGGCCCTTTTATTTTATTTTATTTTACTTTTTTTTTCTGAGACAAGGTCTTACTTTGTCACCCAGGTTGGAGTGCAGTGGTACAATTATGGCTCACTGCAGCCTTCACCTCCCAGACTCAAGCGATCCTCCCACCTCTGCCTCCCAAGTAGCTGGGAATATAAGCATGTGCCACCATGCCTAGCTAATGTTTTATTTAAACTTTTTTTTTTGTAGAGATGAAGTTTTACTACTTTGCCCAGGTTGGTCTCAAACTCCTAGGCTTAAGCAGTCCTCCCGCCTTGGCCTCCCAAAATGCTGAGATTACAGGCATGAGCCACTGTGCCCAAAGAATGGCCCTTTTACACAGTGCAAAAAACTCCACGTCCCACCCAAGCAACCCATTCCACATTCAATGACCGGTGACAACAGCAAGCATGTTTGAGATTATGTTTTTAGTTTTATGCTTTAAAAGTAGGGGTATGAATAGTTTAGACATGAACTCTAGTCATCTAGTCATAACATGGCATAAATCCCAACTCTTTATAGATAAACATGCCTGATCAGGAGGAACTCTAAGAAACAGCCTGTATCAGGCAGGGCTTTTGGTTGTACACACAGGAAGTTGGGTCTTGCTTAAGCAAAAAGTATGTTCTGTCCCTCTGCCCCTGGTCTTCCTGTGTCTGCTTCATTCTCTCCTACCTACCAGCCCTATGAGAAAAAAATCCCAGAGAAGGATACTGATTGGCCCAGCTTCTGTCATGGGCTTATCTTCTGTTTGTTTGTTGTTGTTGTTTTTGAGGTGGAGTCTTGCTCTGTCACCCTGGCTGGAGTACAATAGCGCAATCCTAGCTCACTGCAACCTCTGCCTCCTGGTTTCAAGCAATTCTCCTGCCTCAGCCTTCTGAGTAGCTGGGATGACAGGTGTGTGCCAACACGCTCTGCTAATTTTTGTATTTTTAGTAGAGATGAGGTTTCACCATATTGGCCAGGCTGGTCTCAAACTCCTGACCTCAAGTGATCCACCCACCTTGGTCTCCCAAAGTGCTGGGATTATAGGCATGAGCAACCGTGCACAGTCTGTCATGTGCTTATCTTCTAGCCAATGGGCAGGTTCTGTTTTCCTACAAAAGGGTAGGAGGGGAGGAAGGGCTGCTGGGAGGACTTAAACAATAGCCTACACATTTGAGCAGAGACAGTAAGGCTCCAGGGAGCAGAACTTTACTGAGAAGTAGTTACTTGAATGGCTACTTTGGTTATGTAAATATAGCATAAATTGATACCAGTGTTCTGGGAGAAGGGTGGTGATACAGGCCTCTGGTGTCTTTAGAAGACCTCTCCTCTTGCCCATTGATCTGGTCCCTGGGAAGGAAGTAGAAAACTTTACATTCCAGACAATGAACCTCCCAGAAGCATAAGGTCATATTGCTATAACCTTGGCTGATCTGATATTAGCTGAACCTGCAGGAAAAGATGTGAAGGGCCTCAAAGTCTCTTGCTGTAAGGAATACTGGAAACATATGCCTTTCTTCTGCTCAGCTCATGGCTGGAGCTGGAGCTCCATGCCTCCCTCTCCTCCCTCCAGAGAGAATGAATTTCTATGTTTTGAGAATACCTGCAGTGACTGAACAGGAGAAAGGAACTCAGAGAACCCAACCTGCTCATCTGGCTGGAGGCAGCACTCAGCAGGAGGGCCTGAGCCCCTGTGGTCTGTTTAGGGCTGTGAATCAGCCATGGTGCAGGGATCCTTGCACTGGGTGGAATTTGGGGGCAGGACTATCCTCTTCGAGTGAAATACACCTCCAGAGTTCTTGGACAATTCTAGGTCTGGTGACCAAGAGAGATATGCTAAAACCCTTGCTATAAACAGAGATGAATCAATTGACTGTGTGATCCAGCAATCCACTTCTGGGGATGTACACACACGTGAGTTGAAAGCAGGGACTTGAACAGATATTTGTACACCCATGTTCATAGCACCATTATTCACAATAGCCAGTAGGTGGGGGCAACCCAAGTGTCTATCAATGGACCCCTCTTCAGAATAATGCTTTGTTTTGTTTTGTTTTTGAGACAGGGTCTCAGTCTATCACCCAGACTGGAGTGCAATGGCAGTGGCACTATCATAGCTTCACTGCAGCCTTGATCTCCCAGGCTCAAGTGATCCTCCTGCCTCAGCCTCCTGGGTAGCTGGGACTACAGGCATGCACCACCACGCCTGGTTAATTTTTTTTTTTTTTTTTTTTCAGTAGAGACATGGGTCTCACTATGTTGCCCAGGCTGGTCTCAGACTCTGGAGCCCAAGGGATCCTCCTACTTTGGCCTCCCAAAGTGCTGGGATTATGGGAGTCAGCCACCATGCCTGACCCAGAAGCATGTCTTTAAGTATCAAAAACACATAAGATTTAAAAGTTTGAAAGTTGATCATGCAAACTGGGTCATTCTCATCATACCCAACTAAAACAAAGTCAAGAAGCCAGGGGGAGAAAACACTCAGGACACATTACATTGCCCTAGAGTATAATTCCCTGCAAGCCTGGCTGCTGAAACTGCCTGCTGTATATAACCTGAGACCAGTTTGATCTATAACTGCTGAGATAACTTCCTGAAACTCTAGGACTCATTTTGGCCACCGCCATCGCTTACCAATCAGAACTTGCCAACTCCCCAGAACCTTCTTAGTGCCAAGGAACTTTCTCAGAGAGCAATATGTAACATTTTTCTTGTTTTATAAAACCTCCAACCTTCTCTTTGCTCTTCGGTCATACTAAAGAGCACCTAGTCTGCATGCATGCCCCAAATTGCAATTCTTTTTTCTCAAATAACATTTTAAATTTAGAGATTTGTCTCTACTTATTTATTAATTATTATTATTATTACTATTATTATTTTGCAGAGACAAGATCTCCCTATGTTGCCCAGACTGGTCTCAAACTCCTCTGGTCACCTCCCAAAGTATTCGGATTACAGGCGTAAACTACCAAGCCCAGTCTGTCTCAACATTTTTATTTTGACTTCAACAAAGAAAACTAATATGACTGGGAGGTCAAGGCGGGCAGATCACAAGGTCAGGAGATCGAGACCATCCTCGCTAACACAGTGAAAAAATTAGCCGAGCGTGGTAGCTGACGCCTGTAGTCCCAACTACTCGGGAGGCTGAGGCAGGAGAATGGTGTAAACCCGGGAGGCGGAGCTTGCAGTGAGCCAAGATCGGGCACTCCAGCCTGGGCAACAGAGTGAGACTCTGTCTCAAAAATAAAATAAAATAAAATAAAATAAAAATAAATAAATAAATAATGAGATCCAGAGAGACATTAAAATGAGACAGCAGACCTGGCGCAGTGGCTCATGCCTATAATCCCAGCACTTTGGGAGGCCGAGGCAGGCTGATCACTTGAGGTCAGGAGTTCAAGACCAGCCTGGACAACATGGTGAAACTCCGTCTCTACTAAAAATACAAAACTTAGCTGCTCACGGTGGTGCTCACCTGTAATCCCAGCTACTCGGGAGGCTGAGGCCGGAGAATCGCTTGAATCCAGGAGGTGGAGGTTGCAGTGAGCTGAGATCACGCCACTGCACTCCAGTCCAGGCGACAGAGCAAGACTCCATTTCAGGAAAAAAAAAAAAAAAGACAGCATACCATGTACCCACAAAAATTAAAAAAAGAAAGAGACAGCAATCTCATCCTACTTTTCCCTTGAGCTATGTATTCATCTCTTAGAACTGCTTGCTATTGCCACAAATAGCTAGAAGTTAACCTAATAATGCCACACTGGACCTTGTAACCCACACTCTATAGCTTAACAATGTATAGTCAATTACTAATCAATGTTCTTTCTATAATCCAATGAGAATTCCTGACAAACAACTTTGCATCTGCACACAAAAAAATGCCCTTTTTTGCCTTAAAAAATCCACTTGTAACTGCTGCTAATTGGAGTGTGTATTCACGGCAACTTTAATCTATGCTCCCGAGTTCCAAGCTTGGCCTATTTCTCTACTCATTTTGCCTCAGTTTCTTTTTAAGTTGACAAGTGTTAGAGAATATTAAATGTAATTCTTTCTCCATCCAAGTTCCCAGACCTCATAATTACACGAGTCAGTGGATTCCACATTAAAATGCCCCCCGCCTTTTATTTTTAGAGACAGGTCTTGCTCTGTCCCCCAAGCTGGAGTGTAGTGGCACTGATCATAGCTCTCTGTAGTTTTGACCTCCTGGGCTCCAGTGATCCTCTTTCCTGAGCCTCCCAAAGCACTGGGATTACAGATGTGAGCCACTGTACCTGGCCTAAAATATCTTTTTCTAGGGTTGGTGCTCATAAGCATTATGATATCTGCTCCATTTATTAAAGTGACCCTGTTTTCTGGAGGTTGCCTGGCATCCCAACAGCCTGCAGCCCAACGTATCAGATGCATCTCTTTGAACATAGAACACAGCTCAAACACCACAGCCCCAGGAAGTCCTGCCAGAATACCCAGGTTTCTCTGCCTGTGCTATGAGCTTCCTCCAGGTTCCCATAGTCAAGGGCTTCCCTTTATAATACCACAAGGTAATGTTACTGTTCATGTCCTCCTTTTTTTTTTTTTTTTTTTACAGTCTCTCTCTGTCACTCAGGCTGGAGTACAATGGCACAATCTCGGCTCACTGCAACCTCTGCCTCCCAGGTTCAAGCGATTCTCATGTCTCAGCCTCCCGAGTAGCTGGGGCTACAAGTGCATGCCACCACGCCCAGCTAAGTTTTGTCTTATTAGTAAAGACAGAGTTTCACCATGTTGTCCAGGCTGGTCTTGAACTCCTGACCTCAGGTGATCCACCCACCTTGGCCTCTGAAAGTGCTGGGATTACAGGCATGAGCCACCATGTCCAGCCGTTCATGTCCTCTTTAATCTTCATTCCATCCCCATGTATTTATTGAACTCCTATTGTATACCAGACATTATACTAGGTACAGAGTATCTATCAGTGAAAAGACAAAGTCCTTAAGTTCTGAAAAGAGGAGAGAGGAAAAATAGAAGACAACCAGTACCTGAGCAAGATAATATGATGAATACCAAAGGAAATAAACAGCATGTTGTAATAGAAATGATGGTACAGTGGGCAGGGGAAATTATGGTCAGGGAAGCCTTTCTTGAGGAATAATATCTAAGCAATTGCACAAAGGGGAAAAAAAAAAAAGGAGTGAAACCCCAAGAGGAAGAGCAGCCTAGTCTGAAGAAACAGCTGTTCCAAAGGCCCTGGGGCAGAGAAGAGCCTGCTCTCAAATGAGAACAAAGAGGCTGTACCTTTGGGAATAAAAAAAAGGAGAGTGTCCGGGCGCAGTGGCTCACGCCTGTAATCCCAGCACTTTGGTATGTGGGGGTCCGTCCTGCAGACCCTAACCCAGTGATGGATGAATAACATACCCTGACACAGATATTATGCTTGTCAGTCCAGCTGAGAGTCTGGGCCGCTTACAGGCTCCCAGGAGAGTGCTGTAAAGAGTTGCAACTGCAGCCCCTACTCACTGGCCCTCCCAGCATTTATTCAGCACACATTAAATGACAAAAGTCTCACATAAACACCACTAGAAGGTAATTACCGTTGCTGATCCCCAGCGTAGAGAGCAATCATGGACCCATGGATGGTCAAAGGTTAGTCTTAGGACCACATGAGTAAACAAGCTATTTAGGTAGACTCCTCTACATTCCTTTGTTAATTACCCTTGTTATAGCTCAAAGAGGATTAGGCTGCCTTCAGCCATAACTCTATCCTGAGGTTTTCGCAAAAACCTTCTGGCCTTCCAAGAAGGTTTGTGTTTATTTTACAATTTTTCCCACCATCCTGACTGAATCCCTACATTGGAAGGCCGAGGTGGGCTGAACACAACAAGGTCCAGAGATCAAGACCATCCTGGCCAACATGGTGAAACCCCTTCTCTACCAAAAAACAAAAATTAGCTGGGTCTGGTGGCGTGTGCCTGTAGTTCCAGCTACGGGGGAGGCTGAGAGGCAGGAGAATCGCTTGAACCCAGGAGGCAGAGGTTGCAGTGACCTGAGATCACACCACTGTATTCCAGCCTGGCAACAGAGTGAGATTCCATCTCAAAAAAAAAAAAAGCAGGAGAATGGAATGAGATTGTTCAGAGAGGAAAACATGAGCAAACACATATTGAATGTGTGGAAGGCCTTGGAGGGTTTTCAGCAAAGAAATAACATGATGTGATTTCTGTTTTTAAGCTCCCGCTACCTGCTGGGTGAGAATGGCTTTAAGTGCAACCACAGTGGAAGCAGGGAGACTAGTTAGGAGGCAGGCAGGAGATGGATATGACTTGGAAGGGGGGTGGTGGACGGATTTTGCATGCATTTGGGAGATTTTGGTAACTTGCTGATGGATTGGGTGTAGATCTTGAGGGAAAAGGAGAATTTAGGAAAGACACTCAGATTTCTGGCTTGAAGTGGAGTCATTTGTCTGTGAATATTTAAATATATACAAAATATTTATAGAAGGACACCTAAGAAACTCCATGGGAGGCATAGCAGATTGCAAAAGATAGACACAAAATTCCTTGCATTCCCTGTATGCACAGAGCTTTGTAATGTGACTTTGCTGCTTTTCTCTTCAGGAGTGGAGTCTATATTATTCCTTATCCTCAAATTTGGCTGACCAGGTGACTTACTTTGACCAATAGAATGCAAGTGAAGTGATGTCAGAGTTCTGGGCCTAGGTCTGAAGAGGCCCTGCAACTTCCACCTTTTTTCTCTTGCTGCCTTGAGACTGCCACATACAGAAGTCCAGGCTGCCCTCCTTAGGATGAGAGACCTCAGGGAGAGGGGCCCAGCAGCCAGTCAGTGTGAACAGTGTGAACAGTCACACTAGTGAGTGAGGCCATTGTAGTTGTATCCCCACCAGTTTATCAGAGGGCTGAAGCAGCATGATTCATTCCAGGCAAGACCAGCAGAAGCACTGCTCTGCTGAGCCCAGCCCAAATTACTGACCCACAGAATCCTGAGCAAAAAAAAAAAAAGGTTATTAAAAAAAATTTTTTTTACCTGGGCGTGGTGGCTCACACCTGTAATCCCAGCACTTTGGGAGGCCAAGGCAGGAATATCATTGAGGTCAGGAGTTTGAGACCAGCCTGTCCAACATGGTGAAACCCCATCTCTACTAAATATGTAAAAATTAGCTGGGCGTCGTGGTGGATGCCTGTAATCCCACCTACTTGGGAGCCTGAGGTAGGAGAATTGATTGAACCCGGGAGGCAGAGTTGCAGTGAGCCAAGATCGCGCCACTGCACTCCAGCCTGGGTGACAGAGTGAGACTCCATCTCAAAAAAAAAAAATTTTTTTTAAAGGTTGTTGTTTTAGGCCACTATGTTTTTATGTTTTGGATTGGTTGAATACACAGTAATGGATACCTATTATGGGAGGGAACTGAATGATTTCAATGGTTGGAAAATATGAATGGGAAAGAGGATTTTTTTTTTTTTTTTAAGACGGGATCTCCCTCTGTCACCCAGCCTGGAGTGGAGTGGTGGGATCATAGCTCACTGCAGCCACGATATCCCAGGCTCACGCGATCCTGCCACCTCAGTCTCCTGAGTAGCTGGGACTACAGGTGTGTCCACCATGCCTGGCTAATTTTGTTTATTTTAGTAGAAATGAGGTCGTGCTATGTTGTCTAGGGTGGTCTCAAACTCCTGAGCTCTAGTGATTCTCCCACCTTAGCCTCGCCTCCCAAAGTGCTGAGATTATAGGCATGAGTCACTGCGCCTAACCAGGAGAGAGATTTTAATTCACCCTTTTGTATCGTTTGGATTTTAAAACTTGTGAATGTATTAACAATTTATTCTCCTCAAAAAATGTATACTACATTCAATGCATAAAATACATCTCTATTTTGAACATAAAGAGTGTAATTTTGGGCCGGGCACGGTGGCTCAAGCCTGTAATCCCAGCACTTTGGGAGGCCGAGACGGGTGGATCACGAGGTCAGGAGATCGAGACCATCCTGGCTAACATGGTGAAACCCCGTCTCTACTAAAAATACAAAAAACTAGCCGGGCGACCTGGCGGGCGCCTGTAGTCCCAGCTACTCGGGAGGCTGAGGCAGGAGAATGGTGTAAATCCGGGAGGCGGAGCTTGCAGTGAGCTGAGATCCGGCCACTGCACTCCAGCCTGGGAGACAGAGCCAGACTCCGTCTCAAAAAAAAAAAAAAAAAAGAGTGTAATTTTTAAGTGATCCATCATTACCATAGTTTTTTTTTTTTTTGAGATGGAGTCTCATTCTGCCGCCCAGACTGTAGTGCAGTGGCACCACCTGGCTCACTGCAACCTCTGCTCCCGTATTCAAGTGATTCTCCTGCCTCACCCTCCCCAGTAGCTGGGATTATAGGGGTATGCCTCCACCACTCTCAGCTAATTTTTGTACTTTTAGTAGAAACGGGGTTTTGCCATGTTGGCCAGGCTGGTCTCGAACTCCTGATATCAGGTGATCAGCCTCCCAAAGTGCCAGGATTACATGCGTGAGCCACCGCGCCCGGCCAATGCCATTTTATATAAGGGATTTGAGCATCTGTAGATTTTGGTATCCACTGGGGTCCTGGAACCCACCGCTAACCCCACTGTATATATTTACATACAGTAAATGTATTTGCAGTTTTTTATTTAAATATACTGTTGTATTAACAGAAAATTATTCATTTCGTCCCCACTAAATACATTTGAACGAGTATTTAAGGAATGTTATATTATTTTACTTATTTGTTTTTTTGAGACGGGGACTCACTCTGTTACCCAGGCTGGAGTGCAGTGGCATGATCACGGCTCACTGCAGCCTCGAACTCCTGGGCTCAAGGAATCCTCCCGCCTCAGCTTCCCGAGTATCTGGGACGGCCGGCGCACGCCACGAGCCCAGTTAATTTTTAAATTTTTTTTGTCTCACTATTGCCCAGGTTCAAACTCCAGAACGCAAGCTATCCCCCCACTTCGGCCTCCCAAAGTGCTGGGATGACAGACGTGAGCCACCACGCCTGGCCAAGAATGTCATTTTAATGGCACATCAAGTTATTTGTCTTTACCAGGGCACCCCGAGATCTCCATCTGGCTCTTCTGCTTTAAAAGGATAAAAATATCAAGCTATTCCTGGTTGAAGCCAAACCCCTGCCGCAGACGAAAGGCATTACTTCCCCCTTGTGGCCATATTTGGTTGCTGCACCCAAGTCAGACCCCGGCCCCCCCCCCCCCCCCCCCCCCCCCCCCCCCCCCCCCCAGCAACCCACCAGGTAGGACTTTACAATGCGTTAGCCAAGGCGAAGAACTGCATAAACTGGGCTCCTTCTGGGCTGGAATTTTATTTTATGTTGTTATGTTATGTTATGTTATGTTATGTTATGTTATGTTATGTTATGTTATGTTATGTTATGTTATGTTATGTTATGTTATGTTATGTTATGTTATGTTATATGTTATGTTATGTTATGATGTTATGTTATGTTATGTTATTATTTTTTTTTGAGATGGAGTCTCACTGTGTCGCCCAGGCTGGAGTGCAATGGCACGGTCTCAGCTCACTGCAACCTCCGCCTCCCAGGTACAAGCGATTCTCCTGCCTCAGCCCCCCCAAGCAACTGGGACTATAGGCGTCTGCCACCACTCCTGGCTAATTTTTGTATTTTTAGTAGAGACAGAGTTTCACTATGTTGGCCAGGCTGGTCTCAAACTCCTGACCTCAAGATCCACCTGCCTCGGCCTCCCAAAGTGCTGGGATTACAGCACACGACCCTGGGCTGGCATTTTAGAGCAACTCTTCAGACCAAAGTAATCTGACAGTCCTTAGCCTGGCTAGAACTTATAAAGTCACCCCTGTGCCTGGTAGATGATTTCCACCAGCAGCCTGTCCTTCATGGAGAGGAGATGGGTTTGGATGGGGAGTGGGGAGGAGCAGCTGAAGGTTCCCTCCAACAACCAGCTATTACAGATTGTTTGGGAGGACCTTAGGCCTGCCCATATGGCTGAAGTCTTGAAGTCTAGATTCTTCAGAGCCTCTCCTTCCTCTCAGGTCCTGTTGGAGAAGGTGTCATATGTGGGTTTTCAATAAAAACTAGGGGACAAGGTTGGGCACGATGGCTCACACCTGTAATCCCAGCGCTTTGGGAGGCCAAGGTGGGCAGATCATAAGGTCAGGAGATCTAGATCATTCAGGCCATCATGGTGAAACCCTGTCTCTACTAAAATGCAAAAAAAAAAAAAAAAAAAAAAAAAAAAAAAAAAAAAAAAAAAATTAGCCGGGCATGGTGGTACATGCCTGTAGTCCCAGCTATTCTACTCGGGAGGCTGAGACAGGGGAATTGCTTGAACTCGGGAGGTGGAGGTTGCAGTGAGCCGAGATCGCACCACTGCACTCCTGCCTGGCAACAGAGTGAGATTCCATCTCAAAAAAAAAAAACAAAAAACAAAAAGGAGGGGACATGGCCACGGGTACCCTGGAGGTCACAGGCTGTGACCCACCAGTGTGAGGAAGCACAGAGAGGAAGACAGGAGCAAACACATATCCACTGCAATGGAAAGCCTTGGAGAGTTTGACATAATGTGACTCATGTTGTCTCCTCTCCTCTCTTCCCTCCCTCTCTTTCTTTCTCTTTCTTTCTTTCTTTCTTTCTTTCTTTCTTTCTTTCTTTCTTTCTTTCTTTCTTTCTTTCTCTTTCTTTCTTTCTTTCTCTCTCTCTCTTTCTTCTTTCTTTCTCTCTCTCTTTCTTTCTTTCTTTCTTTCTTTCTCTTTCTTTCTTTCTCTTTCTTTCTTTCTTTCTTTCTCTTTCTTTCTTTCTTTCTTTCTTTCTTTCTTTCTTTCTTTCTTTCTTTCTTTCTTTCCTTCTTTCTTTCTTCCTTTCTTTATTTCCTTTCTCTTTTCTTTTTTTCTTTTCAGGATCTTACTCTGTCACCCAGGCTGGAGGACAGTGGTGCAATCACAGCTCACTGCAATCTTGAACTCCTGGGCTCAAGTGATCTTTCTCCTCAGCC
This sequence comes from Rhinopithecus roxellana, assembly GCF_007565055.1. Lineage (NCBI taxonomy): Eukaryota > Metazoa > Chordata > Mammalia > Primates > Cercopithecidae > Rhinopithecus > Rhinopithecus roxellana. Next base: position 58,583,315 of record NC_044563.1, read on the forward strand.
TCCCAAAGTGCTGGGATTAGAGGTGTGAGCCACCATGCCTAGCCTGAATCATGTTTTTAAAAGCTCCTTCTTTGGGGAGGTGGGAGGGACTGCTGATTTATTACGATGAACCATGGTGGATGAAGGGCCACAGAAAGTGGACCCCTGGGGAGGACTCCTGCATAGATGGCACTGCTGGAGCTACAGACCCTGCCCCTCCCCTGCCTCTCACACTGGATGCATCCTGAGGAGCATATCTGGTTGAGAGGACGGAGCCAGTTGCAATCAGCAGATATTGACATTGGTCAGTTCAAGTTTGTGTCTATTCTGCTGTCTCTATCTCTAGGTTTCTTCTTTGTATAGCACTTTGTCATGCAAAGAGGTTATGGGATGCTAACTACTAGCTCTGCTCAGTGGTGCAGATATAAAATAGGATCTAATAGGGAGAAATGAGCAAGCAGAGAAGTAGGGCACAAGCAATCCCTGGAACGCTCATTACCCCACTTTCTGTAATGCTGAAATGGGGAAGGAACATATTTTGCTGACATGAATGATAGAAAAAGGAACTTATAAATAAGATCCACAGAGGGGAGGGAACAGCTGTGTGACTATGTCACATTAGAAGCTCCCATGTAGAAAAGTGACCTTATTAGAATGGGGGAGCCCCTGGAACCCAGTGGCTGATAACAGCAGCCAGTTCTTCCATTTGTCTAATTCAGACTTGCTGAACTAGAAGTCTGCGGAGATGAAACTGACTTCTAAGGACATCCAGATGTATCTCTTCTCACATGTAAAAAAAAAAAGTGTCAAATAGAACATTTTTGGCTGTAACTGACTCTTTCTAACCAAAAGTGACTTGAGCCATTGAAGTTTTGGTACCTTGCTTAACAAGAAGTTAGCAGAATAGTCCTTGGATTGCCTCAGTGGCTCAACCTGTCATCGAGGGCCTGGCCATCTCTCCCCTCAGCCACTCTCTGTGGCAACATCTTCCCTGAAGGTTGCGAGATGGCTGCTGCAGATCCAAATATCACAACACGACCTGACAACACCCAAAACCTAGATGGGAATATCAGAAGAGCTTCCTGCCCTGTCTCTCCTGTTTTTTTCTTTTTCTTTTTTTTTCTCAAGTAAGAAAATCTTTCTTAAAATCCTGCCCCTCAGCAGACTTGCCCTTTCATTTCATTGGTCAGAACTGGGGCCCGAAGACACCACTTAATGAACCACAAAGGAAGGAGACAGTACTACCAGGGCTGGATTAGACCAATCATGACTCATGCTGTCAACGGGGAAGAAAGAAAATGCCTGTTGGGAAGTGACCAATAGTGTCCATCATAATTGGTTTTGTTCTTTTCTCTGATGACAGAAGTCATGTATGTTCATTATAGAATATTTGGGAAACCCAGAAAAAGGTGAAGAAGAAAATAAAATCCCCTCAGATTCCACCACCCGGATCCAACTACTGTCTTACCCCTTTGCACTGGTTTTATCCATCTTTGTACTCTAGTCCTTCCATCCTTATTCTGTACCAGCCCTTGAAATCTGCCCATCTCTCTCAAACCACCTTCCATTCAGTACATGGTCCCAAACTTCATTCTTTTTTTGTTTTGTTTTGTTTAAGACAGAGTCTCACTCTGTTGCCCAGACTGGAGTACAGTGGTGCAATCTTGGCTCACTGCAATCTCTGCCTCCCAGGTTCAAGTGATTCTCCTGCCTCAGCCTCCTGAGTAGTTGGGATTACAGGCATAAGCCACCATGTCCAGCTAATTTTTGTGTTTTTAGTAGAGATGGGGTTTCGCTATGTTGGCCAGCTGGTCTCAGACTCTTGGCCTCAAGAGAACTGCCCACCTCAGCCTCCCAAAGTGCTGGGATTATAGGCATGAGCCACCGCGACTGGCCTTCTCCCTCATTCTTTTTTTATTATTATGAAAAAATTAATAAATAACAGAGTATGTATAATCGGGAGGCTGAGGCAAGAAGACAGCATGAGCCAAGGAGTTTGAAGCTGCAGTGAGCTGTGATTGTGCCACTGCGCTCCAGCCTGGGTGATAAAGCAAGACCTCATTTCTAAAAAAATAAAAAATAACAGTGTATGTATAATAGATGTGTGAAGTTTAAAGAATAATGGTGTAATGAACACTTATGGACTCACCACTCAGCTTGAAAAACAGAGAATTACTAATACTCTGAAGCCCTGTGTGCCCTCCCCAGTGACATCCTTTCTTTTCTTTTCCTGAATTTCCCGTTGCTGATTATATTAGTCAGTTGCCACAAAATGCCATGTGTTGCCTCAAAACTCAGTGAGGGCTGGGTGTGGGTATGGTGGCTCACGCCTGTAGTCCTAGCACTTTGAGAGGCCGAGGTGGGCGGATCACTTGAGGTCAGGAGTTTGGGACCAGCCTGGCCAACATGGTGAAGCCCCCATCTCTACCAAAAAAAAAAAAAATTCAAAAATTAGCTAGACATGGTGGTGCGTGTCTGTAATTCCATCTACTCGGGAGGCTGAGGTGAGAGAATTGCTTGTAAGGAGGTGGAGGTTGCAGTGAGTCAAGACTGCGCCACTGCACTCCAGCCTGGGCGACAGAGTGAGACTCTGTCTCCAAAACACAAAAACAAAAAAACTTAATGAGCATTTACCTCACTCTCAGAATGGCTTCAGAGTGGATTTGTTTTCTCTGAGTTACTTTCTCTTCCCTTCTCCTTACTGTCTCTCTTTCTTTTTTTCTTTTCTTTTTTTTTATGAGACGGAGTTTTGCTCTTGTTGAGGGGCTGAGATTATAGGCATCTGCCACCATGCTTGGCTAATTTTTTGTATTTTTAGTACAGATGGGGTTTCACCATGTTGGCCAGGCTGGTCTCGAACTCCTGACCTCAGGTGATCCACCCACCTTGGTCTCCCAAAGTGTTGGGATTACAGGCGTGAGCCACCGCACCCAGCCTTGTCTTTCTGTTTCGTCAGTCAGAATGTTTGGTTATGAACATGGACACCAACCCTGGCACTCTTAAGCAGATCTGAGTTTTTCCTTTCTCTGTCAACTGATTGGAGGTAATGCCCCATTAAGCCATAGGTGAAGGCTGGGAGAGAGAAGGTGCTATACTAGGGATCTTGGGCATTGAGCCCCCCCACTTTATTTTTTTTTTTTTTGAGACGGAGTTTTGCTCTTATTGCCCAGACTGGAGTGCAGTGGCATGATCTTGGCTCACTGCAACCTCTGCCTCCTGGGTTCAAGCAATTCTCCTGCCTCAGCCTCCTGAGCAGCTGGGACTATAGGCATGTGCCATCACGCCCAGCTAATATTTGTACTTTTAGTAGAGATGGGGCTTCACTTTGTTGGCCAGGCTGGTCTCAAACTACTGGCCTCAAGTAATCTGCCAGCTATGGCCTCCCAATGTGCTGGGATTATAGGTGTGAACCACCGCACCCCTGCCTGGGCCACTTCCTTGTATAAATTATCTGTGCCTTCAAGGCCTACTTAGGGCCAATCTTATATATACCATTTGCATTTGATGATGGAGTGTGCTGCACATGCCTAGCTTTATGGTTTGGGGGCCAGATAACACCCAATTCATAACGGGCAGCCCAGGTTGGATGATACCTTGGTGACCCATGGTTAAGTGTTCAGTGTCTACTAAGGTCCCACAGCAGGCCAAGAGCTGTTTCTCAAAAGCGGAGTAGTTATCCACAGAGGATGAAAGCACTTTGCTCCAAAATCGTAAGGGCTTACACTGTGGTTCAGCTATAGGGCCCTGCCAAAGTCTCTAAACTGCATCCCTATCTGCCACTGACACTCCAAGTTCCACTGGATCGTATGGCCCAAGCAGCAAAGCAGCTTGCACAGCAGCTTGAGCCTGTTGCAGAGCCTTCTCTCATTGCAGGATCCACTCACAATTAGCAGTGTTTCAGGTCTCTTGGTAAATGGCCCTCATTTGGGCCAAATACACCCAAATGAGGAATACGTTGCCTGTAAAATCCAAAGTGGCCCGCTAGACATTGTGCTTGCTTTTTGTTGTAAGAGGGGTCAGATGCAACAACTTTAACCTCAGAAGGAGTATCTTGACATGTCCCACACCATTGGGCCCCTAGAAATTTCACTGAAAAAGAAGACCTCTGAATTTTTGTTGGATTTATTTCTCATCCTCTGACATGCAAATGTCTTACTAATAAGTCTAGAGTAGTTGCTACTTCTTGCTTACTAGATCCAATCAAGATATTGTCATGAATGTATTGGACCAGTGTGATACCTTGTGGAAGGGAAAGATGATCAAGATCCCTGCAAATTAAATTATGAAATAAAGCTGAAGAGTTGATATACCCCTGAGGTATGACAGTGAAGGTGTATTGCTGGCTTTGCCAGCTGACAGCAAACTACTTCTGGTGGTCCTTATTCACAGGGATAGAGAAAAACACATCTGCCAGATCAACGGCTTCATACCAGGTACCACATATAGGATATATTAATTTACTCAAACAATGAAACCGCATCTGGTATAGCAGTTTCTTTTTTTTTTTTTTTTTTTTTTGAGGCGGAGTCTCACTCTGTCGCCCGGGCTGGAGTGTGGTGGCCGGATCTCAGTTCACTGCAAGCTCCGCCTCCTGGATTTACGCCATTCTCCTGCCTCAGCCTCCTGAGTAGCTGGGACTACAGGCGCCCGCCACCTCGCCCAGCTAGTATTTTTTTGTATTTTTAGTAGAGACGAGGTTTCACCGTGTTAGCCAGGATGGTCTCGATCTCCTGACCTCGTGATCCGCCCGTCTCGGCCTCCCAAAGTGCTGGGATTACAGGCTTGAGCCACCGCGCCTGGCCTGGTATAGCAGTTTCAATTGGAGTCCCCTCCTGGTGAAGTTTACAATAACCCACCATCATTCTCTAAGATTTATCTGGCTTCCTCACAGGCCAAATGGGGCAAGTTGAAGGGGGATTTGGTGGGTACCTCCACCCCTGAAGATCATTACCCCTTAATCTTTCAAGTTCTTGATTAAGATGTTGATCTCTGCAATCCTTCCGGGAATGTGGTATTGCTTTTGTTTTACTATCTTCCTGGGTAGAGGCAGTTCTAGTGGCTTCCATTTGGCCTCTCCCATCACAATAGCCCTCACTTTACAGGTTAGGGAACCAATGTGGGGATTCTGCCAGCTGCTGAGTAAGTCTATTCCAATGAGGCACAGAACTGGGGAAATAGTCAGAGGATGGGTTTGGGGACCAACTGGGCCCACTGTGAGATGGACCTGAGCTAAAATTCCACCTGACATCCATGAGCCCCTACTTTGACTGATGGACCACCATGACATTCTAGGCCACCTGGAATTAGTGCCAGTTCAGTCAGTGTCCAGGAGTCCCCAAAAGGTCTGATTATTTTCTTTTTCCCAACACACAGTGATCCTGGTGAAAGGGTCACTTTCACCTTTCACCAGGGTCACTGTGTATTGGGAAAAAGAAAATAAAAGATTGACAGTATAAATTTGGGACTGTGCACCAGGCTTCTTCCTGAAGGGGACCTGGTCTCGCCCTCCATTTAAGGGGTTCTGGGCTTGTAAACTGGCTTGAGCCTGGGAATTGACTGAGCTTCTGCAGCTCTCTGTTTTTATGATTTGAGTTAGACTTTTGTCCACTTAACCTAGAACTTTTCTGCTTTCTACAGATCAAGTGAGAATTTAGTAGGCTTCCTATCTATTTCACTTCTAGGAACACCATGCACAGCTAGCCAATGCCAAAGATCTGCGCACATCAGACTGTTCTGGTTGCTGCTTTGACTCTGCTGTCAGTTTTGATAACCACTCCCACCACACACACACACACACACACACACACACACACACACACACACAGAAGGGAACTGGCTCATGCTCTTATAGAGGCTTAGAAGTCCCAAAATCTGCCGTCAGCAACCTGAAGACCCAGGAGTACCTGGAGCACCAATATGGCCTGAAAGCCAGCAGGTTTGAGACTCAAGAAAAGCTGAAGTTTCAGCCTGTCTCCAGAGGCAGGAAAAGACCTGATGTCCATCCAGCTCAAGTAGTCAGGCAGGTGGAGTTTCTTCTTAATTAGCCTTTTTGTTCTATTCAGGTCTTCAACTGATTGTATGAGGCCCAACGACATTAGGGCTTTACTTAGTTTTCAGATTCAAATGTTAATCTTGTCCAGAAACCCTCACAGATACATCAAGACAATGGTTAGCCAAATGTCTGGGCATCCTGTATTTCAGTCAAGTTAACACAAAATTAACCACCATAGTCCTTTTTTTTTTTTTTTTCTGAGATGGAATGTCACTCTGTCACCCAGGCTGGAGTGCAGTGGCGCAACCTCGGCTCACTGCAGCCTCCACCTCCTGGGTGCAAACAATTCTCCTGCCTCAGCCTCCTAAGTAGCTGGGATGACAGGTGTGTGCCACCATGCCCAGCTAATTTTTGTGTTTTTAGTAGAGACGGGGTTTCACCTTATTGGCCAGGCTGGTCCCAAACTCCTGACCTCAAGTGATCTGCCCACCTTGGCCTCCCAAAGTACTGGGATTAGAGGCGTGAGCCACTGCACCCAGCAACCACCATAGTCTTATAGGGAAAAACAAAACCTGCATTCAGGGAACTTCCAGAAGTTCAGTAGGAACAAAACTTTGAGTGTTTACTGGATTGTTCTCTGCCAGAGTGTCTAAACGTATTCTCACAGTTACTGTCTCATTATGTGTCAGCCCCTCACACTCAGCTGTGCAAGGTTCTAGGGCAGGACCTATTTCTCACGGAAAAACAGACATATCCATGATTACATGTGGGAGATTTTAACACACCTCTTTCTGTAACTGATAGAATATGCAAATTTTAAAGATCAATAAGGACAAAGAATATTTGAATAACACAGTTAACATACTTGACCTTATTATTGACATATATGGAACATTGAAACCAACAACTGTAGAAAATATATTCAAGTGCACTTGGAATACTTATTGATATGCTAGACCACAACGTAAATAGCACTAAATTTCGAAGATGTGAAATATATAATATAGCGTATACTCAATGACCACAGATGGATTATGCTAGTAATAAAAAACAAAAATAAAACTAGAATATCCGCCGGGCGTGGTGGCTCACGCCTGTAATCCCAGCACTTTGGGAGGCCGAGGCAGGCGGATCACCAGGTCAGGAGTTTGAAACCAGCCTGGCCAACATGGTGAAACCCTGTCTCTACTAAAAATACAAAAATTAGCCAGGTGTGGTGGCGGGCACCTGTAGTCCCAGCTACTCAGGAGGCTGAGGTAGGAGAATCACTTGAACTCGGGAGGCGGGGGTTGCAGTGAGCTGAAATCGCACCACTGCCCTCCAGCCTCGGGGACAGAGCAAGACTCCGTCTCGGAAAAAAAAAAAGAAAACTAGAATATCCCAAAATATTTGGAAAGAGCAGTGTACTACTAAATAACCCATGGGTCAAAAAATAAACCCCAGTGAACATTTAAAACTAGTTGAATCAAATAATAATGAAAATACAATATGTCGAAACTTGTGAGAAGCAGCTAAAGCCATGCTTAGAGTAAAAGTTATGGCTTCAAATGCATATATTGGAAATAAAAAACGTTTGAAAATCAACTATGGAACTGTCTACCTCAAGTAGTTAGGGAAAACATACAGAAATTAAGTCCAAATAAAGTAGAAGGATGAAAGTAGTAAAAATGACAGAGGAATTTAATAACATAGAAAACCAAGACATGAAAGACAGAATCAACAGAACCAAAAGGTTGATAAAACTACTAACTACTAAAATTGATAAACTTGGCTGGGTGTGGTGGCTCACGCCTATAATCCCAGCACTTTGGGAGGCCAAGGTGGGCAGATCACCTGAGGTCAGGAGTTTGAGATCAGCCTGGCCAACATGGAGAAACACCGTCTCTACTAAAAATACAAAAATTAGCTAGGCGTGGTGGCACACTGGGGTGGCTGAGGCAGGAGACTCTTTTGAACCTGGGAGGAGGAGGTTGCAGTGAGCCGAGATTGCGCCTCTGCACTCCTGGACAACAGAGTGAGACTCTGTCTCAAGAAATAAATAAAAATAAAAAATAAAATAAAATTGATAAACTCCTGGCAAGAGTGATGAAGGAAAAAAAGAGGAGACACAAAAAACTATCCCTTCGGAATGGAAATAGGGCCATCACTACAGAACCTACATGTATTAAACTATAGTGAGAGGATATTATGAACAACTATGTTCTAGAAAACAACCATATTCTAGAACAACAGCCTACTTGTCCTATTTTAAGAAATTGATTCTGTTACTTATAAAAATCTTCCCACAAAGCAAACTCCAGGTCCAGATGTTTTAATGGTGAATTCTTTCTGACATTTAAGGAAGAAATAATAATAACTTTATACAAAGTCTTCCAGCCAACAGAAAAACTGGGAATACTTCTTAACTCATTTTATCTGTTCAGCATTACCTTGATATGAAAACCTGACAAGAACATTATAAGGAAGAAAAATAACTGGCCAAACAAAGATGCAAAAATTCTAAACAAGATATCAGCAAACCAAATCCAAAGATCTATAAATAGGATAATATTACACAACCAAGTTGTGGTTATTCTAGGAATACAAGGTTGGTTTAACATTTGAAAACCAATCAGTATAGTCTACCAAATTAACAGAATAAACTTAAAAATAATCATAGAATCATCTCAAGAGATGCAGAAAAAGCATTTGATTAAAGTCACCACTGCTGGGTGCAGTGGCTCGCGCCTGTAATCCCAGCATTTTGGGAGGCCGAGGCGGGTGGATCACAAGGTCAAGAGAACGAGACCATCCTGGCCAACATGGTAAAACCCCATCTCTACTAAAAATACAAAAATTAGCTGGGTGTGGTGGCACGTACCTGTAGTCCCAGCTACTCGAGAGGCTGAGTAGGAGAATTGCTTGAACCCAGAAGGCAGAAGTTGCAGTGAGCCGAGATCACACCACTGCACTCCAGCCTGACAACAGAGCGAGACTCCGTCTCAAAAAAAAAAAAAAAAAAAAAAAAAAAGTCACCACCTATTTTATTTATTTTGATTTTTAGTAGAGATGAGGTCTCACTATGTTGCCTAGGTTGGTCTCGAACTCCTGAGCTCAGGTGATCCTTCCACCTTGGCCTCCCAATAGGCATGAGCCACCATGCCCAGCCACTACCTATTTATTATAAGATTCTTTTCAAGTTAAGAATAGAAGGAAACTTCTTTTATCTGATAGAGCTTGCACAAAACACCTACATCAAACATCGTACTGGTGAGATACAAACATCTTTCCCCTAAGAAAAAAATGAAAAAGGGTTCCCACTATCACCACTTCTATTCAACATTGTACCTGAGGTTCTCCTCAATGAGACAAAAAAAGGTGTAGAATTAGAAAGAAAACAAATAGGCCAGCATGATGGCACATGCCTGTAATCTCAGCATTTTGGGAAGCCGAGGTAGGAGGATCGCTGGAGCCCAGAAGGTTGAGACCACCTAAGCAGCATAGTGAGACTGTCTCTACAAAGAATACAAAAATTAGTTGGGCATGGTGTCTCACATGCTGTAGTCCCAGCTACCGAGGAGGCGGAGGCAGGAGGATGCCTTGAGGACTTCAAGGTTGCAGTTAACTGTGATTGTGCCACTGCACTCCGGCCTGGACAACAGGAGGAGACCCCGTATCAATCAATCAATCAGTTAATCAATAAGTAAGTAAAACTGTTATTAGTTGAGGGCACGGACTTGGATTGATTCTTCTGCCAGGGCCTGGCAAAGAGTAGGCACTTGCTAAATATCTGCTGAATGGACAGAGAGATGAATAGACAAAGGAGGTATTAAAACATGGGACCCCAAGGTAGGGGCCTTTAATAGGTAAGCAGTAACCACTACATAATCAACAGAAGAAAATGAAACTTACAACAGTAAAACTGCACACAGTGAAAGTTTTTATTGATGAAATGATAAAATAAATATCATTGACAAAACACTAATCAGCAGGCACAGTGACTCACACCTGTAACCTCAGCATTTTGGGAGGTCAAGGTGGAAAGATTACTTGAGCCCAGGAGTTCCAGACCAGCCTTGGCAATATGGTGGAACCCCATCTCTACAAAAAATACGAACATTAGCTAGGTGTGGTGATGCACATCTGTAGTCCCAGCTACTCAGGAGGCTGAGGTGGGAGGATCACCTAAGCCCAGGCAGCTTGAGGCTGCAACGAGCCATGATCATGCCAGTCTGGGTGACAGAGTGAGGCCCTGTCTCAACAAAACAGAACAAAACAAAACAAAACAAAACAAAACAAAACAAAACATAAATCAGGAACTGTCTCCATTTCTGTTTTCTTTTTAGGAGCTCCAGCAGAGTGTCAGGCTATTTGAACTCCTCTTTTGACCCTACAGATGTTTTTGTCTTGTGTTTGTGAATATAGGCTTTTAGATAGAATTGCATCATATTGACTGTTTTTTACTGAGAATATTTACCAGAACAAATGCCATTAGGTCAGTTCAATACCTTTAATTTTCTACTTAGCCTATGAAATCTATTTCTGACTTACCCATTTTAATTTAATTTGAACTCAATTATCTTCATCTGAAAAATGATTTTCAATATAAATTTTATGATTATTTGAGTCATCAATCAATCTTAAAAATCTATATCACAGCTTAATAATTCTAGCTCTTGCCATTGTAAGCTATATTTTGTGGTCCTTTTTTTTTTTTTTTTGACACAGGGTCTCACCTCTCTCTGTCAGGCTGGAGTACAGTAACACAATCATGGCTCATTGCCGCCTGAACCTCCCAGGCTCAAGCGATCCTCCCAGCTCAGTCTCCCAAGTAGCTGGGACTACAGGTGTGTGCCACCACACCCAGCTAATTTTTGTATTTTTTGTAGAAACAGGGTTTCACCATATTGCCAAGGCTAGTCTTGAACTCCTGGGCTCAAGTGATCTGCCCACCTCGGCCTTCCAAAGTGTTGGGATTACATGTGTAAGCTACCACGTCTGGCCTGTGGTCGTTATTTCTATCTTCTTTCAAGTCCACTTTTTCTGGGATGAATTTTGCAGATCTATACTTTGTCAAGATTTTTTTTTTTTTTTTTTGAGACGGAGTTTCACTCTTGTTGTCCAGGCTGGAGTGCAATGGCGCAATCTCGGCTCACTGCAACCTCTGCCTCCCAGGTTTAAGCAATTCTCCTGTCTCAGACTTCTGAGTAGCTGGGATTACAGACATGCACCACTATGCCCGGCTAATTTTTATATTTTTGGTGGAGACAGGGGTTTCACCATGTTGGTCAGTCTAGTCTCGAACTCCTGACCTCAGGTGATCTGCCCACCTCAGCCTCCCAAAGTGCTGGGATTACAGGCATGAGCCATCGCGCCCAGACAAAATTTCTTTTATTTTTCCATCAACTTTTAGTCAATAAGTAATTTCACTGTATATTTAGTATGATTTAGCCATTTTCAGTTTTTTGGTTTTTTTTTTCCTGTTGATATGTAGCGTATGAGGTTTTTTTTTTTTTTTGAGACAGGATTTCACTCTGTCACCCAGGCTGGAATGCAGTGGCAAGATCGTAACTCACTGCAGCCTTGATCTCCTGGGCTCAAGTGATTCTCCCACCTCGGCCTCCTGAGCAGCTGGGACTATAGGCGCATGCCACCATGCCCCACAAATTGAAATTTTTTTTTTTGTAGAGATGAATCTCCCTATGTTGTGCAGGCTGGTCTTGAACTCCTGAGCTCAAGAAATCCACTAGCCTCAGCCTCCCAAAGTGCTGAGATTACAGGTGTGACTCATGCGCCCGTCCTGAAACACAGATTTCTTACCCTCTTTGAAATCAGTTTTGACTGACAAAGGGTGATTATTCTCGATCTATAAAGGCTTTCTGAAAATAGCGGAAAAAGGAACAACCCTTTAAACCACAGTGAGGTTTCAGGACATAGCTATTAGAACAGGTAGACTTAAAAAAAGAAGTGATTTAACAACAAATGCTGATGAGGATGTAGAGAAATTGAATCATCATACATTGCTGGTGGGAACATAACATGATACAGTCACTGCGGAAAACACTTTGGCAGTTTTTTTTTTTCTTTTGATACGGAGTCTCGCTCTGTCACCCAGGCTAGGGTGCAGTGGTATGAGCTCGGCTCTGTGCGACCTCTGCCTTCTGGGTTCAAGCGATTCTCCTGCCTCAGCCTCCCAAGTAGCTTGGACTACAGGCGTGTGTCACTACTCCCGACTAATTTTTGTATTTTTAGTAGAGATGGGGTTTTCTATGTTGGCCAGGCTGGTCTCGAACTCTGGACCTCAGGTGATCCACCCACCTCAGCTTCCCAAAGTGCTGGGATTATAGGCATGAGCCACCACGCCTGGCCAGCAGTTTCTTATAAAACTAAACATGCACTTATCATATGACCCAGCAATCATACTGTTGGGCACGTATCCCAGAGAAATAAAAACTTTTGTTCACACAAAAACCTACACATGAATGGGCATAGAGCTTTATTTTATTCATAATAGAAAAAAAAAAAATAAACTGGAAACAATCCAGATATCCTTCAATGAGTGAATGGCTAAACAGACTCTGGTACATCCACATGATGGAATACTATCCAATCATCCAAAATAATGAACTATTGATGCATCTAATAATTTAGATGGATCTCAAGGGCATTGTGCTTAATGAAAAGTCAATCTCAAAAGATTACATTCCCTAAATGACAAAACCAGAGAGATGAACTTATTAGTAGTTGCCAGGGGACAAGGAGGGAGGGACTGCACAAGAGAGTTCCTCTGTAGTGCATGGATCAGTTTTGTATCTTAACTGTGGTGGTGGTACATGAATTTGTACATAAGAAATCTCATAGAATTATACACACACACACATACACATGCACAGATGAATGCATGTAAAAAATGGTGAAAACTTAATCAAGTCTGTAGTTTAGTTAAAAATATTTTACCGGCCAGGCACGATGGCTTAAACCTATAATCCCAACATTCTGAGAGGCCAATGTGAGAGGATTACGTGAGCCCAGGGATTCTAGACCAGCCTAGGCAACATAGCAAGACCCTGTCTCTATAATAAATTTAAAAATTAGCCGGGTGTGGTGGTGCGCGCCTGTAGTCCCAGCTACTCAGGATGAGGTGGGAAGACTGCTTGAGCCCAAGAGGTTGAGGCTGCGGTAAGCCATGGTAGCATCACTGCATTCCATCCTGGGCAAACAGAATGAGATCCTGCCTCAAAAAAAAAAAAAAAAAAAAAAAAAAAAAAAAAAAAAAATACCAATGTAAATTTCTTGGTTTTGATATTGTACTACCATTATGTAAGATGTTGCTATTGGTGGAAGCTGGATGAGGAGTACATGGGACTCTTATGTACTATTTATTCTTACATTTATTTTTTTCTATGTACTATTTTTGCAATTTTCTTCAAGTATATTATTTTTTCAAAGTAAAAAGCTTTAAAAAGATGGCAGCAATCCTTTAGAAAAAAAAAAAAAAGGGCAAGTGGCCAGGCGCGGTGGCTCATGCCTGTAATTCTAGCACTTTGGGAGGATGAGGCGGGTGGATCACTTGAGGCCAGGAGTTTGAGACCAGCCTGGTCAACCTGGCAAAATCCAGTCTCTACTGAAAATACAAAAATTAGCCGGGTGTGGTGGTGGGTGCCTGTAATCTCAGCTACTCGGGAGGCTGAGGCAGGAGAATCACTTGAACCCTGGAGGTAGAGGTTGCAGTGAGCCAAGATCGTATTACTGCATCACTGCACTCCAGCCTAGGTGATGGGGCGAGACTCTGTCTCAAAAAAAAAACCAAAAACCAGAAACAAAGAGTTTATCGAGAAAGAAATGCAAATAATCCTTAAACTTATGAAAAGATGACCTGACGACCCACCTTGCTCATAATAAGAGAAACCAAATTAAAACTACACTGAGAAACAATTTCTCACTCTCAAAATTAGCAAAAATCCATCTGTAGAATGCAATATGATGCAGCTGCAAAAAAAGAACAGAGAATGGACTCTCTCTACATATTTCTTCTTTCTTTTTTGAGACAGAGTCGCACTCTGTCACCCAGGCTGGAGTGCAGTGGCGCAATCTCGGCTCACTGCAACCTCCGCTTCCTGGGTTCAAGCAATTCTCCTGTCTCAGCCTCCTGAGTAGCTGGGATTATAAGCGTGCGCCACTATGCCTGGCTAATTTTTTTTTTTGTATTCTTAGAGATAGGGTTTAAGCATGGTGACCAGGCTGGTCTGGAACTCCTGGCCTCAAGTGATCCGCCTGCCTCAGCCTCCGGAGGTGCTGGGATTACAGGCGTTAGCCACCGCGCTTGTCACCTTTGGAGACTGCTATGAACCAACTAATTGTTTGGAAAATTGGCAAATAAAGGAAAGTATCAAGCATTTATTGTAGTCTTTTCTGAATGAATTACATACTTCAGGGTAATTAAATAGTTGATGAAGAGAAGAAAAATTCCAGCTAGTAAAGGAAGAGGAAATGATAGAATTATAATGTCACCATTTTGAAACATTTAATAGATTACTGGATCTAGGAATCATCATCAGTGAATGATAACATCGTCAAAAGAGAAACAATTTCACGTTATTTGCCTCTGATGAAAGTATACTACACCATATGGGGTGTCTTTTTCCCAAAATATAGAATCTGAGTATAATCAAGTCTCTTGAACTAATTATCAATTTACAGCTAGTACAGGGTACAGAGAAACAGAAATTTTCAACACTACTTGCAATGTTTTATATTTTTTTAATGAAGCACTCTTGCAAAACATTAGGAATTGATAGACCTTTTCTATCTATTGGATTTTATTTTATTTTATTTATTTTTTGTTCCTTTTTGAGACGGAGTCTTGCTCCGTCACCCAGGCTGGACTGCAGTGGTGCAATCTTGACTCACTGCAACCTCTGCCTCCCAGGTTCAAGGGATTCTCGTGCCTCATCCTCCCGAGTACCTGGGACTACAGGTGTGCACCACCACACCCGGATAAGTTTTGTATCTTTTAGTAGAGACGGGGTTTCACCATGTTAGTTAGGTTGGTCTTGAACTCCTGGCCTCAAGTGATCTGCCTGCCTCAGCCTCCCATAGTGCTGGGATTACAGATGTGAGCCACTGTGCCTGGCCTATCTATTGATTTTATGAACAGGAACATAAAACAACATAGATATTTGGACAGAGCCTTGGCCTTTGTGGGGGCTCCAGCTTCCCAGCTTTTCCCTCTGGGAGGCTTTCCTGCCTCAGCCCCACTCTCTGTACTGTTTTGCTTACTTAGAGTATATTCTCTGAGAAGTGCTAGGTTGTTCCATCCTGAGACAACTTCTCCTCCTGATCTTGTCCACTCTGCTACACTCCACCCTGACATCCTTAAGTGCCTCCTGCCAACATTTCTAGAGCTTACTTCCTTAATAAAAAACCAAAACAATACAAATGTAAACAAAATAAAACAAAACACAAAATCTTTGCGTCTTGTTTGTCTCTGTGCAGAGCTTTAGAGTTGATGAGAAATTTACATTGGACTCTCATAAATAAGGTTATATGTCAGTATCTGCATTTTTCAGAAAGGTGAAATGACTTACACTCAAGGTCACATAGCTTGGTTTGGTGCAAGGACAGACTGGGAGGAGGACTGGAATTCAATTCTGTTTGGGTCTTTAGTCTCTGCCAACTCTATCCCACTACCTCTTCAACAAAACACCTGATTAAAAATCACTGTCACAGGCACAAACCCTCAATCTTTGTCATTCCTCCCCAGATACCCTGCTCTTGTCCAACTAATTGTGAGAGAGATTTTTTACCTGGAACCTATCTGAGAGTCCACAGAGAGAACTCAGAAGCTCCATGATCTTGGATGGGAAAGTTACATTTTTACATTGATTTATATTTACAGAAATTTAGTATTTCCTCCAATTCTGAATATACATAACAAACTACAGTCAAACTGCAGTGTCACAGTACTTGTGACTTTGTCACTAACAGAAATCACAGGTGTTTCCATATCACATTACAATTGTTGCAGCTATCTCAAACCATTATTTGTGTTCATCATTACTGTAAACTTTTGGCAGTCAAACTTAAACTGGCAGTGAAATCTTGCTATTTATTTATTCTTTTGAGACAGGGTCTCACTCTGTTTTTAAGGCTGGAGTACAGTGGTGCAGTCATAGCTCATTGTAGCCTTGACTTCTCAGGTTCAAGTGATCCTCCCTTCTGGGTAGCTGAGACCACAGGTGTGCACACCACACCTGGCTAATTTTTTTATTTTTATTTTTTGTAGAGACAGTGTTTTGTCCTGTTGCCCAGACTGGTCTCCAACTCCTAAACTCAAGCGATCCTCACACCTTGGCCTCGCAAAGTGCTGGAATTATAGGCATGAGCCACTGCCATTGTGGAGTTTACAGCAGTTGGAGGAGAATGTGCAGGTGGTAACACTGTGCTTGGCCTGGTGTTTCTTCTGGGTTCCTGCAGCCCCTCGCTGTCTTCTGCCATGGTATTGATTACACTGGGATGTAGTTGTGTCAGTGTATTCCTTAGAGTGTGAGTTCCTTGGAGACAAAGCCACGCTTGAGCCTCCTTTAGGCCCCTGGCACCAGCAAAAGACCTGATTAGTACCTCAAGCTGAGTGAAAAATGAATAAATATTCAGTGTTGTTCATCACCTTCCATGGGTCTTTAGACCTCAGCTGGAGGAAACTCGGCTCTTCCAGGAATAAATGCCCTTCAGTTCTGATCCTTTTTCAGGAGCGATTTCCCACCTTGTAGCTAAAGTGAAAATTGGTGGCTCCCTCATTCCCTATCTCCCATCATTCAAACATCCATAACTCCAGAAACAAGCAAATACCACCTCCCCCTGCCCCTTGCCCCCAAATCTCTCTTGCTCTCTGGACAAGGCAAAGTTATGAAAGTCCTAGATTAGGCACTGGGTTTTCCATGAATTAACTCATTTCATCCTGTGAAGGAGATAACATTAATCACATCTTACAATTTAGGACACAGAGGTCCAGTAAGGAGAAGTTGTTTTTCCAGTGTCACGGCCTGTAAGTTACTCAGGTGGGGTATGAATCCAGGTCTGGCCTCCCTGTGTCTGTGCACTTTGTATAACATCAGAGTTATTCACACATTAATTAGAAATATTGGCTATCCCAGGAGACAAGGCAAGAACTAAGAGTACAATAGGAGTTAAAAAGAGAAAAGGCACAGATTCAAAGACAATGGATGTTAACATCAATTTTCCACAGCTGCTGTTAGGGATGACAAATTAAATGGAAATGATGAACATTTTTGTTTGTTTTTGGTTTTTGAAATGGAGTTTCGCTCTACCACTCCCAGGCTGGACTGCAGTGGCACAATCTCGGCTCACTGCGACCTCTGCCTCCTGGGTTCAAGCGATTCTCCTGCCTCAGTCTCTCGAGTAGCTGGGATTGCAGGTGCCAGCCACCACGCCTGGCTAATTTTTTTGTACTTTTAGTAGAGACTGGGTTTCACTGTGTTGGTCAGATTGGTCTTGAACTCCTGACCTCAGGTGATCTGCCCACCTTGGCCTCCCAAAGTGCTGGGATTACAGGCGTGGGCCACCGCACCTGGCCCAGAACTGATGAACATTTACCAAAATAGGCTCCTCTGAATCTGGGACTTAAAATACTTGCTAATTATTTGATTTCATGGGTTTCCAACCTAATTGGTGTATTAGTTTCCTAACCCAACTTAATTGGTATATTAGTTTCCTAAAGTTACCTTAACAAATTACCACAAACTGTGTGGCTTAAAACAACAGATATGTATTCTCTCACAGCTGTGGAGACCAGAAGTCTGAGATCAAGGTGTCTGCAGGATTAGTTCCTTCTGGAGGTGCCGAGGAAGAATCGGTTCCATGCCTCTCTCTTAGCTTCTGGTGGCTGCCAGTATTCTTGGCATTCCTTGGCTTGAGGCTTCCTGACTCTGATCTTTGCTTCCATTCTCACATAGCCTTCTCTTCTATGTCTCAGGCACAGAGCTTTCTCTTATGAAGACATCGGTCATTGGATTAGGGACCACCTAAATTCAGGAAGATCTCATCCCAAGATCCTTTCTTAATTACATCTACCTAGACCAACTCTGGGCCACAGAGATGCATCAGACCACCTTTGCCCCCTACTTTCAAATGAGGCCGTATTCACAAATATGGGAGTTAAGACTTGGTCATATCTTTTGGGGAGACACAATTCAACTTACTACAATTGGTATACTTTTTTTCCCCCCAACTTTATGAACTTGAGGGATTTTATGTAAAGGATCCTGTTAGACTTAAACTCCAACCATTTCCTTCCAGATTATCTTCTGGTCTTTGTCAGTAACAATTCTCACTCTATCCACTCTTCATGACATGCAAAGCATCTGTTACCTTAGTTAACAATTTTATCTGCCCTAGGAGGTCTGCAAGGTTGGCTTTTTTTTGTTTGTTCATTTGTTTGAGATAGGGTCTTGCTCTGTCACCCAGTCTGGAGTGCAGTGGTGTGAGCTTGGCTCACTGCAGCCTCAACCTTTCAGGCTCAAGCAATCCTTCCAGTTCAGTCTCCTGAGTAGCTGAGACTGCAGATGTGCACCAACACACCCAGCTAATTTTTGTATTTTTTTGTAGACATGGAGTCTCACTATGTTGCCGTGGTTGGTCTCAAACTCCTGGGGCTTATGCAATCTGCCTGCCTCAGCCTCCCAAAGTGCTGGGATTACAGGTGTGAGCCACTGCACCCAGCCAGATTGGCCATTTTACAGATGTGGAAACAGGCACATCCAGGGCAGTGATTTGACAAAGGACACCCAGCTAGGAAGTGGCTGAGGCAGGAATTGAATCTAGAACATCAAGGCTCTTTCCTTGTATAGTTGCTGTTGTACAAGAGTTTCAGTGGCTGTAATCAGTTCATGCAGACTCATTTGTGACTTACTCTTGCCCTTAACTTTATTTAATGTGTACTTTTCCCTTGTCATTCTAATTGATTATCTATATAGTCTATATACTTGTCATGTTAATTGATTGATTCATTAATTCAACCACCATTTATTGAACCCTTACCCTGTGAGAAGCTCTGAGCTGGACTGAACTCTGGGCCACAGAGGTGGATCACACTACCTCGAGCCTTGTCCTTGGGGGCAGCATATAGACAATGATCACAGAATGTAAGCAGGGCTGTGGGAGCCCAGAGTGGACTTCTAATCTAGCCAGAGGTCAGTAGAGGCTTCTTGATGTCTGAATAGGTCTTGAAGGATAAGCAGGATGCAATTTTATGCCTTGAATATTGGCTAATATAATTAAATATTAGGATGGGCATTTGATACTCATCTGTTGATATTAATGGTATGCTGTTAGCTTTCTAACATTCTGGTAAGCAGGCATAGCAGGTTTATATAACAGCCTTCAGCATAAATGGCAGTAACTTCCATTTGCCCAGCATTGGGTCATTTACAAAACATTTTCACACTTCTCGTCTCATTTGCTGTGACAGAAAGCTCTTTGAGAGTGCTCTGTTTATATTCATGTGATTTATCTTGTCTTAGCTAAACTGAAAAATTATATTTAATTTTCCAATAAGATCATTACAAAAGTTTTTAAATTAAATGAGATAACTTTGCAATTTATAATCATTCCAATTGCACTGAGGATTAAACCAAGGCCTGGTTCTAATCCTAGTGTGGCCAATCCCTTCTTCTCTCCGGGTTTCAGTTTCCTCTACTATAAAATGGACATGTGAGGGATGTTTAAGCTGAAAGATTTAATGAGATAATGGATCTTAGATGCCAGCATAATACCTGCTTCATTCAAGATCAGTTCTCCTAGCATGATCTCTAATGTCCATTTTCCTGTGATTCTAAAGCAATTCTTTTTTTTTTTTTTCAGATAGAGTTTCACTCTTCTCACCCAGGCTGGAGTGCAATGGCACCATCTCGGCTCACTTCAACCTCCACCTCCCGGGTTCAAGGGATTCTCCTGCCTCAGCCTCCCAAGTAGCTGGAATTACAGGCACGTGCTACCAGCTAATTTTTGTATTTGTAGTAGAGACGGGATTTTGCCATGTTGGCCAGGCTGATCTCGAACTCCTGATCTCAAGTGATCCACCTGCCTCGGCCTCCCAAAGGGCTGGGATTAATGGCATGAGCCACTGCGCCTGGCCTAGAGCAATTCTTAAAGTAAAGCCGACACATATGTGCCAAAGCTCCCAAAGAGATGCTTTGAAAGAGAGGTGGCAAAGAAGCATGTTAACACAGCTGGGAGAAAACCATTGCAAAGTACAAGTTAATCAGATAGTAACAGGCAAAGAATAGTGTTTTGACACTGTCATTTTGACTCCGAGTTTGTTCTGATGGGGTTGCAGAAAAAAATTACGGTAGAAATAATAAACACAAAATAAAACTGACAATGGCTAAAGCTACACATGGTGAAATTTACTATGGATAAAAAAGCAAACTGAATGATCCCATCTTTGTTGGTAACACTGCAATCTGCAAAGTTATTCCCTGGGAAAATTCTACTTAGAAATAATCAATACAAGATAAATCCAACAATGGTTCCAATTACTGTCAGGAAAAGGTGGACTTGGTAGAAATAATGACTAACAAAGAAATTTCATTATAACAGACCAATAATAAGTAAAAATTGATAAAAATAATAAAATATAACTGTTGGGTGAATCAAATTTTTTTTCTTGTAAAATTCATGAAGAATATATTTTTTTATTTTTTTACTTTTTAGAGACAGAGTCTTGCTCTGTCATCGAGGCTTGAGCGCTGTGGTGCGACCACGGCTTGCTGCAGCCTTAAAATCCTGGACTCAAGTGATCCTCTCGCCTCTGCCTCCTGATCAGCTAGAACTTACAGGTGCGTACCACCACACCCAGTCAGTTTTTCTATTTTATTTATTTATGTTTTTGAGATGAAGTCTTGCTCTGTCATCCAGGCTGGAGTGCAGTGGCACGATCTCTGCTCACTGCAGCCTCTGACCCCCGGGTTCAAGTGATTCTTGTGCCTCAGCCTCCTGAGTAGCGGGCACTACAGGCGCGCACCACCACACCTGGCTAATTTTTTTGTATTTTTAGTAGAGACGGGTTTTTACCATGTTGGCCAGGGTGGTTTCGAACTTCTGACCTCAAGCGATCCACTCATCTCGGCCTGCCAAAGTGCTAGAATTACAGGCGTGAGGCATTATGCCAAGCCCAATTTTTCTATTTTTTGAAGAGATGGGGTCTCACTATGTTGCCCAGGCTGGTCTTGAACTCCTGGCCTCAACAGATCCTTCAGTCTTGGCCTCCCAAAGTGCTGGGATTATTGGCATGAGCCACTGCAACAAGCTGCTAAATAATATATCTTGAGGCCGGGGGCGGTGGCTCACGCCTGTAATCCCAGCACTTTGGGAGGCCGAGGCAGGCGGATCACGAGGTCAGGAGATCGAGACCATCCTGGCTAACACGGTGAAACCCTGTCTCTACTAAAAATACAAAAAAATTAGCCAGGCGTGATGGTGGGTGCCTGTAGTCCCAGCCACTCAGGAGGCTGAGGCAGGAGAATGGCATGAATCCGGGAGGCAGAGCTTGCAGTGAGCCGAGACCGCGCCACTGCACTCCAGCCTGGGTGACAGAGCGAGACTCCGTCTCAAAAAAAAAAAAAAAAAAGTTAGAAATCACTTAACTGTGCTATATCAAAAACTTATCCAGGAATTGAATTGGTTTCATAGAGTTAATTTCTTTAAAACTTTCATAAATTCATTAATGTTGATATAATTCAAAGTTGAAAGTTTACATGTCATGATTTTGCAGTGATTTGGAGAGAGAATTCTCAAATGGTTAGATGAAGGGTTTGGACTGTAAGTGGTATTTTACAGTCTTTAAAGCACTTTCATACCCATTGTTTCATTGGATTCTCCTAATAACCTTATGAGGTGGCAGGGCAGGCAGGACTCATTCTTTCCATTTTGCGGATGTATTATAGAAACTGAGATTTCGAAAAGTTAAGGGACTTACTAAATGTCACCCATCATGTTTATGACAAATTCTAATTTAGGATCTGATTCCCAGATTACTAGTCCAGTAAGCTTCTCATATCTATTTATTCACCTAACTCAGATAATGCTTTACTTGCTGGATAGACCAAACTAGCCCATACTTTGTGCCACTAGGAGAAAGAAGTGGGGAAATGGAAGAGGAGAAGACGGGGTTTAGAAGAGGGCAAGGTCTGGCCAGGGGCGGTGGCTCATACCTGTAATCCCGGCACTTTGGGAGGCTGAGGCGGGCGGATCACGAGGTCAGGAGATGGAGACTATCCTGGCTGACACAGTGAAACTCTGTCTCTACTAAAAATATATATATATATAAAATTAGCCGGGTGTGATGGCGAGCGCCTGTAGTCCCAGCTACTGGGGAGGCTGAGGCAGGAGAAAGTCGTGACCCTGGGAGGCGGAGCTTGTAGTGAGCCGAGATCGTGCCACTGCAGTCCAGCCTGGGCGACAGAGCCAGATATCTCAAAAAAAAAAAAAAAAAAAAAAAAAAAGAAGAGGGCAGGGTCAGTGTAACAGTAAGGAAGAGACTTGTTTGTCACATAGCCAACATATGTTAGGTAGCTTTCTCATTATTCTCAGAAAAGGGAGAAGAGAGGCTGAGATTTAAGGCTGGGAGAATAGGATGTAAAAGGAGATAGGCAGTTTGAAAAAGACAGTGCCTGATGTATTTGGGGAAAGTGAGTCCTGAGAAACAGGAGTCTGACTAGAGTGAAGTGGGGTGAAGCTAGAGATGCTGCAGCGGGATGGGGACTAAGTCATCCTCTGAGCTAAGCAACCTGGGCTTTTTCCTGTAGGCCTGTAGTAGAGCTATAGTGTCCTGGTGGTTCTTATAGAACACCAAGGAATAATGGCATATAAAATTGAAAATATCAAATCCTGCTGGGCGCAGTGGCTCATGCCTGTAATCTCAGTACTTTGGGAGGCTGAGGTAGGCAGATCACTTGAGTCCAGGAGTTTGAGACCACCTTGAGCAACATGGTGAAACCCTGTCTCTGTAAGAAGAAAAAAGAAAAATTAGCTGGGCATGGTGGTGCTTCTAGTCCCCGCTACTTGGGAGGCTGAGGTGGGAGGATCACATGAGCCCAGGGAGTCGCTGCTGCAGTAAGCTGTGATCACGCCACTGAACTCCAGCCTGGGCAATAGAGTGACTCCGTCTCAAAAAATGAAAAAAGAAAAGAAAACATCAAGTCAAACAGGGCTTAAAGGAAAAAAATCGTGAAATCAAAAATAATCTGATACTACATTCTGTATTCTAGAAGAGCTGGACACAGGTGCCAGAAGAAGAGAAAAACTTTTTTAAAGTGAAAGACATATAGTTTTGTGTAGGCAGAGCTTCATAGGCCCTTTACAATAACTCTGTATCTCTCTCTTCACTTCCTCTGCCCACCGTGATCTCTGGCCAACAGATTAGAAACCACTGCTATAAGAATTCAGATAAGCAAGGAGTGGTGGCTCACGCCTGTAATCCCAGCACTTTGGGAGGCTGAGGTGGGCAGATTACCTGAGGTCAGGAGTTCAAGACCAGCCTGGCCAACATGGTGAAACCCCATCTCTACTAAAAATACAAAAAAAAAAAAAAAAAAACAAAAAAAAATTAGATGGTGGCACATGCCTGTAATCCCAGCTACTCAGGAGGATGAGGCAGGAGAATTGCTTGAGCCCGGGAGACAGAGGCTGCAGTTAGCTGAGACTGCGCCGCTGTACTCCAGCCTGGCCGACAGAGCAAGACTCTGTCTCAAAAAAAAAAAAAAAAAAAAAAATTCAGATACAAGGAAAATCAGTGTGTCTAAATATGTTCTAGGGAAGGTAGGACTTTGGCTTGAGTTTGAAGAATAAGAGAAAAGGAGAAAATGGGTGTGGAAAGATCAGAAAAGGAAAAATTTTGAGAAGGCGCATTGAAAATTGAGAAAATTCTCCCTTCTAACTTTATGAATTGGAAGTGACTACTATTATTTGTTTTAAGAGTGTAACTATTAAAACCAGGCAGGCACAGTGCTGAAGCGTGAATGAGGCAATGGGAAGTCATGGAAAGCATCTACGCAGCAAAGAAAGGTTAGATTTGGAAATTATGTTTTGTGGAAGTAGTACAGCTTAAAAAATTGTCCAGGTGTAGTGTGGCTCACGCCTGTAATCCCAGCACTTTTGAGAGCTGAGGCAGGAGGGTCTCTTGAGGCCAGGAGTTTGAGACCAGCCTGGGCAATATAGTGACACGACGATCTCTTACAATTAAAACAAAACAAAAAACAAAACAAAAGAAAACAAAAAACAGTTGTTATGTGCTCCTTTTAAACAATTCAAACAATATGAAAATAAAAATTACAGCCGGGCACGGTGGCTCATGCTTGTAATCCCAGCACTTTGGGAGGCTGAGGCGGGCGGGTCAGGAGGTCAGGAGATCGAGACCATCCTGGCCAACACAGTGAAACCCTATCTCTACTAAAAATAATTAGCTGGGCGTGGCGCGCGCCTGTAATCCCAGCTACTCAGGAGACTGAGGCAGGAGAATCGCTTGAAACCGAGAGGCGGAGGTTGCAGTGAGCCGCAATCGCCCCACTGTACTCCAGCCTGGCTATAGATCCAGACTCCGTCTCAAAAAACAAAAATAACCTACGTGCAATCTGACACCCTTTCCCCCAAGATAATCATTGCTAATATTTTGGCGAACCTCTTTCCTGAAATCTCTCCATGCTTACAGAATATTGTGTCAAACATCACATAAATGTACCCGTGTAGACATGCTGTTCTGTAATCAGTTTTTTTCCCTGAAGAATAAATTGTGAATAGCTTTTCATATCAATAGATTTATATCATCATTTTAAATGGCTCCTTAGTATTGCATTGTATGTATATGTCACGCCTTATTTAAGCAGCACCCTATTGATGAACATTTACTCCCCCCATAATTAACTACGTCATATAACAACTTTGTGCATTCATCTTTTCGAAATTGTTCGATTATCTTTTTAAGGTAAATTTTTAAAAGTAATGGAGCTGGGTCAAGAAGTATGCGCTTTGTCGTTTGGATTCAAGTTGCCGAAACGTCCTCAAATTTGCAGGGAGACCAGCGAGAAAGCTCCGGCATTAGTTCTGGTGAAAGACAACTGAAACAGAGATGGAGAGGGAAGAACAGAATTACAGGTGATCTAGCCCATCAAGGCCCATTCTCGGTGGGCTGGCATATTCCTTCCCTTAACATGGAGGAAGAACCGAGAACTGCATCTCCCAGCATTTCGCAGGGACCAAGTGCCGGATCTGAGAAGGGTCCGGAAGGAGAATGGGAAGCTGAGGGGCATGCTGGGAGGTGTAGTCGCGAGGGGGGCGGGGAGAGGGGGAGAGAGAGAGAGAGAGAGAGAGAGAGAGAAGGAGAAAGAGAAAGAGAGAGAGTGTGTGTGTGTGTGTGTGTGTGTGTGTGTGTGTGTGTGTGTGTGTGTGTACGTGTGCGCGCGCGCGTGATGGAGACGTTGCAAGTACGGCCCCTGGGGGATGGGGCCTCGGGCGACCTGACTTTCCTCACAGGTGGTCTTTGAGTCTACAGAGTCTGCCAGCGGATGGTTGGCTTTATTCCATTGTGCGTGACCGGAGCGGGCGCGGCCCCTCTGCACCGGGCTGGCTGCGGGAGGCTCAGGCCGCGCGCGGGCTAAAGCAGGGCATGCCGGGAGTTGTGGTCCCGGCGCTCTGAGGCTGTGGGACGTGTCGCAGCGCGGCGCCGGCTCCTCCTTCCCTGCCCTTCTCAGCGGTCCCCCGCCTCCTCCCTCCGCCTCCTCCTCCCTCGCCCGCAGCCGAGCGTCCCCTCCCCCAACCCGTCGGGCTCCTCGGCGGCTACTGCAGAGGATTCAGAGCCGAGTCGCTGAGGAGGAGGCGGCTCTGGTCCCCGCGCGCCATCCTTCACCCTACTGGACACGGGCGAGGGAGCGAGAGCGTCGCCGCCGTAGCCTCCGGAGAAGACAAGGGCATCGCCGCCTCAGCCGCCGCCGCCGCCGCCGTTTTCGCCTGCAGCTGCTCACCGGTGAGGAGACTCCCCCCGCCACCCAGTCCGCTGGTCCTGAGCCTGGGCCAGTGGCGCTGGCGAGAATGAGAGTGGGGGCTGCGGAGCCCCCGTGCAGGTTGTGGGGAGGGGGTTCAGGTCGCGATGGAACGGCGGGCTGGTGGGGGAGACTTGTCCAGGCGCTGGCTGGGGGTGGGGTGAGGGTGGGACCCAAGCAGGTTGGGGGGCGGGCGACCAGGGAGGAGGACTTTTGATGGAGAATAACAACCTGGGACAGGAGAGTGGGGTGGGGGCGTCGGGTTGAAATTCGGGTTGGTCTTGGGGCGAGGTGGAAGATGAGACTAGGGTGGGATGGCTTTTAATGGGGGAGGGGACTGAATGAGGGTGGTGATTTGGGTTTGGCCTGGAGCAGTTGACAGCTTGGGATCTGAGCTGGGGTGAGGGGTAGGGGAATGATTTCAACGGAGAGTGAGTGGCATGTACAGGGTTGAACAGGACCCTGCGGAGTGTTAATTCAGGAGGGTGGAATTTGGGGTGGACCTGGGGCAGGATGATGGAGGTGGCAGGAGTTGGGGGTGAGGGGCTTGGCATGGGTTGAGACCTGAGCTTGAAGTGGGTGTTTGTCATCTGGGGCTGGTGGAATTTGTGGAGACTTAAGGAATAGCATGGGTTAGGATAGAGCAGAGGAGTGCAATTTGGGGGTTTCCTGGGGTGGGCTGATGGAGGTTGGAATAGGAGTTGGTGGAGGTGAAACATTCAGTGAGGGGAGTGTGATGGTGAGCTGGCAGGAAGGGGTCACATTGGAAGTCAGGCCCGAAATGGGAGGACAGGGATGGAAATGGAGTGTGGGGCACAGTGGGTTGGATTTAGGGTGATCTTGCAATCACTGGAAAGGGCATGGTGGCTCCTTGGTTGCAGGGTCAAGGCAGAGGGCACATAAAACATCACTGGGCTGCATTCATTGAAAGGATAGTGGCAGGGGTGAGCAAAGTTGGGGGATGGTATCTTGAAGAAAATGTCCCTTGGCCAAGGTGGCAGAGGGAGTTTTGGAAAAGGACTTTCGGAGATGAGCTGGTAGGCCTGGGGAGGTGGTTGCTGATGGTGAGGCGGCACAGGGGAAATTTAAGGAATGGGAGACCTGGAGTTGTTGGTATGAATGGGGCAGAGAGGATGGAGAGGGACAGTGAGCTGTGCCGGAGAGTGGAGTGGAAATGGGTTGGATTATTTTGGAGATGAAGAATTGGGATGGCCTCCAAGAGACATGTGAGGGTTAAGGGTTGGAATACTTAAATGGACAGCCTTGGTGGCTGTGGTTGGGGGAGAGGCAGTAAGCCTGTTAGAGGGGACTTTGCAGAGGACACAGAAGAGAACATCTCATTCTTAGGGGCCATTTTAATCTGTTCGGTTGATCTTTTTGTTTGTTTTATTTATGTTAGTATGATTTGGAAGTCAAGTCAGCCCAAAGGGTAAAGTTGAAAGGGGATTTAGTTAAGGTAGAATTAAGGAGGGGAGGGTGTCTTCTGTTATTTGTATATCATAAAAAGTAAGTTAGGGGAAAAGGAGCATACTTCCAAA
Organism: Rhinopithecus roxellana; assembly: GCF_007565055.1. Taxonomy (NCBI): domain Eukaryota; kingdom Metazoa; phylum Chordata; class Mammalia; order Primates; family Cercopithecidae; genus Rhinopithecus; species Rhinopithecus roxellana. Next base: position 58,610,854 of record NC_044563.1, read on the forward strand.
CTAAAGGTGGGAGAAGATAAACTGGAATATAATAGATATCTTTCTATATAATGTGTCTGCCTTTTCCTTTCCCCTCTCCTCCTGGTGCGTTTAAAAACTATACCTGGAATTTGCAATTTAAATAGATTTGATGAGCTTGAGATTGTTAAGGGTGCATTCCTTGCTTGAGAACTAATGAGTAAGCCTGAAAAATATGAGACTGAATTTATTTTGTAGGTAGGCAACATGCACATAGGCAAAAAGAGCTTGGGTCTTTTTTACCCCCTTTTTAAATTGATTGCTTAAAGACGCCATTTGTTAGTGTCCTGGTTTGCAAGGCAATTAGGCCCATCATTGTATTGCAGGCTAATAATCCTGAGATGAGTCTTGGCACCACTGCTTTATGTAAACAGAGAGAAGACAGGAAATATGGAAATGTCATAAATATTCATTGGTGAGATGGTTTGGTACTGATGGAGTTTTTCATATGATTGTCTTTTGACATTGATAAGATTGAAAATAATTGGACTGTATTTCTAAAGATTGAATTTTCTTCCAGAGGAATTCAGGTGATCAGAATTTTGTCAGATGTGAATAAATAAAGCATATTGAGTCATTTTTATTTTATTTTTTAGAGAATAATGTTGATGTAGGTGCATTGTATTAACTACAGAAACAATATCTCCATCTATTCATCAGAAATTCGATTTAAACCTTAGTGATATGCTCATTCTTAGGGCAGAATGGTGATAATGGAAGGTACACAGGAGTGTAAATGGAGGGAACATCATTAGAGAAACAGTTTTCTGGACCTAATTGCATTAACTGTTATCATATGTTAAACATAAAGTGGCTGTTGATTAGAGCTCAGACTGAAAAAAAAATGAAGAGGGATGTAAAGAAGATAAAATTGGCACCATTGGGATTGAAATAATTCTTTTTATTTTTGTTCAAGCTTCAGAGTTTAACTCACAAACAAACCATTTTCCTTGGCTTTCCCAGTTGAGCACATAAAAATACCATTTAGAATCTTTTTTTTTTTTTTTAGCTCCAAAATGGGCAGAATGATGGAAAGTTGGACTTATCCTTTGAATTGAAAGTGTTTTGTAATGAGGAAGCTTTCTGTATTATAATAGAAATCAGGTTTGAGCAGTTACCTGTAATTCATTGAGACTGTAATCTAATGCAAGCATATCCCTCATAACTTTACTCTGGGGTCTAGACATTGTTTTTGCAGATCTGCGGGCTTGGTCTAGAGGCGGGATGTTTATATTAAAGCCCTAGCTTTTGAGAGTCCAAAATGAAAAGTAATTGCCTGGAAGAAATGTGTTGGTGGATTTTTTTTTCCACAGCCGTGGTCACTTGTGTAGTAGTAATGTGTTTTTGTATCTTTACCTCATTTGATCCTCCAGATATCTTGGTGAGAAGAGAGCAGATGGAGGTGTTGGTAGACAGAAGCCTTGGTGGAATGAATAGCCTGTGAGGTTAGGAGTTGAGTCCTGGATTCAAATCCCGGTTCTACTACTTGAAAGCTGAGTGATTTCAATCAAGTCATTAAAAACCTTGATTTTTATCACCAAAGTGCTGGCTCCCAGCACTTTGGGAGGCTGAGGTGGGCGGATCACTTGAGGTCAGGAGTTCGAGACCAGCCTGGCCAACATGGTGAAACCCATCTCTACTGAAAATACAAAAATTAGCCAGGCATAGTAGGTGCCTGTAATCCCAGCTACTCAGGAGGCTGAGGCAGGAGAATTGCTAGAACTGGGGAGGTGGGCAGTGAGCCACGATCACGCCATTGCACTCCAGCCTGGGCAACAAGAGTGAAACTCTGTCTCAAAAAAAACAAAACAAAAAAAACCCCTTTCATATTTAGTGGTAATGGCCGCAAAACATTGTGAACATAATTAATACCACTAAATTATACACTTAAATTTGGTTAAAAAGGTAAAAATACACAAAAAAACCTCAGAAACCAAAAAAACTGGCCCGGCACAGTGGTTCACGCCCATAATCCCAGACTTTGGGAGGCTGAGCTGGGAAGATTGCTTGAGCCTAGGAGTTCGAGACCAGTGAGGGCAACATACGGAGACCCGTCTCTCCAAAAAAAAAAAAAAAAAAAAAATTAGCTGGGTGTGGTAGCCTACACCTGTAATCCCAGATACTCAGGAGGGAGGTGGGAGGATTGCTTGAGCCAGGGAGGTCAAGGCTGCAGTGAGCCATGATCATGCTTCTCTGCACTCCAGTCTGGGTTACAGAGTGAGACCCTGTCACACAATCAAACTTTCGTACTTCACAAGGCTGTCAAGGACAACAAACCAGTTCATGTCCTGAAAACACTGTACATATATGAAATATCTGTTCACTATTTATTTAATGAATGTCTGCTAAGTGCCAGGGGAAATAAAAATGAACAGAAAGTAGTTGTCAAGGAGCTTTTAGTGTCATGGGAAAGACAGACAAATTAAATATGGTGAGAAAAATGAGGCAAAATGAATGGTGTGGTTAAATGTGGGTTTTGAAGTCTGCCTACCACTTAACTATTAGCTGTGTGACACTGGACACAATGAGCTCATCTGTAAAGTGGGGATAATAGAATTAATATCATAGGATTGTTTTGAGGATTAAATAAGATAATCAATGGAAAGCATTTAACACAGTATGTTTTTTAGTACATATTAAAAATATATTAGTTGTTGCCTTTATTGTTAGAAAGATAGGCAGAGGCTAGAATGAATAGCCTTGTGTGCCCTACCAATGAGTTCTTAGTATTGTGGTATATATTAATGAGGTATTATTTTGTATTATGATCTCATGTATTTTTGCATGTTTACAGTCTGGGAAGTTTAAACAGTTCTTTAAATACCAAAGTCCTAAACAGATGTTAGCTGTTAGCTTCCTCATTAATGAAATAAGAAGAAAAATTATGCTTTGAGAGGTTAAATGACTTAAGGTTACACAAGTCAGCGGAAAAGTCTGGGTTACAGCCCCCAAATTCTAATTTGTCAACCCCATTTATATCTTTTTTTAAATTGTAAAATATGTCATATGTATAAAAGTATATTTAACATAAACCCACAACTTAAAGAATAACAAATTGAAGACTTTCTGCTTGCTACCCAGCTTAACAAAAAGGAGATTTCTAGTACCTTTAAAGCCTCTTGTGAGGTCCTACTTGATTGAGTCTCCCACCTTCTCTCTCCCTCAGAGGTAAACAGTTTGCTAAATTTTATGTGAATCATTTCTTTGCTTTTCTTCATATTTTTACCAAATATGTGCATATCCCTAAACCATATATTTTTTACCTTTGCAACTTTTTATAAGTAGAATTATAGGAGAAATATTCTGACTTGCTTTATTCTTATTTATTCTTATTTTTTAACTTTAAAAAAAGCTTTATTTCTTCCACCATTAAATAATGTATGCTCATGATAGAAACTAAAAATTACAAAAAGTAAAAAGCAAAAGTATTGTTTTTAGTCCCATTACCCAGTAACACGTTTTTTTGTTTGTTTTTTTGTAGAGACAAGGTCTCATTATGTTGTCCTGGTCAAGTGATCCTCCTGCCTCGGCCTCCCAAAGTGCTTACAAATGCAGGCATGTGGCACCATGCCTGGCTGACAAATGCTTTTTGTAGAAAATATTTTGTGCCACATATGGCCTCTGTTGTTCTTTCTCTTCCCTTCTACTCCCCTTCCCTTTTGTCTCCCCGTCTCCCTCCCCGTTCTTCTCCTTCCCCAAGCCCCTCCTCTTGCTTCTCCCCATTCTTTCTTCTCCTTCCCCTTCTCTTTCTCCTCCTTTTATGTGGTTTTAAGAATGTAAAAACTCACAGGCCGTACAAAAATAGGCCATGGGCGGGCCGTAGCTTGCTGACCCCTGGTATGTTAACAGAAATCAACTCAAAGTTGTAAAATATTGAAGAGCAAAGAGACTAAACCAAATTCATATTTCTTGCTTTATTTTGTTAAATTTAGTTCCTTGGACAGTTATGCATATCTTTAGTGTTGAAAACAATGGTATAGAATTTTTTTGTCAAATTATGTTTATCTGAAAGTTTAACATTTTATTAAATGAGCCATTATTTTCTGTATGAAGACACTCTGAGGAAACCTCAGTTTATAAAGTTCCAGCACAACTCCTCCTCCTGCCGTTTAGGCAGGTGTCTGGGTCCTTTCAGAGTATGCCTATTTTATGATGATATAGGTTGTGCTTTTTCTTAGATATAGATGTTTTGAAGGAACCCTGAGATGATATATTTTTCACAGTAAACTTCAATCCCTGGCTGACTTGAGATTATGATCTTGATTTGCCTTCTGATCATGTCCCTCAAGCTTGACGATTTCTGCTAACTTGTATTTCTTTTCTAGCCTCTGTTTTATAATTTTTCTAAGTATTTTAGTTTTCTAATGTGTCTTCCTCTATCTTTTCTTTTGTGTTGATAGCAAATGTCTCTATCAGTAAATAATAGCTATGCTACTTATACTTATGCAAGTATAGTGGTACTATTTTATTTGATGTATAGTTCTTAGGTTGGTCATGTGGCATTGTTTTCATTTTAAGGATGAAGAAATTAAGACTCTAAGAGGGTGGCTGGGTTCAGTGGCTCACACCTGTAATCCCAGCACTTAGGGAGGCCAACGTGGAAGGATCGCTTGAGCCCAGGAGTTCAAGACCGATCTGACCAACATAGTGAGATCCAGTCTCTAGCTGGATGTGGTAGCATGCACCTGTGTTCCTAGCTATTTTGGAGGCTGAGGTAGGAGGATCACTTGAGCCCAGGAATTTGAGGCTACAGTGAGCTATGGTCACAGCACTGCTCTCTAGCATGGGCAAGACTATGTCTCAATAAATAAATGAAAAAAAGATTCAAAAGGGTAATTTGTCTTAGGCCTTAAGACAAGTAGGGAATTAGTAGGGAAAGACAAAAGGTACGTAACATTTGAGTATCTATGGCAGGCAGTATGCTGGGTGCTTTCTTTTCCTTATAGATAGAATTTAATCCTCACGTTTCTACTGTATAAGGAATTGTGACCATTTCACAGAAGAAGAAATGGAAGCAACTGAGGCATATAATGATTAACTAGTTTGCATTTATTTACATAGCTAGTAAGAGAAGAAAAGATCATATTTAAAAACCTGATCTGCCTGGCTCCAGAGCCATTGTTCTTTTTGTTGTACTGCATATAAATCTTCCTGGTTTTAAGCTGTTAAATCAGTAGTCTTCTTTTTTCTTTTTTTTTGAGGCAGAGTCTCGCTTTTTCTCCCAGCCTGGAGTGCAGTGGTGCGATCCCCGCTCACTGCAACCCTTCTTCCTCCTAGGTTCAAGCGATTCTCCTGCCTTATCCTCTCGAGTAGCTAGGACCACAGGCGCGTGCCACCATGCCTGGCTAATTGTTTGTATTTTTGGTAGAGATGGGATTTCACCATGTTGGCCAGGCTGGTCTTGAACCCCTGACCTCAGATGATCTGCCTGCCTCGGCTTCCCAAAGTGCTGGGATTACAAGCATGAACCTGCGCCCAGCCTAAATCAGTAGTCTTCAACCTTCTACCTTCTTAGGGTAGTATCTGGCTACTCTTTAGCATCACCTGAGGATCTGTTTAAAAAAAAAGACGTGTCAGTTCTACTGTGGACCAGTGTGAACAAAACTTCTGTAGGTGAACATAAGGCAGATGTGTGTATATTTATATAGAAAATATAAATTAAAAATAAATTATATTTAGGTACATAGAAAAAAATGCACAAAATATATAACCAGCATTCGGATCAAGAAAGGAAACATTATCCCCTCCTCCAAGGAAACCAACGACTTCCAGTGCTGTAGATTATTTTTGCCTGTTTATGACATTTCATAGGTATGACTGGCTTTTCCTATATAACATATTTGTGAGATTCATTTACGTTCTTGTATGTAGGTATAGTGTGTTCTTGCTTATTGCTATGTAACAACAGTTCTCAAACATTTTGGTGTCTTCACGTTCATATTTGTTGACGACTCCAAAGAACTTTTGCTTGCAGTAGCGCAGTCATGGCTCACTGCAGTCTTGACCTACTAGGCTGAAGCGACCCTTCAACCTCAGCCTCCTAAGTAGCTGGGACTACAGGCATGTGCCACTATGCCTGGTTATTTTAAAATGTTTTTGTAGAGACAGGATCTTGCTCTGTTACCCTGGCTGGTCTCGAACTCCTAGGCTCAAGCAATTCTTCTGCCTCAGCCTCCCAAAGTACTGGGATTACAGGTGTGAGCTACTGCCCTCAGCTGTGTTAGCATATTCTAATGAAAATAAGTATATTATTCTAAATGAAAAAAATTAGAATAATATTTTACATTTTTAAAAATCTCTAGTATCTTATTGAATCTGCCTCTGCATTCAGTCTGTTGCAGTTTGTTGTTTTGCATGGAATATAAAGAAAATCCAGTCCCGCAGATAGGTAATTGGAAAAAGGAGGAATTTTTTTTTTTTTTTTTTTTTTTTTTTTTTTTTTTTGAGACGGAGTCTCGCTCTGTCGCCCAGGCTGGAGTGCAGTGGCCGGATCTCAGCTCACTGCAAGCTCCGCCTCCCGGGTTCACGCCATTCTCCTGCCTCAGCCTCCCGCGTAGCTGGGACTACAGGTGACCGCACCTCGCCCGGCTAGTTTTTTGTATTTTTTAGTAGAGACGAGGTTTCACCGTGTTCGCCAGGATGGTCTCGATCTCCTGACCTCGTGATCCGCCCATCTCGGCCTCCCAAAGTGCTGGGATTACAGGCTTGAGCCACCGCGCCCGGCCTTTTTTTTTTCTTTTAGGAGAGTTTTGCTCTTATTGCCTAGGCTGGAGTGCAATGGCATGATATCAGCTCACCGCAGCCTCCACCTGCTGAGTTCAAGTGATTCTCCTGCCTGAACCTCCCAAGTAGCTGGGACTGTAGGCATGCACCACCACGCCCGGCTAATTTTTGTATTTATAGTGGGGGGGTGGTGGTTTCACCATCTTGCCAAGGCTGGTCTCGAACTCGTGACCTCATGATCCACCCATCTCGGCCTCCCAAAGTGCTGGGATTACAGCTGTGAGCCACCGCGCCCAGCCAGAAGGAGGACTGTTTTTATGTAATTGTGGATATTACTCTTTGATACTACCCCAGTCATGTCCAGCCCTTTGAATGTGAGAACTTTTTTGCTTATCTGTGGTGGATATCATGAAAATTATACACACTTTTTTTTCTTTTCTTTTCTTTTCTTTTTTTTAAAGCTTATCAGCTATTGTTAGTGTTGGTGTGTTTTATGTGAAGCCCAAGTCAATTTTTCTTCCAATGTAACCCAGGGAAGCCAAAAGGTTGGACACCCATGTTACACCAAAACTTGACAATTGGTAGTTTGTTAAGGTTCATTGCCGTGTACAGTCTGAACCACATCACTGAGCTTTTCATGCTCTGTTACATTAAAATCCATTGGTCTGTTTTTTCTTTATTATTTTTTAATTTGCTTATTTCTCCAAGAAAAACCATTGGTCTGTTATGCACTTTAAATAGATCTTTTATCCATGCATAATTTTTGTAGCATTATGCATTGGTCAGTTGGAAAATATTGGTTCACTGAGTATCTTAGTCTGCTCCGGCTGCCATAACAAAATGCCATAGACTGGATGGTTTAAACGACAAAAATTTATTTTCTCTCAGTGCTGCAGGCTAGAAAGAAGTCCAAGATCAGTGTTCCAGCATGGTCAGTTTTTGGTTAGGGCTGTCTTACTGGCATCTAGATGGCCACCTTCTCGATGTTTCCTCACATGGTGGATTGGAGAGGGAGAAGAGAGAGAGAGAAAGAATAAGTGCGAGTGAACAGGCAAGCTCTCTGGTGTCTCTTTTTAAAGGCACTAATCCCATCATGGCAGCCCCACCCTCATGACCTCATCTAAACCTAATTATAAATCATCTAAACCTAATTATCTCCCAAAGGATCCATTTCCAGCTACTATCACATTGAGGAATAGGGCTTCAATTTATGAATTTTGGGGGGAGGCAATTCAGTCTATATTACTGAGTTATGTGGAGCTTCTTTTTTGAGACCAGGTTTCACACTGGAGTGCAGTGGTGCATTCACAACTCACTTTGGTCTCAACTTCCTGGGCTCATGTGATCATGTAATCCTGCCACGTCAGCTCCCCGAGTAGCTGAGACTTCTGGTGCAGGCCACCGTGTCCTGCTAATTTTTGTATTTTTTTGTAGAGATGGGATTTCACTGTGTTGCCCAGGCTGGTCTCCAACTCCGGGGTGCAAGTGATCCCCCCACCTCGGCCTCCCGAAGTGCTGGAATTACACATGTGGGCCACCGTGCCTGGCCATGTGCAGATCTTCTGAATTGTATAATGTTTAAGAACCCACATTTGTTAATATCACCACTCATCTCATCAGACAAGTCTTTTCTAATTTTCACTTGAAAGCTCAAATTTTATCATTGGCAACCAATAGTGACAGTTGTTTTCGTTGAAGTGACAGTCTCACATTGTTCGTTTTCAAAAAATTGTCTGCCAAACATCCAAGTCTGAATAATCAAAATTTTTCTGCCAGTCGTTTTTTTCAAGTAAAAATGGTGTTTATGAAAAGAAGCAGCTAGTACAGCTTGCAACTCAATTGCACAAGTGCTTTAGTGCTTTTCTTTGAGACAATTGTTGTGCCTTAATATGCAGCAGAGATGCTTTATGTGAGGCTGGGTGCGGTGGCTCACGTCTGTAATCCCAGCACTTTGGGAGGCCGAGGCGGGTGGATCTCCTGAGGTCAAGAGTTTGAGACTAGCCTGGCTAACATGGTGAAACCCCGTCTCTACTAAAAATACAAAAATTTGCTGGCCATGGTGGCTTACACCTGTAATCCCAGCTACTCAGGAGGCTGAGGCAGCAGAATCTCTTGAACTGGGGAGGCAGAGGTTGCAGTGATCCGAGATTGTGCCACTGCCCTCCAGCCTGGGCGACAGAGCTAGACTCCATCTCAAAAAAAATAAATAAATAAAAAAGGAATGCTTTATGTGTACATTCCATTTTTCCATTTCTTCACACAGAATATGAAACAGATGTATAATTAGGATTAAGATTTAGTAAAATTAATACTTTTTTTTTTGAGGTGGAGTTTTGCTATGTTGCCCAGGCTGGTCTTGAACTCCTGGCATCAAGTGCTCCTCCTGCTTCTGCTTCTCCAGTAGCTGGGACTACAGCTCTGCACCACTGTGCCTGGCTATAATTAATAGTTTTTACGACTTCAAGGACTTTTTTTTTTTTTTTTAAGATGGAGTCTCGCTTTGTCACCCCAGCTGGAGTGCAATGGTGCAATCTGGGCTCACTACAACCTCTGCCTCCTGGGTTCAAGCTATTCTCCTGCCTCAGCCACCCAAGTAGCTGGGATTACAGGCGCCTGAAACCATGCCTGGCTAATTTTTGTATTTTTAGTAGAAACGGGGTTTTTGCCACGTTGGCCAGGCTGGTCTCGAACTCCTGACTTCAGGTGATCCACCCACGGCCTCCCAAAATGCTGGGATTACAGGTGTGAGCCATTGCGTCCAGCAAGAACATTCTTTAATGAAACAAACTAATTTTTTTTTTTTTTTGAGACGGAGTCTTGCTCTGCCGCCCAGGCTGGAATGCAGTGGTCGGCTCTCAGCTCACTGCAAGCTCCGCCTCCCGGGTTCACGCCATTCTCCTGTCTCAGCCTCCCGAGGAGCTGGGACTACAGGCGCCCGCCTTGTCGCCCTGCTAGTTTTTTGTATTTTTTAGTAGAGACGGGGTTTCACCGTATTAGCCAGGATGGTCTCGATCTCCTGACCTCGTGATCCACCCGTCTCGGCCTCCCAAAGTGCTGGGATTACAGGCTTGAGCCACCGCGCCTGGCCTTTTTTTTTTTTTTAAACATGTCCATGAAGAATGCAATGACACTATTACAGTTTGGTGTCACTGCCTTGATTCAGTATAGGATGATATATTTTTATTTGTTGATATGATTATGTTTCTAGGCTTTACTTATTTCTTATTGGGGGAATAGCTGATGTTGTCAAACCTTTACTAAAAATACTGTTTTGAGGCCGGGCGCGGTGGCTCAAGCCTGTAATCCCAGCACTTTGGGAGGCCGAGACGGGCGGATCACGAGGTCAGGAGATCGAGACCATCCTGGCTAACACAGTGAAACCCCGTCTCTACTAAAAAAAAATACAAAAACTAGCCGGGCGAGGTGGCGGGCGCCTGTAGTCCCAGCTACTCGGGAGGCTGAGGCGGGAGAATGGCGCAAACCCGGGAGGCGGAGCTTGCAGTGAGCTGAGATCGGGCCACTGCACTCCATTCCGGGCGACAGAGCGAGACTCCGCCTCAAAAAAAAAAAAAAAAAAAAATACTGTTTTGAAAGCCAATGTGAATGCAGTTTTTTCTTTGCCTTAGTAGAATAAAAAACCTTTAGAATTGAACAGTTTCACAACTTTGTCAGGATGTTAGAAAATTAATTGGGCTTGGTGCTTACTTTTCTCCATGTTGTAGTTAAGGAAAGGTGTGAAGTGGCTTTTAGAGAACTATCCATAGCTATGCATAAGAGTGATTTTTGAGGTATATTAGGTCTCCCTACCCTTAGCCTGGTACATTTACAATAGAAAAAGACAAAGGTACAGATGAAGTCATAGGCAAATAATCTTGTATAATGACTTCGGTTTTTCACTGTGATTGGACAGAGGAGAATGGAGAAAGAAGTAGTCTAGACAAGTCATAGTGCTAAACATTGTTTTATCTTCCAGTTAACACCCCTGTATAGCCTGGAACCTTTGTTCTGGGGGTGGGAAATAACATTCATTGTGTACCGACATTGTGCTAGGCCTTGTTATCTTACTTAAACCTGACAACTTTTCTGTGTGTATGTGGCCATATTTTTTAGTTTTAGACATTTAAAAAAATGATGATGATGATTTTTTATTTTTTTTGAGATGGAGTCTTGCTATTGCCCAGGCTGGTCTTGAACTCCTGGATTCAAGTGATCATCCTGCCTCAGCTTCCTGCGTGGCTGGGACTACAGGTGTATGTCATTGCACCCTGCTGTGGTGGTCATAATTATTTTATGTGTAAGAAAACAGAGGCTCAGAGATGTTGAGCCTATGCAGGCCCATCAGTCAATAAGTGACTAGGGTGGGATTTAATCCCCAGACTTTTCTGCCTCCAAAACCTATGAGTGCTTTTTCCTATGTGACATACTGTCTTCCAGAGACAGTATCTCACTGATTGTTTGTATATCCTTGATACTTGGAACCTAGCAGGGGCTTAGTACATTTCTGTGGAGTAATTGAGACAGTGCTAAGTGAGTGAACCAGTTTTCACAGAGCAGGATGTAACTCACCCACTCTGAGCTAATGTGCATGTTGGTACTACAAAGTATAGAGTTATGCAGTGGTTTTGTACACTAGGATCTGGTCATGGTTTGTTGCTATGGGGAAAGGGTCAATCTCCTTTTTTTTTTTTTTTTTTTGAGACAGAGTCTCACTTTGTCACCCAGGCTGGAGTGCAGGGGCATGATCTTGGCTCACTGCGGCCTCTGCCTCCTGGGTTCCAGTGATTCTCCTTACTCAGCCTCCCTAGTAGCTGGGATTACAGGCACGCGCCACCATGCTCAGGTAATTTTTATATTTTTAGTAGTGATGGGGTTTCACCATGTTGGTCAGGCTGGTCTCAAACTCCTGACCTCAGGTGATCCACCTGCCTTGGCCTCCCAAAGTGCTGGAGTTATAGGCGTGAGCCACTATGCCTGGCCAGGGTCAATCCTCTTGATGATAAATGTAAAACTATTTAAATAATTTGGATATTTAGTAGTCTAAGAAATTTAATGGGATGAATTTTCCCATAGCTATTAAGAGAGTAAGCCAGAACAAAGTAGATGCAGTATGTATTTCTAAAGAGATCATCCCATTAATAGCTATGAGACCTTGGGTATGTTACTGCACTTTTCTGTGTTTCATTTTTGTAACTTTTAAAAGGGAAGTGTAGTAATAATAGTACGTAATTCCTATGTAGTTATGAGGATTGAATAAGATAATTCATAGAGAACTTACCACAGTTCTTGGCAAATATTAATTACTCAATAAATGGTAGCTATTATTAATGTTATCATCTTTCTAGAGTGGAAGTATGGAATTTATTATGACTTTCAGTATATGAAGAAGGAATAATGTTTTGTCTTTTAAAACACCTTTATTAGAGAAATTAAGTGCTGACTTTATTGGTTTTTGTATTTTGGGACTGATTTTCTGGTTGTAGCCTACTTGGTCTCTTCTTGGCAACAGAGATCAAACTGGCTATTTGCTTGGATTTCTTGGTGAACCAGTGGAGGTATGGTATGACCTTTGACTCTCTATCATTCTTTTCTTTTTTTTGGTAGAGATGGAGTCTCGTTATGTTTCCCAGGCTGGTCTTGAACTCCTGGCCTCAGGCAGTCCTCTGCTGTCTTGGTCTCCCAAAGTGCTCGGACTCTATCATCTTTTTAAACTTTGTGGTGTTTGGTTGAAACAGATTGGATTGTTCTGGAGAGTTCACTAAGGTTGATATTTCTTTCTCAATTAAAAATGTCAGTGGATCGGGCATAGTAGCTCACGCCTGTAATCCCAGCACTTTGGGAGGCTGAGGCTGTTGGATCATGAGGTCAGGAGATTGAGACCATCCTGGCTAACATGGTGAAATCCTGTCTCTACTGACAATACAAAAGCAAAATTAGCTGGGTGTGGTGGTGGGCGCCTGTAGTCCCAGCTATTCCAGAGGCTGAGGCGGGAGAATGGCGTGAACCTGGGAGGCGAAGCTTGCAGTGAGCCGAGATCTCACCACTGCACTCCAGCCTGGTTGACAGAGCGAGACTCCATCTCAAAAAAAAAAAAAGAAACAAAAGTCAGTGGGCCAGCCATGGTGGCTCACATCTGTGATACCAGCACTTCTGGAAGCCAAGGCAGGAGGATCACTTGGGCCTAGGAGTTTGATACCAGCCTGGGCAACATAGGGAGACTCCATCTCTACAATAAAATAAAAATAAATTAGCTGAGAGTGATGGCACATGCCTGTGGTCCCAGCTACTTGGGAGGCTGAGGTGGGAAGATCGCTTGGGCTCAGGAGATTGAGACTGCAGGGGGCACTGATCACGCCATTGCACTCCAGCCTGGATGACAGAGTGAGACAATGTCTCAATAAAAAAGTCAGTGAATGTAAAAACACCCCTTTCTAACTAGATCAATCATCATTGAGGAGGTACAGTGTTTCTCCATAAATACCCTGCCCTAGAAGCAAAAGAGTGTTTTTAAAAATATTTTTCTGTGTTTATTTACATTTTGATCAGGCTGTATAATTATGAAGGGAAAAACCAACACCCTTTAAAATGAGCACATCTGAAAGCCTGCCCTTCAACCAAGTGTCACTGTAGGGACACTGTCTCCTAGGTAGGAGTTAGTATGAAACTCTTGACTTAAAACCTTTGAGTTGAGGTCCAGGTTTCCCAGTATGGTGTCTGAGGTAGTTCAGGATCCTCTCCCCAACTTCCTCACCTCTAGTACTCGTGAAGTTTGCATTGTACTGTGCCTGTAGTTCTTCAGATGTGCAGTGCCTCTTTTCTCACTGTCTTTGGACGTGCTGTTCTCTTGGCCTAGATATCTCTTTGTTACTGTTAATTGGTCTACTCTGATTTAGCCTTTAAGACTCAGCCTAGGAGATAACCTTTTCCAGAAGGTTTTCCATGATTTCCTAGGTTGGAATTGGGTTTCTCTGATTGTGGTTATCCATTTATTTGTTGGTCTCTTCCACTTGCAGTGGACAGGAGTTGTATCTGATCATCCTTTTATTCTCAGAGCCCATCTTGGGACCTTGTACAGAATAGGCATCAGTCATGTCAGGTGAATTCATCATTTCAAACTGGCCTATTAACAGCTGTAATTTCCCGATGAGTCAGTTACTCCGTGTTGCTCTGGGCTGAGTTTTTTTTTTTTTTTTTTTTTTTTGAGACAGAGTCTTGCTGTGTCGCCCAGGCTTGAGTGCAGTGGTATGATCTTGGCTTACTGCATCCTCCGCCTCCTGGGTTCAAGCCATTCTCCTGCCTCAGCCTCCTGAGTAGCTGGGATTATAGGTGTGCGCCACCATGCCCAGCTAATTTTTGTGTTTTTACTAGAGACGGGGTTCCATTGTTTTAGCCAGGATGGTCTTGATCTCCTGACCTCGTGATCCGCCCTCCTTGGCCTCCCAAGGTGCTGGGACTATAGCATGAGCCATTGCACCTGGCCTGGGCTGAGTTAGAGTGTCTTCTATCATTGTTGTTGCCCCTTGCTCCCTGCCCCTTGTGTTGTCTCTACTTCAGCCCACTCTCATGTAGCTTTCCTTTACTCTTTGCCCATAGCTGGGTCAGTGGAGCTGTGTACGGAGTAGACACAAAGAGACTCAGAAAGAACTTGATTTATGACAGGTCCCTGGAATTTCACTTGGAATGAATGAAGATCACATTGGTAAATGGAGAAACTGGGACCTTATGATTGCTTTTCTGACTCTTAGTCTAGGGTTCTTTTTTCTGCTTCCAGGTTTCCTCTTTATTAACCTTTGGTCAGTTTTAATTTATAGATAATGTAAAACGAATGCTGTAAAACCAAATTGTATCAAATGCTTGTGCATTTGATTTTTACAACTGAAATATAAGACTTGACTTAACTGTTTGATGGTGGAAAGATGGAGACATTAGGAAATGTGGATTTTTAATAACTGCCCTATTAAGCCATCAGTAGTTTCTGGCAGGCAATTTTTTTTTTTTTTTTTGAGACGGAGTTTCGCTCTGTCACCCAGGCTGTAGTGCAGTGATGCGATCTCGACTCACTGCAAGCTCCGCTTCCCAGGTTCATGCCGTTCTTCTGCCTCAGCCTCCTGAGTAGCTGGGACTACAGGCATGTGTCACCATGCCTGGCTAATTTTTTTTGTATTTTTAGTAGAGATGGGGTTTCACTATATTAGCCAGGATGGTCTCGATCTCCTGACCTCGTGATCTACCCACCTTGGCCTCCCAAAGTGCTGCAATTACAGGCATGAGTCTGGCAGGCAATTTTAATTATGATTCCCCAAAATATTTTGCTGATTAAAGTCTTTGTAGCAAGCAAAAATAATCACTTATGCCTCTATGCATTGTTTTAGTCAACATGGATATCAGCCTCTGTGTTAGGTTGGTTTTGATGATACACGGAGATGAGTTAGGTGTAGTTGCTGGCTTCAAGGAGCTCCCAGGTGCAGCAGAGCTAAGATATAAACAAATAAGTTGACTGGGTGCAGTGGCTCATGCCTGTGATCCCAGCACTTTGGGAGGCCGAGGCAGGTGGATCACGAGGTCAGGAGTTCGAGACCATCCTGGCCAACATGGTGAAACCTTGTCTCTACTAAAAATACAAAAATTAGCTGGGCATGGCGGCACATGCCTGTAGTCCCAGCAACTCGGGAGGCTGAGGCAGGGTAATCGCTTGAACCCAGGAGGCGGAGGGTGCAGGGAGCCGAGATTGTGCCACTGCACTCCATACTGGGCAATAGAGGGAGACTCCATTTAAAAAAAAAAAAAAGAAAAACCAAGTTACAGTTCAATGTTATAGATGTTATAAAATAAGTAGCAGAGAGAGGGTATTCAAACCTTTTTTTAGGGAAGAGTTCTTGGGGGAAGAGTAACCTGAGCTTATTTTTGAAAGAAGACTAGGTCTTATGTGTGGACAATTCTGGACATGGAGTCAGAAGAACTGAATTTGAACCCCAGCTCAGCCACTTACTAAGCTGTCTGACTTGAACAGTTGTTTAAGTACTCTGCGAATCTCAGTTTTTTCACATGTAAAGTGGGGACAGTCATATCTATATCCACCTTTGAAATTTAATACATTTGAAAGAAGCTCATAAATGTGGTATACAAGTATTCGTTTTTTTAGCTCCTAAATGTGGTATACAAGTATTATATTCTTTTTTTTTTCCCCAAGCCAAACTGTATCCAGCTGTATTAAAGATACTTTTCATAAACAATCATGGCATTTCAGGCAGGACATGGGCAGACAATCGTTAACAGTGTACAACAACTTTCAAACTCCCTTCTTCAATGGACTACCAAAAATCAGAAAGCCACTATAAATCCCAATGAAGTCTTCATCTGATGCTCTAAACAGGGAAGGTTTAGAGTGAGGGTTGACATTTCACATTTAGCATGTTGTTTATTTTTTTTTATTTTTTTGAGACGGAGTCTCGCTCTGTCGCCCAGGCTGGAGTGCAGTGGCCGGATCTCAGCTCACTGCAAGCTCCGCCTCCCGGGTTTACGCCATTCTCCTGCCTCAGCCTCCCGAGTAGCTGGGACTACAGGCGCCCGCCACCTCGCCCGGCTAGTTTTTTGTATTTTTTTTTAGTAGAGACGGGGTTTCACCGTGTTAGCCAGGATGGTCTCGATCTCCTGACCTCGTGATCCGCCCGTCTCGGCCTCCCAAAGTGCTGGGATTACAGGCTTGAGCCACCGCGCCCGGCCGAGCATGTTGTTTAACAACTTTTCATGAGCCGACCCTGACTTTCAGGAAGTGAAGTGAAAGTGACAGAATTTACCTGAAGATCCACAATCTAGAAACAGAACCACTGCTCTTTTGACAGGTGCCATCTCAGTGGCATCACTGGAAAGTCCAGATTGCCTGACACACTGGTAACCAATGATTAGAGGTCAGGTCCCAACAGATGTCTGGGTTTAAGGGAGTTACGTCTAGCTGAAAGGTGGAAAGGGAGAAGAGGACATAAAAACAAATTTGTTTTTCCATACCACAGGCTTTTGTGTCAAGGTGGCCATGTGTGTCAAAGTCAGGGAATCCCTGCTCCTGGGAGCCAAGAGGAAGTCTCTCAAAACTAGAAGGGAAAGGTGTTTTCCCCGTATCAATCCAGCTTTGGAGACATTCTATTAGTGACATATGCCCCTTCCTCTCAAAACAACAATGACATATTCTGTGTGCTAACAGCATAGCTTAAAAAAGTAAAACAAAATTCTGCATTTTTATAAAACTTGATTAAAAGTAGTATTTCAAACTGTACAGGCACCAGAAGCACACAGTTAGTAAAAATGCACACACTTCGGTTGGCATCTCCAGCACCTTCAGCTTTCTGTGCCTGGTCTGTTTTGGCATCTCCATTTTCTGCAGGGTTATCCCCCTCCTGGCCAGCCTCAGCTTTTCCCTTTTTCCCTTTGGGTACCTTCTTTCCCTTCTTTGCAGGGGCCTTTTTAGGCCTGGGCTCTAGCTTTGGAGGAGCAGGTTTAGCAGACAACCTCATTCATCTTCTCTGTGGTTCCTCCTTCACCTTGGCTTTATCTCCTTTAGCATCCCCTTCAGCCTTTCTCTCGGGCATGGTGGCGGTGACAGCGACGGCGGTGGGACGTAGGCACTGGGCGTGGGATGCAGCAGATCACAGGCGTTGGTTGGTCTGTGGGTCATTCTCACCTCTTCTTCTGGTTTTTGTTTTTTACTTACTCATTGACAATTATATTTGGACAGATTATAGCATCAATTTTCTGACCTAAACCAGAAATAAGTGAGGAAAAGATTAAGTTTATTAGTGTGTAGGTGTCATTTATGAAGTGCTAGCACTGTAAACATGTATCAGGGCAAATATTTTAAAGTTCAGATCCATGACACTTTGATTCTGTGCTATTATGCAAGATACTGCTTAAGGTACCTAATGAACGGTATCTGAAAAATTACTGAGTTTGCTTCTGAGTGGCTTGGATAACAACAAGTTGAACTAAAAAGAGCCACATTTCCTGTCAGAAGACTTATGCTTGCATCCAAGTGATGGAGCTTCTATCTGTGCCACCACTGAAGGTTATTTAACATTTCAGAGTTTCATTTTCTCCATCAGTAAAAGAGAAAAATAATAGTTACTTTATAGACTGTGAATTAGAAATAAACTGGATAAATTGCTTACCACTAGCTTTCATCAGTTAAAAGTTTAATTTATGGAATATTAAACAAATTTCCATTTAATTACACTAGATTTCTTTTTTTTTTTTTTTTTTTTTTTTGAGACGGAGTCTCGCTCTGCCGCCCAGGCTAGAGTGCAGTGGCCGGATCTCGGCTCACTGCAAGCTCCGCCTCCCGGGTTTACGCCATTCTCCTGCTTCAGTCTCCCTAGTAGCTGGGACTACAGGCGCCCGCCACCTCGCCCGGCTAGTTTTTTGTATTTTTTTAGTAGAGACGGGGTTTCACCTTGTTAGCCAGGATGGTCTCGATCTCCTGACCTCGTGATCCGCCCGTCTCGGCCTCCCAAAGTGCTGGGATTACAGGCTTGAGCCACCGCGCCCGGCCTACACTAGATTTCTTTAGAGAAACTTGCTCTAAATGGTGGGCAGGGGGAATTCTGTTATTTATGCTTTACTGACACTGATGATACTTTACCTCCTCCTTCCAGTTATTCCTTAATAATTTTGCAAGGTGAGTTTAAATCCCAGCTGTTGTACTTACTTGCTGTGTGACCTTCAAAGTTACTTAATCTTTCTATAACTTATTTTCTCCATCTATTAGGTAGAAAAATAGTGGCATTTATATTATATAGTTACTTAATCTTTCTATAACTTATTTTCTCTATCCATTAGATGGAGACATAATGTATTTATATTATATAATTATTAGGAAGCAACTAAAGTGCTTAGTTCAGTGTTTGGCACGTAGTATGATTTCAGAAAATGGTAGTGCTGTGGACTGAGTGTATCCCACCAAAATTCATATGTTGAAACCCTAATCCTCAGTGTGATGTTTGGGGTGGGATTTTTGGGAAGTAATTAGGTCATTAGGATGGAGCTCTATAAGTGTCCTTATAACAAGAGACACCAGAGAGCTTATTTCCTCTCTCTCTGCTTTCCACGATGTGAGGATACAGTGAGAAGAGGGCCATCTGCAAACCAGGAAGCTGACTGTCACCAGACAGCAGATCTACTAGTACCTTGATCTTGGACTTCCCAGCCTCCAGACCTGTGAAAAATAAATGTTTGTGATATTCTGTTACATACACAGCAGCCTGAACTGACTAAGATGGATAGCATTGTTATTCTCACTTTCATTTTATAAATGAGAAGGTGAATACAGATTTAGAAACCTGATTAGATTCATAGTAAGAGGCAAGGATGGGATTCAATCCAGGTTTGTGTGATGCCAAAGACTTTACTGTTTATTCTTTTACTAGGCTACATTTTATAATTAACATTTCATTTGTATGGAAACGTATTCTGAAATGCTGTAGAGTGCTTGGAAATAATTTGTTGTTCTTGGGTATTTAAAACTTTCAGTGATGTTTTACTAACTGTTTACATAAACTTGAAACTAAATTGGTTAAGGAAAGAACTCTTTGGCCTGGCCTCTCTGTGATCAGATGGTTTTAGGGCAGATATTCTGAGGTGGTAGTCTGTGGTTAGTCAAAAGAAAATTGTGTGTGTGTGTGAGTGTATTTTCTCCTAAACAGCTTCATTGAAGTAAAATTGACGTACAATAAGTGATACAAATTTTATGTACAGTTTGCTAAGTTTTGACATACATATACACCCATGAAACCACCACAAAGCAGATGGTGAACATACCCGTCACCTCCCAAAAGTTTCTTGGTGCCCCTTTGAAATCTTTCCCTCCTTGTTCTCCTTATATCCCCCCATTTAAGCAACCACCTATCGGCTTTTCTATCACTATAGATTGAACAATGGTCAGATCAATCAGGATTCAGTCAGTTCGCCTCTCAGCTGTAGTTTGATCATCTGTGAAACAGGGATTCTACCATCTTCCCAAAGGACTATCAGAGAAGATTAGGAGCAATGTATGTAAAGAGCCTAGCATAATGTCTGATGCATAGTAGGCCCTCAATCCCTGGAAGCCAGTATTACCAGCAAGCTTTCACTTGGTGGTCTAGAGTACATTTAGGAGTTCAGAGTGCCGAAATGCATTTCTGTCACTTAGAGCTCCTGTTCTCTTCCACTGAATGGGCTTCCAGTGTTTTTGAAACAGGAAAATTTACATTTAGGCAGCTTAAGACCCTAAGGGACTTTCTGTTGCTCCTACCTTCCCTCCCTCATGCCCAGTGTTCCACTTGCTATTAATTGTGAACAGATGTTCTTCAAAAATAAGCAAAGATCTCCACAGCAGATTTTTGAGTTCTTCATGCCTATATTTAAGTCTGACATTGTGATCAAGCTGTATAAGCAGTGAGTTTGTAGTCAGAGTTCTGGGTTTTAGTTCCTGTTCTGCCTTGGGCAAATCATAAAATCTTTCTGAGCCTCAGTTTTCTCAGTGTCAAGTGGTGGTGGTGGAGTCATACCTCAGAAGTTTGTTGAGAGGATCAAAGGAGAATTCTGAAAGTGAATTGTATGATGAGGTTATAGTTCATTTGCATCCTCCCATGACTGCCTCACAGTGTTAGAACTTTGTAAAAGGATCAGGTAGCATTTAAATCTGATATCTTACATGTTTTTAATGTAAGTATTTTAAATTAGGCTCTACTAATAGAAAAAAATGGCAAAAACCCAAGGTTAAAAGTGCTTCCATTTTAAAGTCAGAGAAACTTTAATTCAGATCTTAGTTAGGTAGCTGTGTGACCATGGACAAGTTATTTAATTTCTCTGAGCCTTAAATTCTCACCTGTTAATAAGGCATATCTGTTCTACCTCAGAGGGTTGTTGGGAGGATTAGAAATAAAATATGTACAATAGTTTGCAAATAGCAGATGCCCAGTGATGCTAGCTTCATTCTTTCCATTTCCAAAATTGGTAGATTTGTGGATTCGTTGAACTATTCCTGAAGGGATTACTTTTGCCTTCTCTATTCCGTGATGCAGTTCAGCACAGGTTAGCTCTTAGGTAGTGTCTCAGGTTTCCCATTCTAGTCTGTAAATGTCGTTTGAGTTTTGTGTTGCTAGCAGTTATTGCAAAGGAATTTTTTTTTTTTTTTTTAATAATGGGAGGAACCTGTGCTTTGCTTTTGTACTTTCTCATCAATTCTCATAGCTCTGTCTAGCTAGAGATACTTTGTACTGTGAGAGCCAGGGAAACCAGGGGCCATTTTCTTGTCTCTCTGTGTTTATTTGGGTTGGAGGATTGTCTAAAAGTTCCCTAGTGAATAAAGTAGATTTGCTGAGTTCAGATTCTTCCCTCTGAACTGGGTGAGCCCAGGATCAAACTACTGGGCGAGAAAAGAAATAGGAAAATGTGGAGAAAACTGGTGAGTTCTGCTTGTAAAGTTGTTAGGATCTTTGAGTTGGGGGGCATGTAGGAAACAGTTGATTCCCCATTTCCCTCTTCCCTTCCAAATCCTGTACACTCCAGCACAAAGGGAGCTTTAAGATGGAGGTCTGCATTGTAATTTCCTAGAAATTACTGCTTCTGGTAACTGCTCATTCAGTTTTCACCTCTTTGCAGCAGTAGATGAAACAATGGGGACAATAAAACCATTTATCTGATGGCTGTAGCCTCAATGGGATGTTTGTTTTAATAATGGTATAATTTGCAGGGTTCATAAATTGTGATTTTATTCTCATGGAAATAACTGCCCGGTGGTATTTGGATTCTCAGGTCTCCTGTTGTGGATAATTTCACTAACATTCTGGCTGACAATTCCCTTTATTCTACACTTCGATTTAGATTGTTCATACTGGTTGGGTAATTAGCCCAGAGCAGAGACAGTTTTTTTTTAGTTTGGGGCTGGCAGGTGGTTACTAGGTAACTGGAAGATCTTCTGAATGGGGAAGAAACTCTGCTTAGGGATTCAAGGCAAATATCCAGGTTTGTTTTGATTATCTGGAATTAAAAGAATTATCTAATACCAAAATATTTGATGAAAATTGAAAATTTAATTCATCTGAATATTTATTTTCTATGATACCAAACAACCCTTTATATTTGGAATATCCTGTGTTTGAATTTTAAATTTTCATGTGCATGTTTTGGCAGGGAATATCCACAGAGGGCAGAGGCTGATAATAGCTACACATGCTAGACGTTGCCATAGGTGTTTTACTTACATTATGTCTAAATTTTTTTTTGGGACACAGCTTGACTCTTGTTGATTAGGCTGGAGTGCAGTGGCATGATTTCAGTTCACTGCAACCTTCGCCTCCCAGGTTCAAGCGATTCTCCTACCTCAGCCTCCCAAGTAGCTGGGATTATAGGTTCCTGCCACCACGCCCAGCTAATTTTTATATTTTAGCGGAGACGGGGTTTCACCACAATGACCAGGCTGGTCTCAAACTCCTGACCCCAAGTGATCCACTTGCCTTAGCCTCCCAAAGTGCTAGGTTTACAGGCTTGAGCCACCACACCCGGCCATTTCTAAATCTTAATGAGAATTCTGATATTGTTCTCATAGGTAGGTATTGTTCCCATTTTACCCATGTAAAAAGTTAAGACAAGTTTAGTAACTAAATTAAGGGACTCAGCTAATTAGTGGAAGACAGTTTACCAGATTCAAAGCTTATACTAGGTTTTCAATTATAGGGTAAGACATTCTGAAGATACATTCAAGTTTCTATTAAACTGTTAGATATGACACCATTTGGCTCAAAAATATATTATACATGAATTAGTACCTATCATCAGATGTATGTATCTGATTATTCTTCCTGTCATTTAATCTTGTTTTACAGCAGTAACATACATGGAGTATTTTGATTATCTTACCAAACTTAAAGGACTTCTAGGCATAATCCTGTTTTAAGAATTCTTTAAAAGGCTCCAAAGCATGGCATAGTGACTGGAAATGGCCTCAGACTTGGGTTTCAAGATCTTGGCACTGCCATTTATTGGGTTATCTTGGATAAACCTCTTGACCATCATTGATAAGCCTTACTCTTGTATGAACCTTGTGTTGCTCATCTGCAAAACAGGGATATGATACACACTTTACAGGGATGTTAAGGTTAATGTATATGGTGGGGTCTAGTATATGCCTGTAACATGGTAGGGGCTCAGTAATATGTTGGTTTCCTTTTTTGACTAATGCTACTACTAGTAGAGTATCAGGGGATAATTTGGTGCTTTCATCATTGGCCTCAAGATTTATTAAAAGATGGCCAACATCGGCCGGGCACGGTGGCTCACACCTGTAATACCAGCACTTTGGGAGGCTGAGATGAGCAGGTCACTGAAGGTCAGGAGTTCGAGACTAGCCTGGCCAAAATGGTGAAACCTTGTCTCTACTGAAAGTACAAAAAAAAAAAAAAAAAAAATTAGCCAGGCGTAGTGGCACACGCCTGTAGTCCCAGCTGCTTGGGAGGCTGAGGCAGGAGAATCGCTTGAACCCAGAAGGCAGAGGTTGCAGCGAGCCAAGATCGTGCCATCGCACTCCAGCTTGGGCAACAAGAGCAAAACTCCATCTCAGAAAAAAAGATGGCCAACTTCAAGTAACATTATGTTATATTTTCATGTGATACTGTTAAACTAATAGAACTTATTTTTCTCTAGGAACTTGCTGTTCCATCTGGGTAATTTGTTTAAGGGACGGTTAGACAGATGATGTATTTTTTTACACTCTCTTGGTCAAGAGAGTGAGTGCATATGTGGAAAGGGCATTGGATTTGTGATCATACAAACTTGGTGGGAGCTCCAGCATTGCTGTTTACTAACTACGTTTCATGGGACAACTGACTTTCTCTGTTTGAAACTTGGGATAGAGATAATAATAGCCGACCTTCCCATTGTTGTGAAGATCAAATGAGATGATGAATGTGAAAATGCCTTTTAAATTGGAAAAATGCCAGGCGAGATAGTAACTATTATGTGACATTCATAATTAGTAGTAAGTGGGGCTTAGAGAATTAACTACCTTTTTTTTTTTTGAGACAGGGTCTTGCTCTGTCACCTAGGCTGGAATGCAATGGTGGGCTCATGGCTCACTGTAGCCTCCACCTCCTGGGCTTAGTGATCCTCCTGCCTCACCTCCTGAGTAGCTGGGACCACAGGTGTGCAACACCATGCCCTGCCCCCTGCCCCTGCCCCTTGGTGTTTTGAGATGAATCTTGCTGTGTCACCCAGGCTGAAGTGCAGAGTCCCGCTCATAGCTTCCTGTAGCCTAGAACTCCTGGACATAAGTGATCCTCTCACCTCAGTATCCTGAGTAGCTGGGATTATAGGCATGTACCACCATGCCTGACTAATTCTTGAATTTTTTGTAGAGACAGGGTCTCTATGTTGCCCAGACTGGTTTTGAACTCCTGTCCTCTAGCAATCCTCCTGTCTTGGCCTCCCAAAGTGCTGGGATTACAGGTGTAAGCCACTGTGCCCTGCCAGAATTCACTGCCATTTTAAGACGGAAATTCAGAATTTTACTTGAACTATATAAAGACATTTTGATGAGTTTTATTATGGTAGTCCTTGGGGACAGCAGAAGAAAAGAGGCCAGAATGACGTTTTTGGTAGGTAAAAGTATTGAGTGAATGTAACTGCATAGTGGAAGTGAGAATGGTGTGAGGTGCTACTGTGAGGCAGGCCCAGAGGACTTAGAGAAGATCTTAGACTTGAGGTTTGTATCTTGGTCTAGTCTTGATCCCTAGAACAAAGAAGTGGGAGGCTCTTTGATTAGAAAAACTTAGGACACAGGGTAGTGTGTGGAGAACTGATTGAGGAATAGGGATAGAGGTAACAACTATAGCTTCCCTCATGATGACACTCAAGTTGAAATCCTGGTTTTAAGCCTTCTAGGAGTATGTACAGAAGTTAAAATAGATTTTTTTTCATTCCTCTTTCTACCTTCTAACAGTTAAGTGTGTCCGTTTTTAGGGGAAGTTCCAAGTGCATCTTGTGATTATTGCATATGAATCCAGTGGTGTCTCTTAGGTGAGCACATTGATGTATCTTCATTTAAAGAGGTGCAGATGGTGGCTGGCAAGTGGGAGATCTGCTTCCACAGGCTAGAATGCTTAATTTTATGGAGGCTTATTTAGTTTATCTCTTTACCTGAAAATTGATTCTGTTTACAGCATTTCAGTAATGTGGATGATATTTTTCCTAAGTGGAACATCAACCTAAATTTTCAATGTGTTTAATTATTGATGTATCTGAATGCTGCAGTGTATTAGTTAAGGATTTTTCTGTATGAGGAGAGGTTTCTGGCTCTGAGTTTTGGTACTACACTGATATTATTCATTTTTTTCCAGGGGGATGTCAGTTTTTCTTTACTGCAAGTAACTGCATTATGTTGTCTGGATCATTGCCTTCTATATTAAGTATTAGAGTAGAATAGTTGTTGTCCAGGACGGTTTGAAAGTCTGTGTTTTATTTGACTATAAGAGCAAACTTAGGCATCTCTCTTCTCTGTTCTTGGTCTGCTAGTATGAACATGATACAGTGACTAAGTAAGGAGATGGGTTTCCATAGACCCCAGTCAGAATTAGCCTGAGTTACTTTATCATATTAACTTTATATATAATAATGTCAACTGATATTTGCATAATTCTTTGTAAAGTATTTTTATGGTACTTAATCTTCTCTTCTCTTCTCTTCTCTTCTCTTCTCTTCTCTTCTCTTCTCTTCTCTTCTCTTCTCTTCTCTTCTCTTCTCTTCTCTTCTCTTCTCTTCTCTTTTCGAGACAGGATCTCACTCTGTCACCCAGGCTGGAGTACAATGATGTGATCATGACTCATTGCAGCCTCAGCTTCCCAAGTTCAAGTGATCTTCACAATCCTGAGTAGCTGGGACCATAGGTGCATGCCACCATGCCCAGCTAATGTTTTGTAGGGGTGGGGTTTCACCCTGTTGCCTAGGCTTGTCTCAAACTCCTGAGCTCAAGTGATCCATTAGCCTCAGCCTCCCATATTTTTGGGATTACAGGTGTGAGTCACCGTGTCCAGTCTACAATTTTTCTTTTTACTGATATGTTTCTTGTACTAAACTGGTAGCTCTTTTTGTGGACCAGATTTTTTTTCATCTTTGTACTCACTTTATTTAGGACAGAGCTAAGAATAATGATACTATCTAACACTATGTTATATGCAGGCATGTGCCAAGTGCAATATTTGTTTTAATCCTCATTATCCCCATTTTATAGAGGAGAGAACTGAGTCTCAGAGAAAGGAAGTAACTTGCTTAGTCTCACAGCTAGTGAAGGGATGCAGCTGTGATTAGAACCCAAGCAATCTGATTTCAGAGCTATATACTTAACCCTTATATTTTCTCAGAAACAGCTTGTATGAATATGTAGGTATATATGAAAGATATTATCTCTCTTATTTGACCCTTGAAACTCTGTGAAGCAGTTAATTATGCTTTTCATATCCATTCTATAGGTTAGGAAAAGTAAGATGAATTAATTACACAAGATCATTCATTTGTTGAGTAACAGAATCTGGACCCCATATCCCAGGTCTCCTGACTCCAAATCTCACATTTTTTCCCCTTCTATAATACTTTTAGCTGTTGGTTAGAGCTTCACATCTATCTTCCTTCCTTCTTCCTTCCTTCCTTCCTTCCTTCCTTCCTTCCTTCCTTCCTTCCTTCCTTCCTTCCTTCCTTCCTTCCTTCCTTCTTTCTTTGTCTTTCTTTCTTTCTTTCTTTCTTTCTTTCTTTCTTTCTTTCTTTCTTTCTTTCTTTCTTTCTTTCTTTCTTTTTCTTTCTTTTCTTTCTTTTCTTTCTTTCTTTCTTTTGAGGTGGAGTCTTGCTCTACTGCCCAGGCTGGAATGCAGTGGTGAGATCTTGGCTCACTGCAACCTCCGCCCCTCCCCGGGTTCAAGCAATTCTTCTGCCTCAGCCTCCTGAGTAGCTGGGACTACAGGTGTGCACCACCACACTCAGCTAATTTTTGTATTTTTAGTAGAGACGGAGTTTCACCTTATTGGCCAGGTTGGTCTCGAACTCCTGACCTCATGATCTGCCTGCCTCAGCTTCCCAAAATGCTGGGATTACAGGCATGAGCCACCGTACCCGGCCAACATCTGTTTTCTTAGGAATACACAATAGTCTTTTTCGTATGGAAAATAGATACTTTCGTTGAGACTAACTGAAGATAAGAGATAACCCTAAAAATCTTTCTGTGCATCTTTCTTTCTCAAATCCAAGGAGCAAAATACCGTGATAGATAAGTCTGTGAGAGCTGCTTGAAGGTGGATAAGACAGCTGTGTGTCTGTGTTCCTGTGTGTATTATCTCTGTTTTAGTAGCTGGCAACAGTGTGTTTTCCATAATGATTGCTGAGGGAATGCATGATTTAAAAAGTTGATGCTGTGTCTAGTATTAAAGAGTGATGATACTAAAATTGCTAGTTGATTGCTTCCTTCTTAGTCACTAGTTGATTATGTTTGAGAATTACAACAGTCCTAATATAGTGGCATTAAATATAGTTGAGCCAGCATATGGTAACTGTCTATAACAGGGCCTTCATATAAGAGAGGGATTACACTTAAGCATTTTGTAACACTGAAGAAACAATTTTTCTGATGTCTAGGCGAACTTAATTGTATTGGATTCTTTTTGATTGCCTTGTCAGATTTCTTTTGTATTTTATATAAATAAGATATGACAGTGGCAAATTAGTTTTTCAGCGTTTTTTTTTTTTTTTTTTTTTTTTTTTGTTTGAGACGGGGTTTCGCTCATGCAGTGGCTGGATTTTGCTCACTGCAACCTCTGCCTCCTGGGTTCAAGCAATTCTCATCCCTCAGCCTCCTGAGTAGTTGGAATTATAGGCACCTGCCACGACACCCAGGTAATTTTTGTATTTTTAGTAGAGACGGGTTTCACTGTGTTGCCAGGCTGGACTCAATCTTCTTACCTCACGATCCGCCTGCCTCGGCCTCCCAAGGTGCTGGGATTACAAACATGAGCCATCACCTCCCGGTCAAGGGTCTAGTTCTCAATAGCCTTCTTCCTGACCATTGAGAAGAAGCCATTATACTTCATTTAGCTTCTAGGTTATATCACATTCAAATACAGTCATGTCATAGCATAGCTACTTGGTTTTCCATGTGCCGTGCCCTGCATTGTTTTTGTGTATGATTGTAGTGCAAAATGTTTAAGAATTCCTGAGCTTCTCCTTTTAGTCTGAGATTGTTATATTCAGGTAAATTACCTCTCACCTAAGAATGTCATAATTGATTCCATTGTTCCAGATTGTAGATTTGAGTGTCAGGTAGTAATTTATATATTACTGGATCTTTTAAGAATTAGTTGTTTTAATGTGGAAGCCACATGAGATAAAAAATTGGAATTTTCAGCCATGATTAGTTGGCTACCATCTGCTTTGTTTGATTAGTTCAGCCTTGATTAGTTGGCTACAGTCTGCTTTGTTGCTTGGCACACATCAGTCCAACTCTTATTCTCATTTTATGTCTGTGAGTTGTGCATGTGTGTATGTACTCATGAATGTTCCTCTCTCCCATCTCAAAGGTACTGCCAATGTCTAGTAGATTTCTAGAGCCCTGAAATTTGTCTTGCTCAGTTTCCTTACAGATTTTACAAACTTGAAAGGTGAGTAGTTAGAGTACAGGGTAGCTGCTGAAAGAGACCCAAACATTCAGTGGCTCAAACAAGATAGACATTTATCTCTTATGAAACAGTTCAGGGGTAAGTCTCTTATGACCACAGTGGGCAGAGGTTCTGCTCCATGAAATCATCTAGAGATTCAGGCACCTTCTATCTCGTTGTCTGGGGGTGATGCCCTCATCTGCATTCTCAGTGATAGCTTATTAACACATCTACCTTGAAATAAGTCCATGAGAAGGGAGAAGAGAGAGTGGAGGACACATAGTTGCCTTAAAAAAAAAAAGTAAGCTGAAGTTGTATATGTTAATTCTCCCAGCATCTCATTCATTATCTTTAGAAACAAGACATACCTAGTTATAAATAACATTAGGAAATGTAGTTTCCAACTCGGTAGCATGTGCTCAGTTATTTTGGCAGAGGGTTACCGTAGGGGAGTGTCTGTATTGAAAGGAAGCAAGGGAAAATGGATACTATTAGCAGTCTCTTCCATAGAGTCATAGCTGGAGGGTAAAAATAATAAAACCTTTTCCTCATTCATTATATTAATTATCACCACATTGAGAATTTCTTTGAGGTAAGTGGTATTATAACCATTTTGCTAACTGGGGAACTGATTTTGAGGTATCAGGTGACTGGTCACAAGTGTAGCTCAAAACTGAACTCATTATCCTTTCCCCCCACACCTTCTCTTTGTGTTTCTTATCTCAGTGAATGACATCACCATTTTCTCAGTCACTCAAGCCGGAAATTTGGGATTTCCTTATCTTCTCATATTCCTTCAGTCACTAAGCTGTGTAGATACTATCACCTTAACATTTCTCAAATCTGTGCCTTTCTCTCCATCCCCATGGCTGTTGCTTTAGCTCAGACTCTCAGCAGCTCTTGTGTGGACAGCAGCCTCCATTCTTCCATCTGCTGCCAGGGTCACCTCCAGTGAATCCATCTTCGCAGCCCAACCCTGCCAAACCACTTGCAATTGTTGGGACTTACTATATACTGTGAAACTGCCAAATCTGTACTCGTGTTGCTTCTTCTACTCAAATGGTCCTTTTCCCTTCTCAGCTTGGCAAACATGGCCTTATTTTATTTTTAAAAATCTGCCACCTACATTGCTTCTACTATAAAGTTGTTGTTCTCTTTTCCAGGTAGAATTGACTGTTTTCTCCTCATTCTTCTCCTGTGTTGATGCCTGTTATAGGACCTGTAACATTTTATAGTAATAATTTGTAATGTGTCTTGTCTTGCTTTTCATCATTAGCACTCAATATTGTACCTGATAGAAAACAGCTACTCCATAACTGCTTGAGTGAGTAGAGCATATGACGGCTGGGACTTGAATCCAAATCTTGTGTTTTTCTTATCATGATGGCTCATCCTGTGTTAAGTGTGTACATATTTCCTGAGTTGCTTCCCAACACCAAATTTGGAGGTCTCACTTTCCAGGAGCTCTTTTCATTGGCAATCAAGTGTAGCCCTAAAAAGGGCTTTTTCAACAAATGGATGCTTAATTATCTTTCCATTTGGATGTTGGGGGTGTGCTTTTTTGGTAGGTGCTGCTAAAACTGTTGTCTGTAACTTGCAAAATAAATAAATGCTGGATGTTTGGCTTTAATTTTTATTGATTACATCAAGGGATAAAGGAGGTTTGCTTTACATTTGGAGAGAAGGCAGGCAAATTAGAAAAAAATGCATCCCCTTGAAGAGGGTTTTATTTTTAATGTTATTTACAAAGTATATACATGAAAATAGAAAAGGAATAACTTTAATTTACAATAGACATAATTTAGGGAAAAATGCTAACATCTCAGTGTAAGTGTAAACCCAGCTTCGCTATTATAATTTCTGATCATTGAAGCTCACTTATTGTGCGTTTAAACCATCTGTTTTGGTGTTAATCCCTTAAAACTCAATTGGTAGATGTTAACATGATAAAAGGTAATAAAGCTTGAAATATGGCAGTCATTCGATCTGGTTTGCTTTTCAACTAATTGCATGCAAACTTAAGTGTATTTGGGAAAAAGGAAAGGGGGAAATTAATGCTGTAGTCAACTATTTTGATCTCAGCTTGAGCCCTGCACACCTGTCACTGGCTTGTGGAAGTTTTCCTCCATAATTAAGAGCTCCTCTCTCATGTTTTTACTTAATTGGGTGCCACAAGAGCCTGGTGAAACAGTGGAATCCTCTTAATTGCAGCTTTTAAAACAAATCACCAATGTTTAATGTGGTATTGTTTTTAAAAGCCTTCCCTGGAAAGAGTTTTGATTGCTTCAAGTCCAAATGGAATGGAGTGTTGAGAATTCTGCTCTTTATAAAGTTAGAAGTCGTATAGTACTTTGAAATGTCTCTCTTTGAAGAGTTAGGGAACATAACTAATATTTACTTGATGCTTTACAATTTGACCAAGTGTTTTCCTTTCATCTTGTTTTAATTCCTATAGTAGCTCCAAGAAAGGTATTATAATGCTTCCTATTTTACAGATGAGGAAATTGAGGGTCAGAAAAGTGACTTGCTGAGGGTCACACAATTAGTAAGTGGTAGAGATAGATGCAAACCCTACCTACTAATGCAAACCCTTTATTTACCTTCTGTCTCAATGAGCATAAACTGCATGTGTGGAAGTATCAGTATAGTGGGTTTTTCCTTTAACTTCCAATGTGGTCTCAATTTAGCTTACTGTGTTTGGTACTTTTCTGTTTGAACTGTCAGCCCTTACACATATAGTGGAAAGAGCAGCCTGGTAGGAGGTGAAGAAGCCAAAGTGCTGGGAAATGACAGAACATCCCATTCCATGCTTAGATCATGACTGTTATCTAGCTGAAACATCCTCCGGTAAGGTTGGCAGGGTCTTTGTGGTCCTGCTGCATTGTGGACAAGTCCTTTACAGCGTACTTAAGTGCTGAGCAGTTATGACAGCTAGCTTAAATGAGCTTCTGTGGCAGTCAATTCTTTTGAGGCCTCAGTGCCCATTTTCCTCTCCACCCTAGTAGTGGAAAGAGCTCTTGATAGGGAATCAGGAAACTTTGATGCTGTAGTTGCAGTTAGGTGATTTGCTAACTGACCTGTTTTCTTCAGGACTAAGTTTGGTCAGTACCACCTCTTGGAAGACTTCCCTAAAGTCTTAGGGTGGCCTTCCTTTTTTTTTTTTTCTGGACACTGTGACACATTGTTTTAAGTATTGTCTATATGGCACTTACCACATTGTTCTGCAATTATATTTCTTTCAGACTAGAACTATACCTCTAGCCTTCTTTTTTTTTTTTTTTTTTTTGAGGCGGAGTCTCACTGTGTTGCCCAGGCTGAAGTGCAGTGGCGCAGTCTTGGCTCACTGCAAGCTCTGCCTCCTGGGTTGATGCCATTCTCCTGCCTCAGCCTCCCGAGTAGCTGGGACTACAGGTGCCCAACACCATGCCCAGCTAATTTTTTTTTTTTTTTTTTTGTATTTTTAGTAGAGATGGGGTTTCACCGTGTTAGCCAGGATGGTCTTGATCTCTTGACCTTGTGATCTGCCTGCTTCGGCCTCCCAAAGTGCTGGGATTACAGGCGTGAGCCACTGTGCCTGGCCACCTCTAACCTTCTTTTTACTACCAGCCCATCTGTACTTGAGAATCACTGCCCCAAACTGTATATTCTGTGAGAGCACAGTCACAGGGTTCCTTGTCGTGGACATTTGTAGTTTGCTTCTGTAGTTTCCTTCTTATCTCAGCAATGGCCTCAGATGTTCGTTTTAGGAACCACACCTTCCCCCCTGCTTTGCTTCATATAGTTTGGGTAGGAATTTCTTAGCTCTAGTGTTATGTGAACCAGGCTCAAGGTAACCAAGGCATCACATTACTCTGGCCATAGTGATTGGTTTAGGGGTAAATATGTTTTAAGCTGGTCTAAACTGAATGTTCAGGACTTTCGTAAGCCTCTATAGAAGACCTTCTCCAAGTCCTGCTATACTAGAGAGGTGTGTGGCTGGAGCTGCTATAGCCATTTTGCCACCTTAGGAGGACAGAGTCTGGCGTATGATAGAACCAACATTGAGGAAGTGAAGCTAAACAGGTGGAGGCAGTGACTTTGAGCTCTGAAATGAGCCTCCCCCATAGTCTACCTTAATCTTGGGCTTCAGTTAATTAGGTCAGTAATTAGGCTTTTTGCTTAAACCAGTTTGTTTTCTGTCATTTATAACCAAGAGTCTTAACTAATCTATTTCTCTTTTGCACTTAAGCATAGTTCATAGCCTAGAATTTGTTAATTGGGTAAATGATTGAACTCTATGACTTTGTCTTTCTTAGTCTCAGTTTCTTTCTGTAAAATGGGAATTTCTGCCTGCCTGGCTCTAAGGGTTGTTGTGAGTTAATAGAAGGAAAAGCTTTCGGGTCTCTCCTTCTGCACTTAGTCTATACCAAACAATTGACCATTTAATTATATAATTACATATAACTATTGTATAATGATTTTTTTTGTTTCAACTTGATTGTGTACCCCCTTAGAGTGGATGACATCTTACATACTTATCGTTTTCCTCCTACTGCTCAGCACAATGTTGGGAAAGTAGTGGGCACTCATGAGTATTTATTAGTGATGACAATAGCAGCTACAGTTTATTGCATACGTTTATTGGGCCAGATAGTGTGTGGGCATTCTACGTAAATTATCTCTAAACCTCAGCAAATAGCAGTATTAGATAGCTATTAGATAAGCAGTATTGTCCTCAGAGAATAGTTGCATAGCTAACAAACGGGAGAGCTGAAATTGTTGGTTGAATTATGATGGAAAATAAATGTGATGGAGCCTTCCAAAGCATATACCAGGAATGTTTGAGGTGTCTGCCTTAGGTGAATGATAGAGGTGAACATCAAGTAAATACCTGATGGGGATGAAATCCTGGCCTGGTTTGGAATTGCTTGAAAAGCTATTTTTCAAGTCTTTTCTTGGCATAGTTTAATTGACTTCACTAATCCATTGCATCACTATTAAATAATAATAAAAGATACAGAGAGTAGTAGCATTAGAAATACTGGTCACAAGGATACTGTATATTATGGTGATGTCCCTTTGAATATTACAGTGAATGTCCCCTCCCTGGAGCCTGTGTGAATTGATGCCTACTAAATATGCTCAGCTGGTACTCAGGGAATGTTTTGCTCAGGTTCAGGCAGAACTACCGTGTTAGTAAAATAACCTTTTATTCCATTTTTTTTGAAACGGAGTCTTGCTCTGTCGCCCAGGCTGGAGTGCTGGAGTGCAGTGGCACGATCTTGGCTCACTGCAAGCTCCGCCTCCCGGGTTCACGCCATTCTCCTGCCTCAGCCTCCCGAGTAGCTGGGACCACAGGCGCCCGCCACTGTGCCTGGCTAATTTTTTGTATTTTTTCGTAGAGACGGGGTTTCACTGTGTTAGCCAGGATGGTCTCGATCTCCTGACCTCATGATCCGCCCGCCTCGGCCTCCCAGAATGCTGGGATTACAGGCGTGAGCTACCGCACCCGGCCTATTCTTTGTTTTTTTGAGACAGAGTCTTGCTCTGTTGCCCAGGCTGAAATGCAGTGGTGCGATCTCGGCTCACTGCAGACTCCACCTCCTGGGTTCAAGCAATCCTCCTGCCTCAGCATCCCAAGTAGCTGGGATTACAGGCGCCCACCATCATGCCTGGCTAATTTTTGTATTTTCAGTAGAGACAGGGTTTCACCATGTTGGCCAGGTTGGTCTTGATCTCCTCACCTCAGGTGATCTGCCCGCCTTTGCCTCCCAAAGTGCTGGGATTACACACGTGAGCCATCGTGCCAGGCCAACCTTCTATTCTTTATTGAGTGTTAGACTCTAGATTAAGCAAGAAATCAAATGAAAAAGTCTAACTAGCATTATATGCTGCATTCTGTGATGGAAAACACTTTCTCTTTGAAGCAAGACATCCAGATTGTAGACCAAGGTCTGAGTCAAATGATACTGTTTACAAGGAACCTGGTAGATGATTTGCATATGTTATATAATCCCCAAAAGAACCTTTCAGCATAAGTGTTACCATCCCCACTTATGATGAGGGTCAGAGAGATGAAGAGAGGTCATACAGCTGTAAGTATTCCCCTGTAGGCCAGGCACGGTGGCTCACGCCTGTAATTCCAGCGCTTTGGAAGGCCGGGGCAGGCAGATCATGAGGTCAGGAGTTTGAGACCAGCCTGACCAGCATGGTGAAACCCTATCTCTACTAAAAATACAAAAATTCGCCGGGCGTGGTGGCATGTGCCTGTAATCCCAGCTACTCAGGAGGCTGAGGCAGGAGAATCGCTTGAATCTGGGAGGTGGCGGTTGCAGTGAGCTGAGATCGCACCATTGCACTCCAGCCTGAGCAACAGAGTGAGACTCAGTCTTTAAAAAAAAAAAAAAAAAAAAAAAATCTTCTGTAATGTTTTAAACCACAGTCCTAAGATTGTAGCATTGAACTTCAAGATCAAGAATCATATGGGATAAGAGGTATTAAAATTATCTAAAAATGTATTTTTGTTGTCCAAAGTGACTAAAGTGTCACTTTTACCCCTTAGTTGATACAGATATAAAAGTAAAAGTTGGCCGGGCGCGGTGGCTCACACCTGTAATCCCAGCACTTTGGGAGGCCGAGGCGGGCGGATCACAAGGTCAGGAGATCGAGACCAAAGTGAAACCCCGTCTCTACTAAAAATACAAAAAATTAGCCGAGCACGGTGGCGGGCGCCTGTAGTCCCAGGTACTCAGGAGGCTGAGGCAGGAGAATGGCGTGAACCAGGGAGGCCGAGCTTGCAGTGAGCTGAGATCCGGCCACTACACTCCAGCCTGGGCGACAGAGCGAGACTCTGTCTCAAAAAAAAAAAAAAAAAAAAAAAAAAGTAAAAGTTATTTCAGTAAAGGAAGGGAGGTCTCATAAAGATCTTGGTTTGTGAATTAAAAAACAACAAAAAAAGTGAATAGCTCTGCTTGTATGATCAAATGCTTAAAAAAAGAGTGAATGGCTATGTCCTTTCTAGTTCTCTATGGGATAATTTTAACATATTTATTAGGGACAGAGTACCATTTACCACGTTTGAGTGGTCTTTATTTATTCCACAAGGGATTACCTAAAAGAAGAAAAACGCTGAGTACTATTGAAAATAGAATAACATATATATATATATGTATGTATGTATGTATATATGTCTCCCCAGTTGCTGTAGGTGAGCTGCAAATTTACCCCTGAATTTCCTGGAAGCCTAGGAGAAAAGGATAACTTTTTTTTTGTTTTTTGAGATGGAGTTTCGCTTTTGTTGCCCAAGCTGGAGTGCAGTGGCACGCGATCTCGGCTCACTGCAACCTCCGCCTCCCGAGTTCAAGCGATTCTCCTGCCTCAGCCTCCCGATTAGCTGGGATTACAGGCACGTGCCACCACGCCTGGCTAATTTTTTGCATTTTTAGTAGAAATGGGATTTCTCCATGTTGGTCAGGCTGATCATGAACTCCCAACCTCAGGTGATCTGCCCGCCTCGACCTCCCAAAGTGCTGGGATTACAGGCATAAGCCACCGCGCCCAGTCTTTTTTTTTTTTTTTTTTGAGACAGAGTCTTGCTCTGTCGCCCAGGCTGGAGTGTAGTGGCACAATCCTGGCTCACTGCAACCTCTGCCTCCCAGGTTCAAACAATTCTCCCAGCCTCAGCCTCCTGAGTAGCTGGGACTACAGGTGTACACCACCACACCTGGCTAATTTTTGTATTTTTAGTCGGGACAGTTTCACCATGTTGGCCAGGCTGGTCTCGAACTCCTGGTCTCAGGCTGTCTGCCCGCCTTGGCCTCCCAAAGTGCTGGGATTACAAGCATGAGCAGTGATGCCTGGCTGCATGTTTAGTTTTATAAGAAACTGCCAAATTATTTTCCAGAGTGTCTGTACCATTTTACCTTCCTACCAGAAATATATGAGAAGTCCAGTTTCTTTGCATCCTTGTTAGCATTTAATATTATCACTCTTTAATTTTAGCTGTTTTAATAGGTATGTAGTACTTCTTTCAGTTTTTCTCTGAGTGAGTACATTTGTTTTTAGCACATGGCAGGTTGATAGCCTTAGTCAGGTTTAGCTTTCAGATTTGCCATATTTGTACCCACTGCATTTAAGTTTTTATTTCTTAATGTACTTTAAATTCTGAAGGCTTACAAAGCTATTGAAAACTTTTCCCAGTATTTTTCTTTCTTAGTTTCTTCATGTCTCCCGATCCCAGCAACAGGTATCTTCACACACCTTAGCAAAAGTACCTTCATTGGAGACTGGGCATGGTTGCTCATGCCTATAATCCCAGCACTTTGGGAGGCTGAGGTAGGAGGAATGCTTGAAGCCATAAGTTCAAGACCACTTGGGCAACATAGTGAGACCCCATCTCTTTAAAAAAAAAAAAAAAAGTTGGGCATGGTCATGGTGGCACATATCTATAGTCTCAGCTCCTCAGGAGGCTGAGATGGGAGGATTGCTTGAGTCTGGAGGGTCGAGGCTGCAGTTAGCCATGTTCATGCCACTGCACTCCAGCCTGGGAGACAGTGAGACCCTGTCTCAGAAAACAACAAGAAGAAAAAAACCTTCATTGGCCTTTCCTTAAATGAGACTAATTCTGTGGATATAACTGCTTGGATATATTTAATGCTGCAGTAGTGGTACTAAGGATTTTGTTTACATTGTTCTCATTAGTGACAACTCCTCAGTGCTGTTGTTTTTTTTTCTTGTTGAGAATCAAGAAATGCTTTGCCATCTGTTATGGTTACAGTTTGGGCAATGGGAAGAAGAAAAGATAACAAAACAGTTTCTGGGAAGTTTGTGTGAATGGAGGATTCTCATTATTGATTGATTGATTGAGGTGAAATTTATATATCGTTGTTGAAATTAACCACTTTAAAGTGAACAATTTAGTGGCATTTAATACACTCCCAGTGTTGTGCAACAGCCATCTCTGTCTAGTTCCAAAACATTCATCACCCTAAAAGGAAGTTCTGTATCCATTAAACAGCCATTCCCATTCCTATTCCCTCCTAGCACCTGGCGACAACCAATCTGCTTTTCGTCTCTGTGGATTTACCTATTCTCAATATTTTACATAAATGAAATCATATAGTGTGTGGCCTTTTGCGTCTGGCTTCTTTCACTCAGAATAATGTTTTTGATGTTCATGTTGTAGCATGTATCAGTACTTCATTACTTTTTTTTTTGAGACGGAGTTTCACTCTTGTTGCTCAGACTGGAGTGCAATGGTATGATCTCGGCTCACTGCAACCTCCAGCTCCTGGGTTCAAGCGATTCTCCTGCCTCAGCCTCCCTGGTAACTGGGATTACAGGTGACTGCCACCATGCCCAGCTAATTTTTGTATTTTTAGTAGAGACGGGGTTTCATCATGTTGGCCAGGTTGATCTTGAACTCCTGACCTCAGGTGATCCACCTGCCTCGGCCTCCCAAAGTGCTGGGATTACAGGCATAAGCACCGCGCCCGGCCAGTACTTCATTACTTTTTAAAGCTTTTTATGGCTGAGTAATATTACATTGTATAGATATGCTATAGTTTGTCCACTGATGGACATTTGAGTTGTTTCTACCTTTTGCTATTGTGAAGAATGCTGCTATGAACATGTGGGTAGATGTATTTGTTTTAGTACCTGTTTTAGTTTAGTGTATACCTAGGAATGGAATTGCTGGGTCGTATGGTAATTCTATGTTTAACTTGCTGAGGAGCTGCCAGACCTTTCCAACATGGCTGCACCATTTTAACATTCCCACCAACAATGTTTGAGGATTCAGATTTTTTGACATTCTTGCTCATACTTGTTATTTCCTTCTTCATTTTTAAAAAATAAATAACTGTTATAATGAGTATGGCGTATCATATGGTTTTGATTTGTATTTCCCTAATGATTAATAATGATGTTAAGCATCTTTTCATGTATTTGTTGGCCATTTGTATATCTTTGGAGAAATACCTATTCATGTCCTTTACCCATTAAAAAAACTTTTTTTTTTTTTTTTGCCTTTTTGTTGTTGAATTATAAAAGTTTCTTTTACAGTCTGGATTCCAGACCTTTATCAAATATATGATTTCCAAATATTTTTTCTTATTCAGTAGGTTGTCTTTCCACTTTTTTTTTTTTTTTTTTCTTTTTTAGAGACAGGGTTTTGCTCTGTTGCCCAGGTTGGAGTACAGTGGCATGATGATAGTTCACTGCAGCCTTTAACTCCTGGGCTCAAGTGATCCTCCAGCCTCAGACTCCTAAGTAGCTAGGACTATAGATGTGCACCACCATGCTTGGGTAATTTTTCTTTTTTACATTTTTTGTAGAGGCAGTGTCTTGCTATTTGCCCAAGCTGATGCTGAATTCCCACCTTGGCCCTTCTAAAGTGCTGGGATTGCAGGTGTAAGCTATCACATTTGGCCACTTCACTTTTTTGTTAATATCCTTTGATGCACAAAAGTTTTAAATTTTGATGAAGTCCAGTTTATTTTTTCTTTGGTTACTTAGTTTGTTGTCATAGCTCAGAATCCATTGCCAAATCCAAGGTCATGAAGATTTATCATGGTTGTATCCCTTAAATTTAGGTCTTTAATTTTGAATTAAGTTTTATATGTGGTTTGAGGTAAGGGTCCAGCTTCATTCTTCTGCTGTAGATATTCAGTTGTTCCAGCACCATTTGTTGAAGAGACTTTTCTTTTCTCATTGATTAGTGATTAGTCTTGGCATGTTGGTTGAAAATTAATTGGCCAGAGATGTATGGATTTATTTCTAGACTTGTGATTCTGTTCCATTGGTCTATATACCTGTCCTTATGCGAGTATCACGCTGTACTGATTACCATAGTTTTGTAGTGAATTTTGAAATTGTTAAGTGTGAGTCTTCCGACTTTGTTGATCTTTTTCAAGATTATTTTTGCTATTTGTATCCTCTTGCAATTCCATATGAATTTGAGGACTGGCTCTTCCAGTTCTACAAAAAGAGGTTTTTGGACTTTTGATACAATCTATAGATTGCTTTGGAAGTGACATCTTAACAATATTACATTTTCCAATTAATGAATACAGGATTTTTAAATTAATAACTTAATTTTGGCCAGGCATAGTGGCTTGTACCTGTAATCCCAGCACTTTGGGAGGCCGAGGCAGGAGGATCGCTTGAGCGCAGGTGTTCAAGACCAGTCTAGTTAACATAGTAAGATCCCATCTCTGCTGAAAATAAAAAGAAAATTTAGCCAGGAGTGAGGGCACTATCATCTTAAACAGTAACTCCCATTTCTTCCCTACCCCAGCTCCTAGCAACCACCATTCAACTATGTGTCCAAGAACTGCATTATTCTATGTATCTCATATGAGTAGAATAATAGTGTTTGTCCTTTATTACTGGTTTAATTCACTTAGCATAATGTCTTCAGGGTTCATCATGTTTTAGTATGTGTCAGAATTTCCTTCCTTTTTATGTCTGAATAATACTCCATTGTATGTATATGCCACAGTTTTTTGATCCATTCATCCATCAACAGACACTTAAGTTGCTTCCACCTTTTGGCGGTTGTGAATTTCCCATTGCTTTTTTTCTTCTTTTTTTTTGAGACAGGGTCTTGCTCTGTTGCCCAGGCTGGAGTGCAGTGGTGTGATCTTGGCTCACTGCAACCTCTGCCTCCTGGGTTCAGGCGATTCTTGTGCCTCAGCCACCCAAGTAGCTAGGATTACAGGTGTGTGCCACCCTACCTGGCTAATTTTTGTATTTTTTTTTTTTAGTAGAGGCAGGGTTTTGCCATGTTGGCCAGGCTGTCCTCGAACTCCTAGCCTTATGTGATCTGCCTGCCTTGGCCTTCCAAAATGCTGGGATTACCAACATGAGCCACTGCACCTGGCCCCCAATTTTTTTTTTATTGCAGTAAAATACATATAAAATTTATTGTCTCGATTTTTTGAAAGTGTATAGTTTAGTGGCCAGGCACGGTGGCTCACGCCTGTAATCCCAGCACTTTGGGAGGCCGAGGTGGGTGGATCACGAGGTCAGGAGTTCAAGACCAGCCTGGCCAAGATGGTGAAACCTAGTCCCAGCTACTCGGGAGGCTGAGGCAGGAGAATGGCGTGAACCCGGGAGGCGGAGCTTGCAGTGAGCTGAGATCCGGCCACTGCACTCCAGCCCGGGCGACAGAGCGAGACTCCGTCTCAAAAAAAAATAAAATAAAATAAAAAAAATAAAAATACAAAAATTAGCTGGCCGTGGTGTTGGGCGCTTGTAATCCCAGCTACTCGGGAGGCTGTGGCAGAGAATTGCTTGAACCTGCGAGGCGGAGGTTGCAGTGAGCCGAGATCACGCCATTGCACTCTAGCCTGGGCGACAGAGCGAGACTCCGTCTCAAAAAAAAAAAAAAAGTGTATAGTTTAGTGTATTAAATACATTTGTAATGTTGTGTGACCATCACTGTCAGCTATCTCTAAAACTCCCTGTCTTACAGATCTGAAATTTCTCTACCCATTAAACAGGAACTCCCTACTCCCTGTTGCCCCATTCTTCCTACCCCCGCCCCTGACAATCACCATTCAGTCTTCTGTCTCTATGATTTTGATGACTCTGAGTGCCTCATATAAGTAGAATCATATAGGATTTGTCTTTTTATTTTATTTAATTATTTAAATTATTATTATTATTATTAATTTGCTAGTGGTGGGGTGGAGGGAATGGGTTCTGTTTTTTTTTTTTTTTTTTTTTTTTTAAAGCGACAGTTCTCACTTTGTCATCCAGGAGGGGCTGCAGTGGCGCGATGATAGCTTCTTGCAACCTCGAACTCTTAGACACAAGCCATCCTCTTGCCTCAGCCTCCTAACCAGCTAGGACTACAGGCATGTATCCCCACACTTGGCTAATTTAAAAAATTTGATTTTTGTAGAAACAGGGTTTCGCTATGTTGTGCAGGCTGGTTTTGATCTCCTGACCCCAAGTGATCCTCCTGCCTCTGCTTCCCAAAGTGCTGGGATTACAATGTGAGCCACTATACCCAGCCCCATTGCTTTTTTTGTTGTTGTTTTTTCTTTAACATGACAGTGGGTTGAAGCTTACCAGACCCATTGGTTTTTAATATAATAGCAAGCCTTCCTTTCTCTTTTTCTTTTTTTTCCACAAATATTTATAGAGCAGCTTCTTTATGCCCACTATTTTTAGTATTAGAAGATTCCAGTGAACAAGACTAACAGGGTCCTTGGAGGTTACATTCTGGTGATGAGAATGGTTCCCTCTTTGGAAGCCTTGCCAGGGACTAGTTCTCTGGTTTACTGAGTTTATGATTAGGCCAGGTATCAACTGTGTGTCATCACTTTGGATGTTGCAGCCCTTAGCCCCATTTTCTTTTTTTTTTTTTTGAGATGGGGTCTTGCTCTGTCGCCCAGGCTAGAGTGCAGTGGTGTGATCTTGGCCCATTGCAACCTCTGCCTCCCGGATTCAAGCAATTCTCTTGCCTCAACCATCCAAGTAGCTGGGATTACAGGTGCCCACCACCACGCCCAGTTAATTTGTTTTGTATTTTTAGTAGAGCTGGGGTTTTGACATGTTGGCCAGGCTGGTCTCGAACTCCTGACCTCAAGAGATCCACCCGCCTCGGCCTCCCAAAGTGCTGGGACCTTAGCCCCATTTTTCCTTTGTGCCTTACTTTGGCACTTTCTCTCAGAGGCCTTTCATGAGCCCCCAGGCAGGACTGGGTGTTCCTCTTCAGCTTTAACCACCCATCACTTATCTTTATTATAATGCTACCTAACTCTCTCTTCTACTGGAATGGTACCCTTGTTGACTGACTCATGTATAGCTGCTTGGCTTAATCATAGACCAGATATTCAGGTCCTCTGAGACAGGCCCCTGATGACTTTTGCAACTACATTTTCACCACAGCCTGCCTTGCACTTTGGACTCTAGTAAAACTGAAATAAATGTCATTTCCCAAGACATGCTAAGCTGTTTCTATTCTCTAGTCTCTCCCTTTTCCCTAGAATGCCCTTTTCCTCTAGGCTAATGTCTTTCTCCTTTAAATTAGTAATCTTCAACAAAGGCTACCTTGATCTTCTCTTGACTTTGCCACATTCCTGCTGCTGCCTTCCTTCCATGGCCTTTGTCACACTATATGGTAATTGACAGGTTCCATGATCTTAAGGAACTTATGGATTTTAGCAGTGGGTCTTAGCTTGCCATCTTCTTCACCCATCAAGTTTCATTTCTCTCTTTACTCATTGAACTTGACTTTGCTGATGACAGACATTCTGAAATGAAAGCGACCTCCTGGGAATCTGATGGGATTTTCTCTTTATTGCTTTCCCATTGTATTTCACCCTTGCATTTGTATCAGTTCTCAGTAGGATTAACATAATCTTTTTGTTTAAAAATAATATGCCTCTAATATGTTTCTTACCTAGTAGAGATTCTAATGATCTTAATTAATCCTGATGGCATTTTATATATTCACTTTTTGTCCTAAAGTCTCCTTCACCTTGTTTTTTGGAAAAATGCCTGTTATGGAAAAACTAGAAAACTTGGCAAATGGCCGGGCGCGGTGGCTCAAGCCTGTAATCCCAGCACTTTGGGAGGCCGAGATGGGCGGATCACGAGGGCAGGAGGTCGAGACCATCCTGGCTAAGACGGTGAAACCCCGTCTCTACTAAAAAATAGAAAAAACTAGCCAGGCGAGGTGGCGGGCGCCTGTAGTCCCAGCTACTCGGGAGACTGAGGTAGGAGAATGGCCTAAACCCGGGAGGCGGAGCTTGCAGTGAGCTGAGATCCGGCCACTGCACTCCAGCCTGGGTGACAGAGCAAGACTCCGTCTCAAAAAAAAAAAAAAAAAAAAAAAAAAAAAACTTGGCAAATAATATCACTCTATATTCTGCCAAGCGGAGATTACTTTTAAAACTCACCATTTAGGGTTTTTTGAAAAGTTGTTTTCTAATTATTTTATATAATTAAGATCATACTATAGGTAGTCTTTTGGAGTGCTTTTTAATTTAACATTATATCATAAGCATTTTCCTTTTATTTTTGAGACAGAGTCTGGGTCTGTCACCTAGGCTAGAGTGCAGTGGCGTGATCACAGCTCACTGCAGCCTCAAACTCCTGGGCTCAAGCGATCTTCTACCTTAGCCTCCCAAGTAGCTGGTACTATAGGCGCGCACCCCACGCCCACCTAATTAAAAATTTTTATTTTTGTAGAGATAGGGTCTCCCTGTGTTGCCCGGGCTGGTCTCGAACTCCTGGCTCAAGTGATCCTCCCACCTTGGCCTCCCAAAGTGCTGGGATTACAGGTGTGAGCCACTGTGCCTGGCCTCAGTCTTTATTTTTTTTTATAGTTTTCCTAGGATAAATAGGAATAGGGTAACTGGAGTGACGGTATAATTTATTTTTATTTTTATTTTTTTGAGATAGGGTCTGGCTCTGTCACACAGGCTGGACTGCAGTGGCTGGAGTGC
This sequence comes from Rhinopithecus roxellana, assembly GCF_007565055.1. Lineage (NCBI taxonomy): Eukaryota > Metazoa > Chordata > Mammalia > Primates > Cercopithecidae > Rhinopithecus > Rhinopithecus roxellana. Next base: position 58,654,688 of record NC_044563.1, read on the forward strand.
AGTGGCACAATCTCAGCTCACTGCAACCTCCGCCTCCTGGGCTCAAACTCCCACCTCAGCCTCTTGAATAGCTGGGACTACAGGTGCATGCCACCACACCTGGCTAATTTTTTAATTTTTTGTAGAGGCGGGGTTTCACCATGTTGCCCAGGCTGGTCTTGAACTCCTGGGCTCAATCTATTTGCCTGCCTTGGCCTCCCAAAGTGCTAGGATTACATACATGAGCTACTGCGCCCATCCAGGTATAACTTTTTTAAGGCTCTTGATATACACTGTTATTATCTTAGTTCATTGCAGGGACTAAGTATTTGTTAAATGAAAGAATGACTACCCCCCAGAAAGACTATGAGTAGTCATGCTCTTTATAGGAGTAGATGAGTGGCTCTAACTCCCCATACTGCCTTTCATATTTGACCCTCTCAGTGTCCTCCATCCTCATTTGTTTACAGCGAGGGCTTTATCCTCTTATTAGTCATACTTAATTGCTTTCTCTGTGCTCAGGCCAGATGAAATCAGGTCTTTATTCCTTTTTTCCGAAAGAGGAGATACTGAACTTCTCATTTGGTCATGTTCCTTCGTCACCCTTCCATCATTTATTGGTAGCATCTTCTGACTTTGAGAGCCCTTCTTGAAACCATAGAGACTTAAAAAACTTGACTGATCCTGTAGGTAATATTTAAAATATGGAGAGAGATTAAGGTCTCGTTGAAAAAAAATCTAGAGTTAGTTTCTGAGAGACCAAAGGGATTCTACTCTACCTGGGTGACCTTAACCTTTGATCCCTCTGGGCCTCTGTTTATTATCTGTAAAAAGGGCCATAATAATAACTCCCTTTCTTATCATATGGGCTTGATAGGATTAATTAATTTATAAAACAATATTGAATGGCTACTTTGCAAAATTGTATGATAAATTCAGTTCATTCCTTCAGTCATTCATCCATTATTTATTTATTTATTTATTTGTTTGTTTGTTTGTTTATTTTTTTGAGATGGAATCTCACTCTGTCACCCAGGCTAGAAGGCAGTGGCGCTATCTTGGCTCACTGCAACCTCTGCCTTCTGGGTTGTAGTGATTCTCCTGCCTTGGTCTCCCGACTCGCTGGGATTATAGTTGTGTGCCACGACACCAGGCTAATTTTTGTATTTTTAGTAGAGATGGGGTTTCACCATGTTGGCCAGGCTGGTCTTGAACTTCTGACCTCAAGTGATCCACCAACCTTGGCCTCCCAAAGTGTTGGGATAACAGACATGAGCCACCATGCCCGGCCTCATCCGTTATTTATTCCACTGGTTAACAGATGTTAATTGAGTACCTCTTTCGTGCCAGGTTTTATGCTAAGTACTAGATAGGAAGGTAAACAACTAATAAAGAAATTATAGTTCACTATGAAACATACTATGATATTGGTATGTAATAGTAGCACCAACTGCAACTGATACTTAATGCTTGCCTACTATGTGCTAGGCACTGTTATAAAGCCTTTACCTAAATTAATTCATTTAATTCTTAAACTTTTAAAGAAGGTGCATAATTACTGTGAAGTACAAATTATAGTGGAATACAAAGGAGAGTGTTAAATGTTACCATGTATTGAATGAATGCCCATATGAGCCAGACATTGTATAGATATTTTATATATACATTTTCTTTCATCTTTTTTTTTTTTTTTTTTGAGGAGGAGTCTCGCTCTGTCGCCCAGGCTGGAGTGCAGTGGCGTGATCTCGGCTCACTGCAAGCTTCGCCTCCCGGGTTCCCGCCATTCTCCCGCCTCAACCTCCGAGTAGCTGGGACTACAGGCGCCCGCCACCTCGCCCGGCTAGTTTTTTGTATTTTTAGTAGAGACGGGGTTTCACCGTGTTAGCCAGGAGGGTCTCGATCTCCTGACCTCGTGATCCACCCGCCTCGGCCTCCCAAATTGCTGGGATTACAGGCTTGAGCCACCGCGCCCGGCCACATTTTCTTTCATCTTTACCACAGCTCTTCAAGGTTAGGCATTATCATTTATACATGAGGAAATAGAGTCTAAGGAAGATTAAGAAATGTGCCCAAGTTCACAGTTTGTAAGAGGTAGGGTTGGAATTGAACCCAGTTTTAGTCCAATTCAGAATCCTTGGTTCTTAGGATTTTGTTTATACAAGGCAGAGGGGTAGGTAAAACTCTGTAGGCTAAGGCTCTGTGAGGTCAAAGATAAGAAAGTCCATTGCTTTTGAGGAGGAGAGGAGGTAAAACTGAAATATATTTTCTTAAAAATGTGATATCGTTCCTTCCTCTTCCCCATATATTCCTTTCTCTCCAGGACAGACTAAATCTTTTTGTACCAGCATGGGTATTTAAGTACTTCCTAAGTTTAACTGCACTGTGGCTGCTGCTGCTGATAGCACATGGCAGTTCTGAATGCTTTAGCCAAGTGCATAATAACTGGAAATTCATTCAGGGCAGCTGCAACATGCAACCAGATGGGATTTAAAATTGGCATGTTCATATTTTTTTAAAAAGCTAATTAAAAAATGTCAATTTGCAACCTGATGTTGCCATGTTAGAATTTTCTAATCTTTTTCTCCAATTGAATAGGAAATGTTTCATTAAACTCCTGTTAAATTGTTTACACTTGTGGCACACTGCACAGATGTGATCGTCTGGCTGAAATGTGTTTCCAAAATTACGTGCAGTGGGAAAGAGAAGAATGAGGAGTTTTAGTTCGAAATCTGGAATGGCTATTGAATAAAGGAGTGCAGTTAAATTTTTTAGTTTATAGAATTGACTTTAACAGTTGTTTTTGTGTTTGTGCTATATAACTGAATCATGGTGCTCCAGCTTTGAGAGGCATAGACTAATCTCCGGAGAGAGACCCATTTAAGATAGGGTATGTTTAAAACTATTTGTATCAGATAGTTCCTGTCTCATTACTTTTTGCAACAACTTCCTGACTGGTCTCCCTACCTGCTGTCTCACTGCCACCAAATCTGTCCTCCCTCCTGCTTCTCCCTGAGCTTTGTTGAATACAGATTGCACTCTTCTCTGCTTTAAAATCTTCCAGAGGTTTTTTCATAACTTGGAGGATAAAATTCAAACCCCTTAACTTAGCTTGCAGGCTCTTTCATGGTTTGGCCTCTGCTTGCCTTATTAGCTTCAAATTCTCCTTTTTTTTTTTTTTTTGAGATGGAGTCTTACTCTATTGCCCAGACTGGAGTGCAGTGGCGCGATCTCAGCTCACTGCAAGCTCTGCCTCCTGGGTTCACATCATTCTCCTACCTCAGCCTCCCAAGTAGCTGGGACTGCAGGCGCCCACCACCACGCCCAGCTAATTTTGTTTTTGTATTTTTAGTAGAGATAGGTTTCACCGTGTTAGCCAGGATGGTCTCGATTTCCTGACCTTGTGATCTGCCCGCCTCAGCCTCCCAAAGTGCTGGGATTACAGGCGTGAACCATTGCGCCCAGCCAAATTCTCCTTTTATTTTTCATATGTTGTTCCAGCCAAATTGAACTACTTTGCACCTGCTGTCCAGGTCATATTTCTGTATCTTCATCCATCACATATATCTCTATTTGGTATACTCCTCCCACCCTCCTTTTAAAAAAATATTTATTTATTTACTTATTGTTTATTTATTATTTTTGAGACAGGATCTGACTGTGTCACCCAGGCTGGAGTGCAGTGATACGATCACAGCTCACTGCATCCTCGACCCCCCTGTCTCAGGTGATCTTCCCACCTCAGCCTCCTGAGTAGCTAGGACTACAGGCACCTGCCACCACACCTGGCTAATTTTTGTATTTTTTGTAGAAACAGGGTTTTGCCGTGTTGCCCAGGCTGGTCTTGAACTCCTGGGCTCAAGCTGTCTGCCTGCCTTGGCCTCCCAAAGTGCTGAGATTACAGGCATGAGCCACCAAGCCCGGCCTTAATTACCCTTTAAAACTTAATTGAGGCTTATCTCTGAGTAGCTTCCTTTGTGGTTTCCCCACCTTCTATTCCATTTCACCACTGGGTTCTGATCCTCCTTTGTGGTCTTCATAGTTCCTAGCATTTCTTTCTATTGTAGAGCTCTTACCACTTTCTATTATTCCAACTTAAGTTTCTGTCTACCAACACTATTTCTCTCTCTTTATTATAGTTCCTCAGAAAATGTGTGTCAAGTGACTATTTTTTTTAAAATATAAAGAGCATCCTGAGGATATATTCATTCATATATATTTATTCATAGAGTATGAATGATATGATAAAAAGTATGATAAATTTCAACCAGTCTTCTTATTTTTATTTCTGCCAAGTTGTGAGGTTGTTCCAATGTTTGAAAAAAAATTCCTTTTAGAAACACCTGCAGTTTAATTACATGCCAAACCTGAAGCAAGAAATAAACCCTCTTCTTAATCGAGTCTCACATTAAGTAGTGAAACTTTGGTTTGGGGTGAAGGACTAGACAAAGACTTTCCAATTAGCTCTACCTATTGTGATTCCTGCCTCTTTCCACAAGTTGGGATGATGGTGGGTTATTACACTGATGCCAGCCTGTAAGGGACATTGAATGTATGGAACTTAAATCATGGGTGGTATGTGATAATAAGGTAGAACAAATTCTGTGTTACCCCATGTCATTGCTAAGAAACACTTACTGGAGGTTTACTAAAGGTTGGTGCTGGGATACAAAAATGAATTAGGCGTAGCTCCTGTCAGACTGCCTGCTAGACTGTTTGTGCCTCCGGGAACACACAGAATTTAGACATAGCACTGTCCTGCAGAACTTTCTGCAGTGATGGAAATGTTCTATATCCATGCTGTCCAATACAGTAGTCACCAGCTACGCATGGATTTTGAGTGCTTGAAATATGCCTAGTGAGACTGAAGAACTGAATTTTAATTTTTTTTTACTTTTAATTAATTTAAATTCGAATTTAAACAGCTATGAATGGTTAACGGCTATTGGAAGCTGAGATCTAGAGGTGCCGATCAGTGGAGAGACAGACATGTAAATAAGCAAGTACAGTTAAGTGTGGTAGGTACTGTGATAGAAATATGTCTATGGAGGCCGGACACAGTGGCTCATGCCTGTAATCCCAGTACTTTGGGTGGCCGAGGCATGTGGATCACCTGAGGTCAGGAGTTCGAGACCAGTGTGGCCAACATGGTGAAACCCCATCTCTACTAAAAATACAAAAATTAGCTGGGCGTGGTGACACATGCCTGTAATCCCAGCTACTTGGTAGGCTGAGGCAGGAGAATTGCTTGAACTTGGGAGGTGGAGGTTGCAGTGAGCTGGGATCGTGCCACTGCACTCCAGCCTGGGCGACAGAGCAAAACTCCATCACAAAAAAAGAGAGAAATGTCTATGGAGCCAGGTGTGGTGGTTCACTCCTATAATCCCAGCACTTTGGGAGGCCAAGAAGGGAGGACCACTTGAGGCCAGGAGTTCAAGTCCAGCCAGGGCAACATAGGGAGACCCCCACCTTTACAAAAAATAAAATTGTCTGGCCTTAGTGGTGCACGCCTTTAGTCTCAGCTACTCAGCAGGAGGATCACTTGAGCCCAGGAAGTCAAGGCTGCAGTAGGCCATGATTGCACCACTATGTTCCAGTGTGGGTGACAGAGCAAGACCCTTTCACACACACACACAAAAAATCAAGTTAAAAAAAGAAATACATCTAGGGTTCTCTCTAGGATTAGGTCAGTTCTGGGAGTAGGGAGAGGGATTCAAGAAGTATTATATCTTTATGAGTCTTAAAAAATGAGTAGATCTAACTGGTTGTCACATATGCAGCTTAAAGAATTACACTGTCTTGGCCGGGTGCGGTGGCTCACGCCTGTAATCCCAGCACTTTGGGAGACCAAGGTGGGCAGATCTTGAGGTCAGGAGATCGAGACCATCCTGGTTAACACGATGAAACCCCGTCTCTACTAAAAATACAAAAAATTAGCCGGGCGTGGTGGTGGGCTCCTATAGTCCCAGCTACTCGGGAGGCTGAGGCAGGAGAATGGCGTGAACCCGGGAGGTGGAGTTTACAGTGAGCCGAGATCACGCCACTGCACTCAAGCCTGGGCGACAGAGTGAGACTCTGTCTCAAAAAAAAAAAAAAGGAATTACAGTGTCTTGGAGCCCCTGGCTGTTTGATCTTGAGCAAGTGATTTGACTTTTCTAGGCTGAGCCTTGTCATTTTTAAAGAAAGGTCATAATAGTCCCCACCTTAGTCACAGTTGGGCGAAATAATGTGTTTGCTTATAGTAAGCACTCACTAAATGTTAGCTATTATTATTATTATCTTACTTCCTATTTCATACTACCATGTATACCCAGCTTGGTTGCTTACTTATTTATTTATAAATTGTGATGAAAAACATAACATAAAATTTACTGTCTTAACCATTTTTAAGTGTATAGTTTAGTAGTATTAACTAATTTACATTGTTGCATAACAGATCTCTACAACATTTTCTTCTTGCAAAACTGAAACTCTATACCCATTGAACAACAACTCTCCCTTCCTCCTTCCAATTTCCTGACAACCACAATTTTACTCTTTGTTTCTGTGAGTTTGACTACTTTAGATACCTCATATAAGTGGAATTGTGCAATATTTGTCTTTCTGTGACTGGCTTATTTCACTGGGTATAATGTCTTCGAGGTTCATCCATGCTGTAGCATGTGACAGGATTTCCTTCTCCTTTAAGGCTAAATACTATTTCTTTGTATGTATATACCACACTTTTTTCCCCCGCCCCCATTCATTCAATGATGGACATTTGGTTTGCTTTCACCTCTTGGCTGTTGTGAATAATGCTGCACTGACACAGATACGCAAATATCTCTTCAAGATTCTGCTTTCAGTTCTTTTGGATGTATATCCAGAAATGGAATTGCCAGATGATATGATAATTCTATTTTTATTTTTTGAGAGATGGAGTCTCACTATGCCCCAGGCTGAAGTGCAGTGGTTATTCACAGGCATGATAATAGTACACTCTTATCCTTGAACTCCTGGGCTCAAGTGACCCTCCTGCCTCCACATCCCAAGTAGCTGGGAGTACAGGTGTGCATTAGCACACCTGGCTTATTTTTAATTTTGGAGGAAGCTTTATACTATTTTCTTTTCTTTTTCTTTTATTACTTCCTGCAAGCAGATATACTATTTTCAATAGCAGCAGCACCATTTTACGTTCCCACCAACAGTGCACAAGGGTTCTAGTTTCCCCATATCCTCAACACTTCTTATTTTCTATTTTGTCTTGGATTTTTTTTTTAATACCTGCCATCATAATGGATATGAGGTGATATTATGGTTTGGATCGCATTTCTCTAATGGTTAGTGATATTGAGCATCTTTTAAAATGCATGTTGGCTATTTGTATTTCTTCTTTTTTCCTCCTCCTCAAACTTGTAATAAAATTATTTTATTTTTTTTTATTTTTATTTTTTTTTTGAGACGGGGTCTTGCTCTGCCGCCCAGGCTGGAGTGCAGTGGCCAGATCTCAGCTCACTGCAAGCTCCGCCTCCTGGGTTTAGGCCATTCTCCTGCCTCAGCCTCCCGAGTAGCTGGGACTACAGGCGCCCGCCACGTCGCCCAGCTAGTTTTTTGTGTTTTTTAGTAGAGACGGGGTTTCACCGTGTTAGCCAGGATGGTCTCGAACTCCTGACCTCGTGATCCGCCCGTCTCAGCCTCCCAAAGTGCTGGGATTACAGGCTTGAGCCACCGCGCCCGGCCAAATTCTTTTAATTTTAACACATGCATACTTTGTGTAACTGTCACCACACCACAGTTGAGATATAGAATAGTTCCATTACCCTAAAAATAATCTTCATCACAGCTAGCTTTTTTTTTTTTTTTTTTTTGAGATGGAGTTTCGCTCTTGTTGCCCAGGCTAGAGTGCAATGGCGCGATCTAGTCTCACTGCAACCTCCACCTCCCAGTTTCAAGTGATTCTCCTGCCTCAGCCTCCTGAGTAGCTGGAATTACAGGCATGTGCCACCATACCCAGCTAATTTTGTATTTTTTTTTTTTTTTGAGACGGAGTCTCACTCTGTCGCCCAGGCTGGAGTGCAGTGGCGCGATCTCAGCTCACTGCAACCTCCACCTCCCGAGTTCAAGCAATTCTCCTGCCTCAGCCTCCCGAGTAGCTGGGACTACAGGCACCTGCCACCACGCCCGGCTAATTTGTTTTGCATTTTTAGTAGAGACGGGATTTCACTGTGTTAGCCAGCATGGTCTCGATCTCCTGACCTTGTGATCTGTCTGCCTTGGCCTCCCAAAGTGCTGGGATTACAGGCATGAGCCACCGTGCCCAACCAATTTTGTATTTTTGGTAGAGACAGGGCTTCACCATTTTGGTCAGGCTGGTCTTGAACTCCTGACCTCAGGTCATCTGCCTGCCTCAGCCTCCCAAAGTGCTGGGATTACAGGTGTGAGCCGCCGTGCCCAGCCCAACAGCTAGCTTTTTAATAGGTGCTTTTCAGTAGTGTTGTTGAGAAGCTGTCTTATTTCAAAATTGGTTAGTCAGTTATAAATTAGTCCAAAGTGCATATGGCTCTTGATTGATTTGCTGGGAAATGCTCTGTACTTTTTCTCCCCGCCCCCCACATAGGTGAATTTAGGAATCAGACTTAGCCCCTTCTTTTCATGTAACAGAGTACTACTGCTGACCAAATAATTAAATGCAGGGATATGGGATCTTATGATATATAGCTTTGGCAAACATTCTCTCAATCTGTAGTTGTCAATCTGTGTTCTTATGATCTTAGTCTTTGGTTTATTAATCCATAGAAGCTTTTATAAATAAGAACTACAGCTAGGTCTTAAGTATGCTCAGTAGTAAGAAGTGGGAAGAGCTAAGAAAGAGCCCTAGATTGAGATAGTGAATGTAGAATCAACTCTTGGCTCTGATAACTTTCTAAAAAACCTTAAATCTTTTAATTTCTGTGAGATGTAGGTGTTTTGTCTGCAAAATGGGTGAATTGATAACCCTAATCTCATGGGATTTTTTTGTTGTGAATATTAAGTAAAATAAAGAGTGTGTTGGCTGGGTGCTGTGGCTTACGCCTGTAATCCCAAGACTTTGGGAGGCTGGAGCAAGTGGATCACTTGAGCCCAGGAGTTTGATTCCAGCTGTGACTGCACCACTGCACTCCAGCCTGGGTGACAGAGAAAGTCCCTGTCTCCAAAAAAAAAAAAAAGCATATAGTATTCAATAAATGTTAAGTTGAATTCAAAATAAGCCTAAGATTACATTTTAAAAGTTAAAAGAGCTTTACTGAGATATAATTCATATGCCACATAATTCATTCATTTAAATTGTATAGTTGAGTGGTTTTTAGTATATAGAGAGTTGTATAATCATTACCACAGTCAGTTTTAGAATATTTTCATTACCTATTAGAAACTTGTACCCTTTAGCAATTACCCTGTGTTGTCCCCTTCTCCACCAGCCCTAGGCAATCACTAGCCTATTCAGGATATTTCATATAAATGGAATAATATAACATGTGGCCTTTATAGCTAGCTTTTTTCATTTAGTGTAATATTTTCAAGGTTCAGCCAAATGTGGTGGTTCACGCCTGTAATCCCAGCACTTTGGGAGGCCGAGATGGGTGGATCTCTTGAGGTCAGGAGTTAGAGACCAGCCTGGCCAACATGGTGAAACCCCATCTCTACTAAAAATGCAAAAAATTAGCTGGATGTGGTGGTGCATGTCTGTAATCTCAGCTACTCGGGAGGCTGAGGCAAGAGTATTGCTTGAACCCAAAAGGTGGAGATTGTAGTGAGCCAAGATTGTGCCACTGCACTGCAGCCTGGGTGACAGAGGTAGACTGTCTCCAAAAAAAATATATATCAGTATATACATTTTCAAGGTTCATTCATGTTGTTACATGTATCAGTACTTCATTCCTTTTTATTGCTAAATATTTCATTGTATGGATATACCACCTTTTATTTATTCGTTTTTCAGTTGATGGACATTTGGATGGTTCCTACTTTTAGCTATTATTTGTAATGTAGCTGTGAACATTAGCATATAAGTTTTTATGTGGACATAGGTTTCTTATTTCTCTTGGATGCACATTTAGGAGTAGAGTTGTTAGAGCATGTGGTAACTCTATGTTTAACCCTTTTGAGGACTCGTTTTCCACAGTGGCTGTACCACTTCACATTCATTCCTACCAACAGTGTATGAAGGTTCCATTTTCTCCACATCCTTGAATCACTTGTTATTTGTCTTTTTTCTTTAGCCAACCTACTCAGTGTGAAATGGTATCTCGTTTTGGTTTGATGTGCATTTCCCTGGTGGCTAATGATGCTGGACATCTTTCATTAGCTCATTGCTCACCTTGTTACTATTTTTTTTTTTTTTTTTTTTGAGAGGGAGTCTTGCTCTGTCACCAGGCTGGAGTGCAGTGGCCGGATCTCAGCTCACTGCAAGCTCTGCCTCCTGGGTTTACGCCATTCTCCTGCCTCAGCCTCCCGAATAGCTGAGACTACAGGCGCCCGCCACCACGCCCGGCTAGTTTTTTGTATTTTTTTAGTAGAAACGGGGCTTCACCGTGTTAGCCAGGATGGTCTCGAGCTCCTGACCTCATGATCCGCCTGTCTCGGCCTCCCAAAGTGCTGGGATTACAGGCTTGAGCCACCACGCCCGGCTTTTTTTTTTTTTTTTTTTTTTAAGAGACTGAATCTTGCTTTGTTACTCAGGCTGGATTGCAGTGGTGGGATCATAGCTCACTGCAGCCTCAAACTCCTGGACTCAGGTGATCCTCCTGCCTCAGCCTCCCAGCTGTCTGGGACGACAGGCATGTGCCACCATACCCAGCTAATTTTGTTTATTTTTTATAGAGGTAGAGTCTTGCTATGTTGCCCAGGTTGGTCTCTAACTCCTGGGCTTGAGCAGATCTTCCTGACTTGGCCTCCCAAAGTACTGGGATTATAGATATGAGCCACTTTATGTATCGCTTTATGCTTTACTACCTAGCTTGGTGATATCCTTCTTTAGTAAGATGGTACTCGGCCGGGCGTGGTGGCTCACGCCTCTAGTCCCAGCACTTTGGGAGGCCGAGGCGGGTGGATCACGAGGTCAGGAGATCGAGACCATCCTGGCTAACATGGTGAAACCCTGCCTCTACTAAAAATACAAAAAGTTAGCCGGGCATGGTGGCAAGTGCCTGTGGTCCCAGCTACTTGGGAGGCTGAGGCAGGAGAATGGCGTGAACCTGGGAGGCGGAGTGAGACTCCATCTCAAAAAAAAAAAAAATAGTACTCTGCACTCAAAAGTGCTTAATACTGATTTGTTAGTTGATTATAAGAGAGTCCCAGAGGAAATAAATATAGCTTAATCTTATCATTTTTCCTTCTTTTGGTTACTTCTATCAGGTTAAATTGAAAGTACTCAGGATTGGTTACTTCTGTCAGGTTAAATTGAAAGTACTCAGGATATCTAGAAAATGGCCATTTTCAAAGAATATTCAGTCTGTTTAGGGGAAGACCAGATTGAACACTTAAGATATAGTTAAAGAACAATTAATGGACTGAGCACGGTGGCTCACACCTGTAATCCCAGCACTTTGGGAGACCGAGGCAGGTGGATCACCTGAGGTTGGGAGTTTGAGACCAGCTTGGCCAATGTGGTGAAACCCTGTGCCTACTAAAAATAGAAAAGTTAGCCAGGCATGGTGGTGGGTGCCTGTAATCCCAGCTAATCGGGAGGCTGAGGCAGAAGAATTGCTTGAACCCGGGAGGCAGAGGTTACAGTGAGCTGAGATTGTGCCACTGCACTCCAGCCTGGGCAACAGAGCAAGCCTCCATCAAAAAAGAAAAAAAAAAAAAGAAAGAAAAAGAACAATTAATGGCTGAAACTGATTACTGGTATTGATTATACTTACAATATGATCTTAGCTCTGAGGATACAGCAGTGAATAAAATAAAGTCCCTGCTTTCAGTTGTGTCCTAGTAGATAGAAAAAAACAGGCAGTATATGGGAAAAGGGTGTGATTGAAAGGGAGGGAGCTATTTTAGATATAATCAGTTAATTTACGCCTTGCTGATGAGGTGAAATTTGAGTAGAGATCTTAATGAAATAAAGGAGCAAGTTATATTGATAATTTGAAGGAAGAATGCTTTAGGCAGAGAGAACTATGAGTACTAAGTCCTTGAAGTGAGAATGTACTTGGTTTTTCAAAGAATAACATGAAGAGGAGAATTTTCCTGTTGTTCAGCTTAAGCAATCCAAGGCTTGCATATTCTTGGTTTCTGTGCTTTTGGCCCCCTCAGAATGGTGTCTAAACAACACAAATGTTGATGCTGAAATTTAATTTTACTGTAGTATGGAGCAAGGAGGAGAGTGCTATGGGGTAAGATTAGATAGGTGAAAGGGAGCTAGATTACCTGGTAAGTCATGGTAATGACCTTGTATTTTACTCTGAGATGATAACTCATTGCAGGGTTTTGAACAAAGTGGAGTTACATGCTCCAAACTGAATTTAAAAGGATCATTTTGGCTTCTGGGAAGAGAGAGACAGGATAAGCAGATGGCAAGGCTAGAAGCAGGGGCTGTTACAGTAGTTAAAAACATTAATGAAGGCTTGAGTCAGTGTAGTAATGGTAAGAAATGGTTAGAATCAGCGTGTGTTTTGAAAGTAGAGCTGACAGAATTTGCTGATAGATTGGATAAGGATTATGAAAGTAAGAAAGTAGTCAAAGAAGATTCAGAGGTTTTTGCCTTGAGCAACTATAAGATTAGAATTGCCACTTATAGAGATGGGAAACAGTGGGAGGAGCAGGTTTGCAGGGAGGAGTCAGACATTTGGTTTTGGAAATAGTACATTTTTACGATGGTTATTAGATAACCAAAAGATGTCAGGCAGTTGGATATACAAGTCTGAAATTCAGAGAAGTTCAAGTTGGAGATAATACATTTTGGGAGTAATTAGCATATATAAAGCCATGGAGTAGATGTGCTCACCTAGGAAATGTGTGTAGTTAGAGCAAAGAAGAGATCTGACTCCTAAACTCTGGACACTCTAACGTAGAGAAGTTGAGAAGATCAAGGGAGTAGCCGGTGGGGTAGAGGAAGAACCTAGAGAAAGTGGAGTTCCAGAAATCAGGTAATCTGTGGTGGGTAATGCCAGATGTCCTGGTGTGATTACCTGGAGTCCTAGAGTCTAATTATGGTTTGGTTTTAAATCACTGTGGGACATTGGATAGTTCACTTTACCTTTTAGGGCCTTGGGATGATCTCTAAAGTGAAAGGCTTAACTAGATTGTCTCTAAACTTTCTCTTATCATCATCATAAACATCATAAACATTCTATAATACTTTATAGCTTACACAAAGCATTTTCATACATTTATCTCATTTAATCATCATAACAAATCTGTGGGACCTAGATATTTATACCTGTTTTATAGATGAGGAGATTAAAGAAGTTTAGGAGCCAGGCGCAGTGGTTCACGCCTGTAATCCCAGCACTTTGGGAGGGTGAGGCAGGTGGATCACGAGGTCAGGAGATCGAGACCATCTTGGCTAATGCCGTGAAACTCCGCCTCTACTAAAAATACAAAAATTAGCCAGATGTGGTGGCAGGTGCCTATAGTCCCAGCTGCTCAGGAGGCTGAGGCAGGAGAATGGCGTGAACCCAGGAGGAGTAGCTTGCAGTGAGCGGAGATCGCGCCACAGCACTCCAGCCTGGGTGACAGAGCAAGACTCTGTCTCAAAAAAAAAAAAAGTTTAGGGACTTGTCTAAAGTTACACTATCATAATCAGTGATAAAGTTAAATGCAGGTCTGCCTGATCTCAAAGACTGTGGTCTTTCTATTATATAGCAACTACCTTTTTACACTAATATTATAGAGCTCTGTGATTGTGAGCACATTTATTTATTTGTTTGTTTGTTTGTTTGTTTGTTTATTTGAGATGGAGTCTCACTCTGTCGCCCAGGCTGGAGTGCAGTAATGTGATCTTGGCTCACTGCAACCTCCACCTCCCAGGTTCAAGTGCTTCTCCTGTCTCAGCCTCCCGAGTAGCTGGGACTACAGGCATGCACCACTACACCCAGCTAATTTTCATATTTTTAGTAGAGAGGGGGTTCAGCATGTTGGACAGGCTGGTGTTGAACTCCTGGCCTCAGGTGATCCGCCTGCCTTGTCCTCACAAAGTGCTAGGATTACAGGCATAAGCCACTGTACCCGGCCTAATTTAATTATTTATTCAATGAATATTTGATGAGCACCTGCTCTAGTGGTCACTGCTCAAAGTGCTGGAGATACAGTTGTAACCAAGACAAAGTTCCTGCCCTCATAAGTCTTTCATTCTATTGGGGAAAACTGACAGTAAACAAATATGATAATAAAGAATATAATGTAAGGGCCATAATAAAAAATAAAGCAAGATAAGGAACACCATATATTGATTGGGGTGATCAAGAAAAGCCTCTCTGAAGAGATTGCATTTGAGCAGAGTCCTGAATGATTTTAAGTAGTAAGCCATGAGAAGATATAATAGAAGAGAGTTCAGCAGAGGAAACAGCAAGTAGAAAGATCCAGAGGTAGGAATGAGCCAGGTGCATTTTGTGGAATAGTAAGAAGGCAATTGGTTGGCAGGAGGTAGACAAAATGCATAAAGTTGTGGAGTCATTTAGCCCTTGGTAGGGGTGGGAGTGGGGGTTAGTTCTGACTTCCATTAGGTAATTTAGTGTCTGACTCTGGGCAGAGTATCTAACTTTTTTTTTTTTTAAGATGGAGTCTCACTGTGTTGCCCAGGCTGAAGTGCAGTGGCGCGATCTTGACTCACTGCAAGCTCCGCCTCCTAGGTTCATGCCATTCTTCCGCCTCAGCCTCCCGAGTAGTTGGGACTACAGGCGCCCGCCACCTCGCCGGCAAATTTTTTGTATTTTTAGTAGAGATGAGGTTTCACGATGTTAGCCAAGATGGGCTCGATCTCCTGACCTCGTGATCCACCCACCCGGCCTGTCAAAGTTCTGGGATTACAGACGTGAGCCACCGCGCCCGGCCTGACTTTTTGAAACTTTAAGTTTCTTATCTATAAACTGGAGATAATAAAATAAAGGTTACCTTGAGAATTGAATGAGAGAATGTATGTAAAATACCTAGACCTCAAACATTAACGTGTTTAATGCATACCTACTGTTATTGACAATAACATAGGCATTTATTCTACTTTTATCAAATCAGTTTAATTTGTTTTTCTTTGTTTTTTTCAGTTTGTTTTAGTCAGTAAATCTTAAAGTTCTTATTTTGTGCCAGGGCTTTACTAGGTGATTTCTCTGAGCATGTCTTTGTGTTGAAATAAGAAAGTGTTGGACAAAAAAGAAAATGATTTAGAAGTTGATGAGTAGGTACAAAAATAAGAGCTTGGGATTTTGGTAATTACATCCCCTGATATATTCTTTATTATGGAAAGAAACTGCATGTGCAATTCTGTCATCTTTCCTCATCACTGGATACTGGCTCTACTCTGGCACTTCGCCGTCCGGCTTCCTGCTGATCCAAACCTGCTTGCCTTAGGAAATTCAGATAAGAGCCAAATCCTCCATCCTTATAAGACCGTCTGTTTTCAGACCCACAAATGCTGTCCTTGCAATTGCAACCCAATACAACTGGAATGATTTATTCATCTCTAGGTAACATTTGTGCACTAGCCTTCTAACAAAGTACAGTATCAGCTTTACACTTAATGAAGCGTCCAGCACAGATGGTGAGCTGCACAATAAAGGGTGCTCCTGGCTTAGAAGTGGCTGATAGACAGGTAGAGGTAAACTCTTAGTCCTGAGAGTGTAGCTAGAAGGAGCAGTAAGAACTTCTTGTCTAATAAAGAGTCTTGATTGTGGCTGGGTGCTGTGGCTCACACCTGTAATCCCGCACTTTGGGAGGCCAAGGTGGGCGGATCATGAGGTCAGGAGATCGAGACCATTCTGGGTAACACAGTAAAACCCCGTCTGTACTAAAAATACAAAAAATTAGCCAGGCATGGTGGCATGCGCCTATAGTCCCAGCTACTCGGGAGGCTGAGGCAGGAGAATTGCTTGAACCTGGGAGGCAGAGGTTGCAGTAAGCCAATATTGTGCCACTGCACTCCAGCCTGGGCAACAGAATGAGACTCCGTCTCAAAAAATAAAAATAAAAAATAAATAAATAAAAATAAAGAGTCTTGATTGTGTATCCTATATTCCTGGAGTGTTTGAGATCATTTAATTGATTTTTTAAGTTAAATGTTACACCATTTAACTGTTGAATTGAGAAAATGAAGACCCAGAGAGGGGAAGGGGCTTAAGTTGCATAGCAGATTGAACTGCACAGCGAAATTAATCATCTACTTTGTGCTAGCTCAGTTTTTAGCTTCTTTACTTACATTATCTTATTTAACCTGTAAGTTCCTTTTTGTCTCCTCTTCTTATATTGAGGATCTACTGTAGTAGTACTTTTCTTCCATAACAAAATACTTTGATAGTCAAATCTCCATAACTAAACACAGTTACTACAAACAAATGATGCTTACTTTTAGAAAAATCTAGATGAATGTGGCTAGAGCTAGTCTGACTCTTTGCCTCAGCCCCTCCTACAAGGTGATTTGAGGACATTCTGTTTAGAGGGCAAGCTATGACAATGAAGACACTCTTTGTCACCTCAGAGAAGCTTGGTTTCTCTTTTGGAATGTTTGGTTTTAATAAATTACTTCCTTTTCACTTTAGGTTTTAGGCTCTTTGACAAGCCATCTGCTTTTCAAACCCAGTTTCCCTTTACCAGCAGTTCAGATGAAGAACAAAAGCTTTCTTTAGTTCCTGGTGGTTTTGTAAGAGTGGGAAGGCTACAGGGAAAGATTGCATCTGCTTATTGTAATTCATTTGTGATGTGTGCCTGACTGGCAGTAATTTACCAAGGACTCTGCTGGGCTGGCTGAGGAGATAAAATTCTGGAATGGAGATCTATCAACATGCATTTTGGCTGTTTCAATCCTTGCCATTATTAGTTAGGGCTCCGAAGAACTTATTGGGGTTGATGTTGCTGCTTCACTCTCTCTCTCTCTCTTTTTGGAACCTGCATTAATTGTCGGAGTTTTTAATTTGTCCTTTATTTTTCTGTTCAGTTGCTTTTCCTGGTTGCTACTATGTTCAGTGAGTGGCTTACTATAATGCAATTCAGTAGACTGTGTTGAGTGAATATTTAGTAATGAATAAAATAAGATATGGGGAACCTAACATGAGGTAGTAGAAAAGTGTTGGTCAACCCAGACATGTGGCTTCAAGTTTCAGACCTTGGGTAAATCATTCAATTTCTGAGGCATAGTTTCTTCATCTCTAAAAATGGAGTTATAGATATCTCCTTGCCCAAGGTTACAGTGATTATTAAATGAGAGAATATATAGGAAAGGATCAAGTGTTAAGTTGGTGCTCATTAAATATTCCCTTCTGGCCGGGCGCGGTGGCTCAAGCCTGTAATCCCAGCACTTTGGGAGGCTGAGACGGGCGGATCACGAGGTCAGGAGATCAAGACCATCCTGGCTAACACGGTGAAACCCCGTCTCTACTAAAAATACAAAAAAAAAAAAAAAAACTAGCCGGGCGAGGTGGCAGGCGCCTGTAGTCCCAGCTACTCGGGAGGCTGAGGCGGGAGAATGGTGTAAACCCGGGAGGCGGAGCTTGCAGTGAGCTGAGATCCGGCCACTGCACTCCAGCCTGGGCGACAGAGCGAGACTCCGTCTCAAAAAAAAAAAAAAAAAAAAAAAATTCCCTTCTATTTTTTTTCCTGTCTCCTTAAGGAGTATACATGGGGAAGTCAGACGTTTATGGAAGTGTGTGTACACATGCTAGTTCAATATAGTTCTAAAAAGTGGCTGGAATTTGCCACATAAGTGGGAATTGGGAAGTGAAGACTTGGGGCAGATGTATGTCTTCCTTGAAACCAGACTGAGAAATACTTTATGAGAAGCTAACATAACACAATGTTTGTGTGCTTAAAGAAGACCTTAGGAGGACAAATGAAAGAACCTGAGGGTAGAGGACTTGAACTGATGATTTCCTTAGCTGGTTGCCACTGGTCCCTTAGAGGTGGAATAATTTGCTTCACAATAAGCTGAGAACAGAACCTGGAGTTTGTAAGTATGAGAACTGCCTTTTGGGAACAGCTAGTACATAGTTGGAAGATTATAGCCACTCTCACTCTGCCTCCTCTGCCTCCCAGGTTCAAGTGATCTTCCTACCTCAGTTCCCCAAGTAGCTGGGAGAATAGGCACATGCCACTATGGCCGGCTAATTTTTGTATTTTTAGTAGAGATGGGGTTTCACCATGTTGCCCATGCTGGTCTCGAATTCCTGAGCTCAAGCCAACTGCCAGCCTCGGCCTCCCAAATTGCTAGGATTACAGGCATGAGCCACCATGCCTGGCCTACAAAGTGTTTCTTGATCTGATTTCTGCCTGCCCTTTCAACCTCACTTCCTACTACTCTTGCAATACTGTATTAATTGCAGTTTCTCAACTCTTCTGTGCTCATTTAGACTAGCCCTTGGTAGTCTTTCTTTTATGTTACACTTCACCTCTTTTCTGTTCCTCTGTTTTGCCTGACAAACTTCTACTCTTTCTTTAAAACTCTTCTCAAGCATCATGTTTTGTGTGAAGTTCTCCCTGACTTCTGAAGGGGAAATGCTATGGCATGAGAGACCTTCCTCCTCATACAAAAATCTAACTACATGTTGTGGCATCAATGATTAGTAAACACAATGATGGATCTCTTAATGCTTTGTTTATGACCCATTAGTTTCTTTATTTTAGTGCCTTCATTAGAACACTCAATTTATCCATATATGGATTCGTTCACAACAGATATCTTTGGAATCAGGAAAACAAATGCAGATATGGTGCAGCATCTTGCTGGACTCAGCAAATTATTTTTTATTGTACCTCTTGCCCCCATGAAGTGAATAACCATCACTAAAACAAACCCTAGGTTTGAAGAGGCCTATTATTATTATTATTATTTTTTGAGGCGGAGTTTAGCTCTTATTGCCCAGGCTGGAGTGCAGTGGCACGATTTCGGCTCACCACAACCTCCGTCTCCTGGGTTCAAGTGATTCTCCTGCCTCAGCCTCCCGAGTAGCTGGGATTACAGCCATGCACCACCATGCCCGACTAATTTTGTATTTTTAGGAGAGATGAGATTTCTCCATGTTGGTCAGGCTAGTCTCAAACTGCCGACTTCAGGTGATCCGCCCATTTCGGCCTGCCACAGTGCTGGAATTACAGGTATGACCTACCGCGCCTGGCCTGGAGAGGGCTGTTTATTCTCAGGTTGATGGCTGAGGTTCACCTGATAATGATTTACCATTGACAAACTTTGATGAAGACAAGCATACTTAATGCTTTCTTTCAAATAACTTTTCATTTGGGGCCCCAAATTTCTTCTGGTATAAATAGGATCTGAATGCTGTCTTTTATGTTGGGGCTTTCCTGTATATCTGGTGATTCTTGGTGGTCTGTTCATTGTTAAAAGTGGAATACTACAAAGATGATTAGAAGTTTTAAATGCTGGCCAAGTGTGATGGCTCACACCTGTAATCCTAACACTTTGGGAAGCTGAGGTAGACAGATTGCTTGAGAAGAGAATTTCAGACCAGTGTGGGCAACATGGTGAAACCTCATTTCTGCAAAAAATAGAAAAATTAGCCAGGCGTGGTGGTGTACCACTTGTAGTCCCAGCTACTCAGTAGGCTGAGGTGGGAGGATCACCTGAGCCCAGGGAGGCTGGGGCTACAGTGAGCCACGAGTGACAGAGTGAAACTCTGTCTCAAAAAAAAAGTTTTAAGTGCAGGCCAGATGTGGTGGCTCACGCCTGCAACCCTAGTGCGTTGGGAGGCCAAGGCGGGAGGATTACTTCAGCCCAGGAGTCTGAGACCAGCCTGAACAATATAGCGAGACCCCCATCTCTTTTTTTTTTTTTTTTTTTTGAGACGGAGTCTGGCTCTGTCGCCCAGGCTGGAGTGCAGTGGCCGGATCTCCGCTTACTGCAAGCTCCGCCTCCCGGGTTTACGCCATTCTCCTGCCTCAGCCTCCCGAGTAGCTGGGACTACAGGCACCCGCCACCTCGCCCGGCTAGTTTTTTGTATTTTTTAGTAGAGACGGGGTTTCACCGTGTTAGCCAGGATGGTCTCGATCTCCTGACCTCGTGATCCGCCCGTCTCGGCCTCCCAAAGTGCTGGGATTACAGGCTTGAGCCAGTGTGCCTGGCCCCCATCTCTTAAAAAAAAAAAAAAAAGAAAAAGAAAAAAAAGAAGAAAAGAAATAAAGAAGGGTGGGGTGTGGTGGCTCACACCTGTAATCCCAACAGTTTGGGAGGCTGAGGCGGGCGGGTCATGAGGTCAGAGGATCAAGACCATCCTGGCTAACACAGTGAAACCCCGTCTCTACTAAAAATACAAAAAATTAGCCAGGCATGGTGGTGGGCACCTGTAGTCCCAGCTACTCAAGAGGCTGAGGCAGGAGAATGGTGTGAACCCGGGAGGCGGAGCTTGCAGTGAGCCGTAGCTCACACCACTGCACTCCAGCCTGGGCAACAGAGCAAGATTCCGTCTCAAAAAGAAAGAAAGAAAGAGAGAAAGAGAGAGAGAGAGAGAAAGAAAAGAAAAGAGAAGAGAAGAAAAGAAAAAAGAAAATAGCTGGATGTGCGGCAAGCACCTGTAGTCCTAGCTACATGTGAGGGTAGGGTGGGAGGATCACTTGAGCCCAGGAGTTTAAGGCTGTAGTGAGCTATGATTGTGCCACTAAACTCCAGCCTTGTGTGATTCTCCCAAATTACTGAGTTTATTAGATGTGTTTTCAAAGAGGGGGACTCTACTAGTAGTAAAGTGTGAAGACAGGGTGACAGTGAGACCCTGTCTGTAAAAAAAAAAAAAAAATGGTTTTAAGTACATGAGTTGGGCTTACTGATTGTGGACTTCTTTGTGTGATGATTTGCCTGGGCTATATGTGGGGCAACTACATGTCAGTATCTTTAGGTTTTTTCTCTGGGGCTGGTCAGATTCTCTGGAAGAATCCTCTAGTCTCCTTCCTACAAGTTGGAGGCCTGGCTGCCTGTGGTCTGGAAGCTAAGTGGGAGAAGAAGACTGCAGGGGGGTCATCAACATTCATTTCACTTACAGTCTTCTTTGCTGTATAGTAACCCTGCCCTCAACTGTGCCTGTTATTTCCTTGTCTGGAGACCCTCTCTGTTTTACTCTCTCCAGAGGGAAAAGAAAACCTTCAGTCTTCTATACTAGCAGGGGCAGTCTTGATCTTTAACTGGTTCTCAGACAGATTTTCATGTAATAAATTCCCGTGATTTTAGCATGCTTTCTTTCTAGAAATACATGGTACTGCCGGGCATGGTGGCTTACACCTGTAATCCCAGCACTTTGGGAGGCTGAGGGGGACAGATCACCTGAGGTCAGGAGTTCAAGACCAGCCTGGCCAACATGACAAAACCCCATCTCTACTAAAAATACAAAAATTATCCAGGTGTGGTGGTGGGCGCCTGTAATCCCAGCTACTCAGGAGACTGAGGGAGGAGAATTGCTTGAACCCAGGAGGCGGAGGTTGCAGTGAACTGAGATCACGCCATGGAGACTCTGTCTCAAAAATAAAAAAATAAAATAAAAAAGAAAGAAAGAAAAAGAAATACATGATACCGCCAGTTTCTGAGCCTTGTGTGGCTTCTACAGGTAAAATTGAGTTAGGTTTTGTTTTTTCCCACTGCTGACTTAGTATTCGTTTTCCTTGGATCTAATAAGTCATTTTCTGCTCATCCATCTGCTTTCTAGCTTTCAGTGTTTCATGGCTATTGCTGTTCTCTATTTCTCTTTGTTTTTATGGTTTTATACTTTATTTAAAATCCAAAAGTAGGGTCTAAGGAGAGGACATTTATTCAGTTTATCGACTTTATTAAAATGTCTGTATCAGCATTTCATTCCGTTTGACAGGTGAAGAAATCATATATTACCATGTTTGAAGGTAGGTATTTGCTTTTGATTCTGAGAAACTTGGATTTTGAAACCATTGCTTAACAAGCTGTGTGACCTTAGGGCAGTTATTCATAATTCCATCAATAAATTTTTATGTCCATTAGCAAATTAGGTAGAGGCATCCACCAGATGACTAACTTACCTTGACAGTTGACACTTTATTCATTTAAGCACTCCCCCCAAAAGTTTACTGTTTTGAGTGAATTTTCCCCCTAAAAACATATATTACCCTCTTCAGAATAGTTAGAACATTATTGAATCTTTCTTGAGGTTCAAGTTAATTATTTTGAACATCAGCTAGTCTGCTTTTTTATGTTACAGTAATACATTTTATACTAAATGCCCTAATACTATACTTTAAAACAAAAAAGCTAAAAGCCACTTTTTGGTGTGAATACCATGCTTTTTACATTTTTGTGGTTGTTTTGAATTATTTTTCAGCTTTTTCTCCTTGCTGTTTGTGAGACACAACAGAGAATATTGTTCTCCTTTCTTACTTTGTCGCTTCTCTCCTACTCTGTGTGGTGCTCCCAACTTACTGCTTATTAGGTGTGTTTTCAAAGGAAGAGTAAGGCCCTAGGGACTCTACTAGTAGTAAAGTGTGAAGAATTAAAGACAGTTATTTTGGTTTTAGAGAGGCCTTTTTTGCTTACTTCCTAGTTCTCTGTGTGTTCCAGAAAGACAGGGTAATTGGGTTGCTGAATTCCACATAAGTGACATATTATAATGAAACTTCATGATTTCTCAAATAAATGGCTTTCATCTATATTATCTCATGTTTTTAAAGCTTCCTAATGATTCTGTAAGGTAAGTAGGGCAGGTAGGATTATCCCCATTTTATAGATTGGACAATCTGAGGTTCAGAGAATTAAATGCCTTGCTCATATCACATAATTGAGTGGTAAGCTGGGACTAATCTCAGGTTGTCTGATTCGAACCTTACTGCTCTGTCTCTTCTCTGTTCTAGCCTTTGTATATGGGCTTCCACAGAGAAGGTCAGATTCTTAAGGTCAGAGAGCAATGCAGTAAGGAATACTTCTCATTTCATCCTGTCCTGGTGGGACAGGTAGCATTTTTCCTCTTTCCCAGCTGGGAAATTGAAGTTCAGAGAGATTAAATGACTTGTCCAAGTTCACCTGGAAAAATAAGGCGTGACAGAGTCTGGGACTCATTCTCTTCTTTTGACTCCAACTCCTGCTCTCTGATTGCAGTGCCTGATGCATCCGCCCTAAGTCAGAATGAGCTGCCAAAAGAAAAAATATGCCAGCAACATTGAAATTTAGATAGCAATGGTTTGAACTGTAGTAAACAACCAAGTCCTCTTCTCTAGGAAGGTTTCAGCTGATTTGAATTCTCAGTCTATTTTCCAATTTATGTAGAGGAGGAGGATAAAGAACTGTTGTGCTTGGACTTGCAAAAAACTGATTCCTTTAGTGGAAGCTCTAAAGATATACAGTTGCATTGCCAGTGTGGCACAAAGAAACACTTAAGCTCTCAAGTAGAAATATTTGCTGAATTTCTAGTACAGCCTAATGTTCTAGACCCCAAGAGGGATTTATCATGAATTGGGAAATCTTAGGGCTCCAGGATCCATTCATTCTTAGGCTTAAGGGCTGAGTTTATCCGGGCAATTCAGTAGAACAATTCTATATACATTATTCCTGCTGTGTACTAGGAATAATAACAGGCACTGGGTAGGGATGGGGTAGGTATATGTTCTGATAGGAATCTCATGGTTTGTTTGGAAAGAGACACACAAATAATTACATTACAGCATAATAAGTTATAATGAAGAGATGTATAAAGAGCACTAAACAGAGAATCATTAATTTTGCCCAGATCAAGGGTGCAGGGAGTGATTGGAGAAAAGTTTACAGTGAAAGTGATACTTGGGGCCAGGCATGGTGGCTCATGTCTGTGATCCAAACACTTTGGGAGGCCAAGGATGGTAGATTGCTTGAGTTCAGTAGTTTGAGACCAGCCTGGGCAACATGGCGAAAATCTTTCTCTACCAAAAAAAAAAAAAAAAAAAATTAGCCGGGCATGATGGCGTGCGCCTGTGGTTCCAGCTACCCGGGAGGGTGAGGTGGGAGGACCACTTAAACCTGGGGGGTTGAGGCTGCAGTGAGCTGTGATCACACTACTGCACTCCAGCCTGGGTGACAGAGGCAGACCCTGTGTCCCAAAAAAAAGTGATACTTGGTCTGTGCTTTGCAGGATGGGTCAGCTCTTTAGACAGGGAATGAAAGGCATTGTGGGCAGAGAAAACAGTATATGCAAAATCGCAGAAATGTGAAAGAGCTTGTTGTTTAAGGGAAGCAGTGAGAAGCTTGATTCAGTTGGAACTGGAGAGTAAGGTAACCTAGGTCTCCTCTCTGGTCTGGGGCTCTCAAGATCTCTTCCTGTTACTCTGTGCCAGTGTTTGCTCACCATAGGTATATTCTTACTATGTGCAAGTGCTCTCTGAAACAGGCTGCATCTCCTCTGCAGTCTTGCCAGCCTTTCTTTAGAGCTTAGTTAGCATAATTATATTCTCCTCTGAAAAGCCTTCCAGGATGTTGTCATTCATCCGATATCTATTGCTCTTTGTGAGCCAGCGCAGTTCATCTCCTAAGTTAATATTGATGAGTGTTCATCCATAATTTGTTTCTGTATTGCTTTCTACTTTAAGATTTGCCATTAGTGATATTTCTGGTTATGCCCAGAATTGAGGCTTCTTGTTTGGTTACTTGCATTTCTTAAGCCTTGGTTACAGGTTTATTTTGAGGTTGTTTAACCCTCTTTTCAACTCAGGTATCTTTCAGATTGGGGAGTAAAGTGTAGTGAAATGAGACTCTCTAGGAAGCCTTCTCCCACTCTCCCAGAGCTAGTAATTCCTTTTCTCTTTGTCTTAGTGCTTGTCACCCTCCATTAGAACTCCTTCTGGTTTCAGTGTCTGTCTCCTTTACTAGATAGTAGGTTCCCTTGATGGGAGGGATTTGTAATAGTTCATCTCTTATTTTTTCAACAGCCAACATAGAGCCCAGATGCAGAATAGGTGTTTGCTACATGTTTATTGTTTTTTGAGAGTTGGGAACAGGACTGCTAATCCCAGGTTTACCACTGTGTGACTTTGGGCGGGTCACTGCAATCTTTGGAGCTTCAGTTTATCTGTAAAATATGGGGGCTGTACTCTATGACCAGGATCATAACATTTATCCTACTTATATCAGTCAGGATCCAGTTGGGGAGACAGAAATGCCATCAATAATTTACATAGGTAAAATTTAATATTAAGAATTGTTTAGGTAAAAGGTTTTTAACTACTTAAAAGAGATAAAAGAGAATTCTAAGGTGTAATAGAGCTAGTAACTGCAGAAAAAGATTGCTGTACCTAAGGCAGAGGGAAAAGTGAAAAAGGGAGCTTAGAGCTCCACAAGGCTGAGATTCAGACCTCTGAGAAGAGTATGGCTGCTGTGGCAGTATGCTGCTTGTTGCTGTGGTGAAGAAGAAACTGGCTGGTGGGCGCTCACCTCAGAACCTGGAGAGTCGCTGCTTTGAAATGTACCAAGACCCCTCTGCACATTGATCTACTTGCTACCTTGTAAAAAACTGAGCATTGCAACTAGCTTTGTATTCTCCTTCTAGCACCCTCTATTGGCAGAACCTAACAGCCACTCACTCTGCTGGGAAAGGAGAAATATAGTCAGCCTAGGCTAGTCTGGTATCACAGAGCAAGGCAATGAATAATTGATTTGGAACTGTAAGGCAATAATTTAACTTCTGTATTATAATTGTCTGTTTTTGATATGTCTTCCTTATTGCATCATGAACTTGGTAGTGTGTGGAACGGTGTCTGATTTGTCTCCATATCTGCATTGTCCCAGAAGTGACTTTGGCACTAAAAAGTTGATCATGAATTACTGTTTGGGCTGGGTGCAGTGGTTCATGCCTGTAATCCTGGCACTTTGGGAAGCTGAGGTGTGTGGATCACCTGAGGTCAGGAATTCGAGACGAGCCTGACAAACATGGTGAAACCCCGTCTCTACTAAAAATATAAAAATTAGCTGGGTGTGGTGCTGGGCACCTGTAATCCCAGCTACTCCGGAGGCTGAGGCAGAAGAATTGCTTGAACCCAGGAGGTGGAGATTTCAGTGAGCTGAGATTGCGCCATTGCACTTCAGCCTGGTCAACAGAGCAAGACTGCGTCTCAAAAAAAAAAGAAAGAAAGAAAGAAAAAATTATTGTTTGAATGAATCACTATCTCTTGAAGATAGAGAAAGTTAGATGTTTCTCTAGGTTGGCTTAATTCTGACTCTTCTTGGAATGGATTGGGACCACTGGAACAGGCATCCTCCCTAGAAGCTCTGTTCTTCTGTAAGTTAAAGCTTTATTGAATGTCATTTTTCTTGTGCCTGTCATGTGCATACTTGTGTTAGATGCTAGAGAGAGGGTGAGGAGAACATTCTACTGTAGATACTAATATACTCTATGAGATTAAACATATCCTCATTACTAAAGGGTGACCCTTCGAAATCTAGGGTAGATGCTTTGCACATAGTGTACTCCTCAGAATGGCAAAGAGACAAGCATTATCTGTCATTTACAATAAGTTTATTTCATTTCTGGAGCCCATTTTTAAAATCCATTTTACAGATGGGGAAACTGAGGCTCAGAAAGGTTGAGAGACTTACGCAAAGTTATACAGAAAGTAAGAGGCAAAGCTAGGACATGAGCCCAGGTTTGGCTGTTCTAAAATTTGAACAGGCAACACCTTCCTTTCTTCCAGCTTATGAAGGCAAGCATAGAGTTTTTACTGCTATCAAGCAGTAGAAATCTGTGGAAGTGATTTCTGTTTCTAGCTGTTTGGGGGGCTGAGCAAGCAACAACAATGCAAAATAGCAGCACTTGCAAACTGCAGTGATAATGTTTGGTAATAATTGACCTTTTACATAGAGCTTGAGCTTCAGACACCTGATTTGTGAAACAGTTGCTACCTAGCAGCAGGGTATTTTTTTTTTTAATCCCACACTAGCAGCTCACAAAAGAATGCAGATGTATTCCCTGGAATATTAAGCCTCTCTTTTCTTGCTCTGGCAGGTTTCTTTCCTTTTTTGGGGGCTGAACCTAGGTAGACCACTTAATTATTATTAGGAAGCAAAATTTATGAGGCTGGTGTTTTTGCTTCTGGGCCAACAGACACAAAGACTCTCAGTAAAGTATTTAGGATTGGGAATCAGTTATGCTTTTCCCAGGTCATCATCGAGGCACAAGTGGGGACCCTGGTCTCATTACTTGCAGGGTCAGAGTGTTACGGGACAGAGGTTCAGGTCCAGACCCCAAGAGAGGGTTCTTGGATCTCACGCAAGAAAGAATTCAGGGCGAGTCCTCAGTGCAAATTGAAAGCAAGTTTACTAAGGAAGTAAAGTGGTGAAAGGACAGCTACTGCATAGACAGAGTAGGACATTCCTGAAAGTAAGAGGAGGAACATACCACTTTAGTACAATGTTTGTATATATGGGGAGATGTGTTCTGCTACAAGGGTTTGTGATAAAGGATTAATTTTCTTAATTACTATATTTTGCAAGAATTGATGTTATTATCTTTAAAGCAAAATTAGGAATGCCTTTGTTTTCCGGATATTGGGATATCTGTACACTCCCAAGTGTGGGACTGTTTAGTAAACATTAATAATTTGTTCCCTTAACCATAAATATCTGGAGGCTAGGAATGCCTGACTTTCTGAGAATGCAGCCTAGCAAGTCTCAGCCTCATTTTCCTAGCCCTCACTCAAAATGGAGTCGCTCTGGTTCGAACGCCTCTGACAAGAGTATTGCATATGGCCTGGGAGAGATTCTGTTCTAGGAGAAAGTTTTCATCAAAAGTATTGGATAAGGCCAGTAATGTCAGGATTTGCTAATCAAATTATTTAGCTGTTTGTTTTGTGATTATCCACTGGATGGCTACAGAGACTGGCTGACATGGAAGTGTGCTCTCATGATGAGAGGGAGAAGTCCTTGGATCAATGTCATCTTACCTTAGTTTCTTTTGGTACTATCATTATTGAGGGAATCTTAGGATAGTCACCTTCCTCTAACTGGCTGTAAACACTGCTGCCTAACTGCTTTTCAGAAGTGATGATATTTATTCTTTGGTAGGACCTGAAAGAGTCTGTATGTGTCACTTATCTTTAACTGCATACTCTATTTAGAGTTGAAGTCTTTTTTCATTTTGTTGTTTAGCATAGAACATGAAAGGTGGTGTAGTGGAATTAGTATGAGCTTTACTGGAACCCACCTGGGCAATACCCCCTTCTGCTACTTAATAATAGTTATTTATCCCTTCTGAGCCTCAGTTTTCTCTTTAAAATGAGAATAATGATAATAATGACAATAGCAATCCATGGTTTTAGATGTCTGTTAATTTCCATGAACTTCAATTTATCTGTATAATGGATGCGATAATTCCTCAACAATAGGTTTGGTTTGAGAAAGAAATTGGCTAATTTAAATGGAAATGTCTACTGGCATGTTTGGTACATAGACTTTGCATATGCTAAGTGCTTAATAAGTGATTATGACCCATTGTTTTTAGAAGACCTAAAGAAAGAGATCATTAAGGGTAGTTATTTCCTGTGGGATGGGCCAGCGTTTAATACATACTCTGATTAATTCTTTCAGTGGGGTGCTCTTGTCATTTCCTTTAGGGGCAGTTTTATGTGGTCTGCTGGTATTCATGTATCTAGGTGGAACCATGGAACTCGTTTCCCCCAGGGGTTTCCTTCCTAACTTTTAGTCCTATTTCTGCTGTTAGTGGGTGAGAAAGGCTGAGTTGTAGTTCAAAACCTCCAATACTTTGTATTTCTGGGTCTAGTCAGTACACAAGATTAAGGAGTGTTTGTTATGGCCCTTTAAGGAGTGTGATCTTGCTGTTAGTTTTGCTATTTCTTTGTACCAAACCACAAAGAAGGGCTTTCCAGTAAAAAATATTTGTGGGCCAGAAGCTAGATGTCCCTGCAAAGCTGACCTGTGATCTACTTAGTCTTTTCAAGCCAGAGACTCTGGCAAGTTTGAATTCCAATTGTTTCAGTTTGTTTCATTTCTCTCTTTTTTTTTTTTTTTTTTTTTTGAGAAGGAGTCTCGCTCTGTCGCTAGGCTGGAGTGCAGTGGAGAGATCTTCAAAAACCAAAATGCAGAGATTAGAGGATTTGTTTAATGCCATATGGTGAACCCAGATTTCTTCCTTTTAACTTTCTTCCTGTAGTTCTTTGGGGAAATTAGTTGTTTATTTCACAAGATGTTTAGCCAACAGTAAGCAGTTTGTTTTCAAGAATATTCACCGGTTTTCCTTCTCATAAATGCTACAAGATTGTAGCTATTGAAAGAGATCAAATGAAAGAAACTAAAAGGCAGAAATGAAGTCCACAGGCAAACAGCCCGGGCGGCGCCCTGACAGCCCGGGTGGCGCCCTGAGCCTAGTTAAAGATCGACCCCAGACCTAACCGATTAGGTTATCTATAGACTCCAGACGCTGAAAGGACAAATGTTGTGAAAGTCTCTGTCCTGCTCTGTTCTGTTCTAATTACCGGTGTCTGCCATATATCTTAGTCCTGGGCCCAGTACAAACACGTTCCTCTATTTGTTCCAAACTTCCTGAGCCCAACACAAACACATCCCCCCAAACATCCTAGAAACACCACCTAGAGAGCCCCTGAGAAGGTCACAACCGTTTGTAGTTTTATTAAATGCGCGGGAACAAATAGAAACTGTTAATTGTATAACTTAGAATATTAACCAATTACCAATTGTGATACTGTGACCAAAAGAATTTCTTTGCACCTCTGTAACCTTACATATCCTGTATGCATCGGGCTATAAAAAGCGGGCACATGCATCATTCGAGGCCCTCTAGTATGTTGTGGAACGGAGGGACCAAGTTCGAACTTGCATTAAAGATCCTTGCCGCTTGGCTTTGACTCTGGACTCTGGTGGTCTTCTTCGGGGAATAAACGGTCTGGGCATAACATTTGGGGGCTCGTCCGGGATAACCAGGAAGGAGTGGGTTACATTCTTGGCTCCGAGATTTACTGTTCTTTGTGTCGTCCAGGGGTACTTCTTAATTCCTGTGGCCCCTTGTACCCACGAGGACTTGGAGGATAATTTTCCATCAGTTTCAACTAGGACTGAGTGCTGTGCTCCCGTATCGACCAAGAACTGACCTGGGGACCCCTCCACTTGCAAAGTTACCCTGGGTTCGGGGAGGGGGACTGAACCCCGTCTTCCCTAGTCCTCGTTTTGAGTGACTAGTACGGGTGTAGACCTAGGGGGTGGTCCCCGTCCTTGTTGTTTCTTTTTGGGGCAGTCTCTTGCCCAGTGGCCAGCTTTTTTACAGTAGGCACATTGGTCTTTGCTCAGGTTGTTATATCTGGGGGACCGCTTAGATTGGGTGTTCTCTGGCTGTAGATGCTCTTTTTGTACAACCGCTGCCAGGACCTTGGTCATTTTTTCCTCTGGAGTATCTCTATTATTGTAAACCCGCTGGGCTATCTGAAGAAGGTCCTGAAGCTGTTTTCCCTCTAAGTCCTCTAATTTCTGGAGTTTCTTTCTAATGTCTGGGGTTGCCTGATTTACAAAAGACATCACAACAGCTGCTTGGCTTCCCGGGGCCTCTGGGTCTCTAGGGGTATACTGCCTAAAGGCCTCCATTAATCTTTCTAAGTAGCTAGCCGGGCTTTCTGTCTTTCCCTGCAGAACAGAGTATACTTTAGCCAAATTGGTGGGCTTGCAAGCAGCCGCCCGGAGACCTGCCATTAGAGTCTGGCGATAAAGGTGTAGCCGTCCCCTACCTTCTGCCGTGTTGTAGTCCCACGCCGGTCTGGACAGAGGAAAAGTCGCATTTATGAGGTCGGGGTTGGCAGTCGGTTGACTGTCGTTCCCCGGGACCAGCTTTCTAGCTTCTACCTGTATTCTCTCTCGCTCCTCCGTTGTGAACAAGATCCGGAGGAGCTGCTGACAGTCATCCCAAGTGGGCTGGTGGGTGCACATAACACTATCCAGTAAAGCCATTAAATCTTTGGGGTTGTCTGAAAACCGAGCACTCTGAGTCTTCCAATTATATAGATCACTGGTGGAGAATGGTCAGTACTGGAGCCTTGGACTTCCCGTGTCATCTGGGGGCCCTATTTCCTGAAGGGGTAACGCCACTGTGGAGTCTGGCAGCTGGGGAGGGGGAACCCGCAAAGTACGCCCTCGCGTCTGCCCACCAGCCCTTAGGAGTTGCTTTCACTTTCAGCGGGTACAGGCGTGCCGGCCGCTTCCCGTTCGCCTGCTCCCTCCTGCGGTTCCTCCCAGGGGGCTGGGACCTGGGGACCGGAGGGGTATGGAGGGGGTTCTGTGGAAAGAAGGTCCTCGCTATCCAGTAGAACAGGATGGGGGGGGGGGGGGCAGTCGGTTGCTTGGATTTTAGCAGCCGAGCAACCAGTGCCTTACAGGGTTCAGAGGCTAATTGGAAAGGGGACAGCAGCCAAGGGGGCGGGTTCCCAGCTATATCCTGCCATATGAGGATATATGGGATATGATCCGGGTGATTAGCACGCCCAGGCTGGAAAACCTTGGACTTTACTCTAGTGATGACAGGGAGACAGAATGTCCCTTCGGGTGGCCACCCTACGTTAAGGGCGGGCCACTCGGAGCGGCACAGAGTAATTAGCTTTCCCTTCCTGATGTCAATACCAAGATCATGGCCCCTTGCCCTAACATCCTTGAAATTACTTGTAAGGAGAGATAGGGGAGTGCTCTGGGTATTACCCATCTTGAACAGTAGCGCCCGGAGTGGCGTCTGGAACAGGTCCTGCAAGGGAAAAGTGAGTTGCTGGAACAGGTCCTGCAAGGGAAAAGTGAGTTGCTGGAACAGGTCCTGCAAGGGAAAAGTGAGTTGTGGAATATCAACAATAAGTTTATGTCAGTCGCAGGCACGCTCCAGAAATCTGGGTCAGAACAAGTGCAGACAAGAATCAGATGAGAGCCGGGGGACATCTCCCACCGGTCTCCGCTGGCTGTCCTATAGTGCGTCCGCCAGGACTTATGCCAGCTTTCAGCTTCAGACTTCGCAAGTCACAGATTCAGAGCGGACTTAGAGAGCCGCGAATTCAGACAGGCTAACAGCCTCGGAGCGGACTTAGAGAGCCGCAGGTTCAGACAGGCTAACAGCCTCAGATTCAGAGCGGACTTAGAGAGCCGCAGGTTCGGACAGGCTAACAGCCTCAGATTCAGAGCGGACTTAGAGAGCCACAGGTTCAGAACGGACACAGACAGACAAACAAAGACGAGCCAGCTCACCTATTAGCAGATCGATCCTAGTAGATCCGTTGACCGGGGGTCTGGTGGGCTTGGGGGAATCCCGGGAGAGCCCCCAAATGTTATGCCCAGACCGTTTATTCCCCGAAGAAGACCACCAGAGTCCAGAGTCAAAGCCAAGCGGCAAGGATCTTTAATGCAAGTTCGAACTTGGTCCCTCCGTTCCACAACATACAAGAGGGCCTCGAATGATGCATGTGCCCGCTTTTTATAGCCCGATGCATACAGGATATGTAAGGTTACAGAGGTGCAAAGAAATTCTTTTGGTCACAGTATCACAATTGGTAATTGGTTAATATTCTAAGTTATACAATTAACAGTTTCTATTTGTTCCCGCGCATTTAATAAAACTACAAACGGTTGTGACCTTATCAGGGGCTCTCTAGGTGGTGTTTCTAGGATGTTTGGGGGGATGTGTTTGTGTTGGGCTCAGGAAGTTTGGAACAAATAGAGGAACGTGTTTGTACTGGGCCCAGGACTAAGATATATGGCAGACACCGGTAATTAGAACAGAACAGAGCAGGACAGAGACTTTCACAACGTTTGTCCTTTCAGCGTCTGGAGTCTATAGATAACCTAATCGGTTAGGTCTGGGGTCGATCTTTAACTAGGCTCAGGGCGCCACCCGGGCTGTCAGGGCGCCGCCCGGGCTGTTTGCCTGTGGACTTCATTTCTGCCTTTTAGTTTCTTTCATTTGATCTCTTTCATTCCTCCCTTTCTCAGGTACATCTGGAGCCAATCTTGGGTCTTATAAGTCTGATTCTGTTTCAGCGTTTACAGGTTGGTATTGGGCTCTGAGGACCATGAGCTGTATGGTGTCAAACCTTTCCCTGACAAACCGCAAAATTCTGTTAATCACACAAGGTCCTACGGTAAACAGAAATAGTAGACTTAGTAGGGGTCCAAGGAAGGGGGCTAACAGAGAGAACATATAGGAATTCCACCATTGATTTGCAGCTGAGGCAAACTGCTGTTTTCTCATTTCTATGCTTAACTTACGTAACTTTTGGACCCGGTTCTCTACAAGCCCTGATTCATTTACGTAGAAGCAACAGTCTTCTTTCAGGAACATACATGTACCACCCTTTTCAGCAGTGAGTAGGTCTAGGGCCCTCTGGTTCTTCAAGGTCACCTGAGCTAGGGATGTGAGCTGTCGCTGAAGGGAGGCAAGGGACTCAGCTGACTCCTCCATAGCCATAGCAAATTGTTGGTACAATTTGTTGCTTTCTGTGAGGGTGTGGCCTAGGGCTCCCCCGGCCAGTCCGGCCGCAATGAGCGATGATGTGAGGGAGATTCCCGCAATGAGGGGGAGAAATATTGCTCGTGTAGGTCTCGGTCTAGGGGCTGGATGAATAGCAGCAGTAGTCCAGTTACCGGTGTACCCCAGGAACTCGCCGGCAGTTAGTAGAGTTAACCAGGGAACTAAGGTGACAGGAAGACACAGTAGGTTGGTTACAGAGGGACCAGGTAGATTCTTAGGTAATGTTCCATTACACCAAAAGAATATGCCTGGCGGGGCTCTTAGGGTGGTTCTAGGGGGCGTTACAGTGATGCTACAGAGGCTGGAGTTAGTGCCTGAAAAACAGTAGGGAAACTTTTCCTGACTGGGGTTCAGGTACAGTGGCACATTAAGAATGGGGGCGTCGTGAGATTCTGAAAGTCCCTAGTTTGGGTGGAGGATTCCCAAGGCAGAGGGACAGCGGTTAGTGGTGGATGCCCTAGGGTGGCACACAGAAAGCAGCCAGACAAGCTGTGAAGTCCTGTAAGGTTGGCAAGTTCTAATCCTTCTTGTAGTAATTCTAACCAGGAGAGAGGGCGTAATTCTTGTGTTAGTCTGTCTTCCTGTCGCTGGATATCCCCATGGACCAGGGGCCGTACTTGAACTAGGCCACGCCACAGATAGAGGTGACTACTAGGCCACGTGGAGGAAGAGGAATAGTATACAGCCCCATGTTGAGGCGTGGTCCAGCGGGAGTTCCAAGGGTCCTTAACTATCCAAGTATAGATACCGCCTCCACCCTGCTGGTAGAAGTTCCACCCGGATTGCTCGTTCCACCCTCTGACTGAGTGCATTTTACAGTAACTGTAGGGGCAGCCTGCGTTTTGGCGCCACCAATAGTGTTTACAATTGTACTTAGTCTGATCAAACTCAAAACATATCATTGGTGCCACTGGTTTGGCTATCTGAAAACCAGTAAAATTCAGCAAAATTGGGGCACTGCACCCTGAGGAGGGACAATCAGCACTGGCCAATAATCTCCCGGGCTTATGAGGTTGCCCAGGGTGGGTTCGGTTCTCATAAAGCCAGAATCTCCAGACAAAGGAGTTAGGAACTGGTTTTATGTTTGCCCCAGCGGCGACTAGGGCGACTAACATTAGGGTTAGACTACCTAGCTGCATGTTTGCAGTGAGCTATGCTGTCGGCGCAGGGTGAATTTTAAGGGGTTGTTCTTAGCTTTGTCCACAGTCCACGTGGTCGGTGCTTCAGTCGCTACCGTGACGGGTCCGAGAAGGTCGGAGGTTGGGTCTACCGGTTTGACGTGGGTGTAGTGGATCCACGACGCGATGCCTTCTACCTTCAGGGTGGTGGGTGTGGTTAGGAGTACTTGAAGTGGTCCCTTCCACCGGGGTTCTAAAGTCTCTTGCCGGTGTCGCTTGACTGGGACCCAGTCTCCCGGCTGGTACGGATGGGGTGTCGGTGGAGGTCTGGTCTCATACAATTCCTGCAGCTTAGGCCAGATTTCCTGATGAATTTTCTGCAAGGCTTGTAGGGAAAACAAGAGTTCAGAGACATTTTCTGTTTCAGATTTGAGCAGATCATCTTTTAGGCTGGGAACCAGGGGTGGGGGTCTGCCATACATGATTTCATAAGGGGTAAGGCCCAGTCTGTAAGGGGTATTACGGGCCCGGAACAGAGCGTAGGGGAGAAGGACCACCCAATTAGCGCCAGTCTCCATAGGCAATTTAGTTAAGGTCTCCTTTAAGGTCCGATTCATCCTCTCTACCTGTCCTGAACTCTGGGGCCTGTAAGCGCAATGTAATTTCCAATTAGCCCCAAGAATGGAAGCCAAATCCTGACTCACCTTAGCAACGAAGGCCGGCCCATTATCTGACCCTATCTGGATGGGAAAGCCATACCTGGGGAGGATGTCTTCCAGAATTTTCTTTGCTACAACCTGAGCAGTTTCTCTTTTGGTCGGAAACGCTTCAGTCCACCCTGAAAAAGTATCTACAAAGACAAGTAAGTACCGATACCCGTATTTTCCTGGCTTTACCTCAGTGAAATCTACTTCCCAGTAGATACCGGGCCTGGTTCGCCTGAGCCTTGTTCCTGCAGCAGCCTGGGATTGGGGATAGGCGTTGCTAAGCTGGCAGACTTTGCAACTCGTCACGATGCTCCTGGCCATCTCCGCTATGCGTCTGATCTTAAGCTTGGAGCGTCTGATCAGGTCTATCATCCGCCGGGCACCCAGATGGGTGGATCGGTGGATGTGTTCTAACACTTGCTGTCCTAATTTTTCTGGTAGGATAATTTGGTCATTAGTATCAGTCCACCACCCATTCTGGATCTGTTTCAGGGGAAGTTTGTCGATCCACTGGAGATCTTGTTCTGAATAATCAGGGTGATACGGCAGGTCCCGGGGGCCCGGATCAGGGAGCTGGAGTGCAAGGAGTTGACTGGGAGCCTTTGCCACACTCCTTGCAGTTTGGTCTGCCAGAAAGTTGCCTTGAGCAGTTGGAGTGGTTGACTTCTGGTGCCCTGGGCAATGTATAATAGCCAATTTTTCTGGTTTCCATAGGGCTGTTAGCAGGGCTAGGATCTCTTGCTTATTTTTTATCTCTTTTCCTTCAGCCTAGCAACCCTCGCTCCCTGTAAATGGCCCCATGTATGTGTGCTGTAGCGAAAGCGTATGGGCTGTCTGTGTATACTGTCAGTTTCCTCCCTGCCCCTAAGGTAAGAGCTTGGGTGAGCGCTATCAGTTCGGCCCTCTGGGCCGATGTCCCCGGGGGCAGGGGTTCCGCCCAGATTACCTCAGTCTCTGAAGTCACCGCTGCTCCAGCATACCTCTGGCCTTGGTGTATGAAGCTACTCCCATCGGTGAACCAAACGAGGTCGGCGTCAGGAATTGGGCGGTCCTGCAGGTCCTCTCGAACTCCGTGGACCTGGGCTAATATCTCAGTGCAATTATGGAGCGGCGCGTCCAGGTCCGGGTTGGGCAGCAGCGAGGCAGGGTTTAAGGTTGTTGGGGGCAGGAAAGTTATTCTGAGGGGATTTAATAGTAGTCCTTGGTAGTGGGTGAGCCGGGTGTTGCTTATCCATCAGTTAGGCGGCTGTTTGAGTACACCTTCAATGGCATGTGGGGTAACGACCCGTAATTCTTGTCCCAGGACAAGTTTATCAGCATCTTGTACCATCAGGGCCGTGGCTGCAATCACTCGGAGGCAAGGGGGCCACCCGGCAGCCACTGGGTCTAATTTCTTTGACAGGTAGGCGACTGGCCTCCGCCAGGGGCCTAAGTTCTGAGTCGGCACCGCCTTGGCGACGCCCTTACTCTCGTGCACATATAAGTGGAAGGGCTTAGTGACGTCAGGCAGTCCCAGTGCAGGCGCAGAGAGTAGGGCGGTTTTAATCTGTTGGAAAGCCGACTCGGCTTCTTCTGTCCAATTAAATGGCTGCCGTCCCCGCGTTGCCTGATATAAGGGCTTAGCCAGCTCTGCAAACCCAGGTATCCATAGTCTACAAAATCCCGCCGACCCCAGGAATTCCCTTACTTGTCGGGTGGATTGTGGCCTGGGGATCTGCAGAACAGTCTGCTTCCGGGCGTCTGTTAACCAGCGCTGCCCTCCTTTTAGCAGGTACCCCAGATATGTTACTTCTGGTTTACAGATTTGAGCTTTCTTTGCCGAGGCCCGATAGCCTAAACTCCCTAGAGCTTGTAAGAGACTCTTGGTCCCTTGGAGGCAAGCTTCTCGGGTCTCGGCAGCAATCAGGAGGTCATCAACATACTGTAGTAAGGTTATTTCAGGGTGTTTGCATCGGTACTCACCCAGGTCTTCATGGAGGGCCTCATCGAACAGGGTAGGAGAGTTTTTGAATCCCTGCGGCAGTCTGGTCCATGTCAGTTGGCCGCTTATGCCCCTTTCAGGGTCAGTCCACTCGAAGGCGAAAAGCTTTTGGCTCTGAGGGGCTAAAGGCAAACTGAAGAAGGCATCCTTCAAATCTAAAACAGTGCACCATTGGTGTTTAGGGTTTAGAGTACTCAGGAGGGTATACGGGTTAGGCACAGTTGGATGTATGTCCATAACCCTCTTATTGACTTCCCTTAAGTCCTGTACAGGTCTGTACTCCCCGCTATTAGGTTTCCGTACCGGCAACAAGGGAGTATTCCAGGGTGAGTGACAGGGCCGAAGGACGCCTTGGTCGAGGAGCCGACGGATGTGGGGCATAATTCCTTCTTTGGCCTCTAGGGGCATTGGGTATTGACGCACCCGAACGGGGTCTGCCCCAGGCTTGAGTTCGACAAACAAGGCAGGACGGTGCTTTGCTAGTCCTAAACCTCCCGTTTCTACCCAGGCTCCTGGATATTGTTGAAGCCAGGTTGCTATGTCCTGGTCAGGGGCCGCCTGCTCCTGGTGGAGCCGGTACTCATCTTCTAAGGTTATGGTCAGGACGGGCACGGGCTGATTTTGGGAATCGGTCATGATGGGCCCCTCAGGGAGGAAATGGATCTGTGCTCCCATTTTAGTTAGCAGGTCTCTCCCTATTAGGGGACAGGGGCTCTCAGGAATTAAGAAGTACCCCTGGACGACACAAAGAACAGTAAATCTCGGAGCCAAGAATGTAACCCACTCCTTCCTGATTATCCCGGACGAGCCCCCAAATGTTATGCCCAGACCGTTTATTCCCCGAAGAAGACCACCAGAGTCCAGAGTCAAAGCCAAGCGGCAAGGATCTTTAATGCAAGTTCGAACTTGGTCCCTCCGTTCCACAACATACAAGAGGGCCTCGAATGATGCATGTGCCCGCTTTTTATAGCCCGATGCATACAGGATATGTAAGGTTACAGAGGTGCAAAGAAATTCTTTTGGTCACAGTATCACAATTGGTAATTGGTTAATATTCTAAGTTATACAATTAACAGTTTCTATTTGTTCCCGCGCATTTAATAAAACTACAAACGGTTGTGACCTTATCAGGGGCTCTCTAGGTGGTGTTTCTAGGATGTTTGGGGGGATGTGTTTGTGTTGGGCTCAGGAAGTTTGGAACAAATAGAGGAATGTGTTTGTACTGGGCCCAGGACTAAGATATATGGCAGACACCGGTAATTAGAACAGAACAGAGCAGGACAGAGACTTTCACAACGTTTGTCCTTTCAGCGTCTGGAGTCTATAGATAACCTAATCGGTTAGGTCTGGGGTCGATCTTTAACTAGGCTCAGGGCGCCACCCGGGCTGTCAGGGCGCCGCCCGGGCTGTTTGCCTGTGGACTTCATTTCTGCCTTTTAGTTTCTTTCATTTGATCTCTTTCACTATGACGTTTTCAAAGTCCTTTCATGGGCAGTGTTGCATTTTTTTCTTCATAATACTTCTGTAAGATAAGCAAGTTAGATACTCTTAATAATTTTTGTTATTGTTTTTAGCTGATGAGGAAACTGAGGCCCAGAGAAGAGGTGACTTAATTCAGAGACAGCTATTGAGTCCAAGGCAGGGTTAGAATTAGAACTCAGGCTCAAGAAAGCCCTTTTATTTTTAGGTTTCTGATTTTCACTAGGAACGTCGTCACACCTTGCACACCTTGCCAACATTAGATATTATCACTCTATAATTTTTGCCACTCCATTGAGAGAAAAATGTCTCATTGTTTTAATTTTTATCTCCCTAGTTACTAGTAAAGTTAAAATTTTTTTAAATGTTTATTGGCCATTTATAGTTCTGTGAATTTTGTGTCATTTATTGCACATTTTATACTGGATTCTTCATCTCATCACTTTTGTGGAGACTCTTTGTATGTTAAGAGTATTAATTCTTTTGATATACATGTGCAAATATTTTTGATGTTTTGTTTATGAAACTTTGTGCTTCCCTAGAGCACCAAAGAGGATAGTCCTTTATACTAGGCTATTTAAAAAACAGCGTAATACTACCACCGTTAACACTGCCAGTTAAAATTTATTTTCTGAATTTTCCAAGAAACTTTCATATTCTTTATGTCTTGTCCTTTCAAGAACTTCATGAGGGGGCTTGTAATTAAAATAAGGTAATTTGAACATGTACATCTTATATCTTTTCAAAAACATTGAAATGGAACAAAACTGGTTTTTCACAAGGGCTAAGAAGATAGGAAAGGAGATGACAGTAAATGAGAGGGAACAAGATTTTGGAAGATGGAAAAGAGGTGCAGGTTGTGGACAATTTAGCAAATTGCAGAAAGCAGAAAACTTAGGCTGCAGAAGAATGTCAGTATCAACAGTTCAACAGTCATTTTGTGGTACAGACCCTAGAAAGCCCTAGGTATTAGAGGTTCTCAAATGTTGAGAAGTGGAGCTGAAAAGAGAAGGATTAGTTCAAAGGTTATATAAGGAACAATTAAACTCCCACATCCTTTCTCAGCAGAACTTTGGAGGTTTATTTTCTGGAGAAATGAAATCAGGCAGGACCTGTACTTGGGGATGCTAGACTTAGCTGAGAGGTGACATTCTCAAAACAGGGATTTAGTGAAGGTCTTCATTCATTTCTCAGTTCCCAGATATAGGTAGTCAGACTTAATCTCCTCAGAGAGGAGACTGAAGGATGTATCACTGAGAAACTGACCTATAGACATTTGAATGTCCCTTTCCCCAATTAAAAAAAAATTGGCATGGCATTTTCTTTTGTTACAGTGAAACCTAGCAATTGAAATGCTCTACTGTTCGTACAATGTGTCTGTATGTGTCTTAGTCTTAAATATGAAAGAATAGGCAAAGATCACCTGATATTTGAGAAAAACTTCTAACATGAATAACAGAAACTAAAAGAAACAATAGAAGGAACCCTACCCCCCAAAAAAGAGAGGGAATGGAGAGGGGAGAAGGATTGAGGGAAAGAGAAAGCATACAAGCACAAGAGAAACAATGTAGGAAGGAAAAAAAAATTTGCAAAAAACTCAGATCAAATAAGTTATTACCTTAGTGAAACAAGAATAAGGTCCTATTTGAAAAAGGAATAGTCAGCAAGAAATAATTTTTGGACACTTAAAAATACAGTAATGAAAGTAGTAGGCTGAATGCAGTGGCTCTTGCCTGTAATCCCAGCACTTTGTGAGACCGAGGCAGGTGGATCATCTTGAGGCCAGGAGTTCGAGACCAGCCTGACCAACATGGTGAAACTCTGTCTTCACTAAAAATACAACAAATTAACCAGGCATGGTGGCGCATGCTTGTAATCCCAGCTACTTGGTGGGAGGGTGAGGCATGATAATTGCCTGAGTTTGAGAGGTGGAGGTTGCAGTGAGCTGAGATCATGCCACTGTACTCCAGCCTGGGCAACAAAGCAAGACTCTATTTCATATATATATACATATATATATACACACACACACACACACACATATATAATATCAAAAATAAAGTAGAATGAAAACAAGTAGAAAATAGAAGAGGAAAGAAATAAATCAGAGGATCATTTTAAATAGATCAATATCAATTTAAATTTAAAAGATATTTAAGTTTAAGAATATTAATTTAATTTTTTTTAATGATTTCCTTTTCTCCAATTTCTCTAGTTTCTTCCCTTCAGATTTTTGGATCTCCTCATAGTCAGATTTTGGCTTATGAAGTGAAAAAATCATCAAAGAAATGATACTGCTTCCCAGAACTTAAGTACACATGTGCTTATATTGAAAACCCTATCAATTCTCAATACACTGAATGAAAAAAGAAACACGTCACCATAAAATTTCAGAACACCATAAAATTTTGGAATGAGAGTATAAAAGCTTCCAGAGAGAATTAAGAGGTTATATACAAAAGCATTTGAGTTTTCAAAAGCAATATTGGAAGCTAGAAGAAAGTGGAGGAATTATCTTACATTTTGAGAGGAAAGGATTTTCAAGCTATAATTCTATACCCAGTCAAAACTAACAATTAATTTTGAGAGTGGGGGCTGGGGGCAGTGGCTCCTACCTATACCCAGTGCTTTGAGAGGCCAAGATGGGAGAGGATTGCTTGAGCCCAGGTGTTTGAGGTTACAGTGAGTTATAATGACACCACTGTACACTGGCTTGGGTGACAGAGTGAGACTCTGTCTCTTCAAAAAACAAAAACCAAAAAAACGAAAAATGTGGGGGGAGAGACATTTTCAGATACACAGTATCTCAAAAGATTTATCTCCCACCTGTGCTATCTCAGAAAACTTGGTAGTTTCATATATCTAAATGAGGTAGAAAAGGAAGAGGGGCTGGGCATGGTGGCTCACACCTGTAATCCAAGCACTCTGGGAGGCTGAGGTGGGAGGATGGCTTGGATCCACGAAGAGTTTGAGACTGGCCTGGGCAACGGGGCGAAACACTGTCCCTACAAAAAATACAAAAAAATTAACCAGGCATGGTGCTAAAAGTTGAAAGTGATTACCATTGGGAAGCAGAGGTCAAAGGTAAGATAGGGGATTGCTGCTTTTTTGATATCAACCTTATAGTATTGAGTTTGACTTGTGAAACTATCAATCTATTAGCTTTAATCAAATGTAAAATTAAGGCGGTCACTGTGTGCCTATAGTCTCAGCTACCAGGGAGGCAGAGGTAGGAGGATCACTTGAGCCCAACTTCAAGGCCAGCCTGTGCAACATAGCAGGACCCTGTCTCTTAAAAAATAAGTAAAATAAAATTAAGTTAAATTATAAATGATCATTATGCCTTCCTTCTCCCCAAAAACATATGAAGTAAAGCGTTATTACCATACATGGAAATAAGGCCTGTAGAATTAGGGGACCAAAGGTTTTTAGAATGAGTTATTAGAGAAGCTGAGACTCTAGCTCTGGCTCTGACTCTCTGACTCTCACCATTGCCCTTTCTGCTCTAGAGAACGCAGAAACCTTCTTTGGAGTGTTTGCTGGTGATGTTCACATGAGTAAACCTGTGGTCCCAGCAGCACCCTCTCATTGTGTGTATGTGTGTGTGTGTGTGTGTGTGTGTTTTGAGGTAAGTCTTGCTCTGTTGCCCAGGCTGGAGTGCAGTGGTGCTATCTCAGCTCACTGCAACCTCCACCTCCTGGTTCAGGCAATTCTCCTGCCTCAGCCTCTTGAGTAGCTGGAATTACAGATGCCTGCCACTACACCTGGCTAATTTTTGTATTTTTAGTAGAGACTGGGTTTCTCCAAGTTGGCCAGTCTGGTCTCGAACTCCTGACTCCAGGTGATCCACCCTCCTTGACCTCCCAAAGTGCTGGGATTACAGGTGTGAGCCACCATGCCTGGCCTCATTGTCTTTTATATTGGCTGTTACAACCTCTGCATTTGGGACACTGCAAAGTATCTGACATAGCCAGTAAGAGTCCTAATGACCCCAGTTCCTGGCCGGACACGGTGGCTCACACCTGTAATCCCAGCACTTTGGGAGGGCGAGGTGGGCAGATCATGAGGTCAGGAGATCAATACCATCCTGGCTAACATGGTGAAACCCCGTCTCTACTAAAAATACAAAAAATTAGCTGGCCTAATATATATATATTATAATATATATTATATATTATAATAATAAAAAAATTATAATTTTTTTTGAGACGGAGTCTCGCTCTGTCCCCCAGGCTGGAGTGCAGTGGCGCGATCTCGGCTCACTGCAAGCTCCACCTCCTGGGTTCACGCCATTCTCCTGCCTCAGCCTCCCGAGTAGCTGGGACTACAGGCGCCTGCCACCGTACCCGGCTAATTGTTTGTATTTTTAGTAGAGACGGGGTTTCACCGTGGTCTCGATCTCCTGACCTTGTGATCCGCCCGCTTCGGCCTCCCAAAGTGCTGGGATTACAGACGCGAGCCACCGCGCCCAGCCAATAAAATTATAATTTTAACAGGTGAATCTGATATGCTGCACTTCTTGACCTGTGATTAACCCAGCAGTATTGCTTCAAAAATCTATGTACTGGGCATAGTCACCACCTGTAGTCTCAACTACTCAGGAGTTTGAGGTGGGACAATTGTTTGAGCCCAGGAGTTTGAGACCAGCCTGGGCCACATAGTGAGACCCTATCTCTTGGGGGGGGAAAAATATATATATATATATATATATACACACACACACACACACGCACATGCACACGCACACACATACACACCCTGGTCTTTGTGCTACTCTTTCCCTCGTTCTGTGTTCCAGCTATCCTCATCATCTCTCAGCTCCTCTGAGAGCCTGTGAAACTTTTTTCTGCTTCAATGCCTTTGTTCATGCTGTTCTTTTTTCTAAAATATTTCCTATTCCTCTCTTCTTTATGGCTAACTACTCCTCTGTTATGGCTTGTTTAAATGTCACTGCCTTGGAATGCCCTTTCTTGACTTGCCATCCTCAAGCAAATCTCTTTTTGCTGCTGCTTTTTTTTTTTTTTTTTTTTTGAGATGGAGTCTCACTCTGTCGCCCAGGCTGGAGTGCAGTGACCGGATCCCAGCTCACTGCAAGCTCCGCCTCCTGGGTTTACGCCATTCTCCTGCCTCAGCCTCCCGAGTAGCTGGGACTACAGGTGCCCACCACCACGCGCTGCTAATTTTTTGTATGTTTTTTAGTAGAGATGGGGTTTCACCGTGCTCTTTTTGCTTCTTTATAAGCTTCTGTTACATGTTGTAATTATAGGATGTAATAGTCTGTCCCACTTGCCCTTCATCTCTTTCCTCCTCTAGAGTGTGAACTCTGAGGACAGGGGCAGTGGCTGAGTAATGCATAATTGCATTCTCAGTGCCTAACACAATGTCTAGGGCCTGACACATGGTAGGAACTCATAACAAATATTTGTTGAAAGCCTGAATGAATGAAGTAGACCCTTATATTGTTTTTCAGAGTTTCTTACTAGGAAGCATCCCATGAAAACCAGGCAAAAGCTGCATTCTATTGGTATTCATAAGATCAGACCCACCCAG
Organism: Rhinopithecus roxellana; assembly: GCF_007565055.1. Taxonomy (NCBI): domain Eukaryota; kingdom Metazoa; phylum Chordata; class Mammalia; order Primates; family Cercopithecidae; genus Rhinopithecus; species Rhinopithecus roxellana. The sequence continues at coordinate 58,699,098 of NC_044563.1, forward strand.
ATTCAAGGGGAGGAGAAATAGTATCTGCCTCTTGATGGAGTTGTGGCAAGATCACATTGTGGTAGAGCATGTGGGGTGGGAGATTGTCTCAGTCCATTTGTGTTGCTATAGAGGAATACCTAAAGCTGTAATTTATAAAGAAAAGAGGCTTCTTTGGTTCATGGTCCTACAGGCTATATGGGAAGCATGGCATCAGCATGTGCTTCTGGTGAGGGCTTCAGGCTGCTTCCATTCATGGCAGAAGGGGAAGGGGAGCCACTGAAATTACATGGTGAGAGAGGAAGTTGAGAGAGGTGCCAGATTTTTTTTTTTGAGACAGTCTCACTCTGTCGCCCAGGCTGGAGTGCAGTGGCGCAATCTCGGCTCACTGCAACCTCTGCCTCCCAGGTTCAAGCGATTCTCCTGCCTGAGCCTCCTAGTATCTGGGACTATAGGCACATACCACCACACCCAGCTAATTTTTGTATTTTTTAGTAAAGATGGGGTTTCACCATGTTGACCTGGCTGTTCTCAAACGCCTGACCTCGTGGTCCACCCGCCTCAGCCTCCCAAAGTACTGGGATTACAGGCGTGAGCCACTGCGCCTGGCCCACATTCATTTTAAGAGCCAGCACTGGAGGGAACAAACAGAGCAAGGAGTTTCCCCCCACCACCACTTCATGCCCCCTCCCCACATTAATCTATTTATGAGGGATCTGCCTCCGTGACCCACATACCTCCCACTAGGCCCCACCTCCAACACTGGGAATCAGATTAAAAAAAAAAATTTAATATTAAATTTTTTTTTTTTTTTTTTTTGGAGACGGAGTCTCGCTCTGTCGCCCAGGCTGGAGTGCAGTGACGGGACCTCAGCTCACTGCAAGCTCCTCCTCCCGGGTTTACGCCGTTCTCCTGCCTCAGCCTCCCGAGTAGCTGGGACTACAGGCGCCTGCCACCTCGCCCAGCTAGTTTTTTTTGTATTTTTTAGTAGAGACAGGGCTTCACCGTGTTAGCCAGGATGGTCTCGATCTCCTGACCTTGTGATCCACCCGTCTCGGCCTCCCAAAGTGCTGGGATTACAGGCTTGAGCCACCGCGCCCGGCCTAATATTAAAATATTTTAATTTTAATTAATTTTTAATTTTTAATGTTTTTAAATATTTTAAAATTTTTATTTCACTTAGGATAGGGGATCAAATTTCAACATGAGGTTTGGAAGGTCAGATTTCCAAATTATAGCAGAGATGTTATTGTGACCATCTTTGGAAAATACAATCTGTTACAAGAGATTATTCCTAGCTGGGTACTGCGTATCTTCCCTGGGAAATTGATTCAGCCCAGTTATAGGCCTGTATACTACTCTCTAATATCCCTAGATAGTCACCACTAGGGTGTAAAAGTCAGGAGTTCAGAGCTTGGTTCTGTCACTTACTAGTGATAGAAAAAGAAAACCTGTTTAAAAATGTAGTTTCTTCGTTCTTTCAACAAGTACTAGTATGTGTCAAGACCTGGACACTGTGTTAGACACTGAGAATGCAGTAGTGAACCAGATTGCCATTGCTCCTGCCTGCAAGGCAGTAAGTGGAATCATTGACAGTCCCCACTCCTTTTTCTTTTTGAATAGACATTTGCTATTGAGTTTTGACATACGGTGAAAGGACTGGTTTCAAATCTTCTGCTTCTGTAATTGACTCTTATATGAATGGCAAATGCTTCCTGTTTTATTTTAAAAAGCTACAGTATCTGCGTTTGTGTTAAAAAACACTCAAGGTCATATCGGGTATTTCAAAAAAGTAATTGGTATTCTTGAGCCAAGACCAAGGTTGTACAGTATAAAAGACACTTCTGAGTTACTGTTTTTCCCTGATCCTCTTGAGAGACAGAAGTATTTATTTCTGCATGTTAGGAGTGTACCTTCCCAAGAACTAATGGGCAATCATAATCCACCATGTCATGTATTAACCCCCATCCCCTGAAACAGTACCTTTTAACTGTTAATAATATAGAATCTTTTTCTTTTGGATTTAGAAATCTATGAATTGGAATAATAAAAAGAGCAAATAGCTTCTAACAGTCAGGTAATCCGGATTCTGGATGAGCTGCATGAGGGGAAGGGGTGTGGAAATTGGGATGGGGGAGATTATTTACTACTCAGTTACTTTTTAAAAAGTATGTAGAGGCTGGGTGTGGTGGTTTACACCGATAATCCCATCTCTTTGGAAGGCCAAGGTGAGAGGATCATTTAAGACCAGCGTGAACAACATGATAATGTCTCCACAAAAAATTTAAAAATTAGCTGGGTGTGGTGATGCACACATGTCATTTTAGCTACTCGGTAGGCTGAGGTGGGAGGATTGCTTGAGCCCAGGAGTTCAAAGTTATAGTGAGCTGTGATTGTACCACTGCAAGTATGTAGAATCAGTGGTATTGCAAGTGCCTTACAGCTACAAATTTTCGGTTACTACATGCTCTTGTCTACTGCAAGCTCCCATAGCAATCTGCATTTTAAAAAATCATTTATTAGTATACTTGAAATTATTTGATTCATATGTGTCTTTCCCACTAGATAGTAAACTCCATGAAGGTAGGGATAATGTCTCTTTTGTTCATTGCTGCTTCTGTAAGATTGAGAAGGCACATAGAAAGTGCATAATAAATATTTTTGGATGAATGAATGAGGGATTTTCTAACATGCAGGCATTCTTTAAAGTACCAGAGGTCCATTGACTCATTTGTAGACAACATAACAGACGTTTACTGCTAGGCACCTAATTAGAAGTGAATTGCCCATGATCTCTGCCCTAGAGACACTCAAAATCTATGAGAAGAGGTGGACATGGAAAAAAATATATTTATTAGAAGTTTAACATGAAGTTCTGCGGAAACCTAGAGAAGGAGGTGAGGAATCTACATTTAAAAGTAAACTTTAATTGGGCTTAGTTTGAAGTATAATTATTCAAAATGTAACGGCATTCAGTTCCAGCAATAATTTAACAGTAGAAAATTACTTAAACTTGATTCTATCATAGTATAGGGATGGAGGGGTATTAGTCCTAAGGATATTCATTTAGAGTTAAGTGTTGTTAGCAATCTCAGTTTATCAGGCACTTCCTCAACAATTTCTCTCATTTAATTATTTTGACAATCCAGTAAGGTAAGTGGTTTTGTTCTCCATTTTACAAGTGGAGAAATGGAAACCAGAGAGGTTAAGTAACTTTCTTGAGGTAACACAGCCAATAAAGGACAGAGCCAGGACACATTTAGGTCTTTTGACTACAAGCCTTTTATATTATATTACAAGTTCATTTTATAGAGCTCCCAGATGTTCCCCCAAAGAGCCAGAAATCTTAATGCCTTTAAGGAGTTTTCTAAGATGATTCTGATTCTTTTTTTTTTTTTTTTAAAGACAGAGTCTCGCTGTGTCACCAGGGTGGAGTGCAGTGGCGTGATCTCGGCTCAGTGCAACCTCTGCCTCCTGGGTTCAAGTGATTCTCCTGCCTCGGCCTCCTGAGTAGCTGGGATTACAGGCACACGCCACCATACGCACCTAATTTTTGTATTTTTCGTAGAGATGGGGTTTCACCATGTTGGCCTGGATGGTCTTGATCTCCTGACCTTGTGATCTACCCACCTTGGCCTCCCAAAGTGCTGAGATTACAGGCGTGAGCCTGGCCAGAAGATTCTGATTCTTAAGACCCTTCAGACTCAGCCAAAATGTTACCTCTTTCATGATACTTGTCCTGTGAGAAGTGTTTCCTCAACCTCGTTCTTTCTATCGTTCTTTCTATGACATTTCTATTCTTCTTGATTAGTGCCAGTTCAATTGAGCGCCTATGTTAGGTCATGGGATTTTATAATTTATATGTTATGAGTGATTATAGTTTTTTACATATCTCCCCTGGAATTTTTGTTGTTGTTGTTAATGAGATAGATTGGTAATGGTACTTTTTCTTTTCCTTTTAAAATTAATAGATAGTTGGTGTGTTTTTTTTTTTTTTTTTTTTTTTTTGAGACAGAGTTTTGCTCTTGTTACCCCAGCTAGAGTACAATGGCACGATCTTGGCTCACTGCAACCTCTGCTTCCTGGGTTCAAGTGCTTCTCCTGCCTCAGCCTCTGGAGTAGCTTAGATTACAGGCATCTGCCACCACACCTGACTAATTTTGTATTTTTGGCAGAGATGGAGCTTCACCGTATTGGTCAGGGTGGTCTTGAACTCACGACCTCAGGTGATCTGCCTGCCTTGGCCTCCTAAAGTGCTGGGCTTACAGGCAAGAGCCACCGTGCTTGGCCGTTTCATTGGTTTATAAGAACTTATGTGTTAATTGTTGATGTTGTATTATCCCTTCCTGGAGTGAGTATCTTAATGAGGGAATCTTAGGCACGATAAATGAGCCAAAGGGAGCTATTTTGGGCAGAGCAAATTATGGCACCTCTATTACTCCTTGAGGTGGTTATGGGGAGCTATTGATAGGTTAAGTACCTTTCCTTTCCATTGCTTTAAAAGGACACTGTTCTCTTCCCACTGGTCCATAGGTAGGTGTAGATTAAGCTTTGGGGGCTTGTGTTAATCTTTCTTTGATAAGGATCTTTGCCTTCCTGGACTCTTGTGAAGATCAAATGTAGTAGTGTACAAGTTATGGATGGATGGATGGATGGATGGATGAATGGATGGCAGGGTCTCATTCTGTCACACAGGCTGGAATGCAGTACTGTGATCATGGCTCACTATAGCCACAACCTCCTGGGCTCAGGTGATCCTCCTACCTCACCCTCCTGAGTAGCTGGGACTACAGGTGCACACCACCACACTCGGTTAATTTGTTGTATTTTTTGTATAGACAGGGGTCTTGCCATGTTGCTCAGGCTGGTCTTGAACCCCTGGACTCAAGTGATCCACCTGCTTTGGCCTCCCAAGTGTTGGGATTACAGATGTGAGCCACTGCACCTCACAAGGAGGTTATTTTGGACATACAAATAAAGTGTTGTGCAGACAGAAGTATGGGATTGTTTTTTCTCCCCTAGAGAAATAATTAACTGTTCTTTCTAAACTAAAGCACAGTTTCCCCCAAACACTACGTATGCCCTTTCTTGCTTTTGACAACATAGAAATTCAATTAGAATTTCTCAATCAAGCACCAGATTCAGTTTTGTTTTTTTCTCAAAAGCAGTTGTATTATGCCAGGTGCTTAATATATTTCATTTAACTATCATAACAACTCCTTCTGTTTATTTTGTTTTATTTATTTTTTGAGAGAGGGTCTCACTCTGTTGCCCAGGCTGGAGTACAGTGACGTGCTCACTACCGTCTTTTTATTTTATTTATTTTTTGAGAGAGGGTCTCTGTTGCCCAGGCTGGAATACAGTGACGTGCTCACTACCGTCTTTTTATTTTATTTATTTTTTGAGAGAGGGTCTCACTCTGTTGCCCAGGCTGGAATACAGTGGTGTGATCATGGCTCACTGCAGCCTCAGCCTCCCGAGTAACTGGGACTACAGGCATGTACCATAACGCTGGGCTAAATTTTGTATTTTTTGTAGAGACAGGGTTTTGCCATGTTGCACAGGCTGGTCTCAAATTCCTGGGCTCAAGCAATCTGCCCACCTCAGCCTCCCTAAGTGCTAGGACTATAGGCATGAGCCACCATGCCTGGCCACTGTCTCCATTTTAAAGATGAGTAAACCAAGGGCCAGAAAGTTCAAATAACATAGCCAAAATAGTAAGCGGTAGAGTACAGATTTGAATTCGCATATTCTGGATTTGTTTCTTGTTATATTAGACAGGCAGAATTATGCTGTGGTAACTTATTGGCCCCAAGATTTCAGTGGTTTAATATAAGAACGATTTGTTGAATTCTTGCTTATGAACTCCAGTGTGGGTCAGGTGACTCTGGAGGGCCATTGTCCTCCAGGATGTGATGACTAGTGTATTTAGGCTGCTTTAGTCTTATGATGCTGCCACCTCAACATGAGATTTCCAGGGTGCCTTTGTAGACGAGAGAGAGCAGAAGAGTCATATACTAGCTTTTAAATTCTTTTACCTGGGCGGGGCGTGGTGGCTCACGCCTGTAATCCCAGCATTTTGGGAGGCCGAGACGGGTGGATCACCAGGTCAGGAGATTGAGACCATCCTGGCTAACATGGTGACACCCCATCTCTACTAAAAATACAAAAAAAAAAAAAAAAAAAAATTAGCCGGGCATGGTGGTGGGCGCCTGTAGTCCCAGCTACTTGGGAGGCTGAGGCAGGAGAATGGCATGAACCTGGGCGGCAGAGCTTGCAGTGAGCCAAGATCACACCACTGCACTCCAGTCTGAGCGACAGAGCGAGACTCCGTCTCAAAAAACTTAAAAATTAAAAAAACAAACAAAAAACAACTTTTACCTGGAAGTGAGACATGTCATTTCTGTTCATAGAACATTGGCCAAAACTGGTCACATGGTGCTAACTACAAGAGAGAAACCATGGAACTGGAAACTGTTGAGGAGCTTATATATGGATAGTCAGTGATATTGATATCTGCCAGACTACAGCAGATGTTTCCCTAGGGCAATATCTTTACGTAGTACATGTTTCCTTCCAGCTTTACATTGGGACGCGTTTGCTAGCATGTCTGGACCATGTTTTATACTGAATGCCTTGAGGTCAGGGATTAAATTAATAAATGGGCATATTTTTCAGTTCAATTCAACTAAACATTATTGAACACTTGCAATTCCAGGCCTTGTTTGCTTTCTAATATCTATAGCCTCTATGTTTCTATCTGTCTAGCTAGCTATATTATATTTATGTAAATAATAATAACTAGATAGTACTAGATTTTAACTTTCTAGTATAGAATAGTGCAGTATAGAATAGTGGTTAAAAGCACAGATTTTAAGGGTCAGAATTCTGGGTCTGCCAATTCCTAGCTCTCTGACCCTGGGCAAGATTTTTTTTTTCTTTTTTAATAAAATAGCTTTATTGAGATATAATTCATATATTGTAAAATCCACCCTTATCCACCTTTGAAAGTACACAATTCAGAGGTTTCTACTATACTAGAAATATTTGCACAGACTTGTGCAAATATCACATCCATCTAATTTTAGAACATTTTCATCACCCTCAAAATAAATTTTGTACCTATTAGCAGTCATTTCTCATTCTGTCTTCTTCCTAGGCTCTGGCAACCAATAATCTACATTCTTTCTCTATGGATTTGCCTATTTTGGACTTGGGGAAGCTACTTAACCTTTCTGTGCCCCAGTTTTCTCTAAAAAATGTAGGTATAATAATACCTACTCATCAGGTAGTTATAAGTGTGATATGGGAGCAGGGAAAGAGTTAAAGGGCTTAGAACTGTGCCTAACACAAAGTAAATTATATGTGTTTGTTGTTATATGCTTATTACGTTCAATATTATTGTGATCATTTTTTCATTCCTTATATATACCTAGCATAAGACTGGACACATGGTAGACACATTTATCCAGTTTCCTAAGGGCTCTACTATGTGCCAGGTACTGTTTTAGGGAATCTCAAGTATGGATTAAAATACTTCCTCTGTTTGCAAGCTGTTCACAGTCTCATGACAGAGACAGATAAAGAGTATGTAAATATACTAATAGATAGCTAGATCATACTTTATATTAGGATTAATGCTGCAGTAGAAATAAATACACTGTGACATGGAAGCAAGAAGGAAAGAGGAGTACACAGAGTGACTGAAATGTGCTTTTCTTTTTTTTTTTTTTTTTTTTTTTTTGAGACGGAGTCTCGCTCTGTCGCCCAGGCTGGAGTGCAGTGGCCAGATCTCAGCTCACTGCAAGCTCCGCCTCCCACGTTCACGCCATTCTCCTGCCTCAGCCTCCCGAGTAGCTGGGACTACAGGCGCCCGCCACCTCGCCCGGCTAATTTTTTGTATTTTTTAGTAGAGATGGGGTTTCACCATGTTAGCCAGGATGGTCTCGATCTCCTGACCTCGTGATCCGCCCGTCTTGGCCTCCCAAAGTGCTGGGATTACAGGCTTGAGCCACCGCGCCCGGCCTGAAATGTGCTTTTCATGTATCTTATTTGATTCTCAGGCTAATCCTGTGAAGTGGGGATCCTTAGTCACATTATTACAGATGAGGAAACTAAGACTCAGAGATGTTAAATAACTTGCACATCATCTAGATAATAAATAGTTGAGCTTAGATTGAACCTGAATCTGACGAAATGCAAAACCTGCATTTTTACTCTTTCTGATGCTTACAGAAAGAATTTGCTGCTATTTCTCTGAAATTTGCAAATAAGTCCTACAAAGCAAAAACTGTTTTTGGCTAAAAGAGCTTAAGATTCATTACATATTCTGAAAAATTCAGCCGGGCGCGGTGGCTCATGCCTGTAATCCCAGCACTTTGGGAGGCCGAGGCGGGTGGATCACGAGGTCAGGAGATGGAGACCATCCTGGCTAACACAGGTGAAACCCGTCTCTACTGAAAATATAAAAAATTAGCCAGGCGTAGTGTTGGGCGCCTGTAGTTCCAGCTACTCGGGAGACTGAGGCAGGAGAATGGCGGGAACATGGGAGGCAGAGCTTGCAGTGAGCCGAGATTGCGCCACTGCACTCCAGCCTGGGCAACAGAGCTAGACTCCGTCTCAAAAAAAAAAAAAAGAAAAAAGAAAAATTCAGTGCTGCTGGAGCTTATTGCTTCCTTTACCCGAGGGAGGAAAAAAAAAAAAAACAAACCTGACAATTGAGAAGGCCCAAGATGTGGCCTTGCCTCTGGGCTGGATGGGCTCTGCACCATTTGGCTTTATCCATTGTCTGTGTCTCCAGGCTCCTGACTGGTACCTTTCCTTTTCTGGGCCACGAAGCTCCTTTTGTGGGAAGGGACCTTGGGACCTGAATGGAGGGTTTGTGCAGAGCTTCCTGTGAATGAGAAGTGTTCCTGTGATTAGCCATGACCTCCTAGCAACAAATGCATTCATCATCGGGCTTCAACTTTTCCATCCCCTCTTTGAGGTTCCATTGGATCTGGTGGTCACAGAACAGCTTCTATTGAATTCAGCAGCTTGTTTCTGATTACATTAGGCATTATCTGTACCCCCTTTTGGCTCACCTCATGAACAGGCTAGTACTGTGGTTATTTTCCACAGAATATCAAAGCTGGGACGGCCTCTAATCTGTGCTCATTTTACAGAGGAAGAAAGCTTAGGCCCAATAAGTGAAAGTATTAGGTTAGTGCAAAAGTAATGGCAAAAACTGCAGTTACTTTTGCACTAACCTAATACTTACCCAGATTCCGCATATTCTGTGGCATAGGTGAGACTAGGACTTTGATGCCTTGACTCCAGGCCAGTTTTTCTCCCTACGAGGCTCTGCTACCTCCTAATTTTCTACTCACATAAGATCATATGCTCTGTAGAGGACAGAGATTATGCCTTATCTCTTATCCCTCAAAGGTATGCCTAATAACCTCTCAGGTTGATTAAATTAGTGGTTATCATCAGGTTTTACATAATGGGGAGGTGTTGCCTAGTTGAAAGAGCTAGGTAGGCTTGGATGGGCGATCTTGGCTGTGAATAGATGGAGCCAAGGTTCCAACTTGGATATTCTGAATCTGAGTTGTCTATCTTCATTCTAGTACACTATGAGTGGATAGGTATGATTTTCAGTTTTCACGAGGGAGAAAGAGCAGAGCTCTGGAGGCAGTGAGTGTTAGCTGCACCTGGAGAGAAGCAACTAGACTAATGTGGCCAGAGCACAAGTTGAATTAAGTGAATGGCAGTAAAGGGAAAGCAGTGAGAAATGCTGGAGGAAAAAGGTGAAAAGGGGATCTCTGTACTATGGGCTTTTTAGGGAAAGCCTCCCAGAGTTGGGAGCTTTGAACTAGGCCTGAAGGATGGCTAGGATTTGAATTTACATAGATGGCATAAAATTTGTGGAGGGAAAGTGAACACACACTTCTCTTCCTGTTTACACAAAGTTTAGAAGGCCAAGCACCTGTTCAGTTTGCCTAGAACATTGTTAAGTGCTGGAGAGTGGAGGCTGATAGGTCTTAAAAGCCTAGAATTCTAGATTTGGGGATGTAATTTTTGTTTCCGTTAATACCACTGATCCCTCTATAAAGGTAGCTGTGGGAACCCTATACAGCAGTTGGGTATAGAACTCTCTACCTTTTTACCCTTTACAAATTGGAGCTTTGTGGTGGATATTTCACTTTGATGTACTTAATATGTGGAACTTTAGCTATTCTTGAGCAGCTTCAAAGGTCCGTGACATGTCATAATTTCCCATTTTTCTGAGGTGTACATTTGAAAAACGTTCAACAAGGCAGTGGTGGATGGGAATTATTTACTTAGCAGGATTTACTTAGTGACTCCCACTTAATAGTCAGCAGGATTTGTAACTGTGGGAATTCTTAAGCCATCCTTGGAGATTTGTTAACAAATGATAAGGTTTTTAACTGACTCCCTTCCTAACACACTTTATACTCGAGTTCACAATCAGCTTTGTCCTAAGTTCTGATCCATCTCTGCTCCTTGACTTGCCTGTGTGATCGTAGATAAACTTCTTTCCCTCTCTTGTCCTTAGTTACTGCATCTGTAATAATATTGATGCTATACTGGTGTATTAGCTCGTTCTCACACTGCCAATAAAGACATACCTGAAACTGAGTAATTTATAAAGGAAAGAGGTTTAATGGATTCACAGTTCACATGACTGAGGAGGCCTCACAGTCATGGCAGAAGGCGAAGGAGGAGCAAAGTCACATCTTACATGGCAGCAGGCAAGAGAGGGTGTGCAGGGGAACTGCCCTTTATATAACTATCAGATCTCGTGAGACTTATTCATTATCACAAGAACAGCATGGGAAAACCCGCCCCCATGATTCAGTTAGTCCCACTGGGTCCCTCCCATGACATGTGGGGATTATGGGAGCTACAATTCAAGATGAGATTTGGGTGGGGACATAGCAAAACAATATCAATGGGATAATGTCTAAATGTTCTTTGGGTTCTAATATTTTAGGACTCTGATATCAGAAATGTAGATATTTGTCACCTCCAAATCTCATGTTGAAATATAATCCCCAGTGTTGGAGGTGAGGCCTGGTGGAAGGTGTTTGGATCATGGGGGCAGGTCCCTCATGAATGGCTTAGTGCTATCCTCTTGGTGATGAATGAATCTGTGGGAGATCTGGATGTTTACAAGTGTGTGGTGCTGCCCCACTGTCTTGCTTCTGCTCTTACCATATGACATGGTGTTTCCCTGTCACTTTCCTCCATGATTGTAAGCTTCCTGAGGCTTCATCAGAAGTAGATGCCAGCACCATGCTTCCTGTATAGCCTGCAGAATGGTGAGCCAATTCAACCTCTTTTCTTTATAAATTACCCAACTGCAGGTATTTTTTTTATAGTAATACAAGAATGGCCTAATACAGACTCTGTATATGGGACACAGATGAGCCTTTTCTTTGACACTCTTCATGTACACAGATCATAATGCAATAAAACATAATGATCAGTGACTACACACATACTAGCTTATTCAACATATACACACAAACTAGTTCCCATTGGTGATCATATTACACTGGCTTTTTGAGTATTTTTCTTCTGTCTTACCCTTTTTTGGTTGTCTTTTTTTATGTCCTCTGCTGCCAGGAGGCTGTACCTCCTGTCATCCTATAGAGCAGGCCACAGACTGAGAGGACTACTGTGGTCTAGTACTATTAGGGCATGCGCACATGCACACACACACACCCCTAGTACTCTCAGGGGAAATACACCCATATACGCACACACCCCTAAACACCCACACACCCCTACCCACCTCTGGTATTCTCAGGGAGACACGCACACACACACACGCGCACACACACACGCACACACATCACTTACAGGGCTAGAAGTAGGAGACGTAGCAATTTTGTTCCGACTTGGTGGAAAAACCCCAAGCCTCACCTTGCTGTCAGTTGCAAATGCATAGCTTGCATTTATTTCCATTTGTATTTTACTGTGTATTAAAGATGTTTGAAGGGAGGCTAGAAATACGAAAGAGAGAACTATGTTGTTTAAGACAACTGTCTTTGAATATTTTTTCCTTTTTTATTCATTTGCTGCTTAATTTTGGATATGAGTAATAGTAGTAAGCATTCTGAACATTTCATAGCACTTTAAACTTCAGAGCCTTTCCCCCACTTATTTAAAATATTTTAATAAACCTAGGGATGATGCTACCTTTCTTTTTTTTCTTTTTTTTTTTTTTTGAGACGGAGTCTCGCTCTGTCGCCCAGGCTGGGGTGCAGTGGCCGGATCTCAGCTCACTGCAAGTTCCGCCTCCTGGGTTCACGCCATTCTCCTGCCTCAGCCTCCCGAGTAGCTGGGACTACAGGCGCCCGCCACCTCGCCTGGCTAGTTTTTTGTATTTTTTAGTAGAGACGGGGTTTCACCGTAATAGCCAGGATGGTCTCGATCTCCTGACCTCGTGATGTGCCTGTCTTGGCCTCCCAAAGTGCTGGGATTACAGGCTTGAGCCACCGCGCCCGGCCAATGCTACTTTTTATTGAGTACTTACTGTGTGCTAGACATTGTGCTAAATGGCTTTATTATTTCATTTGACTCTTACATCAGCTGTAAAAATGGTATTATCACCACTTAAGAGAGATGACACTAAGACCCAAAGAGGTTCAGTAACTATGCCTGAGAGTACACAATTAATAATGTGACGGAGCTATGATTTGAATTGAATAGTGTCTGGCCTAACAGCTGATTGTATTATATCTGTGAAGTACAGTTGTCCCTCGGTATACCCAGGGGATTGATTCCAAGATCCCCTATGAATACCCAGATCTACACATACCCAGGTCCTGCAGTTAGCCCTGCAGGACCATGATTATGAAAGGTTGGCCCTTCATATTTGCTGGTTTTGCATCCTGTGATTCGTGTTTGGTGAGGGGGTCAGGGGGAGGCATATAAGTGGATCAGTACATTTCAAACCTGTGATATTATTCAGAGGTCAGTTGTTAATATTGCATGTTCATTTACAAATGAGTAAACTAGCAATAATAACATGGCATGTATATGGTAGATATTATCAGGACCTGAAATTTTTTTTTAACTTTTGTTTTAGGTTCAGGGTTACACACGTAGGTTTGTTATATAGGTAAAATCAGGTTTGTTGTACAGATTATTTCATCACTCAGTATTAAGCCCAGTATCCAATAGTTATTTTTTGGGGTCCTCTCTCTCCTCCCAGCTGCTACCCTCTAGTAGGCCTCAGTGTCTATTATTCCCCTCTTTGTAGGACCTGAATTTTGATTATTTAATTTAGAATGGACTTTGTCTCAGATGGGTTTTATTTATTTTTATCTTTAACTGTCTTATTTTTATATCTTAATAAGATGAACCACTTCACATTGTTTTTGGATTAGTCTTGGATGGGTCATAAATAAATTATAAAATGGTCTTACTGGGGAGGCAAAGAAAAATAAGATGTTGGGTCTGTTCCCAAGGACCTAACAATTGGTTGTCAGGAAAAGACTTGAACACAATTAGAAGTGCTCCCACCATATAGTTCGTGGGGAAAAAATAAAAGTCTCTCACTGAGTAGTTCAGACTATAAGTGATTTAGCCAGGAAATATAAGTGTGAGCTATGTTTGAATAGGGAGGGTTTGTGTGTGTGTGTGTTTTCGAGGGTTGTTAAGTATAATATATGATAATAAAAGATTTGCAACACTCTTATGTGTGATTTTTAAAAAACCTACCGAATCTTAGAGTCAAGTTTTTTTTGTTTGTTTGTTTGTTTTAGTAGGAACTTAACTCTGAAATGATTATGTGAGTGGGGAAAGCAATATATGTGAAAGACGCTTTTTATGAATTTGTCATTTAGCATATGTGTTGTTTTTTTTTTTCTTTTTCTTTTTTTGAGGTGGAGTCTCACTCTGTTGCCCAGGCTGGAGTGCAGTGGCATGATCTCAGCTCACTGCAACCTCCACCTCCCGGGTTCACGCCATTCTCCTGCCTCAGCCTCCCGAGTAGCTGGGACTACAGGCATCCGCCACCACGACTGGCTAATTTTTTTGTATTTTTAGTAGAGACCGGGTTTCACCGTGTTAGTCAGGATGGTCTCGATCTCCTGACCTTGTGATCCGCCCGTCTCGGCCTCCCAAAGTGCTGGGATTACAGGCGTGAGCCACCGCGCCCGGTCCATATCTGTGTTTTCTTTTCTTTTTTTTTTTTTTTTTTTTTGAGACGGAGTCTTGCTCTATCGCCCGGGCTAGAGTGCAGTGGCCGGATCTCAGCTCACTGCAAGCTCCGCCTCCCGGGTTTACGCCATTCTCCTGCCTCAGCCTCCCGAGTAGCTGGGACTACAGGCGCCCACCACCTCGCCCGGCTAGTTTTTTTTTTTTTGTATTTTTAGTAGAGACGGGGTTTCACCGTGTTAGCCAGGATGGTCTCGATCTCCTGACCTCGTGATCCGCCCGTCTCGGCCTCCCAAAGTGCTGGGATTACAGGCTTGAGCCACCGCGCCCGGCCCATATCTGTGTTTTCAATGCCTGATTTACTATTAGTACTTGTGTTTATTGATTGAGTGAATTTTGGGTCTGAAGGTGCAGAATACTGTTTCATTATTATGTATGTGAATATATAATATATTAAATGTGTTATACATTATAAAATTAACATAGTATGCTATAGAGGGCTAAAGATGGAAGACCTTTAAAGAATATCATGTCTATTCTCTGCTTCTAACTGATGGGGAAACTGAGGCCCAGAAAGTTGAAGTGACTTTTCTAGTAAGCTGTAGAGGAGGACCAGAATCTACTGCTCCTGGAAGCACTAATGATTTCCTGTAATAGATTTCTGATATTTTCACAAAGATTTCATGAGCAAAACAGACAGAAAAAATATTGTTGAAAGTATTTTGAATCACTGCCTTCTTTAAAGCTAAGGTGAGATATGGAGGGTTTTTTTTTTTTTTTTCTCTTTATTTCACATAAGTACCATGTGCTAACTGATTGCACCACTGGAGCTCCTTTCTCCTTATTTCTATATATCTTGTATACCAAGGTTAGATTAGATCAGATTCAGTAGGTTGAACCTTATTTTTGATCAAAGTTTCTTCACAGCGCACATCTAGCAGAGCTTTTCCCCTCAAAGACCTGGTTGGAAGAAGTGGCCTTTGTTTCTGATGTATAATTTACCTCTTCTTCTTGGTATTTAAGCCTTGTTGGTCTTGATAAATGCCTGCTTTCTATGCCCTGCCTGCAGTTAACATGGAGGTCCTGGTGTGGAACTTCTTAGGAAGTGGTAGGTGAGAGAGAGTGCATGTGAGAGGGGGCAAGTGGGTTAACCGGCCTATGCCTTTAACTTCTTTGGTTAACCCATTAACCTTAGAGAGCTTGTATAGTCATATTGAATCTATAAATCTCAGTTCCAAAAGGGGAAGCTGATGTGAAAAGGGTCCTTTGATGTTGATTTGGTCCAGAAAAGAATGGAAGTCAGTGTCTCAGTGGAGAAGGGATTAGAATCAGGCAGTCCTAAATTCAGCTGCAGGTCAGTCATTTATCAGCCATGTAACAGTTTCCTTAGTCTGAGACTCAGTTTTCCCATCTATAAAATTGTGTTAATAACACCAAGTACTTCACAAAGGGGTTACATTCTTCTTCACATACCTGCTGGCTTGTTCTCTTTCTTCCTTTAGGTCTTTTCTTAGGTAGCACCTTCTCAGGGAGACTTTCCTTGACTGCCCTCTTTTTTTTTTTTTTTTTTTTTTGAGACGGAGTCTTGCTCTGTGCCCCAGGCTGGAGTGCAGTGCCGCGATCTCGGCTCACTGCAAGCTCCGCCCCCTGGGTTCACGCCGTTCTCCTGCTTCAGCCTCCCGAGTAGCTGGGACTACAGGCGCCCGCCACCACGCCCGGCTAATTTTCTTGTATTTTTAGTAGAGACGGGGTTTCACCGTGTTAGCCAGGATGGTCTCGATCTCCTGACCTCGTGATCCGCCTGCCTTGGCCTCCCAAAGTGCTGGGATTACAGGCTTGAGCCACTGCGCCTGGCGACTGTCCTCTTAAAAATTGTAACTTCTGTCCTGGTACTCCCCGTCCCTTTGGCCTGCTTTATTTTTCTCCTATATCACTAATAGCCTTTACTTTTTACTGTTTGCTAATTGTCCTCCTCCCCATTCATAATAATAACAACAAAATAAAATGATAATGATAATAGCTAGTTTTTATGTGTTGGGCATTGTCCTAAGCACTTTACATATGTTAGCTCTTATTTAATCCTCATAAAAACCCTCTTAGACGGTACTATTATTATTGTCATTTTACAGATGAAAAAACTGAGTTATAGAGAAGTTTAGTGATTTTCAAAGAACACATGGTGAGCAGTGGAGCCAGAATCTGAACCTGAGCTTTCTGTCTCCAGAGTCGTTGCTCTTTTTTAATTTTTTCCTTTTTGCAAAACTCCATGACGTTTAATTTCCACTTTTGAACTAATCCCAATGTTGCTGGCAAAATGTCCACGTTATGTGTATGCATAATATTTCTTTTTAAAAGATTTCTTCTAAAAAATGGGATACATGTGCAGAACGTGCAGGTTTGTTACATAGGTATACATGTGCCATGGTGGTTTGCTGCAACCGTACTCTTAAGTTCCCTTCCCTCACCCCTTACCCCTCAACAGGCCCAGGTGTGTGTTGTTCCCCTCTCTGTGTCCATGTGTTCTTAGTGTTCAGCTCCCACTTATAAATGAGAACATGCGGTGTTGGGTTTTCTGTTCCTGTGTTAGTTTGCTGAGGATGATGTCTCCCAGCTTCATCCATGTCTCTGCAAAGGAAATGATCTCATTTCTTTTTATGGCTGCATAGTATTCCATGGTATATATGTACCACATTTTCTTTATCCAGTCTATCATTGATGGGCATTTGGGTTGGTTCCATGTCTATTGTAAATAGTGTTGCAGTAAACATATATGTGCATGTGTCTTTAGAGTAGAATGATTTATATTCCTTTGGGTATATACCCAGTAATGGGATTACTGGGTCAAATGGTATTTCTGGTTCTAGATCCTTGAGGAATCACCATACTGTCTTCCACAGTGGTTGCACTAATTTACATTCCCACCAACAGTGTAAAAGCTTTCCCGTTTCTTCACAGCCTCACCAGCATCTATTGTTTCCTGACTTTTTAATAATTGCCATTCTGACTGGCGTGAGATGGTATCTCATTGTGGTTTTGAGTTGCATTTCTCTGATGATCAGTGATGTTGAGCTTTTTTTCATGTTTGTTGGCCACATAAATGTCTTCTTTTGAGAAGCATCTGTTCATATCCTTAGCCCACTTTTTGATGGGGTTGCTTGTTTTTTTTTTTTTTTCCTTGTAAATATGTTTAAATACGTTGTAAATTCTGGATATTAGACCTTTACTAGATCGGTAGATTGCAAAAGTTTTCTCCCATTCTGTAGGTTGCTTGTTCACTCTGATGATAGTTTCTTTTACTGTGCAAAAGAAGCAAGTTTAATTAGATCCCATTTGTCAATTTTGGCTTTTGTTGCAAATGCTTTTGCCATTTTTGTCATGAAGTCTTTGCCCACGCCTATGTCCTGAATGGTATTACCTAGGTTTTCTTCTAGGGTTTTTATGATTTTGGGTTTTACGTTTAAGTCTTTAATCCATCTTGAGTTAATTTTTGTATAAGATGTAAGGAAGAGGTCCAGTTTCAGTTTTCTGCATATGGCCAGCCAGTTTTCCCAGCACCATTTACTGAATAGGAGATCCTTTCCCCAGTGCTTGTTTTTGGTAACTTTGTTGAAGATCAGATGTTTGTAGATGTGTGGTGTTATTTCTGAGGTCTCTGTTCTACTCCATTGGTCTTTATGTTTTGGTAGCAGTACCATGCTGTTTTGGTTACTGTAGCCTTGTAGTGTAGTTTGAAGTCAGGTAGCGTGATGCCTCCAGCTTTGTTCTTTTTGCTTAGGATTGTCTTGGTTATCCAGGGTCTTCTCTGATTTCATATGAAATTAAAAAAATTTTTTTTTCTAATTCTGTGAAGAATATCAGTGAATTATTTGGGAATAGCATTGAATCTATAAATTATTTTGACAGTATGGCCATTTTCATGATATTGATTCGTCCTATCCATGAGCATGGAATGTTTTTCCATTTGTTTGTGTCCTCTCTTATTTCCTTGAGCAGTGGTTTGTAGTTATCCTTGAAGAGATCCTTCACATTCCTTGTTAGCTGTATTCCTAGGTATTTTATTCTCTTTGTAGTGATTGCGAATGGGAGTTAATTCATGATTTGGCTTTCTGCTTGCCTATTGTTGGTGTAGAGGAATGCTTGTGATTTTTGCTCATTGATTTTATATCCCGAGACTTTGCTGAAGTTGCTTATCAGTTCAAGAAGTTTTGGGGCTGAGATGATGAGGTTTTCTAAATATAAAATCATGCTGTTGGCTGGGCGCGGTGGCTCAAGCCTGTAATCCCAGCACTTTGGGAGGCCGAGACGGGCGGATCACAAGGTCAGGAGATCGAGACCATCCTGGCTAACACAGAGAAACCCCATCTCTACTAAAAAATACAAAAAAACTAGCCGGGCGAGGTGGCGGGCGCCTGTAGTCCCAGCTACTCGGGAGGCTGAGGCAGGAGAATGGCGTAAACCCGGGAGGTGGAGCTTGCAGTGAGCTGAGATCCGGCCACTGCACTCCAGTCTGGGCGACAGAGCGAGACTCCGTCTCAAAAAAAAAAAAATCATGCGGTCTTCAAACAGAGACAACTTGACTTCCTCTCTTCCCATTTGAATACCCTTTATTTCTTTCTCTTGTCTGATTGCCCTGTCCAGAACTTCCAATACTATGTTGAATAGGAGTGGTGAGAAAGGGCATCTTTGTTTTGTACTGGTTTTCAAAGGGAATGCTTCCAGCTTTTGCCCATAGAGTTTGATATTGGCTGTGGGTTTGTCATAAATAGTTCTTATTATTTTGAGATATGTTCCATCAATACCTAGTTTATTGAGAGTTTTTTTTTTTTTTTTTTTTTTTTGAGACGGAGTCTCTCGCTGTCTCCCAGGCTGGAGTGCAGTGGCCGGATCTCATGAAGGGATGTTGAATTTTATCAAAGGCCTTTTCTGCATCTATTGAGATAATCATGTGCTTTTCGTCTTTGGATGTTTATGTGATGGATTATGTTTGTTAATTTGCATATGTTGAACCAGCCTTGCACCCCAGGGATTGAGTTGATCGTGGTGGGTAAGTTTTTTGATGTGTTGCTGGATTCAGTTTGCCAGTATTTTATTGAAGATTTTTGCATCGATGTTCATCAGGGATATTTGGCTTGTTTTTTTTTTTTTTTTGTTGTGTCTCTTCCCAGTTTTGGTATCAGAATGATGACGGCTTCATAAAATGAGTTAGGGAGGAGTCCCTCCTTTTCAATTGTTTATAATAGTTTCAGAAGGAACAGTACCAGCTCCTCTTTGTACTTCTGGTAGAATTTGGCTGTAAATCCATCTGGTCCTGGACTTTTTTGGTTGGAAGGCTATTAATTACTGCCTCAATTTCAGATTTGTTATCGGTCTATTCAGGGATTTGAGTTCTTCCTGGTTTAGCCTTGGGAGGGTGTATGTGTCCAGGAATTTATCCATTTCTTCTAGATTTTCTAGTTTATTTATGTAGAGGTGTTTATAGTACTCTCTGATGGTAGTTTGTGTTTCTGTGGGGTCAGTGGTGATATCCCCTTTATCATTTTTTATTGTGTCTATTTGATTCTTCTCTCTTCTTCGTTAGTCCAGCTAGCAGTCTGTCTGTTTTGTTAATTTTTTCAGAAAACCAGCTCCTAGATTTGTTGATTTTTTTTTTTTTTTTTTTGGAGGGGTTTTTGTGTCTTTATCTCCTGCAATTCTTCTCTGATTTTAGTTATTTCTTGTCTTCTGCTAGCTTTTGGATTAGTTTGCTGTTGCCTCTCTAGCTCTTTTAATTGTGATGTTAGGGTGTTGATTTGAGATATTTCTAGCTTTCTGATGTGGGCATTTAGTGCTATAAATTTCCCTCTTAATACTGCTTTAGCTGTGTCCCAGAGATTCTGGTACATTGTCTCTTTGTTCTCATTGGTTTCAAAGAACTTCTTGATTCTGCCTTAATTTCATTTTTTACCCAGGAGTCATTCAGGAGCAGGTTGTTCCATTTCCATGAAATTGTGTAGTTTTGAGTGAGTTTCTTAATCCTGAGTTCTATTTGATTGCACTGTGGTCTGAGAGACTGTTTGTTATGATTTCACTTCTTTTGCTTTTGTTGAGGAGTGTTTTACTTCCAATTAGTGGTTGATTTTAGAATAAGTGCCATGTGGTACTGAGAAGAACGTATATTCTGTTGATTTGGAGTAGAGAGTTCTGTAGACGTCTGCCAGGTCCGCTTGATCCAGAGCTAAGTTCAAGTCCTGAATATCCTTGTTAATTTTCTGTCTCATTGATCTGTCTAATACTGACAGTGGGGTGTTTAAAGTATCCCACTATTATTGTGTGGGGGTCTAAGTCTCTTTGTAGGTCTCTAAGAACTTGTTTTATGAATTTGGGTGCTCCTGTATTGGATGCGTATATATTCATAATAGCACTTCTTGTTGAATTGTTCCCTTTGCCATTATGTAATGCCCTTTTTTGTCTTTTTTGATCTTTGTTGGTTTAAAGGTTGTTTTGTCAGAGACTAGGATTACAACCCCTGCTTTTTTTTTTTTTTTTTTTTTTTTTTTTGCTTTCCATTCGTTTGGTAAATTTTCCTCCATCATTTTATTTTGAGCCTGTGTGTGTCTTTGCACATAAGATGGGTCTCCTGAATATAGCACACCGATGGGTCTTGACTACTTAATCCAATTTGCCAGTCTGTGTCTTTTAATTGGGGCATTTAGCCCATTTACATTTAAGGTTAATATTGTTATGTGTGAATTTGATCCTGTCATCATGATGCTATTTGGTTGTTTTGCACGCTAGTTGATGCAGTTTTTTTGTAGTGTCATTGATCTTTATATTTGGGTGTGTTTTTACAGTGACTGGTATCAGTTTTTCCTTTCCATATTTAGTGCTTCTTTCAGCAGCTCTTGCAGTGCAGGCCTGGTGGTAATGAAATCCCTCAGCATTTGCTTGTCTGGAAAGGATTTTATTTCTTCTTAGCTTATGAAGGCTTAGTTTGGCTGGATATGAAAATCCGGGTTGAGGCTGGGCGCAGTGGCTCACACCTGTAATCCCAGCACTTTGGGAGGCCAAGGTGGGTGGATCATGTGGTCAGGAGTTTGAGACCAGCCTGGATAACATGGTGAAACCTTGTCTTCTACTAAAAATACAAAAATTAGCTGGGCGTGCTGGCAGGCATCTGTAGTCCAAGCTACTCGGGAGGCTGAGGCAGGAGAATTGCTTGAACCCTGGAGGCAGAGGTTGCAGTGAGCTGGGATCGCACCACTGTACTCCAGCCTGGGCGAGACTCTGTATCAAAAGAAGAAAAAAAAAAAAAAGAAAAAAAGAAGAAGATAAAAGAAATTCTGGGTTGTAAACTCTTGTCTTTAAGAATGTTGAATATTGGCCCCCAATCTCTTCTGGCTTGAAGAGTTTCTGCTGAGAGGTCCACTGTTAGTCTGATGAGCTTCCCTTTGTAGGTGACCTGGCCTTTCTGGCTGCCCTAACAGTTTTTCCTTCATTTTTACCTTGGAGAATCTGATGATTATGTGTCTTGGGGTTGATCTTCTTATGGAATATCTTAATGGTGTTATCTGGATTTCCTGAATTTGCATGTTGGCCTGTCTTGCTAGTTTGGGGAAGTTCTCTGGATAATATCCTGGAGTGTGTTTTCCAGATTGTTTCCATTCTCTCCATCTGCTTCTGGTACTCCAGTCAACTGTAGGTTCAGTCTTTTTATGAAGTCCCATATTTGTTGGAGGCTTTGTTCCTTCCTTTTCATTCTGTTTTCTCTGTTTTTGTCTGCATGTCTTATTTCAGTAAAGTGGTCTTCAAACTCTGATATCCTTTCTTCTGCTTGGTCGATTTGGCTGTCGATACTTGGGTGTGCTTCACGAAGTTCTTGTGCTGTGTTTTTTAGCTCCATCAGGTGGTATATGTTCCTCTCTTAACTGGTTATCCTAGTTAGTAATTCCTCCAACCTTTTATCAAGGTTCTTAGCTTCTTTGCATTGGGTTAGAATATGCTCCTTTTGATCATCATTTTTTATTAGCCATCTTCTGAAGCCTACTTCTGTCAATTCATCCATTGATCCTCCGTCCAATTCTGGTGCCCTTGATAGAGAGACATTGCAATCATTTGGAGGAGAAGAGGCATTCTGGCCTTTTGGGTTTTCAGCATTTTTTCATTGATTTCTTCTCATCTTCGTGAGTTTGTCTAGTTTCGGTCTTTGAGGCTGCTGACTCTTGGATGGTGGGGTTTTTGTGGGGGCCTTTTTTTGTTGTTGTTGATGCTGTTGTTGTCACTTTCTGCTTGTTTGTTTTTCTTTCAATAATCGGGTCCCTCTTCTGTAGGGCTGCTGCAGTTTGCTGGGGGTTCACTTCAGGCCCTATTCGTCTGATTTACTCCCATGCCTGGAGATGTCACTCAAGGAGGCTGGAAGAGCAACCAAGATGGGTGCCTGCTCCTTCTTCTGGGACCTCTGAGCTTGAGGGGCACCAGCCTGGTGCCAGTAGGATTGCTCCTGTGTAGGGTGTCTGACAACCCTGTTGAAGGGTCTCGGGTGGCATGGGGAGCAGGAGCTGTTTAATGAAGCACTTTGTCCCTTGGGAGAGAGGGTGTGTTCCGCTGGGAGAAAACCCACTCATCTGGGCTGCCCAGATTCCTCAGAACTACCAGGAGAGGTTAAGTCTGCTGGTCCAAAGAGACTATGGCCACCCCTCCCCACTAGGGGCTCAGGCCCAGGGAGATTTGAATTCCGTCCCTGAGCCTCTGGCTGGAGTTATTGGAGATCCTGCAGGGAAGCCCCGCCCACTGAGGAAGGATGGGTCAGGGTTAGACCTGAAGAGGCACTCTGCCCACAGACTGCCACAGCCTGTGTGTTGGGCTGTGGGGACAAGTCTTGGGACCAAGCCACTCAGCCTCCCGGGCTCCAGCAGGGAAAAAGCACAGCCTGGAGCTATAGAAATGAGTGCTGCCCTTACCTTGCCCAGGGAGCTTAGCGTGTTAGGCAGTTGCGAGTTCCAGTGCTGGCTGCTGACCCTCCCCAAGGAGCTGAAAGGGCTTAGACAGCAGGCAGCCACAGCCCATGCTGGTCGCCCCTCCCGCAGGGAGTTCGGTAGGCTTAAGCAGATTGCAGCTGAGAGGCTGTAAGAATCTGTGTGTCCCAGTGGCGTGGGTTCGCAAGTGGGATCTTCTGATCCGTGGGTTGCAACGTTCCGTGGGAAAAGCACACTTTCCCTGGCTGGGTAGTGTGCTCATTCACTGCCTTCCTTGGCTGGGGGGAGGGGGGTCCCCTTTTCTGTACAGCTCTTGGGTGGGCTGCTGTACTGCACTGCTCTTCCTTTTCTCTGTGGGCCAGGCCAGCCTTCTAGTCAATTTTGATGAGAGAACCTAGATACCTTGGTGGCAGGGGAAGGATTCACATAGTTATGTTCTTTCCAAACGCTCCAGCTTCTAGTCGGCCATCTTGGCCCCCAGAGTCATTGCTCTTAACTGCTGTACTAGTCGGCCTCATTAGAGCATAGCTTTTTGAGAGCAGGGGTGTTTGTTTTGTTCATGGCTATTTCAGCAGTATCTAGAGTAGTACCTGGCATGTAGTAAGCAATAAATATTTGTTAAATGAATGAATGCATATCAATAATATGTGAGAAAAAAATTACATGGAGTTGTTTTGACTTTTATTTGTTTATTTGTTTATATTATACTTTAAGTTCTAGGGTACATGTGCACAGCATGCAGGTTTGTTACATATGTATACATGTGCCTTGTTGGTTTGCTGCATCCATCAACTTGTCATTTACATTAGGTATTTCTCCTAATGCTATCCCTCCCCCATCCCCCAACCCCATGACAGGCCCCGGTGTGCGATGTTCCCCGCTCTGTGTCCACGTGTTCTCATTGTTCAGTTCCCACCTATGAGTGAGAACATGCAGTGTTTGGTTTTCTGTTTTGAGTTTTAACCATGTCCTCTCTTTTTCTTCTAGAGACCTGATTATTGCTCTAGTCCTGTGCTGTTCAATAGCCACATATCAAGTACTTAGTAGCTACATGTGGCTAATAGCTATTATATTGGACAGCACAGATATACTAGATTATTTCCATCATTATAGAAAGGTCAGCTGGACAGTGTGTCTTGTTTTTTTGCAGGACGGGGGGAGGGTGGAGTCTCTCCCTGTCCCCAGGCTGGAGTGCAGTGGTGCAACCCCCGCCTCCCAGGTTCAGGCGATTTTCCTGCCTCAGTCTCCCAAGTAGCTGGGACTGCAGGCACGCGCCACCACACCCGGCTAATTTTTGTATTTTTAGTAGAAACGGGGTTTCACCATATTGGCCAGGATGGTCTCAATCTCCTGACCTCATGATCTGCCCGTCTGGGCCTCCCAAAGTGCTGGGATTACAGGTGTGAGCCACCGTGCCCAGCCGACAGTAGTACAGCCAACAGTAGTCCTCCTAGTACGTAGGCCGGAGGCCAAAACAGAGTGAGACCTGAGGCAAGAGCAAGTGGTGAGAATGAAAGATAAAAAGGGATGGGATCACGCAGGGCTTTTGATGCAGAAATCAAATCTGGACTTTATTTTGAAGCAAGTGTTTTCTGAATTCGGCCATTTTTCAAAAATACGTGAGGAGTTTGTTTACAATTCTGATTCCCAAGGTGGTCTGACTTAGTAGTTTTGGTGTTACACCTAAAACTTTATGTGTGTGTGTGTGTTTGTGTGTGTGTGTGTGTGTGGTAAAAGAACATATAGGGCTGGGTGCAGTGGCTCACGCCTGTAATCCCAGTACTTTGGGAGGCCGAGATGGGTGGATCACGAGGTCAGGAGATGGAGACCATCCTGGCTAACACGGTGAAATCCCGTCTCTACTAAAAATACAAAAAATTAGCTGGGCGCGGTGATGGGCGCCTGTAGTCCAGCTACTTGGGAGGCTGAGGCAGGAGAATGGCGTGAACCCAGGAGGCGGAGCTTGCAGTGAGCCGAGATCGCGCCGCTGCACTCCAGCCTGGGCGACAGAGTGAGACTCCGTCTCAAAAAACCAAAAGAAACAAACAAACAACAAAAACATAAAATTTACCATCTTAACCATTTTTAAGTATGGAGTACAGTAGTGTTAACTGTATGCACTTCGTTGTGTGATAGATCTCTAGAACTTTTTCATCTTGCCAAGCTGAAACTAAAGGTTGATGCAAAGGTAGTTGTAGTTTTCGCCATTGAAAGTATGGCCAAAGCCGTAATTACTTCTGCACCAACCTAACATATCCATTGAACAACAACTCCCCTTTTCACCTTCCACCTTGGTAACCACCATTTTACTTTCTGTTTCTAAGAGTTTAACTTATTTGGATACCTCATATAAGTGGAATCATGCAGTATTTGTCTTTTTGTGAGTAACTTACTTTACTTAGCATAATGTCCTCAAGGTTCATGCATATTGTAATATACAGCAGGATTTTATTTTTTAAGAGTGAGTAATATTCCAGCGTGCGTGTGTGTGTGTGTGTGTGCGAGTTGTGTGTATGCATGTGTGTATACAGCATTTTCTTTATCTGTTCATCAGTGGAAATTTAGGTTGCTTCTACTTCTTGGCTATTGTCCATAGTATTGCAGTGAACATGGATGTGCAAATATCTCTTTGAGATCCTGTTTTTAATTCTTTTGAATGTATATGCAGAAGTGAAATTGCTGGATCATATGGTTATTATATTTTTAATTTTTTGAGGAACCTCTGTATTGTTTTCCATAGTGGCTACACCATTTTATTTTACCACCAAATTTTAAATAAGGGTTCCAATTTCTCTACATCCTTATCAACATTTGCTATTTTCTGTTTTTTTGATAATAGTTATCTTAATGGGTGTGAGGTGGTATCTCGGTGTATTTTTAAGTTGTGTTTCCCTGATAACTAATGATGTTGAACATACATTCATACGCTTGTTGGTCATTTGTATATCTTTGGAGAAATGCCTGTTCAAGTTCTTTATCCATTTTTAAATTGTATTATTTGTAAAACTCGATGTCTTAAATAGTACCCCTATCCATCTGATTTGCTCCCATGCCTGAAGGTGTCACTCAAGGAGGCTGGAAGAGCACCCCAGGTGATTTCAATGGAGAGTGGTGGTGAGTGGGCCAGCAGTGGTGATGGAGAATGAGGAGGCTTGGCTGCTCAAGCTGCATTATTCTTGATTGGGTTATTCTTAGCATCACACACTCTTCAGTTTGATTTTATTTATTTATTTATTTATTTATTTATTTATTTATTTATTTATTTATGAGATGGAGTCTCGCTCTGTCCCCCAGGCTGGAGTACAGTGGTGCAATCTTGGCTCACTGCAAGCTCCGCCTCCCGGATTCACGCCATTCTCCTGCCTCAGCCTCCCGAGTAGCTGGGACTATAGGTGCCCACCACCACGCCCTGCTAATTTTTTGTATTTTCAGTAGAGACGGAGTCAGTTTGATTTTTTTTAATGTCTATACCATTAAGCCTCAAATTAGGTGATTCCCTGGGGAGTCTTTACTGAGTCCTGAAATTACCCTCTCTTCCATTTTCTGAGCCTTTAGCTGCTGCTGCTGCTGCTGCTGCTGCTGCTTCTCCTTCTCCTTCTTCTCTTTCTTTTTGAGACGGAGTCTCACTCTGTCACCCAGGCTGGAGTTCATTGGCTTGATCTTGGCTCACTGTTGCAGCCTCTACCTCCTAGGTTCAAGTGATTCTCATGCCTCAGCCTCCTAAGTAATAGTTGGAATTACAGGCATGGGTCCCCACACCTGGCTAATTTTTGTATTTTTAGTAGAGATGGGGTTTCACCATGTTGGCCAGGTTGGTCTCGAACTCCTGACCTCAACTAATCCGCCCTCCTCAGTCTCCCAAAGTGTTGGATTACAGGCGTGAGCTAACTTCTTCTAAAAGTGTACTTCCTTTTCCATCAAGAGTGCTTTCCTGGTGTTGGTGCTGCTAGGACTCTACCTCTCCATTGCTCCCATCCTCCATTTTTTCCCCAACTTTTCTATGTCTTCATCACAATAAAACTCTTCCTGGTTCTTTGCCCAAGTCTGCAGCCTAAAATGTTCTGGGGCCTCTGCATCAAACAAGGGTGGTTCTGCCAGATTTTTCTGAGCCTTTCTGTCCTGAGACAAAGGACTTGGCCTGGTATTCAGAGTGTCAACCACTTGGAATGTAACAGTTCTTGATTCAGAGCCTTAGACCTGCCTCTGCAATGGCTCAGTGCCTTTGAACTAACCAATAAGCATGGGAGATCTCTTGTCCTTTGAGTAGAAGAGCAGCCTCACTGCCATTCTTTTGGCTGGGACTCTAGGGACCTGAGGTCCTGTTCTGGATTTGTGACCTGCTCTGTGACTTTGAGTGAGTCACTTAGTCTTTGTTTTCCCAGTTGCAAAATGAAGGGCTTAAATTAAATGATCTTTGAGGTCCTACCAAGCTTTAACATTCTTTGGTTCAATTCTGTTAATCATACATGTACACGTATATATACATAGTGTATATAATGTACATGTCTTGGTATTCTTGGCTCTTTATTAGCCAGTGGGGCACTCCATAAGTTATAATAGCCTCTGCTTTCAGAGCTCATAGTCCAGGAGCGAAGCAGTTGCATAAACAACTAGGTCTTCTAATATGAAGTGTTTCTAGAATGGCACTGTCACCATGTATTTTTGGGATAGAGGACAGTGATTAGTTTTAGTTGGAAGGGTCTGTGAAGCTTCATGTAGGAGACGGTGTTTGAGTCTTCGGTCTCATCTTCACCTCTGTTCTGTTGTTCTTTCCTCTCCCCATCTCCATGTGAATTCCCAAACCTGTTCTCTTTTTAAGCTCTGGGACAGTTTTCAGGATAAATTATGTTCCTCTTTAAATAAAAACAAAACAAGACTGCGCGTGGTGGCTCACGCCTGCAATCCCAGTACTTTGGGAGGCAGAAGCAGGTGGATTGCTTGAGCCCAGGAGTTCGAGACCAGCCTGAGCAACATGGTGAAACCCTGTCTCTACAAAAAAATACAAAAATTAGCCAAGCATGGTGGCACACGTCGGTAGTCCCAGCTACTTGGGAGGCTGAGGCCTTGGGAGGATCACCTGAGCCCAGGAGGCAGAGGTTGTGGTGAGCCAAGATTGCACTGCTGCTCTCCAGCTTGGGTGAGAGAGTGAGACCCAGTCTCAAAAACATAAAACATAACAGACTTTTGAAAGACCCTAAAAACTGAAGATACAGACGTAGTCAGAGTGAGCCTTTCCTCCCTTCTCTGAACCCCTACAATAACTGTATACATATGGTCTACAGGCTACCTGTAAAGTTCATTTAGCTCTTGTTATCTTGCCTTTCTTTTATTATTTGGAACTATGAATTCAAGCTATTTCTCTCATTTTGTCTGCCACCAGGAATTTTTTTTTTCACTTCGTGATTTTTTTTCCTACTTTCATTTTAGGTTTTAGGGTACATGTTCAGGTTTGTTGCATGGATAAATTACATGTTGCTGAAGTTTGGTGTATGAATGATCCTGTCGCCCAGGTAGTGAGTGTAGTACCCAATAAGTAGTTTTTCAGTCCGCCCTTCCCCACACTCTTGTTAGAGCCCAGTGTCTGTTGTTGCCATCTTAATGTCCATGTTTACCCAGTGTTTCATTCCTGCTTATAAGTGAGAACATGTGGTATTTGATTTTCTGTTTCTGCATTCATTTGCCAGAATGAATAGAGGATAATGGCCTCCACCTGCATCCGTGTTGGTGCAAAGGACAGGATTTTGTTCTTTTTTATGGCTGCATTGTGTTCCATTGCCACCAGGATTTTGAACTCTGAGTATTTGAGTCACATTTTTGCTATTAGACTATCCGCTTCTAAGGGCAAAACATATCTTATTCTGTCATCATCCATGCCACCTCTAAGTGATTTACGTAAGGAATAATCCAGAGCAGAGTATCTTTAAATATGGTTTTATTTTATTTTATTCTTTTGAGACAGGTTTCATTCTGTCACCAGGCTGGAGCGCAGAGGTGCGATCTCAGCTTACGGCAGCCTTGACCTCTTGGGCTTAAGCAATCCTCCTGCCTCAGCCCCCCATGTAGCTCGGACTACAGGTGCACGCCACCATGCCCAGCTAATTTTTTTGTTTTTTTTTTTTATAGAGATGGGGTGTTGCTCAAGCTGGTCTTGAACTCTCCTGGATTCAAGGGATCCACTGCCTCGGCCTCCCAAAGGGCTGAGATTATAGGCATAAACCACCACGCCAGGCTGAGTTTGTTTATTTTTTATTTATTTATTTATTTTTTGAGAAGGAGTCTCGCTCTGTCACCCAGGCTGGAATACAGTGGCACGATCTCAGCTCACTGCAAACTCCGCCTCCTAGGTTCACGCCATTCTCCTGCCTCAGCCTCCTGAGTAGCTGGGACTACAGGTGCCCACCACCACGCCCGGCTGATTTTTTTTGTATTTTTAGTAGAGACAGGGTTTCACTGTGTTAGCCAGGATGGTTTCCATCTCCTGATCCCGTGATCCACCTGCCTCGGCCTCCCAAAGTGCTGGGATTACAGGCATGAGCCACCATGCTTGGCGAGTTTGTTTATTTTAAACCAAGTCTTTTGCTCTGATATGAATGTCATATTTGCTTATTTTTTTCAGGATGTGCTGGTTATGTTGTTAAGTGATTAATTTATAATGTGTGGCATTCTTTTTTGTGTATCTTGATCCTTCTTTCTTGCCTCAGCCATCTTCTTGGCTCTAAGAAATGCAGTGAACATTATGACATGATGGGAGGAACATTGGGCTTGGTGTGTGAGGAGTCAGGGTAAAGTTTGGGCAAGTTGCTTCTCTCCTTTTAGGCTTTTCTCATTTGTAAAGTAGATGCTAATACCGCCCCTGATTCTCCATGGAGACTATGGAAATGCTTTAGAAATCATAAAGCTATCTTTTTATTTCTTTGGCTTTTAGCATTTTTAATTTAACAAACGTTCACAAAGTACCTTTGATATAACAAGCCCTGTGCTGGAGGAATGGAAAGAAGTATCATACATGGCCTTTGTACTCCAAGGACTTTACACACCTTACTGGTCAGGCGATTATGAACACAAAGGAACAAGGGAGTGAACAAAGGAGGTAGATGGGGAAAAGAATTGGGGAATATGAATGTTGGACTTGCCAGCTTATGTGGTTCAGTTTGGAGATCTGGCTTGCTTTGTGAAGATTCTTTCTATGACATCTTAGACTATAGCTGGGTTAACAGGTCTGCATTCCACATATGAGATGAGAGTCAGTGTTCTACTAGAGATTATCATTTTTATACAACAGCAGCAGCCAATAGTGTGGTGCAGGAGAAAGAATAGGGAACTTGAGTTCAAGTTCCCAGTCTGTTACTTAGAGACTATGTATCCTCCTTGAATATGTTACATAATACTGTTGAAAACTCAGTTTCGTCTTGAATAAAAAAGAATAAATACCTCAATAATTATTCAGTTCAATTTAACAAACATTTATGGGAGTCTTCTCTGTGCTAGCTGAATTCTGAAGTTTCAGAAGTGAAAGGAGAGTCTTCTAGAACTCTCAGTCCAGTAGGAAGAATTGTGCCTTGTAAGAGTGTCTTTTGGTTGTTAGTACTATGCAAACATGCAGGCTTCCACCATGGATGACCAAACATTAAGTCTGCTTCCCGCTGGAGTGGTATTACCATAAGTAACTTCCTATCATGTCTCTTTTCTGTTTGTGGTCTTCCCGAACTCTCCATGGGCTCTTTTCTCATCTCCCATCAGCTCCTAACCTCCCTGTGTGCTCAGTTGTCTGGGGAGTATGTGTCTGTATGTGTGTTTTCTTTGTCAACAACTGGTCCTGGAAGGCTCAGGATTATTATGAGGAGTAAATATAATAATATCAGTGAGGCCAACTGAAAGTAGTATTTGTCAGTACGCACTGACTAATGGGAGCTTTCATTATGTATAAACTGTGTATCATCTGAGTCATAGAACAGGGACACCTCTCCAATTATTCTCTCAAAAGTGGGGAGAAGAGTGATCAATATTCTGGATGCTATTCTAGCACTGGGGATGCAACAGTAGACTAAACAGATTAAAATCTGAATCACCATGGAGCTTACATTTTGGGTGAAAGGGGCAGAAGACATACAACAAGATAAAAAATAAAATATTAAGTACAATGGATATGTGGGAGAGAGGAAAAATAAAGCAAGGAAGATAACGATAATGTTGGGTTTGTTAAAGGTTTGCACTTTTAGATAGGGAGCCAGGGAAAGCCTCACTGAGAAGGTGAGTTTAATTTAAAGAAGGTGAGACCTGAAGTAAGTGAGAGAATGAACTGGAGGAAGAACATTTCAGGCAGAGAGAACAGATGCCGAAGCCCTGAGGCCAGGCCTGGTATGTTTTAAGGAATAGCAGGGGAACAGGGAACAGGATGGCTGAAGTGAAGTGCCTGAAGTTGAGGAGAGTAATAGGAGTCAGAAGGCTGAGGTGGTAATTTATAATGTGTGGCATTATAAATGCAATTCTTGTTTGGTTTTCTTAGCTTTCCCACTGCGTGAGGTAGGAAGTCATTGAGGATTAGACGAGTGACCTGATCTAACTTACGTTTTCAGAAAGCCACTCTGGCTGCTGTGTTGAGAATAGACAAAAGAAGGAGTAAATGCAAAAACAGGGAGACCAGTTAGGAGGTAGTTGCAGTAATACTTGTGAGAGATAGTAGTGATTTAGATTAAGATGGTAGAAGTGAGGGTAGTGAGAATTGATTGAATTCTGAATATATTTTAGAGACAGAGCTGAAAGTGATTTACTGATGGACTAGTTGTAAGGTATGAGAAAAAGAGAAGTCAAGAACAACACCAAAAGTTTTATCTGTGCAATTAAAAGCATGGAGTTGGAATTCAGTGAACTGGGAAGGACTTCAGGAGAAACAGATTTTAGGAGAGTGGGAGGTGGTAAATGTAAAAATGTAGATGGTATTTGGTTATGCAATTAGATAAGGGGGCTTTGAGAGTATATGGAGACTTTAGAAAAGAGAAGGGGCCTAGGTCACCACAAAGTTTAGAAATTGAGAAAGAGCTGCCAGAATGATAGGGAGAAAAATCAAACATACCAAAACCCAGGTGAGTATAGTGTCCAAAAGCCAAGTGATAAAAGTATTGAAAAGAGAGGAGACACCAGATACCGTGGCTCATGCCTGTAATTCCAACACTTTGGGAAGCTGAGGTGGGCAGATTACTTGAGCCCAGGGATTCAAGACCAGCCCAAGGAAAATGGCATCTATACAAAAAAATACCAAAAAAGAAAAAAAAGAAAAAAAAAAGAAAAAAAAAATTAGCCAGGAGTAGTTGGGTGTGCCTTTAGTCCCAGCTACTCGAGAGGCTGAGATGGGAAGATCGCTTGAGCCTAGGAGGTTGAGAATACAGTGAGCCATGATTGTGCCACTGCACTCAAGCCCGGGCAAAGCAAGACCCGATCTCAAAAAAAAAAAAAAAAAAGGTGGGGGATGGGGTGTGGGGGAGAGAATGACCAATTACGTTAAATGCTGCTGCTGACGTGTCAAGTAAGATGAGGGTTGAAAATTGACCACTAGTTTTAGCATAGTGGAGGTCATTGGTGACTTTGATTAGAAGATGGTGGTAGAGTGGTGGGAATAGATATCTGATTGTAGTGGGTTCAAAAGAATAGGAAGAAAGATGAGAGAAAGCAAGTACAGTATAAAACAACTCTTTCTAGAATTCTCAATACAGGAGGGTTAAAAGAAGAAAAAACCCCAACTCATTATAGGAATTTTGCTATGAAGGGAAGGAGACATGAAATGGTAACTGGGGCCTGGTGTGGTGGCTCACACCTATGTAATCTCAGCACTTTGGGAGGCCAAGGCAGGCAGATCAAGAGGTCAGGAGTCCAAGACCAGCCTGGCCAACATAGTGAAAGCCTGTCTCTACTAAAAATACAAAAATTAGACGGGCGCACACCTATAGTCCCAGCTACTCGGGAGGCCGAGGCTGGAGAATTGCTTGAACCTGGGAGGCGGAAGTTGCAGTGAGCTGAGATCGCACCACTGTACTCCAGCCCAGGTAACAAAGGAAGACTCCGTCTCAAAAAAAAAAAAAAAGAAATGATAGCTGGTATGTTAGATGGAATCAAGACAGAACTTTTTGTTTACTTTATGTATTTATTTTTAGGTGAGACAAGTAACAGTATGTTTATATGAATAATCCTGCAGAGAAATGAAGTCCTAATAATGCTCAAGAAAGAGGGGTGAAATGACTTGAAATAGTGTCCTTTGTTTGGTGAGGGAATGGAATCTAGTGTACCACTGGAAGGTTGGATGTGGAGTGTTCCTCTATGGTGATAGGAGAGAAGTTAAGAGTATGTGGGTACAGGTGCAGTTTGGTAGGTAAATGTGGTGGGAGCTCATGAAAGCTCTCTTCTGGATGATTAATTTTCTTTGGACAAATAAGCAAAATCATTAGTTGAGAGTGAGATTAGGAGCAAAGAAAGCATGAAATAGTATAGGATGGATGAGGCAAATATAGAATGATTGTCAGGTTTCATTTAGAACCAACATGAGACTGGGCACGGTGGCTTGCACCTGTAATCCCAGCACTTTGGGAGGCTGAGGTGGGCAGATCGCCTGAGGTCAGGAGTTCAAGACCAGCCTGGCCAACATGATGAAACCCTGTCTCTACTAAAAATACAAACATTAGCCAGGTACGGTGGCAGGCACCGGTAATCCCAGCTACTTGGGAGGCTGAGGCAGGAGAATTGCTTGAACCCGGGAGGCAGAGATTGCGGTGAGCCGAGATCGTGCCACTACACTCCAGCCTGGGCAAGGGAGTGAGACTTCGTCTCAAAAAAAAAAAAAAAAAAAAAAGGACCCACATGAAAATAGTGATCATGAGTTTAAAGTTAAATTTTAACTTTAGTAAGCATAATTGTGTGTTTTCCTACTCCCAAGACCTGTACCAGTGTTGGCAGAGAGTAGATGGTGACTGAATTTAACCAGGGTTGTGGTTTAACCAAACTAGTGTCAATACAAGTGATAGAGGGGCAAGGGAATGATTATTACAAAATTGACCAAGGAATTTAGGATAGCCAGGGTTAGGAGAGAGGTGAGGGTGTGAGGAGGGTGATGGACAATGAAATATAGGTAGAATTAGTAGATTGAATGTCCTCATAGGTTGAGGGATTGTTAGAATTGGGGTACCATAGTGAGCAAACTAGAAAGATAAGAGATGGTGTTTGGCAAATGAGATATTTGAAATTAAGATTAGAGAAAAAAGATTTCTGTTATTAGTAATAACACGTTCAAGGATTATAACCATGGAAATGAGAGGCTGAGGTCAAGGTCAGTGGAGGAGAGGTCAAATAACTGAGAGGGCAGTGCATTATAATCATTATTTATGTTGTTATTAAAATTACCAGGAATTATGATAAGAATGTATTGGAGAGAATGACAGTGAACTAGGAGCCACAATCTTTAAGGCATAAGAGGAAAGTTACTTGGAAGTAGTAAGTGGCTACAAAGAGGGGTGATGTTGAATCTGATGATATGAGATTCAGAACTGAATGTTTTTATGGAGAAGGCTCTGGAAGCAACAGTGAGGTTCAAGGCCCAGGAGAAGGTGAGAAGTGAGAGAAAATCAGCCCTCACTTGGAAGTGCTGCACAGGAAAGCATTATTATGTGAGACAGCCAGATTTCACTTAGAGCGGGGGACATTCTTAGGAGAGGTTGAAGTTGTAGAGGATTTTGCTAACCTTGAGTTCCAGAGAATACAGTGGAAAAAGATCAGAAGATGAAGAGGGGAGAGTGATGAGAGTTGGAACATGGAATGTACAGAGCCATATAGGATTAAAGTCTGGAAGATAAGAGTTGGAAAAAAGGAAAAAAGCAAACAAAAAATGATATCCCCAACTGAGAAGGAAGAGGTCTTTTCTGTTTGTTTTTAGTAAGATCATTCATATTTTATTCATATTGGTCTTGCTGGTTAAAAAAATAATCCATGGCTCATCAGTGTGGATGATATAAATTTATTAATACTGAAAACATACTACTTATAATAAGAAATATTTGTACATATATTCTGAAAACCAGACAGATGCACACTTGTTTCCCTGTAAGAAAATATGTCTAGGGATATCAAAACAGATGAGTAGCTTATG
Organism: Rhinopithecus roxellana; assembly: GCF_007565055.1. Lineage (NCBI taxonomy): Eukaryota > Metazoa > Chordata > Mammalia > Primates > Cercopithecidae > Rhinopithecus > Rhinopithecus roxellana. Next base: position 58,734,330 of record NC_044563.1, read on the forward strand.
CTAGGCATTAATCTTTATTCAAACATTGATACCACATTGTCTTTTTTATTGAGGGCCATTTTGCTTCCTTATGAACATGTTAGAACTTATTTTCCAAGTAGCAGGATGCTCCATCTAAATGATCTATTTAGAAATACTTGTTCCAAATTATAAATCAATCTGGAAATCTCAGTGGCATAGGAGGGGAAAAATTCTACAGTGAGCTTTTAATGTTATCTCTAAAAGCTAATAAATGATGGTCAGACTTACAGTTTGTGATTATCTTTGTCTGAAATGAGAAGTCTGGAATGTTATTAAAAACCAGCATTTTCATGCTTTAACATGGATGAACCTTGAAGATGTTATGCTAAATGAAATAAGCCAGTCAGAAAAGGACAAATATTGTATGACTCATCTTAAATTAGGTTCTTAGAATAGTTAAATTTAGAGACAGAATGTAGAATGGTGGTATCAGGGACTGGGTAGGAAGAGGAGAATGGGGAGTTAGTGTTTAATGGGTATGAAGAGTCCAGTTTAGTTCATAAAGATGAAAAGTTCTGGAGATGGATGGGGGTGATGGTTGCGTGGCAATGTAAATGTGTTTAATGCCTCAAAACTGTACACTTTAAAATAAAGTAGTCAATTTTGTGTTATGTATATTTTAACAACAAAACAAGCCAAAAACCCCAGTGTTTTCAGTGTTTAGTGCTTACAGGACTGCTTGTCTAAACTGAGTCAACCATACCTATACTGCATAGGTAATATGCAATGAACCCTTTTCCCCCAAACTTTACATTTGTATAGTAGGTAGATAAGAATAAATAAGAAGCTGATTCTAAGGTATTGGTAGGTCAGGGATAGAGATACACATGTAGTCCTCTATGGTCTAGTTCCAGAACTTCCCTATTTATAAATGTCGGGGCTGAAAACTTGAAGAGGGTGGGCTTTGAAGAATAGAGTTCCCTGGCTGCTCTGAAGCAACACAGTTCCTCCAGCAGAGACCCTTTTTATTAAACTTAGGTAGTAGTAGCTACTGACTTTGCTGCTGACTTGCACATTGGGCCTGGTTTGACTCCAAACCTTCAGCAGGGCATCTGGACAAAGTAGGAGACTCATTATACCATCTTCAGGTTGATTGATTACATTCTGTACACCTATGGTTTTTTCCTAAAGGGAATGAATTTTAAAATGCACGTAATAAAATAGGATGAAAAACAAACAGATTAATAGTGAAGGGGAAATAGGATAATATAGTAAATGAAGCCAGGGTAAATTTAGTACTAGAAGTTTTTGCTCATTGCTAAGAATGCTCAGCTTTCCAGTGACCAGACCAAGCAAGGCCTGGTCCAAGGTTCAGATTGTCTGTGATTCGTTCATTTATTCTTTCAGCTGATAGTTTATTCCTAGTAAGTGTTTGAATATTCAAAAGACACGTGTCTCTCTGGTTCTAATGTCTGAAGGAAGTAGAACTCATTTTAAACAACAGATGACATTAGTGGGTGCCACAGTAAACCTGATGGCAGGGTCTGTGTGTGATTTATTTGTTTCCCCTAGATCTAGTACTAGTGATTAGCTCAGATCTAGTACTTAAGGATTTGCCGAATGAATTAGTAAGAAATTACTACTTTTTAGGATCTCATGTAAAAACTTGGTCAATGGAATGACTTTAAAACAGTCCTTTAGATGTGTTATGTATATTTAACAACGTGATGGTTGTTAAAAGTGGTGGTTGATATTGAGTGTCAACTTGATTGGATTGAAGGATGCAAAGTATTGATCTTGGGTGTGTCTGTGAGGATGTTGCCAAAGGAGATTAACATTTTAGTCAGTGGGCTGGGGAAGGCAGACCCACCCATAATCTGGGTGGGCACCATCTAATAAGCTACCAGCAAATATAAAGCAGGCAGAAAAATGTGAAAAGGCTAGACTGACTTATCCCAGCCTACATCTTTTTCCTGTGGTGGATGCTTCCTGTCCTTGAACATTGGACTCCTTGGACTGGCTTCCTTTTTCCCCAGCTTGCAGACGGCCTATTGTGGGATCTTAGGATCCTGTGGGTTAATACTACTTAATAAATTCCCCTTTATATATTTATCTATCCTATTAGTTCTGCCCCTCTAGAGAACCCTGACTAATACAATCATCAAATACTGAATACCTGTAGTGTGTAGTTGGTCCTGTGCTGTACCCTGGGGAAGAAAAGGATATGAATAAATTATGGTTATTTAAGAAAACCTGATGATACAGAGTACTATGTGATATAAAATTTGTAAGGACTGTGAAAGCTCAGAGGAGAGTGTTCATCATAGGCTGGGTTATTCAGCTTATACATCCGTAAAATGGGCATCATACATAAAGTTGCTGTGAAAATTAAAGATGTTAACATCTTTAAAGCTCTATTAGCTGATAATCTTATTCAAGGAGGACATCATGGAGAAGGGATGCTTGGAGTTAGGTTCTTTAGACCACTCTGCTCATCTCTACTGTAGCATGTTGGTGTTTTTATTTGACTCTTTACATGTTTTTCTTTTCTGGTAGCACCAAGGTCCTTAAGGGCATATACCATAACAGTTATGGTATATAACTTACTCTGTATCCTCAGTGCTGATGCTGGTCCTGGCATAAGATAAAGACCCAGTAAATGTTTATTGACTGAAGATAAGGAGGGAGGAAGGAAGCAGCAAGAAAGTACATTGGGAACCAAGAAGGCTTGCTTCTTTAATGACTGAGAAGGTTCAAAAAACATTCTTTCTGAGAGCCCTGTTTGGCTCTGAATTATTACATCTGACAGAATATTCTCTTGTGCTATTATACTTCTTCCATACAATGTTCATTCCTTATTGCCTTTATACTCTTGCTGGACTCTTCTGCTAACCTCTAAGCTAATAAAAATAATGGTTGGTGGGTAATTAGTTCACAGCAACCATCATCTCCCAAATCAGTATTTCCAGATTCCCAGGTGTCTATTGGACATCTTTTACTCTACTTCTTCAGAATGAACACCATCCTTGAATGCTTACTTCAGAAACCTCTGACTTTCCCCTCATCAAGCCCTGCGTACAGAGAATTTTCTTTTCTTTTTTTTTTTTTTTTGAGACGGAGTCTCGCTCTGTCGCCCAGGCTGGAGTGCAGTGGCCCTATCTCAGCTCACTGCAAGCTCCGCCTCCCGGATTCACGCCATTCTCCTGCCTCAGCCTCCCGAGTAGCTGGGACTACAGGCGCCGGCCACCTCGCCCGGCTAGTTTTTTGTATTTTTTAGTAGAGACGGGGTTTCACCGTGTTAGCCAGGATGGTCTCGATCTCCTGACGTCGTGATCCGCCCGTCTCGGCCTCCCAAGGTGCTGGGATTACAGGCTTGAGCCACCGCGCCCGGCCGAGAATTTTCAAATTCTGTCGGTTCTGATTGGAAAATATTTTCCTATATTCTTTCCTTCTTTTCCGTTTTAGCTCTCCTTTCTAGTTCAGACCTTCATTTCCTTAACCTGGGTAGCTGCTTTAAGACTTTCTGTTTCTCCTTTGCTAACCCATCCTTCATCTTCCCATGAAATATTATTCTAGAACACAGATATGATTAATTACTTTGTTATTCTCCATAGCGTTACTTTTATCCTCTATAGCATCTTCATAGCAATTCTTTATATTAAGTGGTAGTATTTCTGTTTTTCTTTTCTTTTGAGACGCAGTCTCTCTTTGTCGCCCAGTGCAGTGGTGCAATCCCAGCTCACTGCAAGCTCCGCCGCCCGGGTTCACGCCATTCTCCTGCCTCAGTCTCCCGAGTAGCTGGGACTACAGGTGCCCACCACTGCGCCTGGCTAATTTTTTTTTATTTGAAGTTTTTAGTAGAGACGGAGTTTCACCGTGTTAGCCAGGATGATCTTGATCTCCTGACCTCGTGATCCGCCTGCCTCGGCCTCCCAAAGTGCTGAGATTACAGGTGTGAGCCACCGCGCCCAGCCAGTATTTCAGTTTTATAGAGAAGGAGGTAATTGTCTTCCTATAGCAGATAGCCTCAAGGTGAAATGAACACTCTCCTTACTCGTTTGAGACTCTGTAATTAGCCTTCTAAAGTCCTAGACCTGGGAAAGGGATAGTCCAGTGTCTTGGGACCCTATGGACACGGTAGGTCTTGGTTGTTGACAGTTGCATGTGATGAGGATGTTTCTCTAGGCAAAATATTGATAAAAACTACAATTTATTGTGTTTACATGTGCTCAGGAAAAACATATATTATTTCATTTAATTTTTCCAGCAATCTTGGAATATTGATACCACTAGTATTTCCCACTGCACAGAAGAGGAAACTGAGATTAAGTTATCCAAGGCCTCACAGCTGTTAACTGTGGCTAGGTTTGAGTTTCTGGCATCCCACTATCTATGGGACCTTGAACAAATCACTTAACTTTAGTTTTTTTGTTTGTTTTTTTTTTGTAAAATGGTCATGGGCATTGTTAACTCTTGTACCCTCTTTATAAGCTATAAAAGTGCAATACTGTGAAAGCTTTTCTCAACCCTTCTACCAAGAAAAATGACATCCTGTCTCTGTTTCAAGCACTTTGTTCTAATGCAGCACCTTGTATTACAGTCAATCTTAAATACAACTATTTCCCCACTAAAATATGAGTTCTTTTAAGGGCGGAGAATTGACACATAGTAAGGTCCGCGTACTTGTGTGGTTTAGTGAATTAGTTGGGTTCTTTATTTAAGGAGTTGTTCTCTGAAATTTGTTCTTAAAAAAAAAGAGAGAGAGAAATTTTCTACTATTTGTAAGCATTTGCTTTAGAGGTAATTTTGTTGTGGTTTTGATTAGCTGAAAAGCCATTTTCTTAAAACTGTTTTAATGGGCTGAATGCTCTGGTGGTTGAAATGTGACATTTTGCAGATAAGCATCTCATTTACAGACACGCACAAAGCTGGGTGTTGAGCTTTTGCATGAAAGATCTTTCTGGTAACTGGAAGCCTTTCAGATATTGAGATTCTGTGGCAGATTCCTAGAAATCAGGGTTCTCCTCCATTTCATTTTTAAATTGAAACATTTTCTGAGATGAAATATTATATACAGTATTATAAAATGTAGAAATCTAATGTGTTGTCTGATTATATTTGGCAGGCAATATAAAGACGTAGACAGCTACTATAAAAATGGCTTTCTTATGTATCATACTGATAGAATTAAGAAAAAAAAATACTGAAATGGAGTTTTCTTAAAGTTGTTTGGTAAGAAGAAATAATTTCTTTTTTTTTTTTTTTTTTGAGGCGGAGTCTCGCTCTGTCACCCGGACTGGAGTGCAGTGACCAGATCTCAGCTCACTGCAAGCTCCGCCTCCTGGGTTTACGCCATTCTCCTGCCTCAGCCTCCTGAGTAGCTGGGACTACAGGCGCCCGCCACCTCTCCCGGCTAGTTTTTGTATTTTTGGTAGAGATGGGGTTTCACCGTGTTAGCCAGGATGGTCTCGATCTCCTGACCTCGTGATCCGCCCGTCTCGGCCTCCCAAAGTGCTGGGATTACAGGCTTGAGCCACCGCGCCCGGCCAGAAGAAATAATTTCTAAAGTGAAATTAAGCTGTCGAATTCCAGTAAACTGTTTCTTTTTATTCATCCATTCATTCATTCGTTCATCTAGTCAACAAATGTTTATTGAGCACCTTGCTTTAATATCAGGCCCTTTTCCAGGAATTCAGTAGTAAATAAAAGAGATACTTTGTTGATCTCATGGTGCTTAAAATGTAGCAAGAAGAAAAGAATTGGGCAAGCAAATTACAGTTGCAAGGAGTATTTATAACACAGACATCTAGAGGGCTCTGGGATCATAGAATTACCTGTAGCCATGCACAGTCTGCCTTTCTGAGATCTTTTCTAAGAGATAAGTGGACTCAGTTGAGAAATGGGGACAGGAATAAAATCCCTGCTGTGTTTTCCCGCAGATTGTATGCTCCAACCTTCCAAAATTACTTGATATTTTCTGAATGTTTTCTTGCCCTCTCACGGTGTAATTTCACAAATGGCCTTTCCTCCTCTCTCTGCAGAATTCTTGTCATCCTTTAAAACATAGATCAAATGACACATTTTTTTGAAACCTGTATTATCCTCCCAATTAAATAGGATTAAGTTCAGCTACATATAACAGTAATAAAAAATAATAGTGGTTTTAAAACATAGTTTTATTTTCTCATGTAAAAGAAGTACAGAGGTATATATAGCAGAGCTGAAACGATTGTTCCATGAAATCGAGGTTGTTTCTAACTTTCTCAGTTTAAGACCTCTATTCTCAAGGTCACTTCATGGAAAAGAAGGCTGCTGAGCTATAATCATCATGTGCTAATTCTAGATAGCAGGAAACAGTAAGGGGAGAGGAAAGGCACCTTCCCCAGGTAACACAGTTCCCTTTAAGCAGCCCTCTCAGAAGTTCTACAGAGTATTTCACTTACATCTCATGAGCAAGACTAATCAGCCACACCTAACTATTCCTGGGGAAGCTGGGAAATAGAATCCTTTAACTGAGCATGTTGCTATCTAGTGGCAGTCACAGCACTGCCTACCTGCTCCCCTATCACCCCACTATAGTTGTTTTTTTCTTTAAATTCTAGCTTTCAGTATAACAACAGTACTATATTGCTATTAATTCCAAGGCTGTTTCCCTCATATAAATACCCCAGGGACAGAAATTGTGCCTTCTTACCCCTGAATCTGTAATACTTTATGCATGGCCTGGCACAGCAAGTTATCAGTTTATATAAAGTGAGGGTGCTGAAGTAAATGACTTAATCTCTTTTAGCTTATTAAAAATTTGTAACTGTTTATTGAATCACCAATTTGTATTTTTAGTAGCTTTATTGAGGCTCTAATTTATATATGATAAATGTACTCATATTAAGTGTACGGTGTTTTTTTTTTTAAGTGTGCAGTGCTTTTTAGTAAATTTATAGAATTTTATAACCACCAAAAATCATTTTAGACCTTTTTTTCACACCAAAGAAATCTCTTACTTCTATCTGCAGTCAATCACCATTCCTACTCTGAGTCCCAGATGATCAAAAATCTACTGTTTGCCTGTACAAATTTGTCTTTTCTGAACATTTCATATAAATGGACTCATGCAATATGTGTTCTTTTGCCCTGGCTTCTTCCACTTAGCATAATATTTTCAAGGTTAATCCATGTTGTGACATGTATCAGTAGTTTGTTCCTTTTTATTGATATTGTTGATATTTAAAAATTTTTAATTTATTTTCTCACTGGTTGCTTTGGGGATTAAATATGCATCTTAATTTATTATAACTTATTGCATTTGTTACAGTCTAGTTCAGATGCAAATTAATGTAATTCAGTAAAATGTAGAAATGTTGCTCCAGTATAGCAGCATTCCCATACTTCCTTGCTTTGGACTCTTGTTTTTATGTAAATGATATGTTTATATATCATAAGGCCAGCAATTCAGTTTTATAGTTAATTGTTTTATGCAATTGTCTTTTAAGCCAGTTAACACAAAAAATATTTATACTTTTTTTTTTTTATATATATATATATCTCTACATATCAGTACCAGCTTTCCTGGTACTCTTTATTTTTGTGTGTGGACTTGAATTACTGTCTAGTATCACTCCTTTCAGTCATAAATACTTAGTATTTCTTTAGTATTTTTTGAAAGGCAGATTGCTGGCAGTGAATTGTCTCAATTATTTATCTGGGAATGTGTTTATTTTGACTTCAGTTTCAAAGGATAGTTTTGCTGGATTTCGAATTCTTGGTTGACGGGTTTTTTTGTTTATTTTTTCAGCACATTGAATATACCAACCTCCTGTCTTCTGGTCACCAGTCAGCTGTTAATCTTATTGTTATTCCCTTTTATCTGATGAGTTGTTTTCTCTTGCCACTTTTGAAATTTTCTCTTTGACTTTTAGGAGTTTTACCATGTTGTGTCCGGTTATGGATCTTTTTGTGTTTATCCAACTTGAAGTTGATGGTATTTCTTGGATGTGTAGTTTAATATGTGTTGTTGTTGTTGTCTTAATCAAATTTGGGAAGTTTTTGGACATTATGTCTTCTTTTTTTGTTTCAATTTGCTGTATAATTTCTTTTTCTTCCCCCTTGACTTTTATTTTAGGTTCAGGGGTAACGTGCAGATTTGTTACATGGATAAATTGCGTGTCACTGGGATTTGGTGTACAAATGATTTTATCACCCAGGTAGCAAGCATAGTACCTGACAGTTTTTTTTTTTTTTTTTTTGACTTTCACCCTCCTTCAACCCTCCCTGCTCAAGTAAGTCCTAATTGTCTGTTGTTCTCATCATCACATCTGTGTGTACTCAATGTTTAGCTCCCACTTATAAGTGAGAATATGTGGTATTTGGTTTTGTGTTCCTGGGTTAATTTGCTTAGGATGATGACCTCCAGCTGCATCAATGTTACTGAAGAGAACATGATTTTGTTTTTTGTTTTATTTTTTTAATGGCATGGTGTTTCCATTTTTGCCACCTAATTTTCTTTCTCTCCTCTTTCTGGGACTCTCATGCTTCTATTTTGATTTGCTTGCTAGTTTCTCACAGTTTATTTTTCTTCATTGTTTTCTTTTTGTTTTTCAGATTTATAATTTCTATTGCTCTGTCTTCAAGTTCAATGATTCTTCTGCCAGCTCACGCTTGCTTCTGAGCCTCTCTTGAATGATTCATTTCAGAATACAATTTCCATTTGACTCTTTCTATTTTTATATTTTTTATTGATACTCTCTATTTGATAAATTATCATACTTTCCTTTAATTCTTTAAGTGTGGTTTTCTTTTTTTTTTTTTAACATTTTTAATAGCTGCTTTGAAATATTTATCTGCTGATTATATCTAGACCCCTGCAAGAACAAAATTTGTTACCTATTTTTTTCCCCCACAGATGGGGCATACTTTATTGTTTCTTTGCATGTTTCATGATTTTGTCCATATTGTTGAAAACTACATATTTTAGATAATACATTGTAGCAACTCTTGATTCAGATTCCACCCACCCACCCCACGCCCACCCCACCACCAGGAGGTTGTTGCTGGGATTTTTTGTTCAGTGACTTGCTCAGACTCTTCTGTAGAGTTTGTCTCCTTTGCAGTGTGATTTCTGATGTCTCTGGCCATATTTTTTAAATTACTGTTTTAATTTTTAAACTTGGCTTCCTAAAGGTCACCCCTGGGTTGGCACAGATTGGTGGCCATCCAGTGTTTGATCAGAAGTTCTGCTTAAACATAGGACAGGAAGGTTTCCACCCTTTACCGGTGGATCTGTATGTGGTTTAGGGAATGCATTTAAAATTCAGGCTATTTACAATTATGCTCTAACTTTTGGTTTTATGTTCAAGGCCTTAAATTCACCCAGGATCAGTAGATAGAGAAGGCCCTCTCTACAAACCTCTAGGGATCCTGTGAAAGTTTATCAAGACCCCACTATGGTTGTTGTGTTCCCCAGAACTCCCTTTAAAAATTCTGGCTTATCTGCAGGTCTGTTGCCTGCACCAATTAGTATTATGACCTCAGAGTAGCTGCAGTAGTGGCCTTCCTGGATTATTTGCTGTTGTTCCCCAAATTGCCTCACTATTGTTTTTGACAATGACTCTGGGCATAGGATTTTCTGTGCTCAGTTTCAAATTAAATCAGCCCACTCTGGTAGCAGTAGTCCTTGTAGCCTGGTCTAGCCTGCCTTAGTAGCAGGCCCCCTATGGAGCTGGGGATTGGGATAGGGGCAGCCCCAGGGTAAAATGCCACAGACTTTCACTGTTCTTAATGTGGTTCAGAAGTTTTTCTTGAATAGACATTTCATACTTTGGCCCAAAATGGTTGTTTTTTACCATTTCGTCTCATTTTATTTTTGCTTTTGGGGGAAAGGGTTTGCTAAGCACTTTGTTCCAGAAGTTCCACCTCCATCTATTACTTTTGGCATTTTAATTTTTATTTAACTTTTAAACTTTCCTAGCTAGACCATAGCCTCTTTTGGGCAAACACAATCTTTTTCCTTTCCCAACAGTATCTATCCCAGAATGCATTAAACCTTTAAGCTTTAGTTTCTTGGTCTTTCAAATGAAATTAATAATCTTTGCATTGCTTATTTCAAGGGACCAAGTGAGGTAATGGTTAAAATCTCATTGTAAATTCTAAAGCACTGCGTAAGTGGTAAAATTACTTGAAAAATTTACCATTTTACCATTTTTCAAATGGTAGAATTTCAAAGAATTTTACCATTTTAGTTTGCAAAATGTAGTAGTACTTTGCAAACTAAAATGCTAATTTTAAACACTGCAACATGTGCAAATACTACTTTAATCTCTGGACTTTTTTGCTTGTCATTTAATGGTCATAGATTTTGTTGTTTTGAAAGAAATAGTTCAGATGTTTTGAGGGTAGCAGGAAGCCATTTGCAGAACAGTGGTTAGGAGTCTAGAAGTGAAAAATCAGCTTCACCAGGAGGAATCTTTAGCACCTCTCTTTTCTCTCTCACATACCATGCAACTGCTGGGCCTTACCATTGCTTTTTTTGCCCAAGATGAGCTCCTAGTAGAGGCTTCTCTGGGCATTGGAAGCAGCTGCTGGAGAGATAGGGAGCCAAGAAGTTGACTGGGATATGCCAAGAAATGCCAAACATCTTGAAGTTTTTTTCGCAGTTTTATTTTGGAGAAGCATGAAAGCGCATTGTTCATTCAACTAGTATGCATTTAGTGCCTGTTTTGTGCCAGTAATATTCTGTGCACTGGGGATACAAGATAAACCGAATCTCATTCTCATGTATCTTACTCTAATGGGGGAAAGAATAAACAAGAAAATAGATCAGACAGTAATAGGTATTGTAGTGGTTTGGATGTTTGCCCTCTCTAAAACTTACGCTGAAATTTAATTGCCCATGTAACAGTATTGGGAGGTGGGGCCTTTAAGAGGTACTTTGGTTCTGGGGGCCCCGTCCTCAGAGGTGGGCTTAATGTCTTTTTAAACAGGCTTTTGAGGAGCCAGCTTTCAGGGAGCTACTTGGGAGACTAGGGCAGGAGGATCACTTGAGCCCAGCAGTTTGAAGCTGTAGTGTGCCATAACTGTGCCTGTGAATAGACATTGCAGTCCAGCCTGAACAACATAGTAAGACCCCCATCTCTTTTTTAAAAAATCATTTTTTAAAAAAACTTTCAGGAATAGATTCTCTCTCTTGCCCTTCCATTTTCTGCCATGGGATGATGTAGCAAGAAGTCCCTTGCCAGATGCTGTCTCGTTGATCTTGGACTTCCCATGCTCCAGAACTGTGAGAAATAAATTTCTGTTCATTGTTGATTACCTAGTCTCAGGTATTCTGTTATAGCAGCACAAAACAGACTAAAGTAGGTATAAATAAGAAAAGTAAGCCAGGCGCAGTGGCCCATGTTTGTAATCCCAGCACTTTGGGAGGCTGAGGTGGGTGGATCACTTGAGGTCAGGAGTTTGAGACCAGCCTGGCCAACATGGTGAAACCCTGTCTTTACTAAAAATACAAAAATTAGTTGGGCATGGTGGCAGGTGCCAGTAATCCCAGCTACTTGGGAGACTGACACAGGAGAATTGCTTGAACCTGGGAGGCAGAGGTTGCAGTGAGCCGAGATTGCATCACTATACTCCAGCCTGGGCAACAGAGAAAGACTCTGTCTCCAAAAAAAAAAAAAAAAGGTGGGGGGTAAGAAAGGATGAGAGAACACGTGGAGGACCTATTTTAGATAAGTTGGTTAAGAAAGGCATTTCTGATAAGGTGACATTGGAGCAGAGACCTGTAGGAAGTAAGGAACTGTGCCATTTGGATATCTGGGGAAAAGGGAAAAAGCAAGTACAAAGACCAAGAGGCACAAGCATGCATGATGTCTTAGGGAACAACAAGGAAGTCATTGTGATTGAAGTGAAGAAAACAAAAAGATAGTGGTAGAAGTTGCAACCAGAGAGGTAAGCACATAAGGCCATATCATACAGTTATAACTGCCCATGGTGCCCAGCAGTGACCCAGCAGGTGCCAGGTACTGTGGTAGATATGAACTGCCTCCGTGTTGGGATCTGTTAGGGTCCAAGCAGAGCACTTAGGCTCTTGAGTTGAACAAGGGTTTGAGGCCTACTGTTCCAGAGGCGAACCTAGTACTGGGGTAGGTGACTGGAGAGCCTGGGAGCCTCATCTAGTATAGTGAAAGTAGCTTGGACGTTGAAATCAAACAGACTTGGCTTTGAAATGGGCTTTTCCTCACTTCTCAGTTATGAGATCTTGGGCTAGTCACTTCATTTTTTTTTGTACTTAAGTTTACTTATCTGTAATATAATAAAAATAACACTTATTTTGCAAGTATTGTAAGACTTATAGGGACTTAATAAGTCCTTAGCACAGTACCTGTCACATGGTAGGTGTTCAGTAAATGGTAGCTGCTGGTAGTAGGGGTAATATTTATTTATTTTCTTTTTTCCTTTTTTAACCTCCACAGAACCCCCAAAGGGGTAATGTTTATGGTAGTGCTAATGGTTAACCTTCTATAGGGTGTTTATTGTGTATCAAACATTGTTCTAAGCAAAATTCTTAGGCACCTCCAATCTAAGTCCAAATCCAGATTTCTGTTCTGTACCCAAAACCTACTCCTCTCATAGTTCTCACCAGTAAATGGCATTTTTATTATTCCAGTTTCTCAAGCCTTGGCATCATTCTTGATGTCTTTCTTCGTCTCATACCTTATATTAAATCCATTAGCAATTCCTATCAGCTTGATCTTCAAAATATATAAAAAACATGACTAGTTTCTACCACCACCGTCACTGCTACTGCCACCATCATCTTTCATCTGAACTGTTTCTAAAACCTCCCGACTGCCCTGCTTCTCTTCTTGCTTTCCTGCGGTCTGATCGCAGCACAACAATCTACCTCTTCTTAAAATGAAGACGAATAATTTCACTCTGCTTTGTAAAACAGTCCTGTGGCTTCCCATCTTATTTAGAAAAAAACAAAGTTTGTACAGTGGCCTACAAGGCCCTGCATGATTTGGCCTTCATTACCTGTCTGATCTTACTTCGTATTCTTCCCGTTCATTTACTACACTTCAGCTGAACTGGCCTCTAAGCTATTTCTCAGAAATGCTTCTACTTTGGAGGCATTTGCATTTGCTATTTCCTCTACTTAGACAGTTTCTTCCCAGAGATCTCCATGGCTTACTCCTTCAACTTATTCAGGTCTTTGCTCAGATGTCACTCAATGACACTTTCTCTAATTATCTTATTTAAAATTGCAACAACCTGCCCTTAGCACTCCCTAAACAGGTTGAGTGGATTTCTTTACAGGAGCAGTCCCCAACCTTTTTGGCACCAGGGACAGTTGTTCCATGGACCAGGGGTATGTGTGGGGTTGGGGCGGAGAGGGGGGTGTTAGATTTTCACAGATTTTCACAAGGAGCACACAATCTAGATTCCCTTATATGTGCAGTTCACAATAGGATTCACGCTCCTATGAAAATTTAATGCCACTGCCGATCCGACAGGAGGTGAGCTCAGGTGGTAATGCTTGCTTGCCTGCTGCTCACCTCCTGCTGTGCTGCCTGGTTCCTAACAGGCCATGGACTGATGCTGGTCCATGGCCCCAGGGTTGGGAACCCCTGCTTTACAGTTTTTATTGCCATCTGATACATCTTTCACTTGAAAAAAAATCTCTCTTTCTTCCTCCTCCCAACTAGCATGTAAGCAGAAATTTTTGTTGTTCTTGTTCTCTGCTGTATCTCAATTCCCCTAGACAGCCTATATGAGAGAAATGGCATTTGGGAAAGAAAGTCTAAGGCATGGTCCTCAAATTGGGCATCAGAATCTCCTTGGGAACATAAATACACAGATTTCTGAGCAGCATCCCAGATAGAGCATAAAGGATCTTGTATACTCTGTGAAAGAGTTTGGATTTTATTCGTAAGGCTTTTGAAGAAGGCGGGGTGGTATTAACTACAAATGTATAAGAGAACTTTTCGGGGTAATGAAAATATTTTATATCTGGATTGTGGTGATGTTTGTACAACTGAATACATTTTTCAGGGGCTAACAGAACTATATACCTAAAAGAGGTAAAATTTCACTATACTTAAATTATACTTTAATAAACCTATCATTTAAAAAAATTTTTTTTACAAAGTATGTTTTTTGTTTTTTCCCCCATTTTGCGGTTAGAGGAAACAGAGACTCAGAAGTTAAGGGACTACCCTGTGATTGCATCGTGGTATGTGGCAGTTCCAGGATTTGAACCTAAATCTGCCTGATTGTAGAGTTTATGATCTTCCTACTCATTTTTAGCCTGTCCCTGAAACTATTAACAGTACAGATTTTGTTATAAAAGACCAACCTTCCTTTAGAAGCTAGGAATCCTGTCTACCCTTGAGCAGCTCCCTAGAAGTGGTTGTCATATTCTAAATTTTGAAACCCTGGCAGATCTCGTTTCTGTCAGTCATTAATTGAGATTGGAATTGATGGTGTTATGGAGTGCTACCCCAGGCATGATCCCCTCCTGTGGCAGTGGCCCTCATTTTGGAGCAGCAGGAGACCAGTTTCAAAGCTGATGAGTTTCTTTGATTATGAAAAGCAGTTTTGTACTTTGTCCAATCAGCAACACAGAGTTTCTTCTCAGTAGGAGAGTGCTCAGATGTTTACAGGCAAGTTGTACTGCTTAGCACTTGTCTTAGTCCTTTTTGTGCTGCTATAGCAGAATACCACAGACTGGGTAATTTATAACGAATGGAAATGTATTGGCTCATAGTTTTGGAGGCTGGGAAGTCCAATACCAGGGTACAAGCATCTGTCAAGGGCCTTCTTGCTGTGTCATCCCATGGTAGAAGAAAGAAGGGCAAAAAGAGGGTGACAGAGAGCAAGAGGGGGCCAAACGCATCCTTTTTTAAGGAACCCACGCCCACCGTGATAAACCCACTCCTGCAATAATGGCATTAACCACCCATTCATCAGGGCAGATCCCTCATGGCCTAATCATCTTTTAACAGTCCCACCTCTTAATTACTGTTAAAATGGTTATTAAGCTTCCAGCACGTGCTTTCTGGGGGGAAACATTCACACCACTGCAGCACTTTATCAGTCTTCCTCACTTTGATGTACCAGGCAGAGAACTGGTTGGGTAGAAGAGAGACCCAAAGCCGAAAGAGTACCAGTAGTCTCTGTGTTGCTGTTGTCACATGGGCAACATTGTCACATCATCATTGTTTACATTTGCATGTCACTTGACAGTTTGCAACTTATTTTAACGTCTATGATCTCTTATCATTTTTAATGTCTTAGTATTCTGTGAGGAGAGTGCTTTTATTTAGAGAGAGTGTATGTTACTTGGGTATATTTTTAGATAACTCTGGTTGTGAGAATATTTTTTTCCCTTAAGTTTAACTGAAATATATATAACTCCTTTAACTTTCATCCTCAAGTTGTTCTAGTTTCAGTTTGTTGGCTGATGGTAATTTCATCTAGCTCGTTGCCCTGGGGTAGTTTGCCAGGGCTACACATTAGGTACATTTTAGGACATTCTGTTCTCTGAAATTGGCCAGTGGCATTTTCCCTTTTGCTTATCTGTTGATCCCAGCTTCTTCTCCTTGTTAGCCCCCCTTTTCTCCACATCTCATTTTGGAACCCTAGACAGACTAATCGCAGAGCAGTGTCATCACAGCAGCTGTTCACTGCCTGCCTTCAACGTTTGACTTGTTTCCGATTTTGAAGTGATGCAAGAGAAGTTAATGACCTAAAAAATTGCCCATCTATCTTGTGAACTTAGTTAGGAAGGAATTGTTTGATTTTTATGATGATTAAATAATATATTTGGGGACACATTTACAAATGTGTCAGGCTATATGGTAAGGAAAGGCTCCCTAAACAAGGTAGGACAAATTGGCTGGCTAATAGAGCTTAATGACAGATTTTCCATTAATCAGAATGGAGAATGTGCTTCATTAAGATAATTAACAGAGCACTTGTGCAGGTGATACTTATTGCACACAAATTTCCAAGTTTATTTCTTTTCCTTGAATAAATTTGGAGAGAAATCCTAGCTGTATTTCCTTGTCTGCATTAAAGTTATCAGTGGCAACAAATTCCCTTTTTTGTTTTTAAAGCTGCTGGTAACTGGTATCTTGTCCTCTGCAGGTGTAAGGGGCAGATGAGACGCTGCTTTTCCTTCCAGCAGTCTGTTTGCTCATCATCAGGCACCAGGCTCCACTAGTGAACCATGGAAAGCATATCCGCATATCCTTTTCCAACTCTTAGACTAACAACACTGGAATTAGAAAGGACCTCAGAAATCTTAAACTAATTCATTTTGTATCAGGACATTGAAGTCCAGACAGGGGAAGTGACATGGCCAGTGCCACATAGTATTGTAGTGCCAGAGCTGTCTGTGGGATAGTGGGACTAATACTGAACTGAGAGCCAAAATGCCTGGGTTGACATTAGGCAAGTTATATTACTTCCTTGCTCCTTACTATTTTCATCTGTAAAATGGGGAAAGTATTTAGCATAGGGCCAAGTACAAGCAAATTAGCTTTTTTGTTTAGTCTTCTTTCCACTATACCCTGATGCTTTCCTTTCAGGGAAAACTGAAGATTATAGAGGAGAAGCTGATGTCAGGAAGAATGAACAATCAATAATCAGTGCTGTTTTCTTTGTTTTCTCTGTAGGATCCTCAGTCTTCCACAATGAACCCTGTTTATAGCCCCGTGCAGCCTGGGGCTCCTTATGGCAACCCTAAGAACATGGCCTACACGGGTGAGTAGTGTGAGAATGGCTCTCATTTGGAGAAATAGTAGTTAAGGATATTACCAGATAACTTGCTTATCCTCCTAACGTACACCTCCAAAAGTCTTGGTAAAGTTTGGGAACATGCAGAAGATATGTCTGAGGTCCAGTAGAAAGATCTCAGAGAACCTGTTGTGTGGTTGTTTCCAAACTTTGTTCTACAAAAATACCAGGAGAGTGTTTTAGAGAGTCCATAAACATTTGATTTGATTATTTTAAAATATTGAGAACTATTTTTATAAAACATGAATATGTGGAATATGTGTTAGATGATCAATGTGTTAAGCTTCTAAGAATGCCTGTTAATTTTTTTTTAAATGCTACCATTTACATCTGCTTATGTTTTTACATCAGGATTTTCTCAGTGCTATGCAATCAAATTAACATTCAGAAATATTTTGGAGTTTGAGCCTGATATAACTGTAACTGTTATCCCTAAGTTTCTGTTTCACATGTTTGTGTTTATCACAACAGTTTCATTGTCCTTATTACTTAACCTTAACAGTAAATATTTTCGGTTTGAATTTCTATTTGTATATTTATTCTAACAAAATTAATTTCCAGTAACCAGGACTCATGGGGCAGTACTCTACACCCTGCTAGCTCATGGAGCTTGTTGCTTTTCCACTTTCCAGTTCAGAGTGTTCCAGCAACTTAAGTTCCTTTGCCAGAGGGAACTGAACTGCTTTGGCAGACAGAGCCCAGGGGAACCCTGTGGAGCTTTGGTTTCCTATTTGCTCTGATCCTGGCTGCCTTCATTCTTACTAAGTTGCTAAACTAGAGAAGGAAGAGAACAGTTGCATTTATCTATTGATTTACATCAAGATTAAGCAGTGCACATCTGGAAGGGGAATTGATTTTGTCAAATTTTCCAAATTTCCAAAATTGGAAAGGGAACAGACTTTATCTCTGCTTGGCACATAGTAGGAGTTGGTAATGTGTTTTGACTGACTGGACAACAATCAGGTTCAAATCCCCGCTCTGTCAGAAGAATAGCTGGGTGACTTTGGACAACTTGCCCTAATCTCCCTAGACTTAATTTCTTTGATAAACTAGGATAATATTATCTATTTCATACTACATAATTCTGGGAATGAGACAAAATATTATCCATTTCATAGGACAGTTGTGAGAATCAAACAAGATTATTTGTATTCCTGTAGAGGAAAGGAGGATTTTTTTTGTTTCTACTAATCACCAAGGAATATTATGAGCCTGGAACTGTTTTAAGTTAATTCCCTGCTGTAGGTTCTAGGACCACACAGATAGTATAAACTCCACATAAGTAGTATAAATTCAGACTTCATACAGGGCAAGGTTTCAAATTTGTAGGGAGACTTTTTATTTTTTAACCTAACCTTGGCTGTTGTATCTCTGTACTTTTGGATTTTTTTTTTCTTTTTTTAACTGACAATATGACTCCTCCAAGGTCCCAGCTTTATGCAGGGGAATTTGAGTTGCAGCTCTTGGATCCTCCAGGGCCCACAGCCTATCTCCTACCCCTGGTGGCTATAAAAAGTAAGCCTTTTGAGTGCCTAGACTAAAAAGTCTCCCCAAAGCAGCCTGATAACAGCTCACTACATAGACTTCCTGATTTTTAGTTTCCTCTTCATTTTTTGAGTAGTAGGGATTCCTTTTTCTTTCTTAAAATCTCAACTCTGCCTCATAGGATGTTTGTTATACTTCATCCAGCTTTTCTAGGTGTTATGCAGTAGGCAGATTTTCAGGTTATTTTTCTTCTGTGTTACTGGAAATGGAAGATCTAAGTGAAGATAATTTATAAACAAATGCCAAATATAGTACATTAGAGTAAACATTTATATGGTTATGTTAAAAGTATTATCATTTGGTAAGAACATACTAGGTACTATATATTAATTATAATCTTATTAATCATAAATGCTATAGCTTTTATAGATAAAAAACTATGGTAGTTTATTTCAGGTCATGTGACTTGACTAATGTATATAGCTTCTAAGGGATGAGAAAATACTTGAACTCAGTTCTTTGTGGTTTCAAAATATATGTGCTTTCTGTTATAGTAAGCTAATCTGTCTTAAAATATGTGCTGCTTTCTCTCTTCCCCATAATAAATTAAAGAAGAGAATTGTCTTTTTCGTTTCTAGGACTAGGAAAGCTTCCCTTTGAGGAGCTAGAAGCCTGTTCCTGCCCAGCAGTTTGGGGTAGGCTCAGGAGGGCAAAAGTACAGGGGGTCAAGTCCACTGTAGTGTCATCTGCTTCCAAGGAAATGGGATGGTGGCCTCAGGGGACAGAGGAGTCAGAAACACTCCTGGTTTGAAATTCTCTTGAAGTCTGAAGATGGGAAATAAAATATAGCTTTGTGGTACAATGTATTCCAGTAAGCAGCTGTCTTCTAGCCAGTTGACAGTGTTCTCTCTCTCTCTCTCTCTCTCTCTCTCTCTCTCTCTCTCTCTCTCTCTCTCTCTCTCTTGAAAGCCCCTTTACTGTGCCAAAACCTGAGCTCAGTATTTTTTTTTTTTTTTTGAGACAGAGTCTCGCTTTGTCGCCCAGGCTGGAGTGCAGTGGTGCGATTTCCGCTCACTGCAAGCTCCGCCACCTCCCAGGTTCACGCCATTCTCCTGCCTCAGCCTCCCGAGAAGCTGGAACTACAGGTGCCTGCCACCACGCCCGGCTAATTTTTTTGTATTTTTAGTAGAGACAGGGTTTCACCATGTTTGCCAGGATGGTCTCGATCTCCTGACCTCGTGATCCGCCTGCCTCGGCCTCCCAAAGTGCTGGGATTACAGGCGTGCGCCACTGCGCCCGCCCTGAGCTCAGTATTTTACAAAAAATACCTGTTTTCACACTCGCAGCAATCCTATAACATGGTTTTAACTAGCTCCTTATATATTTTGGCAGAGTGAATTTAGAGAATGTAATATGCCATATACTTTCAAATGTTTAAGCATAGACTATATATTATGAACTGAATGTTAGTGTCACTCCAAAATCTGTATGTTGAAACCCTTAACCCCCAGTTGTGATGGTAATTGGAGATTGAACCGTTGTAGGTTTAGATGAGGTCTTGAGGTTGAGCCTTCATGATGGGATTAGTTTCCTTAGAAGAAGAGACACCAGAGCTCTTTCTGCTATGTAACAACACAGCAAGAAGGTAATCATCTGCAAGCCAGGAAGGGAGTCATTACTGGAACCTGACCATGCTGGCACCCTAATCTTAGACTTCCACCCTCCAGAACTATGAGAAATAAATGTCTGTTGTTTAAGCCACCCAGTCTGGTATTTTGTTATGACAACTCAAGCTGACTAGGACAGATAATGAGTACAGTGAACACTTGAATACCCTTTATCTAGATTCACTATGACAGTGGGCTGTTTCTAGACCAGGGCATTTCTTTTTCCAAAAGCTTCATAAAGGTTTTTCTGCTAGAATTTTGGAGTGTAGTCAAGACCTCAATCTTCTTCTTGTCTTTTCTTTTCCGAAATGTTCTGATGGTGTCAGTGTCCAAGCATTGCCCAGGGGTCTTGTATGTGTTCTGGAGTGTGTCATATCTCGGCTGAAATCTGGTTTCTCTCACTAATTAGCTTTGGAACTTTGGTTGAGTGATCTTTCTGAATCTCAGTTTTCTCGACTGTAAAATGGAATAATGACCTATACAGATGGTTGGTTTGTAATCGGTGAAAATGTTTATAAAGCTTCTGGTGTCATGCCTGGCTCATAGTGGACACTCAGTTAGTGGTTGTTGTAATGCATAGCAATGAGTATATACCTACAGGGAAAAGAGCGTGGGACATAGAGTTAGTGACTTAGATTACAGACCTTATTCTGCCACTTAAGAGCTCTGTGACATCAGATAAGTTGTCAAGCTTTCTGGGCCTCAATCTATCATTTGCTTTAAAAAAAAAAAAAAAAAAAAGATAAAACAGGGTTAGGAATGCCTTCCTCACAAGACAGCTGAGAGTAATAAATGTAACAGGGCTAGCCACTGACTTGTGATGAATTTCCAAAACACAATTAGAAAATAATTCTAAAATGGGAGAACAGATGAAGCCCCTAAATGAATCCATCATTTTATGGGTGAAAAGATGGAGTATAAGAAGTGTTTTGAAGAAAGTGTTGGGGTTGAGTCTGGAACCTATGTCTCCCCATCTGGGTCTGTGTATTCATTGTCTCTCTACCACAAAATAACAAGTGTCCTCCCTTCTCTTCATTTCGTTGTAGCCACTTCACATTCCTCTGCTAGCCCACTCCAATTAAAGAGTTCTTTCTGACTCCTCCTGTGTTGACCCTTAATGAATATCCTGGTTTCAGCCAGTAGAAAACGTAAGTCCAAATGCTACAAATACACTAACAAAAGATACAGCTCTCAAGGTTAGAAGGCTAGGAAATTAATCTGTTCAAAGACTACCATCTTTTTTTTTTTTCTTTTTAAACCAGTGGTGGTTCCCCCCCGCCTCCCACCCCCTAGATTGCTGCTTTTGCTTAAAACTTTGTAAGGATCACCTGTTGGAGATTTTGATTAACTAACATTCGTACTTTGTTTATTCTTTGCAAAGAACTTTTGTGAGGGTTTTCCCTTCATATATATATATATTTTTTATAACAACTCTGGAAGATAGTCTTTATTTTCCAGATGAAATTAAGCATCTCTAAGGTCAGACTGTATAGCAGAGCCCAAACTAACCCCAGTTACAAAGTAAGTGCTTTTACTGCTCTAGCATACATGGCTATGACAGTACAGTGATTAGGATCTCAGATGAGCCTGGAAAATGGATTCTAATTCCTGAAACTGCTCTCGCAACTCCCCCTTTGATGTTCAAACTGATCTCCTCTGCTCAGGAGAGAACTCCAAGATCACTTGATTACTTTTTCACCTATGGTTGAAGAAGAGCATCTAAAGAGATTTCTTATTAACTGTTCTCATGAATATAATCTTGTCGTTAAATCCAGTGGACCCTTTTTAGCCTTTATCCTAATTTGACTCTTCTATATCATTTGACACCTGACCCCTTTCTTGAAGCAAGCTTTCATTGCCTCCATAATTTTCATTGACCATAATTGTTTGTTTATTTTTGTTTGTTTTATCTTTCTTCTTCTCCAGCTGTTCTTGAATTCGTCTCCTTTCAGAATTTTCTTCCCCTGCTCACCCATTAAAAGTTGATGTTGCACAAGGGCTCTGGTTCTCCCTCAGCCTCAGCTGCTATCTATAGGCTGATGATTCATAAACTCTAGCACTGTGGCAAACCGTTCTTCTGAACTTCAGACTAGTTTATCCACCTGTCTTCTGAAAATCTCCTCCATGAATGTCTCATGTTTTGCTCAGACTTAATTACATCTAAAACTGGGCTCATTATCTTATCATTCCCCTGTAACCCATTTTTTATCATTTGTGATTAATACCACTATCTGCCTATTGGTAAAATCAGAAAACATCATCCTTGATACTCTTGCCTCTTTTGCCTTTTAAAGCCAGTTATTAAGTCCTGCCTTTTTAAAAAAGATTGTAGTAAAATGCATGTACTATCTTGGCTGGGCGTGGTGGCTCACACCTATAATCTCAGCACTTTGGGGGCTGATGTGGGTGGATCACTTGGCCAAGAGTTACAGACTAGCCTGGCCAACAAAGCGAAACCCCGTCTCTACTAAAAATACAAAAAATAACCAGGCTGGGTGGCGCATGCCTGTAATCCCAGCTACTCTGGAGGCTGAGGCATGAGAATTGCTGGAACCTGGGAGGTGGAGGTTGCAGAGAGCCAAGATCGTGCCACCGCACTCCAGCCTGGGCGACACAGTGAGACTGTGTCTCAAAAAATAAAGAATTTTTTTTTTTTTTTTTTTTGAGACGGAGTCTTGCTCTGTTGCCCAGGCTGGAGTGCAGTGGCCGGATCTCAGCTCACTGCAAGCTCTGTCTCCCGGGTTTACGCCATTCTCCTGCCTCAGCCTCCTGAGTAGCCAGGACTACAGGCGCCCGCCACCTCGCCCAGCTAGTTTCTTTTTGTATTTTTTAGTAGAGACGGGGTTTCACCATGTTAGCCAGGATGGTCTCGATCTCCTGACCTCGTGATCCGCCCGTCTCGGCCTCTCTAAGTGCTGGGATTACAGGCTTGAGCCACCGTGCCCGGCCTAGAATTTTTTTTTTTTTTTAATTTTCCATCTTAACCTTTTCTTGCTTTCCTCCCCTCCCCTCCCCTCCCCTCCCCTCCCCTCCCCTCCCCTCCCCTCCCCTCCCCAGCCCAGAGATTGCAGTGGTGCGATCTCGGCTCACTGCAACCTCCGCCTCCCAGGTTCAAGTAATTCTCCTGCCTCAGTAGCCAGCACGCACCACTATGCCTGGCTAATTTTTGTGTTTTTAGTAGAGATGGGATTTCACCATGTTGGCCAGGCTGGTCTCGAACCCCTGACCTCAGGTGAATCACCTGTCTCGTCCTCCCAAAGTGCTGGGATTACAGGCGTGAGCCACTGTGCCCAGCCATCTTAACCATTTTTATGTGTGCTATTTAGTGGCATTAAGTACGTTCATATTGTTTTGCAACTGTCATCACTGTGGATTCACAGAACTCCTTTCGTCTTGCAAAACTGATACTCAATACCCATTAAACAATAACTCTTCATTTCAACCTCCCCCCAGCTCCTGGCAATCACCAACCTACTTATTATCTTTATGAATTTGACTAGTCTAGATGCTCATATAACTGAAATCATATAATATTTGTCCTTGTGTGACTGGCTTATTTCACTCAGCCTAATGACCTCAGGTTTCATCCATGTGTCAGGATTTCCTTCCTTTTTAGGCTGAATGATAATATTCCATTGTATGTGTATACCACATGTGGTGGTATGTGGACACTTGGGTTGCTTCTGCTTTTGGTCTATTGTAAATAATGCTGCTATGAACATGGATGTACAAATATCTCTTGAAGACCTTACTTTCAATTCTTTTGGGTATGTATCTAGAAGTGGAATTGCTGGATCATACAGTAATTCTATTTTTAATTTTTTGAGGAACTGCCATACTGTTTTCCTAGTGGCCGCACCATTTTACATTCTCCCTTGTGGTTTATAAAAGTTTCAGTTTCTGCACAGCTTTGCCAATGCTTATTTTTGTCTCTGTCTCTCTTTAAATAATAGCTATCATAATGGATATGAAATGTTCTTTTTATTTTTAAAAAACCTCCTTTACCTTTCTTAGATTAGACTTTTCTTCCCTATCCTTCCACTGTTATCATTCAGGCCATCATTGCTCTTTCTGGGATTATTTAAGTTGCCTCTTAACTGGACTTCCTAACTCCTTTCATATACCCCTGTCCCCAGTCTATTCTTTACATAATGTAGCCATAATCATTTTTCTCTCTTGAAAATTTGAGATCACTCCAGTGCTTAAAACCCTTCAATGACTCTTCACTGTCCTTTGGATAAAGTCTAAACTCCTTAGCTTGCAGTAGAAAGTTTTTATGACCTTACCATTCAGAAATCTCCAGCCCATCTGCTGCTCATCCTATTTATCTATATTCTCAGTCCAGCTGGTGGCTGGTATTATGTTTTTATCTAGAATTATAAGATTATTAGAAACGATCAAATCCAACCCTATTCTTAGATGAGAAACTTCAGGTGTAATAAGTGCCTAAGGAAAACACTGAAGATTCACAGTGGGCTTTGTGCCGTGGCTCATACCTATAATCCCAGCACTTTAAGAGGATTAAAGTGAGGCGGGAGGATCTCCTGAGGCCAGGAATTTGAGACCAGCCTGAGCAACATGGCAAGACCTCATCTCTATAAAAAGTGTAAAACTTAGCTGCATGTGGTGGCACCTGCCTGTAGTTCCAGCTACTCAGGAGGCTGAGTTGGGAGGGTCACTTGAGCCCAGGAAGTCAAGGCTGCAGTGAGCCATGCTTGTACCATTGCACCCCAGCCTGGGTGACAAGAGTGGAGACCTTGTCTTAAAAAAAAGAGATTGACAATGAATTCAGTATCCGATTTACTCCTGTATCTCTAATATCCAGCTAGGCCCCTACATGCCATGAATATTGACTAATTTTTCAACAAATGGATGGACAGATAGATGTCAAAGCTGGAAGTAGAACCCAGACCTCTGGCAGCCAATCTAGCTCTCTTTCTACTTACCTTGTAGCCGCTTTTTAATTTCCAAGACAATTAGTTAGATTTCTTTAAACAAGGTAACTCTATTATCTTAGGTCATTTCCCACCTCTCTGAGTTTCTTCTATAAAGTAGGGATAATAGTGTCTGCTTACTTCAAAAGTGCTTTGATGGGCTGGGCACAGTGGCTTGCACCTGTAATCCTAGCACTTTGGAAAGCCGAGATGGGTGGATTACCTGAGGTCAGGAGTTCGAAACCTGAGGTCAGCCCGGCCAACATGGTGAAACCCTGTCTTTACTAAAAATACAAAAATTAGCCAGCTATGATGGCACCTTCCTGTAGTCCTAGCTACTGAGGAGGGTGAGGCAGAAGAATCGCTTGAACTCAGGAAACAGAGGTTGCAGTGAGCCGAGATCATGCCACTGAACTCCAGCCTGGGTGACAGAGTGAAACTTTGTCTCAAAAAAAAAAAAAAAAAAAAAAAAAAAAAGGATTAGTAGCCTTTGTTTATTATTCGTGATCATTATATCCCTAGCACCTAGCACAGGGACTGGTTCAGAGTTGACTCTCAGTAAATTTTGAAGGAAGAAAACGGGGAGAAGAAAGAAATAAAGGGAAGGAGAGGAGACTCTAATGAGTGAAGGAGTTCACAGCAGAGAAGTATGAGATGGGTTTGAGAAAAAGACTCCTGTGATTTGCCTGTCCTTGGTAATGAGTAGTCCTCTGATATGGCAAGGAGAGTCTGGGACAGGTAGCCAGTATGGGAGAGATTTTTTCTGCTTTGTAGGTGAATAAAAATTCATCTGGAGGCCGGGCGCAGTGGCTCACGCCTGTAATCCCAGCACTTTGGGAGGCCGAGGCGGGTGGATCATGAGGTTAGGAGATTGAGACCATCTTGGCTAACACAGTGAAACCTGTCTCTACTAAAAATACAAAAAATTAGCCAGGCGTGGTGGTGGGCGCCTGTAGTCCTAGCTACTTGGGAGGCTGAGGCAGGAGAATGGCGTGAACCCGGGAGGCGGAGCTTGCAGTGAGCCAAGGTGGCGCCACGACACTGCAGCCTGGGCGACAGAGACTCCATCTCAAAAAAAAAAAAAAAAAAAAAAAAAAATCATTTGGATTATCTATTGTGACTGGTCAACCCCTCTGGATGGACCAGATGGAACAGGGAGACTTTTCTGTTTTTTGAGTATCATATGGAGACAGCAGAGACCCTCAGAGAAAGCAAGAGACCCTCTTTCGTTGCTTACTTGGTTTATAGGAATTATTCTTTTTTAGAACAATGATAGTTGAAATTTGACAATTCCTTTGAGCTATTTAGCAAGAAAGAGCTGTCTTCAAACCTCTTATATTACCTATGTAGTCAGCCTTAGGCTAGCTCATTTTGAGTGGCAGTTGCTTTGTTCAGGAGATTTGACTTTTGAAAACAAAATGTGACCAGCCTGTGCAACATAGTGAGACTTCATTTCTTTTTTTTCTTTTTTCTTTTTTTTTTTCTTGAGGCAGAGTCTCGCTGTGTCACCTGGGCTGGAGTGCAGTGGCGCGATCTCAGCTCACTGCAAGCTCCGCCTCCCGAGTTCACACCATTCTCCTGCCTCAGCCTCCTGAGTAGCTGGGACCACAGGCACATGCCACTACGCTGGGCTAATTTTTTTTTTGTATTTTCAGTAGAGACAGGGTTTCACTGTGTTAGCCAGGATGGGTGAGACCTCATTTCTACAAAAAACAATTTAAAAATTGGCTGGACTTGTTGACACATGCCTGTTGTCCCAGCTTCTCAGGAGGCTAAGGCGGGAGGGTTGCTTGAGCCCAGGAGGTCAAAGCTGCAGTGAGCCATGATTATGCCACTGCACTCCAGCCTGGGTGACAGAGCAAGACCCCATCTCTAAAAACAAAACAAAGCAAAAACAAAGTTTGACTTTCCTATAATAAATTTTCTCTGAAGCATGTGAGAACAAAGACTTACAAAACGCCATATAATAATACTTAAGAAGCACAATACTTTACAACTTAAAATTACCGTTTATGATCTCATTTAATCCTTACAACAGCACTGTGAGGTAGAAATTTCTATTAGAGGCTGGGTGCAGTGGCTTACGCCTGAATCCCATCACTTTGGGAGGCCGAGGCGGGCGGATCATGAGGTCCGGAGTTCGAGACCAGCCTGGCCAACATAGTGAAATCCCATCTCTACTAAAAAAATACAAAAAACTAGCCGGGCATGGTGGCGGGTGCCTGTAATCCTAGCTACTGGGGAGGCTGAGGCAGGAGAATCACTTGAATCCAGGAGGCGGAGGATGCAGTGAGCCGAGATCGCACTGTTGCAACTCCAGCCTGGGCCACAGTGCAACGAGACTCCATCTCAAAAAAAAAGGAAAGAAATGGCCGGGCGCGGTGGCTCAAGCCTGTAATCCCAGCACTTTGGGAGGCCGAGACGGGCGGATCACAAGGTCAGGAGATCGAGACCATCCTGGCTAACCCGGTGAAACCCCGTCTCTACTAAAAAATATAAAAAACTAGCCGGGCGAGGTGGCGGGCGCTTGTAGTCCCAGCTACTCGGGAGGCTGAGGCAGGAGAATGGCGTAAACCCGGGAGGCGGAGCTTGCAGTGAGCTGAGATAGGGCCACTGCACTCCAGCCTGGGCGACAGAGCGAGACTCCGTCTCAAAAAAAAAAGGAAAGAAATTTATATTAGAACATTTATTTTACAGATGAGGAAAGACTCAGTAATCCAAGCTCTTTCCATTCCACCAAAGTGTCAGGCAAGTCCTCTCTGGGTTTTGTAGTCCATATAAGCAGTGATTTTGTATCTGTCTCAGATACTGTGTATGATGCTAAAAGCAGATGGATTAAACCTTGTCAGGGCAAGAATCATGCACATTAAACTACATGTTTGCTTGTGACTGATTTACATGCGAAGCACCCACTCTACCACTGAGCCACACCCCCTTGCTTATGACTGATTTACTTTCCTGGGTTACAAAATGATTTCCCACCTCTGTAAAGAAGAAGAACTTTCTCTCCCAAACAAAGAAGTATTGCTGTTGTTGGGTTATTGTTTTTCTACTCCTAAATTCTCCTTGGTTTCCTGTTCTCTACAAAAAGTTGTTTATTTGTATGTTTTTCTAGACTTTGAGCTCCTTGAGGGCAGCAATTATGCACTTCTTATGCCCAGAACAGAGTAGGCAGTTAGTTCATTAAATATATGTTGAATTAAGTTATCAGTATTAGTTTATACAAATTATATTATTGTTGCTGTTATTATAATAATAACTACCATTAATTACTGTCAGTGGAGTGCCAGGCACTTTACAAATGTCTCCAATTTTTGTGATAATCCTTCAAGGGAGAACTATTATTATTTTACATATGGGGGAATAAGGTTCAGCTAAGTTAAGTAACTTTCTTAAGGTCATATAGCTTATAAGAGCCAGCTTATGTGAAATATGGGTATACTTATGAAAAGTTTATTATGCTAAAATATATGTAATACAAAATTTACCATTTTAGCCTTTTTAAAAATTTTCTTTCTTTTTTTTTTTGGTCACCCATGCTGAAGTACAGTAACACAATTATAGCTCACTGCAGCCTCCATTTCTTGGGCTCAAGTCGATCCTCTTACTTCGGCCTCCCAAAGTGCTGAGATTACAGGCGTGAGCCATTGCACCTGGCCAGTTTTAACCATTTTTAAGTGTATAATTCAGTGTCATTAAGTACATTCACAATGTTGTATAAATATCCCCACTATTTCCAGAACTCTTTCATTAGCAGAAATTCTGTAACCATTAAACAGTAACTCTTCTTTTACTCATCTTT
The DNA here is from genome assembly GCF_007565055.1 of Rhinopithecus roxellana. Lineage (NCBI taxonomy): Eukaryota > Metazoa > Chordata > Mammalia > Primates > Cercopithecidae > Rhinopithecus > Rhinopithecus roxellana. The sequence goes on from NC_044563.1 coordinate 58,762,967, forward strand.
TGCCCTCCCTCTAGCCCCTGGTAATCCCTAAATTTCTTTCTGTTCCTTTTTTTAAAAACGAGATAGAGTTTCACTCTGTCCCATAGGTTGGAGTGCAGTGGTGCAATCATAGCTCACTACAGCCTCGAAGTCCCTTGGCTCAAGGGATCCTCCAGTCTCAGCCTCCCAAGTAACTGGAACTATAAGTGTACATCACTGTGCCTGGCTAATTAAAAATTTTTTTTTTTTTTTTTTTTTTTTTAAAGAAGGGATCTCTCTTTACTAACAAGGCTGGTCTCAAATTTCTGACTTGGGGCAATCATTTCACCTCAGCCTCCCAAGTCATTAGGATTACAGGAATGAGCCATTGTAATTGGCTGTTTCTGTTTCTGTGAATTTGCCTATTCTAGATATTTCATATAAGTAGAATCGTACAATATTTGTTTATTCATTCATTCATCTGTTCTTGTAAATGCCTTGGAATCTGCTTTGGCCAGTAGAGGTTGAAACCATGACTGTCAACCTCTGTGCTGGCCTCTCAGTGATCAAAACTAACAATCAGAACGCATAACCCCCATATTTGGAGGCCAAGGTCCTTATTGCCCGTCTAGCTCCAGCAATCTGCACCAGGGACTTGGAGGATGGTAGCCGCTGGGCAAAAGGCTGAAATTCTCTGAAAATTTTACCAGCCTCTTCATTAAACTCTCCCTCTGCGTACTGCAAGTGTTCTGATTAGACTCCGGAATTCCAAAATAGTTACTTTAGATAGTTTCTGTTGGCTCAGTAGTTGTTTAGGTGGAGCATTCCTATGGACAAAGGCAGAATAGGCAGAATAGGAAAAGAGCTTCCTATTCTGCCTTTGTCCATAACATTACTCCCAATGTAGGTATCCTTAAAACAATAACAATGAAAAACTGTCAGTGTCATGTAATTTGTTACCATTGCATAAAAGAAAGTATCAAGTAAGGATTTTTTTCTTTTTCTGGCTACAGTCTTGCTATATCACAATAGTCTTTGCAAATAAAGAATAATCACCCTGCATGACAGTGAGAGACATGCTTTCCATGTATCTGTTCACAATGATGGATTCTCACAATTAGCTCAGGACATAGCAATATGTTCAGTCATTGGTAAATTTCTATAAAATGATGGAAAATTGTCCTAGCTCACTTTCTTACTTGTCTTCTGCCCTGGTAGGGGGAAAAAATGTTTACTCATTACCATGCTGAGAGTTTTGAATTAATATATAGGTGCCTGCTTATATCTGGAGAGATTGTATTTAAGGTTTTGCATCAAGGTATTTTAAACCTGCTTTGTCACCCTCCAGGGGTGCTGGTAGTCATATCTTTTCTCTGGCAAGCCAATCTTTGATGGTGGCAGGTTTGCTGAACAGAACTCGAGGGAATACCAGGTTCCATCCTTGATTCAAGTAAGAGTAATTCTATGGTGGCTATTTATTGAGCTTGTACCAGGCATAAGCTGGATGCTTTATATATTTGATTTCATTTCATCCTTATGACATCCCTGGAAGATAGATGTTAAAAAAACTGATGCAGAGAGGTCAAGTGACTTTTCCAAGGTCATAGAAGATTCCCTTCCAGTTTGCCTGGCTTCAAAAGCTCTACTTTTTTCTTTGTTTCATGCTGAATGAAGGGAGAGCCTAGAATTAAAAAGTTCCTTTATTTTAGCTGTTTCCTCATTCAGAAAATTAGGAGATTGTGCCTCAAGATGCCTAGGAGCTGTTAAAAGAGAAAGGAGTAAGCCACATAAGTGCTCTTTTCCCCTCCAGTAGAGATCTGCTCCTGCCTATTTTATAGATTAGGCATCCAGGTGAGAAGGATTCTACTGCCATAGGAGGGGGCCTAAATGAACTGGACTGGATGAATTCTGACCTTCCAATTTTGTTATATACTCTGTTCTTTAAATTGTAAGTTTACCAGATTTATAAAGACTCATACACACAGTGACTGTGTGTTCTTCGTGTTTATGGTCCCTCCACAGACTCCACCTTAACCAGCACAGATCTGTAAGAAATGGAAAAACAGAAGTATAGGAAGACAGAATACACCGAGACAAGTATTATCTCAGAGGGATGTGCCACTGTATTCCAAAAGCCTAACATAATAAATAGATGTGTAAATTGCTGTGGAAGCATGGTGTGTATGGAGGAGGGCCACAACACTGTCAGACTGAAGCAGGATATTTTCTTGACCCCTTCGTGGGACTTGCGACAGGGGTGCCTCGTTTACTCAGCCCACTCTTGTCTACCCTTTGTGGGAGGGAGCGTGTGAGCGAACCAGTGCAGGAACTGGAGCAAGTGCTTTTGGGCACTGGCAGGAACAAACTCTGCTTACTCAGCTCACCATGCTCAACCCTTTGTGGAAGGGAGCAGTAGGCAAGTGAGTACAGGATCCAGCTGGCCGCTTTTGGGCTCCAGCATCAGTGAACTGTGTGTGGGCCCCAAGGCAGTGTCCAGGTGGGGGTGCCTGCGACTCCTGAAGCCCCAGAGGACATGTTACAGTGCTCTTTTAGCTCTGCTGTCCATGAACAGTTTTAAGTGTTAACAGCCCATTGGGCCCTTTGCCTTTTTGTGTGAGGCTGCCTTCCACCAGCGAGTGCAAAGGGCCAGTGTGCCAGCCCTTTTGTATCTGCACTCGTGGCTCCCGAGCTCTTGTCTGGCATCCAGAAAAACTGAGGTCGCCTAAACGAATTGAAGGGTGGTAAATGCAGGAGATTTTATTGCCGATGAAAGTGGCTCAGTGGGAAGAGGGGCTGAAAAGGGGATGGGTTGGGTAGGTAATCGTCCCCTGAAGTTCAACTGTCTCCAGCCAGATTATTTGAAGTTTTGCTGTCAAGCTGTACCTCTAAAGTCAAGCCACTTCTCTCCAATGTCTAGCCATAGTCCCGTCTACCAACTGAATCTGAAGTTTTTTTTTTTTTTTTTTTTTGTTTTTGAGACTGAGTCTCGCTCTGTCGTCCAGGCTGGAGTGCAGTGGCCCAATCTCGGCTCACTGCAAGCTCCGCCTCCTGGGTTCATGCTATTGTCCTGCCTCAGCCTCCTGAGTAGCTGGGACTACAGGCACCCCCACCATGCCCAGCTAATTTTTTTGTTTTTGTTTTTGTATTTTTAGTAGAGACGGAGTTTTCAACGTGTTAGCCAGAATGGTCTTGATCTCCTGACCTCGTGATCCACCCTTCTTGGCCTCCCAAAGTGCTGGGACTATAGGTGCCCGCCACCACGCCCAGCTAATTTTTTTTTTTTTTTTTTTTTTGTATTTTTAGTAGAGACGGGGTTTCACCGTGTTAGCCAGGATGGTCTCGATCTCCTGACCTCGTGATCTGCTCTTCTTGGCCTCCCAAAGTGCTGGGATTACAGGCATGAGCCACCGCGCCTGGCTGAATCTGGAGTTTGTGTAGGCACAGGATGGGGTGGGACCATGGGTGGTTTAGGAAAAGGCAACATTTGAGCAGGAAAACAGATATATAAGTTCTCACTTTGGGCCGCGGTTTCAGGCTTTTCAGCTTGAGGGTGGGGTTTCGCTGGGGACCTGCTCTTTTCTGCCAAGAATTTCTCTGCCCCCCGTCCCTATCAAGAGGTTGGTGTCAGGAAAGGCTTCTGAGAAGGCAAGCGTGGACCTTGAAGCATGAGAGGAGAGGAGTTTCCAAGTTGTAATTCTGATTCTGCTACTAACAACTAGGAGACACTTGACAAGTTCTACCCATTTCCCTTGCCTTCACTTTCCCATCTAGACTATGAGGGGCTTATGTGAGTTGTTTAGTAATTTCCCTGTTAGCTCTAACAATCTGGGTGTTAATCTTTAATTTTTTGTTAGATCTCTTTTATTTTATTTTATTTTATTTTTTTTGAGACGGCGTCTCGCTGTCTAGCCCAGGCTGGAGTGCAGTGGCGTGATCTCGGCTCACTGCAAGCTCCGCTGCCTCCCGGGTTCACGCCATTCTCCTGCCTCAGCCTCACAAGAAGCTGGGACTACAGGCGCCTGCCACCATGCCCGGCTAATTTTTTTGTATTTTTTAGTAGAGACGGGGTTTCACCGTGTTCGCCAGGATGGTCTCTATCTACTGACCTCGTGATCCGCCTGACTCGGCCTCCCAAAGTGCTGGGATTACAGGCATGAGCCACCGCGCCCGGCGAGATCTCTTTTATTTTAAATCAACTGGCTGACTCCTTCCCTTAGTCTATTTCTTTTGCATTTTCTTGTGAACGCAATTTTTCTATGTTCCTTCTTGGAATCCCTGGTGTTAATGAAGGGTTCAGAAACAAATGAGGTGAGCTCAGTACCCTTACTCATAGCCCTCTCCTGTAGTGACAGTCCAGGGCTTCTTTCTCTGGAGCTTCTGACGTTCTTGGGCAAGCTCCATAGGAGACCATGAAAGCCTGTCCGTAAGTATCCTATGTAAGGACAGGTATAGCCATAGCTACCACCAGCGAGTGACTTCCCTTTTCCTGCTAATTAAGCGCATGCAATTTAATTTAGATTTCTATTAGTTACTTATGGTCCTTAATCAATGGTAATATAATTTTTGTGGCCCTGAATACAGCTGAAAATCAGTGGAATGTTGACCAGGACTGGAAGAGCTTTTGGCTGTGCTGCATAGATTCTCATTGGAATGGTGTCTGTTGCTTAATGTAGTGAAGCGAGCCTGTTCTTGAAGTCTGAAGACCTGAGTCTGACTCCTGGCTCTGCCTCTAAAAACTTTAATAAGTTCCTTTACTTCCAAGGGCCTCAGTTTCCTCTTCTATAAAGGTAGAAATAATAGTACCTACCCTGTCTGTCACTTGTTTGTGAGACCTTAAGGAGATAATTTATCTGGAAGAACCTTTTAAATATGACATATCTAGTCAGGGGTAGAGCTGCATTGATCATTGGACTGACTGTTCTTATCTTGAGGGTTAATTGCTTGCAGGCTGGGTCCCCAGGAGGCTGTTTAGATTAGTAACTTTAGTAGTGCTGATCTCTCTTTCGAAGAGAACTCCTTGGCATTTGGGGTCAGAATTGGCCAGCTTCCCAGAGTTCTACTTCCCATGGAATCACAGGGATTCTGGTCAGGAACCAGAGAGGTCCAGAACTTGGGGAAAAAATGGTGTCTGGGTAGAGAGGAAGCCCCTCCCCACCCATTTTGTTCCTCCAGTGGATAGGTTTATTATAACAGCTGTCTGTGAATAACAATAATGGTTGCTGTTCGTTGAGGGCCATTATGGGCCATACACCGTGCTTTGGAAACTTTTCTACCAAAGTGTACCTGCTATCAGAGGAGAATTAATTCATCTCTGGATTGATGGGGGAGTGAATAGCCCACAGCAGCTACTCCAAGATTAACATTTATTTGAAGTCTATGTATCTTCAGAATTCATAAGGATTTTGCCTTAAGGCACCATTATGTAGTCGTACTTGTTTTCTATAAAACAAACACTTTAAATTATTTACCATTTGGTAAAATTAACACCCCAGGAAGGTACTACTATTTATTCAGTACTTTTTTTTGTACCCTCCAGCATACTGTTGAGTAACCACAGGAGTTCCTGTCCCAGTTTGAGAGTTATGTCATTATTTTACTTAATCTTTTTTTTTTTTTTTTTGCAAAACATTCCACACCATTTTCTTTCAGCCTTCATCCAAAAATGTAAACTGTGTTAAAAATGTATAGTCCTGAGCTTTGGATACTGACCTCCAATCTTCATAGATAGATGAGGAGAGAGGGTCAGGATAGAAGTTCAGAGTGCTTCCCACCCCCAGAGAAAAGGTAAGCCCTAGACATGGTATAGGACCAGAACACCAGGGCCCTATGGAAAACAGGCCTTCTTCTCTTCTAGCACTGGCCCAAGTCCCTCCCACTCACCCCCTCACCCCAGACTCTCCTTTTCATCAGAGAAGAGACATTCAGAATTCTTTAATCTTGTCCGTGAAAATGGTATATGGCACATGTAGCAGGCAGCTAGCTAAACAATGAGGGTTAGGGCTTATCCCCACTGCTTTTTGGCAGAAAGGATAGGGCACAACTCAGCTTCCTCCTCTTCCTCAGAAACATCATTGCGTATTGTAACGGGTTGACAGGACAACTTGAGGTTCGCCACAGGGACTGTAATCTCCTGGTGGTCATAGTTCTACGTTACAACTTCTACCACATTTCACTCATTGTTAGCCCCCTTGGTGAAGCAGAGCATAATTAATGCTAGCACATGCTTCATATTATCTTCTTCCTCTACCTTGAATGTAAAGGAGTGGGTGTGGCCAGAGAGCTACAGACAAAGAAAAAACTGTCCGTAGTGACTGAGGCTGGAATCCCCAGACTTCCAACACCCCAGCCTGGGCTTGGTTCTCCTGACTCAAGGTGGTGGCAGTGCTGGCAGCTGTGCTGCAAGGTTTCTCTTACCTAATCTGTATTATCCAAGTTTTAATAGGTGTAGACACAAATCAAGAAAGATGAAAGGACTTGTTTCTGTCACAGAGCCAGGAAGTAGAGAAGCCAGAATCAAGCCTAAGTTAGGATGTTTCATGCTCTTAACCACGAAGCTACATAGTTAACTTATAGTCATGGACTATTTAACAAGGGGGATACATTTTGAGAAATGCAACAATTAGGCAATTCTGTTGTTGTGCAAACATCATGGAGTGTACTTACACAGACATAGATGGTACAGCCTACTTACACACCTTGGCTATGTAGTATAGCCTAGGCTACAAATCTGTACAGCATGTTACTGCGCTGAATAATGTAGGCAATTGTAACACAATGGTTGTTTGTGTATCTAAACATAGAAAAGGTACAGTAAAAACGCAGTATAATCTTAGGGGATCACCTTCATATATGCGGTCAGTGACTGAAATGTCATTATGCAGCATATGACTGTAGACTGTCTTATAATTGTTTATATCTTTAGTAATACCCATTGATCTTGCAGGCGGTCATTGTGTTCTCAGTACTAACACAAAGTGCCTAACACAAAGTGAACTCTCAACTAATATTGGTTAGTTGAGTGAATAAAGGACTGAATGATCAAACCTCTAATAATGAAGCCTTTTTAGAGGTCCCTAAATCTCTCTGGCAAATTGACCTCAGAGTTTGGAATAGACTTTTTGTCCCGAGGGTCTTCTCTAAACAGTGATTCACATTTAGCTCTAAGCCAGTGCTTTCACACAGAAAATGATGTTATTTATAGGGAACTCTGGATAGACAAAGCTGCCTAGGAGCTCTTATGCCTCACCTTCTTCCCAGACAGCCTAAGTGCCTAAGGAGTCAGTATCTCAACTCACCTGTAACCCATTTAGATAGCTCCTAAGCTGCCATGAAGGGGTTCTCAGAATTATCTGGTTTATGTTTGTCTCCTCAACCCCTAATATATACTCACACATGCACACACTCGTCTCCATCCTTGCACCTATTCATTCCTGGTTCTTAACTATGGTAAGCACAGGTGTGTTTTGGAAAAAGCTGGTCTAAGAGTTTTTTTTCTTAGTGGTAGTATATGCATACTTTGGGAGATTAGAGAACCTCCACTGTAGACTTGTCCTTTCTTTCAGGGTATGTTGTCTGGAACTTCTAGGAGAATTCCTCTTCTAAACTCAAAGCATCTTTTTTAAGAGACAGCTTTGCCTTGTGAAAACCCACAGGCATTTCCCTATGTTCTGAGCATTCAGGGTCTGTCTGGTCCATAAAAAGAAACCAGTTGAAATCTGTCGCTATCGGTGTTTAGATTTTGTGGGGGGTAGTGGAGAAAGGGGGGTTGTTTTGTTTTCTGGAGGGAAAAAAAGGCTATAAGCTAGGTGAATATCCTGATACAGTGAACCTTTTCTTATGGATGGAGAAACTTTTCCAGCATCTGGAGGTGCCCAATTGTCGGTTTCCAAAGTCTCTGTGACTAATAATTGATCTATACTTTATAGCAGTGATTTTCTAAATGTAAGCCCTGGGCCTGCAAACCTACTAGAAATGCTAAGTCTTGGTTCTCAGCTTCAGACTTACTGAATCAGAAACCCTAGAGGTGGTTCCCAGCAAAATTGGTGTTTTTACAAGCTCTTTAGATGATTTTAATGGACCTATCTCCCATTTAGTAAATGTGCCATAGTCTCCCTCTTCTCTCCCAATTTTGTGAGCTTGTCTAGGAATCTTGCCATCATGAATGTCATAATTCCTTTGAGTTCAGAACAGCTTTAGAAACAAAGGTTATGTGTCAACTGTCACACATGTGTCAGCTATGACAGAAGGGGCTGCTGGCACCTTCTCAGTACAGATTGGGTGTCCTAAACCCTGGACAGAGGGATGCAAGCCAATTTCCAGCAGAATAGTGAACAATTCTCTTTTTCCTTGCACATTTTAGGAAAACTAAATAATTGGCCCCCAAAATTGGCTGTAAAAGGACTCATGTTGGGTAAGGTCGAAAGTGTGATTACTTGAAAATTGCTCAGCTGGTGGGGAAGGTACTTGAATTTAAGTGTCTAAATCAGATTTTTGCTATTACTGCTGTCAGCAGGAGAAGATGCAGAAAAATCAATAGTCCTTGGTAATGTTTAAGTTACAAAACCATACTTCTTGTTACCTCCAAAGGTCTCCGTCTACCAAGGAGAAGCTGGCCTTCACTGTCACCACAAGTGCTGTCACAATTTCTAAGTTTATGCTGAGTTCATTGAACTCTGTTGCCTTATGCCTGCATGGCAAGAGGCCTGAAATCTTTGTGGTACCGTAAGATAGGTGGAGATGGGCAGAGAGTCAAGACCTGACTCCAGACCTTCATGCCCTCTTCCCGCCTTAGTGTGGACCCTGACCTGGGAGCTCTGAATTGAAATGCAGACAAGAGGGCTGGGCAAACTGTCCAAAGAGGGGACCTGATCCTAAGCAGTTCTGTTGTAATTTAGGTTACTAACCATCCTGAGTTTCCAGAGGAGCTTGGAGCCTTAAGAAGGTAGGCTGAGTGATTCACATTATTATAGTTATTTTCATCATTTGAGTACCCATTCCCTAATAAATCCAGTGCCAGATTTTTTTTTTCATGTAGCTTAGTAGGTAAGAATTGCCTATGTTTAAATCTCAGCTCCATTTTTTGATCACTCACAGTGCATCAGTTATAAATGCCAGAATATGCTACTGGAAGACTTGATTAACAGTAGCTTTGGCCAGGTGCAGGTGCCTCATACCTGTAATCCCAGCACTTTGGGAGACTGAGGCAGGAGGATCATTTGAGCCCGGGAGTTGGAGACCAGCCTGGGCAACATGGAGAGACCCTGGCTCTCCAAAAAAATTTTTTAAATTAGGTGGCATACACCTGTGTTCCCAGCTACTCAGGAGGCTAAGACAGGAGGATTGCTTGAGCCCAAGAGGTCAAGGCTGCAATGAGCCATGATCATGCCACTGCACTCTAGCCAGGGCACCACAGCAAGACCCCATCTCAATAGAAAAGAAAGGAAAGATAGCGATAGAGAGAGAGAGAGAGAGAAAACAGGAGCTTAAATAAATAGGTAAATAGGAGGTATATTTTTCTTACATAAAAAGAAGGCTGAAGGTCAGTGGCAGGTGACATTGATTTATTAGATCAGGAATACAAGACCAGTGTCTCTATGATTCTTTGGCCTTTTCCTCCTGCTCTAAGATGACTGCTGTAGCTCTAGTTATTATGTCTGTGATGGAGGTAGGAAAAAAGGGGTGTAGAGGAACAAGAGTAATGTCTGTTCTTTTCCTAGGAAAGCAAAGACCCAAATACCCCCAGCCGACTTCTGTGTACATCTCATTGGTCAGAACTGGGCCACATGGCTATTCCTAAGTGCTAGGAAAGCTGAGAAAGTGAGTATTTAGCTTTTCCAGCCTTAGTAGTGAAAGCATTTGGTAAAGGCAAAGGGTGTTGGGAATGATCATTGGGTTAGCGAGCCCATTGTCTATCACAATTACCCAGGCAAAGTAAATTAGCTTCTCTAGTTGGTTTCTAAAATAAAGATAATGGTAGGACCTACCTCATGAAGGGGTTGTGAGGATTAGATGGGATTAATATAAAGTGCTTGATGTAAATACTTGACACATGGGGCTGGGCACGGTGGCTCACGCCTGTAATCCCAGCACTTTGGGAGGCTGAGGTGGGCAGATCACAAGGTCAAGAGATCGAGACCATCCTGGCCAACATGGTGAAATCCCGTCTCTACTAAAAATACAAAAATTAGCTGGGTGTGGTGGTACGTGCCTGTAGTCCCAGCTACTTGGGAGGCTGAGGCAGGAGAATTGGTTGGACCCGGGAGGCAGAGGTTGCAGTGAGCCGAGATCACATCACTGCACTCCACCCTGGCAACAGAGTGAGACTGTGTCTCAAACAAACAAACAAACAAAAAACAACTTGACACATAATAAGTAATAATAGTGGTTTTTATTATTAGCATTATCATCTCAACTCTGCAAAGTGATTATTATCCCATTTTATATGAGATAGCTAAAGCTCAGTGAGTGGAAGTAACTTGCCTGAATTTACAGTTTGAAATGACAAAATTAGGATTTGAGTCTGTCTCTGAATCTAAAGTCCATTTGGCTTTTTCTGCAGTGGAAGTTGAATCAGCAGGGAAATGGTAGTTAGCTGATGGGTCTGTCTTAGCCAGACCCAGGCCAAAGGGTCTTATCAGCCACAGGGCTTAGTGATTAGAGAGCGAGGAAGACTGAAAGAAAAAAAAAAAAAGGTTTGGGCAGTGAGAGCCCAAGCAGAAACTCCCATGTGGGACATACAAGAACAAAGAGAACCACAACTTAGGGGGCCAACACTGGACTGATACTAGACCTAACAAATTGGGCGACAGACTTTTTGGTTGTTTGTTTTTTGAGACAGGGTCTTACTCTGTTGCCCAGGCTGGAATGCAGTGGTGTAATGATCATAGCTCACTGCAGCCTCAATCTCCTGGGTTCAAGTGATCCTCCCACCTCAACTTCCCAAGTAGCTGGGAATACAGATGCGCACTGCCATGCCTGGCTAATTTTTTTATTTTTTATTTTTTTTAATTTTTGATAGAGATGAGGTCTTGCTATTTTGCCCAGGTAGGTCTTAAATTCCTGGGCTCAAGCAGTTCTCCTGCCTCTGCCTCCCAAAGTGCTGGGATTACAGGTGTGAGGCACCATGCCCAGCAATATTGCAGAAAACTGGAAATGTAATTTGATAAGGAATATAGGAAAAACTAGTTAAGGGAATGATAACCAGAAGGAACACCTAATCTAGTCTGAAAGGGAGAAGGTCAAGGACTATCTGAGCATTGAAAAGAGCCTGATCAATGACATGAAAGTAGAATAATCAAATGTTAGAACAGCTGTGTGTTGTTGTTGAAGTGTAAGATGCCAGACCCGGCTTGGCAAGAGAAAAAATAGGACATCTAAATGTGCAAGAGCTAGACTTGGAGGGTCTTTATGCCATGATAAGTAGTTTGGAACTTTATTCTTGGTAGTGGGAAGCTGCCAGAAACTTTTAGGCATGATGGATAGGTTGGCATTTTTGAAAGATCTCTCTGGATGTAATGAAATGGATGGATTGGAGAGAGAGGGAAAAAGGAGAAGACCAGTTAGGAGGGTATTGATACTTCAGTCAAGAGACCTGAATTAGAAGCTGTATTTGAGATGCAGAGGTGGGGACATGTTTGAGACATTTTTAGAGAGAACAGTGTCTAGCTTTCTGTAGACATTCAGTATTTGTGGTATATGAATGAAGTTAGGACTTGATGTTGGACTTAGGGAGTGAGGGAGAAGGAGGAATCTGGACTTACCTCAGGCTTCCTCCAGTAAAGGTGACAGGTTGCATGGTCATGACTTTCACTGAGTTCTTGAAAGTACTGAGGCCAGACTTTGTGTCAGAGATCTTTCCTTTTAGATGTTGCTCAAGTAATTTTCTCATGTCCCTTGAGGAATCTCTCTTTTTCTAGTTCTTGGGCATTTCTAAACAGTATACCTTGGTAATTGTGGGACAGTGGTCTTCCTATTTTATATTAATAGATTTGGAAACTGTGGTTCAAAGTAGTTAAGTAACTTGCCTTGAATCATCCAGCTACTGAGAGTTAGGAAATGTTCTTCTCTTTGCAGCATGTTGCCTTTGTATAAGACTTTTAGACTTCCTGTTGTAATTTCAACAATTATAGGTCATAATAAAACAAGCAATAAAATTCAGATTAGATTGATCTAATTGCTCAGCTGTTAGGATGAGGCCTGAGTTAATTGTAATTCAATGTACCTTCTAATTCAGTCCCACAGAGTACACAGTGTCATTTGCATTGTACAAAGAAAGTTCTGCTGATACCTCCTTAATGTTAAAAGGAAAAAATAAAATAACTCATAGAAATAGAGCCAAACATTTCCCTACCTTCATTCTCTTTTGTCAGATAGATCTGGTTTCAATCTTAACTGTCACTTACATAACCATGAGCAAATTACTTAACTTCTTAGAGCCCCAGTTTTCCCATTTGTAAAACATTATGGGAGATGTTCATTTAGTAGTAGCTGTTGTTACTATCTTGCAGATGAGGAAACAGAGATAGAAAATTTGATAAGGGCTCTAATTGTCTTGCCCAGGTCATATAGTAACCTAGTGGTAGCTCTAAACAAAGAAGTGTTGAAATGGTAGTATTTTCTAGAGATCATTGACCTAAGATATGTTCTATTTCAGTTTAATTGAAAATCCTGCCCTGGTGTGCATGTTGCACATATTTCCCACCTACTTCCTTTAGGACCTCACCAGCGTATTCACAAGGTCTCTAGAAACAACAACTCTTTAAATTTGTAGGGCCCAATGAGAGTTTTTAAAGGCTGGACCTGAGGCTTATTCCTATAATCCCAGCACTTTGGGATGCTGAGGAGGGAGGATCCCTTGAAGCCAGGAGAGACCAGCCTGGGTAACATACTGAGACCCTGTCTCTACAAAACAAAACAAAACAAAACAAACACATTTTTACATGTTATCTGGAAAATCTGGGTGTTTGTGTTCTAGTCCTGGCTCTGCCAGAAGTATGAGTGGCAGTTATTTAGAACAGATGACATGTCTAACAGTAAGAGATTACTTGAAAAATATCTAATGTCCAATAATCTTTTTTTTTTTTTTTTTGAGATGGAGTTTCACTCTTGTTGCCCAGGCTGGAGTGCAATGGCACCATCTTGGCTTGCCGCAACTTCGACCTCCCAGGTTCAAGCGATTCTCCTGCCTCAGCCTCCCAAGTAGGTGGGATTACAGGGATGCGCCACCATGCCCAGCTAATTTTGTATTTTTAGTAGAGACGGGGTTTCTCCATGTTGGTCGGCTTGGTCTTGAACTCCTGACCTTAGATGATCCGCCCACCTCAGCCTCCCAAAATGCTGGGATTACAGGCATGAGCCACTGCAGCCAGCCAATGTAATCATTTTATGGCTTCTCTTGTTTTACCTTATTTCCAAAAGAGTGTATGCTCATTTTAGAAAAATTAGAGGATACTGACGTGAGAAGAACATAGAGGAACACTAATAATTCCCCTGATTCAGAGACAATCACTGTTAACACTTTGGTGTATCTATTTTTCTAGGTCTTTTAAAATGAACATACATACATTGTTTTTCAACAAAAATGAGATTATATGCTATGTACAGTTCTATAACTCACCTTAATTTACTTAAGGAATCTAGGTTGGGTTTAGATTTGTTTCAGCTAATGCCCTGTTGGTAGACATTTAGGTTGTTTGAACTTTCACTATTAGCTAGTAGCACAAAACAGAAATAATAGACTGAAATATTACAAATAAAAAGGCAAAAATGTGGGGACACTTTCATTTACAATTTTTTAAAGAGGGTCAAAAATGTTTTAAAATGCACAAAAGATTGTAAATACACACACACACAACAGTATACAAAAAATTACCTGTATTTAGAGAATGAATGGTTTACTGTTTCTACAAAAAGCCATGGTGACTAGAAGCTTGCTTTGTCCAGCTTGTGTTTGGTCAAACAATAATAGGCCTAACCAACTGGATCCATGTGAGAGTTGAGGGAAAGGCAGGGTGATAAGGCACACGATTGAGATCTGGAAGATTTTTCATTAAACAATCTTAAAATCTGGCCGGGCGCGGTGGCTCAAGCCTGTAATCCCAGCACTTTGGGAGGCCGAGACGGGCGGATCACGAGGTCAGGAGTTCGAGACCATCCTGGCTAACACAGTGAAACCCCGTCTCTACTAAAAAATACAAAAAACGAGCCGGGCGAGGTGGCAGGCGCCTGTAGTCCCAGCTACTCGGGAGGCTGAGGCAGGAGAATGGCGTAAACCCGGGAGGCGGAGCTTGCAGTGAGCTGAGATCTGGTCACTGCACTCCAGCCTGGGTGACAGAGCGAGACTCCGCCTCAAAAAAAAAAAAAAAAAAAAAAAAGATACAGAGGACATTACTACTGACTTTTATAGAAATAAAAAGGAATATGAGGTAAGACCGTGAACAATTGTATGCTAACAAATTAGACACCTAGGTGAAATAGACAAATTCCTAGAAAGACACAAACTGCCAACACCGACTTATGAAGAAATAGAAAATCTGACCAGACCTATAACAGAGAGAGATTTAGTAATCAAAAAACTTTCTGCAAAGAAAAGCCAGATGGCGTCTTTGGTGAGTTCTACCAAATATTTGAATAAGAACTAACACCAATCCTGCACAAACTATTTGAAAAAATAGAAGATAAAGGAACACTTTCTAACTCGTTCTGTGAGGCCAGTATTACCTTGATACCAAAACCAGACAAAGACATCACAAGAAAACTGGATAGACCAGTATCCCATTTGAATACAAATGTAGAAACCCCGAACAAAATATGAGCATTGTTTCGGGTCCTATCCAACACCTGATATTGTCACACTTAAAAATTTTTGCCTGTCTAGCCCAGGCATGGTGGCTCACGCCTCTAATCCCAGCACTTTGGGAGGCTGAGGTGGGTGGATCACGAGGTCAGGAGATCGAGACCATCTTGGCCAACGTGGTGAAACCCCTTCTCTACTAAAATAGAAAAAATTAGCCAAGTGGTGTAGGCATGTGCCTGTACCCCTGTAAGCTACTTGGGAGGCTAAGGCAGGGGAATTGCTTGAACCCAGAAGGTGGAGGTTGCAGTGAGCTGAGATAGCACCATTGCACTCCAGCCTGGCAACAGAGCAAGACACTGTCTCAAAAAAAAAAAAAAAAGCCCATCTGATAGGTATGAAATAATATAATATTCCTTTTATGTGCATTTGCTGATTACTGTTGTGGTTGAACATTTTTCTGTTGCTCCTCAGTCAGCTGTCTGGTTTCTTTTGTGAATTGTTGCCTGATTAGGTTCTATTGGCTTATTTTCATTTCTTCTTGATTAATATGAGTTTTTTAATCTGGCCTCTAGTCCAGTGTTAACATACGTTACAAATGTCTTTTATTTCTCTGTGCTTGCCTTTTAACTTTGTTTATGGCATCTTTTGACATATAGAACTTTATGTTTCAATTAAATTTTTCACCCTTTTGTGGTTCTTCCTTTTGATATCATCTAAGAAACACTTTGTAATCCCAAGGTTATACTGATATTCTCTGGGACTCTGATATTCTCCTATTTCTTTTTCTTTTTTTTTTTTTACGATTTCAGGAGTGAGCCACCACAACCAGGCTGTTTTATTTTATATTTAAGTCTTTTGTCTTTCTAGAATTGAAGAAGTGTGAGGTGTGGGGTTGGGGGTGTCTAATTTTATTGTTTTATATGGAAAACAAGTGTTCCAATACATTACATTGAATCTGAGCAAGATTTTTCCCTTTAGCAAATGTCTTTAAATGGAACAGTAGAATAAAAGAGTGGACCAGGTGCAGTGGCTCACACTTGTAATCCCAGCACTTTGGGAGGTCGAGGCAGGTAGATCACTTGAGGCCAGGAGTTCAAGACCAGCCTGGCCAACATGGTGAAACCCCGTCTCTACTAAAAATACAAAGATTAGCTGGGCGCAGTAGCAGGTGCCTGTAATCCCAGCTACTCAGGAGGCGGAGGCAGGAGAATCACTTGAACCTGGGAGGCAGAGGTTGCAGTGAGCGGAGATCATACCATTGTACTCCAGCCTGGGGGACAAGAGTAAAACTCCGATTCAAAAAAAAAAAGAGTGAATTGACCTGAGAGACAAAGGTATTCATGGACCAGATTATCCATTCACAAAATTTCACCTTGCTCCTTGATCTGTTTTAGAAGATAAACGCACAGAGGTCAGAGACACCAAACAAACTCTAAAGTGTTGAGTACCTCCGAAGTGCCTTATAAATGTAGGAGAAAAAAGAAGCAATAGCACACTCCTGGAATGGGGATTGAGAGAATAAGCCATCTGCTTCACATTAAAATCTCTCCTTTACTGGCAGATAGGGAACTGCAGAGATATTTTTAGATTTGTTAAAAAAAATAAAAAAAAATTTGTCCTGAGGCAGCAGCACACAATTGGCCTTATATATTTACCTAGGAGCAGTTATATTACTAACGTCTAAGCAACTTATTTTCTTATCTTTTTTTGTTGTTGATACTGTTTGTACACTAATGACATAGGAAGTTAAGGCTGATCTGGTTTTAGCAGTCTTTCTCTGCTACAGCTCAGCCTAGGTGAATGACCCACAGGTTGCTGGCCTTTAACCTGGATAGGTATGCTTTCTCTGAAGATGCAGTACAACTCAGAGCACAATTGATTACTGGATATTTCCTCCTGTCTTGTTACCTCAGGAGGAGCTGCCTTGCCCTAGATGAGAACAGTGCCTCATTTATTATAGTTCACACCCTTTACAATTCCCTGTAGCTCGCCAGTGGAAGGCTGGGTGGCTGGGCCTTGAATCTAATATACAGGCTATCTTAGATTCAGGTCTGGTGGGCAGGTTCAGAGCCAGCACTACAGAACTGCTGCCTGCTTGGGCTGACCTACATTTTCACCAGTATAGCACTCTCAGCAGCCAAGCCTCCCAGCTAGTAAGAGAAATTCAGATTCATGCATTTTTCTGGAACTAACAGATTTGAGGGTCTATTTATTTTATTTCCTTCTGCCTATCAAAGAAAAGAAGCGGGGGTGGGGTGGGGGGATAGTACTTGCAAACCCTGCAGTTAGAACGTTTCCCATCTTTCTTTGTAGCTTTTTAGCCCACAGGACTAAAATGGGGTTTTGTGCTCAGGATCAAATTTTGTAGGCTGTGCCTCCTAAACATCTTTGTAGTCCCCCTCTCTTCATCCTATTGCTAGTGTTGTAACTTTTCCTTTGGGCTACTGTAGTGACTTACTATCATGTTCCTCCTTCTCTGATCTTAACTACTCTGAACTTTTCATGCTGCCGCTGGAGTAGTTTTTGTAAAACACACACAAGAAACCCCCAGTTTAAAACCCTCCAATGTTTTCCTTTTTTTTTTAAAATTAATTCCATCCCTTAGCCTGGCATTCAAATCCCTTCACAGCCTGTCCCCTAGTCTACCTTTTTATCTTTACTTCCTGCCACTTTTCCCCACATGCAGTAAATTCAACTGTACTGAACTATTTGCCGTTTCCCTAATGTGATATGCACTTTCATACCTTCATGCATGGAATCAGTATATATTTCTTTGTCCCTGCCCTCTCCACACCTTGACAAACTCCTCCCATTCATTGTTCAAAGCCAACTAAAATGTTTATTTCTCTCAGAAGCCTTTCCCAACTATTCTAAACATGTTCATTTCCTCCTCAGCATTCTGATAACACCTTCAGCATTCTCTGAATATATCTTACATATATTACACCTGTAGATTAATTTAAATAACTATATTATTTACCCATTAGACTGTAAGTGCCTCTGTGAAGAACCTAGCACCCTGCTTGCCACAGAGTATTTGCCAGATGCTATGATGATGATGATGATGATGAAATCTAGATGCAGTCACTTTAGGCCTTCACTGACCACAATCACCATAGTCTTGTTATGTCAGTTCAATTATCTTTTTTTAATTGGGGAAAAACTATCAGCAGAAGAATGAACAAGGCAAGAAGAATAATTGAATTGTTTTAAGGGAAGGGGATTTGTAAATTGAAGTCTGATCACTGGTGAGCAATCAGGATGAGGGAAGATTGAAGGAATTGGGTCTGTTGGATTTGGACACAAGAAAATTCAGGAGGAATCATGGATATCTTCATATCTCTAGCAGGCTGTCCTGGAGGAGAGGAAACAGACATGTTCTGTGAGGGGAAAACTAGGACCAGGAACTGGAGTGCAGTGGTGTGATCTCAACTCACTGCAATCTCTGCCTCCTGGGTTCAAACAATTCTCCTGCCTCAGCCTCTGCACTCCAGTGACTGAAAAAGTGTTCAGGGTAAGATACCTAATAAGTCAGATTTTTAGCTCAGAGTGAAGAATTTTCTAATTTCAGAGCTCTCCAGTCTGTGCTTTGACTCACTGAAGAGGTTCTGAGTGTACCATCATTAGAAGAGTATGCTGCGGGAGGCTGAGGCAGAAGAATTGCTTGAACTGAGGAGGCGGAGGTTGCAGTGAGCCGAGATCACACCACTGCACTCCAGCCTGGCGACAGAGCAAGACTCCGTCTCAGGAAAAAAAAAAGAAGAGTATGCTGGCAGAGGCTATGCTGCCAGTCATGTGTGCCACTATAAAGGGTATTCCTGTGCTGAGTGACAAATTGGCCTCAATCACCTCTAATACCTCTTCCAACTCTATAATTCAGTGTCTGTGATACTTTTCAATAACATGACCATGACCTTTCCACTGAGTGGAAACAGTAGTTGTTGTTTTATTTTTTTTTTAAACGCAGCCATCTTTGACCAAATTGACTCTCTAGAGTAATTCCCTATTTTCCTTGCTTTTGAAGATGAAGTAAAAGAATCTTGGCAAAGTAAGTGGAAGCCAAATCCAGAGATTTTCTCTAAGTAGACTCATTTTGAGGAGAGGCAGGGAGGTTGGTAGGAATGGATATTGTCTCACTCAGCAGGTCTGGGTTCTGTCTCTACTCTCTACTTATTAGCTCTGTAAGAGAAGTCTTAATATCCTTGTCTCTAAAATGGAACTAGTAATATATTTTGTATCAGATAAAGAAGTGCCTAGCATAGTGGCCAGAACATAATACAGATTCAAAATTACATCCTTCCTCTTGCGCTCTTCTTTATTATCTTGAGAGAATAAAGATTTTTTTGGTCTTATTTTGGTTTTGATCACCCTAGGGGGTCATTTGCGGGGCAGTTTTCTTTTTAATTGTGTGCTTCAAACTGAAAATGTCTTCATTGCCTAAGTATTCTCCTACTCACAAAGAAGTAAGCCTCTTTGTCTTTTTGAGCCAGGGAGTTTGTCTTCCTCTAGCCTTTTGATACTCTGCTATTTTTAGCTCCTAAAGGTAAAGTATTTTCAGAAATAGTCCCCTGATTTCTGTTGAAAGTAATTTCTAATTTCCATATTAATCAAAAAATAGCTTTACATTTCTTTAGTCCTAATCCTAGTACCAACAAGAAAAGAGGATTAGATTGTATTGACATCTGTAAAGCAATTAAAATGTACACATCAAAATCCCAGAATACCTGATCACTACTGCAGCCTTTAGGATACAAAGGAGAAAGGCTAACTTGTGTCCATTTATTCTCTTCACTCTTGACCTTCAAAAAATACAAATACAAAAGGGGCAGGTTTGTTTCTAAGGACAAAGTGATAATTATTTGGTAGGTGTGGAAAAGGCATTGCTTTTGGGATTCCCTTCCCAGTATGACCACTGACTTGCTGAATAATCTTTTTGTTGTTGTTGTTGTTGTTGAGACAGAGTCTCGCTCAGTCGCCCAGGCTGGAGTGCAGTGGCCCAATCTCGGCTCACTGCAAGCTCCGCCTCCCGGGTTCACGCCATTCTCCTGCCTCAGCTTCCCAAGTAGCTGGGACTACAGGTGCCCACTGCCACGCCCTGCTAATTTTTTGCATTTTTAGTAGAGACTGGGGTTTCACTGTATTAGCCAGGATGGTCTCGATCTCCTGACCTCGTGATCCGCCCGTCTCGGCCTCCCAAAGTGCTGGGATTACAGGCGTGAGCCACCGCGCCCAGCCGACTTGCTGAATAATCTTAACCAGAAAGTTACTTCACCTCTCAACCTCTATTTGATTAGCTATAAAATGGGAGAAATCACATTAGGATTGACCTGAGGCTCAAATGAAAAGCAAGTGTGAAAATATCTTTTGTATGAGCAACGAGTGAAATATACATGGTATGTCTCAATGGCAGTCATGTGTCATAAGACTGTAGAGATCCTGAGCTCAAGCGATCCTCCCACTTCAGCCTCCCAGAGTGCTGAGATTACAGATGTGAGCCACCATGCCTGATCAGACTTAATGTATTAACAGTTATAAAACTCCTGGACTCAGGCAACGCTTGAGACCCTGTAATTAATAAATAAATAAAGAAGTAAGTAAGGTAAGAAGGTAAGGAAGGAAGGTAAGAAAAGAAGTAAGAAAGGAAGGAAAGAGAGGGAGGGAGGACCAAATAAAGCTCCCTGTAATGCTGCCTTATATAATATCTGCCAAGTTCAAGTGAATTAAAAATAATTCCACTTGCAAACATTGAAGGAACATCCTATAATTGCCCCTAAAGTGAAAGGCATCTGAAATGACAAAACAGGAGTGTGATTACCTGTGGCTGCACAATTTCTCACATGAAGCTGAATACAGATTTTGGCTATGAGACTGGATCACTTGGCTTCCCAGATTAGACCCCTGACTTTCTTCTTGAGAGGTAGCACGCCTCCAGATTGCTAATTAATTGACAAGTTAGCTACTTCAGTTCTAAAATTAGAAAATGATTAGAGGGTAAAGAGGTGAATTTTCTTTGGAATTGGAAAGGATTTAAGGAAAGGCATATTAACAAAGATACATTATTAAAGCTCCAATATTTACAAATCCCAAAGAAGCTTTTAGGGATTTAGGGATTTAATCTTTGACTTTTAAAACCAGCTTTTCATTGTCAGACAAAATACCAGTGAGCATCTAACAACTGCAGGAAGCAGTGAGACAGGCACTTATACACTGTTAGAACAAGTACAAATTGATGGTCTTTCTAGAAAACAGTATGGCAAAGTATGTGAAGGCTCTTAGCATGTCATATCTCTTCACCTCCGCTATTTCTCTCGTCTGAGTCCCAACATCTATTGCTAGGAGCTTGCAGTAGGCTCTCAGCTGATTGCTATGCTTCTCTACCCCGTTATAGTCTGTTTTCAACACATCAGTCAGAGTGACCCTTTTCAAACATAAGTCAAAGCATGTTATTCTTCTGCTGAAAACCCTATGAGGTCTTCTCATTTCACTCAGAATAGAAGTCTAAGTCCTCACAGTGGCCTGTAAAGTCCTACATGAACTGGCCAGCCTTTTACCTCTCTGACTTCCTCTACTACTACTGCCTCCTCATTTGTTCCCTTCCAGCCACACTGGCCTTTTTGCTATTCCTCCAACATTGTCCCGTATGCTGTCCACCTTAGAGCCTTTGCACTGACTCTTTTGTCTGAAACACTCTTCCTTCAGCTATCTGCTTAACACTTATCATTTCCTTCAAGCGTTTGCAAAAATAATACCTTCTCAATGTGTCTTACTCTGATTATTCTGTTTAATATTGCAGTGCCCTTACCCTCAACACTTTGGCACTTCTGATTCCCTTTACTTTGCCCATTTTCTCTTTTCCATAGCACTGAAGACTTTATGTTTAATATTTATCCAAGGGTACCTTCTCCCACCCTCTTAGAATATAAACTCCACAAGGGAAGGGATCTTTGTTTTGTTCACTGACAAAAGTCCCTAAACCAGTGTCTGGCACCAAGTAGATACTCAAATTGTTGGATGGAGGAACTTTAAAAATAGGCCTACCCGGCCGGGCGCAATAGCTCACACCTGCAATCCTAGCACTTCAGGAGGCCAAGGCAGGTGGATCATGAGATCGAGAGATCAAGACCATCCTGGCCAACATGGTGAAACCCCATCTCTACTAAAAATACAAAAATAGCTGGGCATGGTGGCACACACCTGTAGTCCCAACTACTCGGGAAGCTGAGGCAGGAGAATCTTTTGAACCCAGGAGGCAGAGGTTGCAGTGAGCTGATACAGTGCCACTGCACTCCAGCCTGGCGACAGAGTGAAACTCCATTTCAAAAAAAAAAAAAAAAAAAAAAAAGGCCTATCCTTTAACCTAGAGATTTGACTTCTAGAATTCGTTCCTAAAGAAATAATCAGTCAGAGATTTACTTAGGTTATTTTTAGTTTGTTAGCTATTATAAAAGTGAAATTTTCTTTTTCTTTTCTTTTTTTTTTTTGGAGACAGGGTCTCGCTCTGTCACCCAGGCTGGAGTGCAGTGGCACAATCTCGGCTCACTGCAACCTCCGCCTCCCAGGTTCAAGCGACTCTCCTGTCTCAGCCTCCCGAGTAGCTGGAATTACAGGCATGCGCCACCACGCCTGGCTAATTTTTGTATTTTTAGTAGAGATGGGGTTTCACCATGTTGGCCAGGCTGGTCTCGAACTCCTGACGTCAAGTGATCCTCCCGCCTAGGCCTCCCAGAGGGCTGGGATTACAGGTGTGAGCCACCGCGCCTGGCCCAAAAGTGAAATTTTCAAACAACTAAAACAGGTAATGGTTAAATGATATATCTACATATGGAATATCATAAAGATATTAAAATAAGCCTTTCGAAGAATATGTGATTACATGAGTAATTGTTTATAATGTTAAAGTGAAAAAGTAGAATATATAACAGTGTATACCCCTACCTCATATCATATATAAAAATTAACTCAAATGGATCAGTGATCTCAATATAAGCCAAAACTATAAAGCTATTAGAAGAAAACATAAGGGTCAATCTTCATGACCTTGGATTTGGCAGTGGATTCTTAGATAGGACACCAAAAGCATAATCAACAAAAGAAAAAAAGAGGTAAATTGGACTTAAATCAAAATTGAATTTTTTTTTGCATCAAAGGCAATATCAAGAAAGTAAAAAGACAACCCACAGAATGGGAGAAAATATTTGTAAGTAATACATCTGATAATGGTTTACTATTCAAAATGTATAGAGAACTTCTGCAGTATAACAGCAAAAAGACAAACCACCCAGTGAACAAATGGGAAAATGCCCTGTAATCCCAGCACTTTAGGAAGCCAAGGCAGGAAAATCACTTGAGGCTAGGAGTTTGAGACCAGCATGAGCAATATAATGAGACCCAGTCTCTAAAAAACACAAAAGCAAAACAAAGCAAAAAAAAAAAAAAAAGGCAGGGCATATTGGCACGTACCTGTAGGCCCAGCAGGAAGCTGAAGCAGGAGGATTGCTTGAGTCCAGGAGTTTGAAGCTACAGTGAGCTATGATCCTGCCATTATACTCCAAAAATAAATAATTGTATTTTTAAATTTATTATTATT
Source organism: Rhinopithecus roxellana (assembly GCF_007565055.1). Lineage (NCBI taxonomy): Eukaryota > Metazoa > Chordata > Mammalia > Primates > Cercopithecidae > Rhinopithecus > Rhinopithecus roxellana. Next base: position 58,786,306 of record NC_044563.1, read on the forward strand.
ATTATTTATTATTTATTTTTATTTATTTTTTTGAGACGGAGTCTCACTCTGTCACCAGGCTGGAGTGCAGTGGTGCCATCTCGGCTCACTGCAGCCCCAGCCTCTTTAGTAGCTGGGACTACAGGCGTGTGCCACCACACCCAGCTAATTTTTGTTATTTTTTTAGTAGAGACAGACAGGGTTTCACCTTGTTTGTCAGGCTGGTCTCAATCTCTTGACGTCTTGATCTGCCCGCCTCGGCCTCCCAAAGTGCTGGGATTACAGGCGTGAGCTACCGCGCCCAGCCAAATAATTGTATTTTTAAATGGGAAAATGATTTGGATAGACATTTCTCCAGAGAGGATATACAGATAGCCAATAAGTACATGAAAATATGCTCAACATCATTAGTCGTTAGGGAAATGCAAATCAAAACCATATTGAGATCCCACTTCACACTTACTATAGGATGGCTATAATAATAATAATAGAAAAGAACAAGGATTGTTGAGGATGTAGAGAAATTTGAACTCTCATGCATTGCTGGTGGGAATGTAAAATAGTACAGACATTGTGAAAAAGTTTGGTGATTCCTTAAAAAGCTAAACATAGAATTACTATATGACCCAACAATTCTACTACTTGGTATGTATACCGAAGATTTGAAAACAGGTACTCAGACAGATGCTTGTATGTCATTGTTTATTGTACCATTATTCACAATAGCCAAAAGGTGGAAACAACCTAGGTGTCCCTCAACAGATGAATGGATAAAGAAAATCTGGCATATACACACAGTGGAATATTATTCAGCCATAAAGAAGAAGAAAGTTTTGGTACATGCTACAACATGAATGAACTTTAAACACATTATGCTAAGTGAAAGAAGCCAGACACAAAAGGACAAATAGTGTATGATTTCACTTACATAAAATAGGCAAATTCAGAGAGACAGAAAGTAGATTAGAGGTTACGAGGCTGAGTATTGGGGGATGTATTGTTAATGGTTACAGAGTTTCTGTTTGGGATGATGAAAATGTCTTGGAAACAAATAGTGATGATAGTTGCATAACATTGTAAGTGTCATTAGTGTCACTGAATTATATATTTAAAAATGGTTAAAATTGTAAATTTTATATTACACATATTTTACCATGATAAAAAAATTTCAAAAAAATCCCCCAAACCGAATATAGTATACTGTGGTGAGCTGGAGCTGGTTTGTGTAAGCTCTTGAGAGCTGATTGTGGGCACTTCTTCCAAGCTACTCATTCAGTGATGTTGGTAGCATCAAATTGGTCATGGTGGAAGCATTTATGCCATGGCAGTTGGCAAATGCTGCAAAGCAGCTCCCATTTCCATCCCCTTCGAGCCTGTTGTTAAATATTTACCAGCACACCACTGAATATATATGTATAAAAATGTGTAGAAAGCCATCTGGAAAGATAGATGTCAAACTGTTAATGATGTTACCTCTGGGGAGGAGAGTAGTATTGTGGCAGGAATGTGAAAGTAAACTTGAACATAAAAAGTGTAAACTTCAATGTTACTTCCATTGTTTGTTGTTGTTTTTTTTGGGGGGGGGGGGGCGCGGGGGAGATGGAGTCTTGCTCTGTCGCCCAGGCTAGAGTGCAGTGGTGTGATCTCGGCTCACTACAGCCTCCGCCTCCCGAGTTCAACTGACTTTCCTGCCTCGGTCCCCATAGCAGCTGGGACCATAGGCGCCCACCACCACGCCTGGCTAATTTTTGTATTTTTAGTAGAGATGGAGTTTTGCCATCTTGGCCAGTCTGGTCTCGAACTCCTGACCTTGTGATCCACCTGCCTCAGCCTCCCAAAGTGTTGGGATTACAGGCGTGAGCCACTGTGCCTGGCCACTTCCTTTTTTTTTTTTTTTTTATGGTGAGCATATAGACATATTTCTTGTATCGCTTTTAAAAAATAGACCAAAAAGTCTGCATATATTGGGATTTTGGTATTGGTAACTTTTCTCTTGAGAGGCTGAAAACTGGTCACATATGCTATCTGAAATAGCCCATGGAGGGGCTGAAGGCCAAGCCTAGGACTTGGATTCTATTTCCTCAAAAATCTGCTTTTTTTGTTTGTTTGTTTTTTGCCTAACTAAATAAGCGTTTTCTTATCTCTCTGTAGGTTACCCCACAGCCTATCCAGCAGCTGCCCCTGCCTACAATCCCAGCCTGTACCCCACCAATAGTCCCAGTTATGCTCCAGGTAAAGAGAAAATGGGGACCTAGCAGTGGCGAATGGGGTAGGAAGGGGGACTCTATATGGAAAAACAAAACCACTTGCTGGCCTTTTCCTGTTCTTAATTGCTCCGGGCCCAGCCTGTCCAGGCTTGATTTTCCTGGGAGTCCCCTCTGGGAACTGGGACAGTCAGCCTCAGGGTGGGGGCGGGAATAGAATCTCCTCCACTCTGTCTGGGACTTAAGGTTGACTCATCTCTCCCATGCTGGAATATCTGAGACCTGCATCCTCCTCATAGAACCTTTTCTGCTCTCCCAAGCAATGTCCAAATTCATTCTCTGCTGAGTTTTCCCTGAGGCTGCCACTGGGACACACATACACCTTGGGACACACACACCTTGGGGCACGCACACACACACACCTACACACCTTGGGGCACGCACACACACACCTACACACCTTGGGGCACACGCACACACGCTCTTGCCACCAGAGGGTAAAGAGCTGGTTTTCAAGCTGAGATAAGCTACTTGTTTTTCAAAATTAATAAAGGCCCAACACTTGGATTGAGGTTGAAATGGGTTTGAAAATGTTGAAAAGGTTTTTTCTATTTTGAGCTCGGAGCATTGCAGCAGTCTTAGTTCTGATCTTAACCCTCATGCTCAGTTGGTGCTCTAATACTTAAGAGCAGGAGAAAGAGTATGGGCTCTGTGGTTAGAAAGTCCTGGGTTTGAATCCTGATTACCCAACTCACTAGTTCTAAGGCCTTGGGCAAGTCACCTCACCTCTCTTAAGATTCAAATGTGACTGCCTGCCTCAGGGTTGTGGATGGTTTTATGTAAGTTCCATTTACTCAACAAGTATTTGTTGAATGTCTTCCATACTGGGATAGAAAAATTAAAAGATGCCATCTTTGCCTGCCTGAAGTAGCTCCCACTTGGGAATCTGGCATATAAACTCATTGCAGTACTAATCTGCTAAGTATCGTAAAAAGGAATACGTATAAGGGAAGGAGGAGGGAACAACAGTCTGCCTGGGGGTGAAAGTGTAGGGGAGGCTTCAGAGAGTGGAGAACAATAGAGATTTGAAGGAGAAGTAGAAGCTGTTCTTTAAGCACACAAGGAATAATGGGGATTCCAGGCAGAGTAGAGCATGGGCAGAGGCTTAGAGATGTGAGAACATGACACTGTGAGGAACGTAGTAGTAGAGGAGTGGTTAAACTGTGAGCAGCTAGATGAATCTGAACTGTAGATACACAAGGGCCGGATTTGGAGAGGCCTTGAATGTCCTGATAATACGCAACAACCCCCCGCCCGGCAACCCATGCCATTTTCTTGTTTAGCACTTGTCATTATAGAATTAGAAAGCTTCAAAAGACCTTAGAGATCCTCCAGTTCAACCTCTTCTCTTGACAAAGGAGAACCAAAAAGCAGTGTTTTGTCCCAAGTTACCCAGTGAGTCAGCATTCGCATAAGGACTAGAATCTTTGGCAGATCTCCTGACTCTCGTCCTATGCTTTTCTCTGCCAATCTAGTGTTTATTCTGCTGTCATTCTCTTTCTTGGGGCTTACTTAAAGGAGGAAAGAATACAGGTTGTCTGAAGACCTAGATTTGAGTCCTCACTCTGTCATTTCCTAGATTCACAACCTTAAAGTCACCTGACCTATCTGAACCTCATTTCCCCCATCTCTAAGTAGGAATCATATCATAATTATACACACACACCATGAAGTTATCACACAGCCCCTCTTTTTGGGACAAACAAGAACTATTTTATGTAAATAGGTGATGGTATCCCCTAAGGTGCTTACATAGATGTGTCATTTCACAGACATTTTGACCCACCCTGTTGTGCCCAAGACACTTTGGAAGACCTTGTAGATGACTCAAACTTGAGGAAGCTGTAATCACTGCCTTTGGAAAGCTTATGAAGGGAGCAGTGACACATGGGCTAAAGTTCTATAATGGTATCTCAGCATTGGTTTTATATTTACCTTTAGTCAATATGACATATAATATTTTCCCCAAGATCTATGATAGAAGACAAAAATAATAAAAGCTACAGAAATTCTCTGATAATCAAATTTGGTAAGTTCTAAACTACAATGGCTTCAAGGATCATGTATATCATATATAAATAAATGATTTAAATTTAAGTGCTATGAGATCTGTGAACTGACTTTGTAAACTGTCTAGACTAAAACAAAATGAGTTGTTGCAGAAGGTCAAGTAAGATCAAGAATTAAGAAGATTCATTGTCTTTCTAGTCAGGAGGCCATCAGTGACCTCATTGGAAGCATTGTCAGTGAGGTGGTGAGGCTAGAAACCAGAGTGCAGTGAATCAGGAGTCAAGAAGTAGATTTAGCATATATAGCCTATTCTTACTAGAAGCCTAGCTACCAGGAAAGGAAAAACAAAAGGACACTGACTAGAAGTGAATGTAGGGTTGAAGGAAGGTTTTCTCGGATATGAGTGTGGGGTACTGATAGGAAGGTGCAAGTGGAGAGGACAAGTCAGAGACACAGGAGAGGTGGTGCCAGTCAGAGCCAGGCCTCCACAGAGGCTGCTGTAGGGGTGCGAAATCTGGAGCTCAGTTCTCTTCTTTGGTTTGGGAAGTTGAGTAGCGAGTGGAGACAGGGTGCCTCACGCAGGAGGGCAACTAAAGGAAAGACTAAAGGAAAGGTGACAGGTAGATATGCTTAGAATAAATTGACCAGTGGAAAGTGGAGAGTTCTCATCTAATGACCTTGATTTGCTTAGACAGAGGGGAGTAGGGATCAAGGGAGGGTTCTTAACCAGGGAGGTCAGGATGTGAGAGCCTCACAGGAAGGAGTAGGACTGGAAACTACCAAAAGATAACAGAGCAGGGTCACACTGGGGGCCCATCTGAATGGTGGAGGCTGTGAATTTGTCCAGGCTTTCATGCCCAGCACTGGGCTATTTTCTCATAATGTTGGATTATGGGATTGTTTTAGAATCAGTTTGCCAATAAGTGAAAAGACATGGAATAAATAGCTACTGTTTATTGAATGTTTTCTATGTGTCAGGAACCGTTTGAAGTTCTTTATCTATATTAGCTTGTTGCATATTGCAATAAACTTTTCAGGTTGGTACCCTTATTATCCCCATTTTCCAAATGGGAAAACTAAAGCTTAGAGAAGTTACATAACTAGCCCAAAGATTCAAGCCCTGCACCTTGCCACTGTGCCACATGAGCTCTTAACTGCTACACTGTAGTTGCGTCAGTGGGCCAGAGAGAAATTAAGGCATTAGACTGGCTAAAGAGGGAAAGGAGTGCAGATAGGAGGAGGCTGAAACTGTAGGGAAAAAAAGAGATTGAGATTGAGTACATCCTGGCATGTGTATTCAGCTTTAATTTTAAAACAAGCAAAAAGTAAGCCCTCATCTAACTTGATTTTCCCCCATTTTGTTTTTAAAAGTCAACATATTTCTACTAAAGTCACCCAGACTGTTTTCTCAAAAACGCACAAAATCCACAAGAGAGGGTAATGTTAGAATACTGTATTTAAAGACCCCAAACTCGGAGTTGAAAGACCTAGGTTGTAGCACTAGCTTTGCTTCTGATTTTGGTGTGACCTTGGGAAGATCCCTTTCCCTTTGAGTTACTCACACACACACACACACACACACACACACACACACACACACACACACAGAGCATATTTTGGAATGCTGGCCTCTGGATTCACAGTGCAGGTTTCCTGACTGTGGGAGACTTCCTACCATGGAGAAGCTGGCTGAAGGTCAGAGAGGACGATGTAGGTTACTCTCACCTTCCTGCCAGAGCCAGCCATTTGTGATGCAGAGAGGTGCCTTCAGAAGGAACCAGGCTCTTAGGTTTAAATTTCTTTCAGCTGCTTTAAGGAGACCAAGAAATTGCTTGAGAGAAAGCTATTTTTAGCAGCTCTGAGTACCCTAAGATGTCATCTGTCCAGGATGCAGGGAAACATTTCACTCTTTTCATCGGTTCTGAAAGCAATGTGGGTATTTGGAGCTTTTTCCCAGGCTCTTAATGATTTCAGGGATCTTATTTAAGAACTCTTTGGCCCCATAAGAGGTAGGAGCCAATCAAGACTTGGCTTTTAGAATCTAGGGACCTATTAATGGTAACCTGGCTTGAAAATAAATGAAGGGATGGATAAACAGATTAACTAATACAGATAGAAATAAAATAACCTCCTCATGAGAATCTGTTGACAAAAACATTTTCCCCTATTGTCTCATTTGATTTCATAGCATCCCTATAAAGTAGAAATGCATTATTCCCATTTTACATGCAACAGACTTGGAGAAGAGTAGGGAAAAGGAATTTGTGCTTTCTGAACAGCTGCCCTGTTCCAAGCCCTGCACAAGTCATGTTACAAACGTTCATTTTTACCTTAGTCTTGTAAGTTAGGCTTCCTGCCTCCAACTTTGTTCAAACAGGTTAAATAAGTTGCCCAAAGTTATACAGCTAAAAACCAGTAGATTTGGGAGGGCAAGGAAGGAGGATCCCTTGAGGCCAAAGGTCAAGACCAGCCAGGGCAACATGATAAGACCCTGTCTCTACAAAAAATTAAATTTAAAAAAATAGGCAGGCTTGGTGGCACACACCTGTAGTTCCAGTTACTTAGGAGGCTGAGACAGAAGGATCACTTGAGCCCAGGAGCTGGAGGCTGCATTGAGCTATCATTGCACCACTGCGTTCCAGCCTGGGCAACAAAGTGAGACCCCGTCTCCAAAAAAAGCAGTATAGCTGGGATTCAAACCCAACTTGTCTGACCCCACAACCTGTGCTCCTTCTATAGCACCACAGTGACCCAGAGGCTTCAGGGATGGAGTGCCTCTGCATTGGTCCTATCTCAGAGGTTTTACAGACAGCTCTTTAGAGGCCAAAGATGGTGATATTGTCTCTGAACCTTCACTTCCTCTAACACAAAGTCTCTGTCATATGTGAAATCCCTCTGCAGTTCCTGGGATAACTGAAATGTATTGTAACAGACAAGCAAAAAGCAGGAACTTGGGCTTGTTCACATCCAGGCAGCTCTGGGTCAGCTGCCTGGAAGACACTATGGCATCCAGGGGCTCTCTGCATTGAATGGACTTTCCCAGATGACAAGTCTGTCACCCTCTCTAGGGTAAAAGTGCTTCACATCTTTATTTACTGTTTTTGTGAAGCTGGGGGGAAACTGCTATTGGAAAACAAAGTCTGTTTATGTAACTGCAATGTATACAACTTTGCACAAATTCTTAGTGGTAATTTCAACTAACATTTCTATCCAACAGAGTTTCAGTTCCTGCATTCAGCTTATGGTAGGAAAGCTATTTTTCCTCATCTGTATTACAGCCTATGAATGTGTTATCTCGTAACAATGGTAGATCCCCTCTCCTCTCCTCCCCAAATCCCATCCCCTAGGCTTGGGCTCCCCCCCAGGTGGCTCAGCAGCAGTTCCTAAAGCATGCAGGAACATGTCTGATGGTGCCAAAATCATGGGTTGGAGACACACATGAACCGTCCCTAGGGCAGCAGCAAAGGATCGTGGCATTAAAAGGCGTCTGTCACCCTAACCTGGCTGCTGAATTCAAACAAATGAACAAAAATTCCAGGACCTGCATGCAGCTCCTCAGTTGGCTTTGTGGCAGCCTCTGTGAAGGAGTACCTGGATTATGCCTATTAGAACCCAAAAAACTAGTTTGCCCCAGGATCAGATTTTCCATCTCCATCGGCAGTCTGACATGTTTGAAGACCTGGTTGACTTTAGATACAATCTGTTCCCTTAGCCCAGAACTTGAGCTCTGGGCTCATTTTCCTAGAAGATGCTGAGAGGTGGGGAGAGAGGGGCAAGCGTGCTAATAAATGAGGGACCAGAACTGGGTTCTCTGGACAGTGTGGACTCCAGGCCCAAGGCACCACGGGAACTTCTGGGCACCTGTGAGGGTCCCAGCAGTATAACTTGACTAGGTCCTTTTTGTCATAGACAGGAAGGGACCATGGGAAGGACTTGCAACTTTCACCACCCTCACCTGGGCTGTTCAGGAAAATGTTTTTGTAAAATCTCTGCACCCTTTCTCAACTTTTAACCTTGAATTATTTGGATGCTGGAAATTGAATTTGTGTATCACGCATCTGTCAGGAGATGAGCTGTGAAATTTCTCCTTGCCACTGCTGTGGGCTGTGTGATCTTGGGCAATTTACTAATGTCTCCAGGCCATAGATAAATTGTTTAATTTCATATGATCTCTGAGGTCCCTTTAAATGCTAATACACTGTCCTCTTATAATTTTATTACTTCAATTTTGTTAGTCACAGACCTGTTTCTCATATAGTCATTTTTTGTTTGCCTCAGGATATGTGAACCTGGACAGAAGGGTGCATAAAAAGTTAGAGAAGTTCTCATTCTTCCCCTTCCAGTTATAGCATCTGAAATAGATCTGCATAAAGAATACGGATGGAGCTCTTCACTTTATAAAATTCTGTGCCAGGCCCTAAGATGGCCCTTTGAAAATATGAAGACTAGTAAGACAAGGGGCTTGTTCTCAAGGAGCTCACAGTTTAGTGGAGAGAAGACATGCTATTAAGTACAGGTGCTTCCAAGAATCACGGGGATTGGGATAGTCAGTTTATAGGGATGCATGAGAGAGCTGTGTTTAAGGGGTGGGGAGAAGGAAAGGCTTCATAGTAGGTGTGAGTCTTCAGCTCATGATTGATGGATTAATTAATGTTACCAGATGGAGTTTGGGGAGAGACATGCCAGAAGAGGTAGCAGTGTGGACAAAAACATGGAGATGTGAAGCTCCTTGGCATATTCTGGGAATGATAAGCAGTTTCTGTGGCTGTAGTATGGGCAGGAGATTGACAACAGTGAGAGAGTCTAGAGAGGTCATTGGGACAAGATGATCATGGTGGGGCACTGAGTGCTACACAGGAGTTCAAACTTTAGCTTAGAGTCAGTGGAGAACTATGGAATGTTTTCAAGAAAGGGGATTTTATGATTAGGTTTAGGTCTTAGGTATATTGCTCTGAATGCAGCTTGATAATTGGAGGGAGCAGATTTAACATGAGGAAGCAGTTGCAATAGTTCAGATGAGAGATGATGAGAGCTTCAAATTAGAGCTGTAGCCTATAACTTTGGAGATGGAAGAGGGGACGGATACCAGAACTAGAAGTTAGAAGACTGGGTGACACTTTATTTTTGACCCTCACATCAGTACTATGAAGCAATCAAGGAGTGATGATTATTGCCATTTTATGAGACAACAAAACTGAAGCTTAGAAAGGTTAAGTGACTTGCCCAAGATCCCACAGCTATTAAGTGGCAGAGCCCAGGCTACAACTCAGATTTCCTGACTCAGTGCATTGTTCAGGATGATGGTCCCTTGCTGCCTCGTCTCCTTGTAAATGTGCTTAACAGATTGTTCAACTGTCAGAGGGCGTGAGGGCCCCGTATCCAGGAAAGTGAACAACCCAGCACCTGGATGTGGGCAGCATGCTGTGACTGGGCCCATGGCCCTTCACTGCCAAGGGTTCTCTCTCTCTCTCTCTCTCATTTAATTGAGGGATAACACATAGACAGCAAAGTATATAAAGTACACTAATCTTAAGTGTACAGCTTAATGATGTCTTTACATATGTATATGCCTATATTTAACTACCTCAGTTCAAAATACAAAACATCTCTAGGAAGTGGTACTTTCCAGGCACGCAAAGGCAGGCATGCCATTCTGAGCAGCCTCCTCTGTGACCATGCCTCTAAAAGCTTCAGTTGGAAAATGTCTTCATCCCACAACTGAGCTCTGAATCGCTCCCACCAATAGAACAGGTGACTTTAGAATTATATACAGAGGGGCTGGATCACATGGTACAACTAACTAATGGGGAGGTCAGGTTGACAGCTAGTATTTGTTTTTTGATGTGTTTTCACATTTATCTAGTTATTTAAATTATAAGGATTCAAACATACAGAGACGTACAGAAAACACTAATTCATTTTCTTTATAATGAAACCAGAAGAAAATAAATAAAAATATTTTTATTCAGAAAAATATATAGTATAGTTCACGTCATCAGTTGGAAAAGACATAGTAACCAAAGGCACAGTCGCACTTGCTTCTTTCCTGGTTAACCTGGAACATTATTTTACTATGTATCATGCTGTCTTGTTCACTCCCTGGTTGGCGTGTGGCTGTGTTGCATCCCCAGCTAGACCATAAGTACCTTGTGTGCGGTGACTGTGACCCAGGTGTGTTCCCTCCCACCCACGGCGCTCCCCTCAGTGCTGAGTGCAGTGTAGGCCTCAGTCACTCTTTGGATAAAAGAGTGATTTACTCTTTTGTAAAGAGTAAGTTAAGTTAGACTTACTAACTTTAATGGTCACACAGTCCTTCAGGCTAATGTCAGACTTTTGGCTTATGATGAAAATTATGGTAAAGTATATACAACTTGGAGGAAAAAATTTGAATGAAATAGAACCTCCAAATTCTCTAAATTCTTACAGCCAAATTCAGGCCTCCTGCCCCCTGATGGTGTTCCTGTGGGGTCTTAAGGGCATGGGCTTGCTTTATCTGACTTTTCAGAGCTACATGTTGTACTTTTTAGAGAGTTGTTTTGGGTGGCCACTGCTTTCCAGCCACATGTGTTGCAGAGTCTAAATTTGGAGACATGTTGATAAGATTTTTTAACACTGATTGGATTCTTTACCCCTTTCCTGTTTCCCACCTCCCAAAGAAAAGAAACGCAAAATGATTGTTTAAAATGGACTCTTCTCCTCCTGCATTGTCTGCAGAGCCATGTCTTGATGTCCAGGAAAGGCCCTGGGCTCTATATGGAGTTCTGCTGAGTCTCTATTTCTCTTAACAGAATTATCCTTTTAGTGTGACTTTCCTGCCCATGATTTCCTTCTCATTTCTCAGCATCTGCTGTATATATCGCAGGCCATTAATGCAAACACAGAGTCAGCCTACAATAGCCATACTTCTAGTCTTGGTTCAACAAAAACAGCACAGTCCTTGACCTTCTCTGGCCCCAGTACTTCTGGGATAGAAGGAACCAGAGGTATTACCTGTTACCTGAATGGGCAGAGAGGGTTACGAGATCTCTCTAGAGGTAGAACGTCCTTGTCCTGGTGGAATTAGAGAGTGTATAGGCATACTTTATTCTCATAACACCCTGTCTTAATCTCTTATTTAAATGTTTTAAGTATTGCCAATGCAGCCCCCACCTTCTGCTAATATACTATGTAACACCCTGTATCCATGACCCCCCCCCCCAAGACTTTATTTGAGTGGAAAAGATGTTGCTAAAATTATTCTTTTTACCATAAACAGAAATTTGAGTCAAGAATGTTTCCCCTCTAGTGTTTGAAATTATAACAAGGAAAATATCTGAAAAGTTAGGCAAGTCCCACTTCAGAACTCTTGTTTCTTTTCTCCTTCCCCCTCAGGATACCATGAAGGTAAGTTTTTTTAGTCACTCCCCACTTCTAAAACCTATCATCCTTCAGATGTCTCGAGCTGAGCTTTGAGTCAGCCTGGGAAGTCTCTGCACATCTTAAACTGGGCCTCATCTATATTTCATACCTACCCCAAATGTCATATGTGCTTTCTTAATGGCCCAAAAGACCACCTCTAATTTATGAGGAGATATCCCACGTGGGGCACCCAGTAACACCTGAGTCGGAGATATTCAGGGGTATGCAAGAAGTATGTCTGGCCTCAGCTGGATGTACAGGAGAAGGAGTTATTAGCAAGGAGTACCCCACTGGCTAACTAGGTTCAGTGCAGCACAGTGCCCAGTGCCTTTTAAGCTACCATGGCCACAGCTCAGTCCCTTCAGAAGGGATGGTAGTCCAACAAGGTTCATGTAATGCGGTCATTATTTGTGGGCCTGTCTTTGAAAGCAGCTTATAAATACACCTCCAGATGGTATTTCAGACAACCAAGAGTGTTCAACTGATCTGGTGAACACACAAAGGCTCCCACGTTGCTACACATTAATGGGAAAGTGACTGAGGAATATATCGGAGCCTTAGGCCACAGTGTCAGGTAGTAGGAGATGGCATTCATGGGCATCTTTGTGGTTTTAGTAGTAGCTAGAAAATCCTGACTCTTTTAGTATAAATTCAGATTTCCTTGATTTCAATCATTTGGAAACATACTTCAGCATTCCTCCTAACCCACTCAACCATCTCAGAAAGGCTGAACCATCCTGTGTGTCTGAACAGGCCCCTTGGGTTGTATGTTTCTGTCCAGCACAAGACCCTTGCTTTGTGTCTGTGATTGGTGGTGGCCACTTCTTATTTCTGCCTAATGACATTCTTGTGTCTTCCCTTAAGCAACTCTGCTGATGAAACAGGCCTGGCCACAGAACTCGTCTTCCTGTGGCACTGAAGGCACCTTCCACCTCCCAGTGGACACCGGGACCGAGAACCGAACTTACCAAGCATCCTCTGCGGCTTTCAGTAAATACAGCCTGTCTTCTTTCCTTGTTCCCCTTGGTTGGGACTGATTTGTTTCTTAGGAAGAAAGGAAAGGGAGCTTTTAAAAATGACATTTATGAGATAAATACTGTTTTAAGAGGTTCTTTTACCCAGGCAAAAAATTGGCCCTCCTTATTCAAGAAAGGTCATCCTCTTTGATCATGCACTCAGCTTTGGGGAGACACAAAGCACTGAGGGAGGGAGAAGGAAATACTCACCTGGCCAACAAGTTGTTTGGGGAAGGACTGTTACTGCTTTTTAGGGGGAAAGGACAGAGGGCACATTTTGAAGGTCTGTGGGTCTTTGGACAGAGAGGACTCCCCCTCTAGCACAGGGCTTCTTAGTCTCAGCACTATTGACATCTAGACCAAATCATTCTTTGTTATGGGGGCGCTGTCCTGTGCATTATAGGATGTTTAACAGCATCTCTGGCCTCTACCCTACATGCCAGTAGGAAAGCCTCATTGTGACAACCAAAAATGTTTCTAAACATTGCTAAATGTCCCTTACAGGGCAAAATTGCCCTCTGTATGAGAAACACTGCCCTAGTGGAAGCTGCACTGTGGGACCAAGATGTGTATGAGGAGTCTTCAGGGAGGCCAGAAACCAGCTAGCCAGTCAGACTCATCATATTCATCCTGAGGCTCAGTAGGGTAACTGATGTTGTCACCTTCACATCTAATTTTTAACACAAAGTAGTTCCACTGGGGAAATGAGGACCAATGTTTAGAAATTACTGAGTGGCGGCCGGGCGCGGTGGCTCACACCTGTAATCCCAGCACTTTGGGAGGCCGAGGCGGGGGGATCATGAGTTCAGGAGATTGAGACCATCCTGGCTAATATGGTGAAACCCTGTCTCTACTAAAAATACAAAACAAATTAGCCGGGCGTGGTGGTGGGCGCCTGTAGTCCTAGCTACTCAGGAGGCTGAGGCAGGAGAATGGCATGAACCTAGGTGGTGGAGCTTGCAGTGAGCCAAGATTGTGCCACTGCATTCCAGCCTGGGCAACAGAACGAGACTCCATCTCAAAAAAGAAAAAAAAAAAATTACTGAGTGGCATTTTGACTCCATATAAGGAAGAACTTTGTGTCTTGTCAGAGCTGTTCAATAGAGGAATGACTGACTTTGGATGTGGTGAGAACTTACCTCTTAAGTTGTGAGGGCTGGACAAGCCCTCACAGGGATATTCCAGACAAGGCCTGATAGTGTTTCCACAAATTATTAATCTACTAAGTAAGTAGACTAGAAGAATTCATTGTATTTTTTTTCTTTTCTTTTCTTTAAAACATCTGTGTTAGTCTGTTCTTGTGTTGTTATAAAGAAATACCTGAGGCTGGGTAATTCATAAAGAAAAGAGGTTTAATTGGCTTCCAGTTCCGCAGACTGTGCAAGCATGGTACCAACCTCTGCTTAGCTTCTGGTGAGGGCCTCAGGAAGCTTACAGTCATGGCGGAAGGCAAAAGAGGAAGCCAGCATTATACATGGTGAGAGAGAGAGCAAGGGGCTGGGAAGGTGCCACACTCTAAATAATCAGAGCTCACTCATCAACAAGGGGATGGTGCTAAGCCATCATGAGGGATCCACCCCTATGATCCAATACCTCCCAGCAGGCCCCATTTCCAACACTGGAGGTTACATTTCAGCATGACATTTGGAGGAAACAAACATCTAAACCATATCAACATGCAATGTTATTTTCTCCTGAGTTTTCATTGCCCCTAGATGTCAATGTCAGTTTATGTTTATACAACATAACTCACCTTTTGTAAAATGTACTTTAATAATCACTGTCTCATTTAATCTACACTACACTCCTATTAAGTTATTTAGGTGGATTTTCATCCTAGTTTGAAAGACGAGACTCAGAAAGGTAATAGGTCCAACGCCACCCAGGTAGTAAGCAGCACAGCCGGAAAAAGTATCACCTGGGTTAAGATTCTATTACTGACTTTTTCATGAGATTGATTTTACTCTTTAAGAGAGGTATATCAGGCTGGGCGCGGTGGCTCACACCTGTAATACCAGCACTTTGGGAGACTGAGGCGGGCAGATCACGAGGTCAGGAGATCGAGACCATCCTTGCCAACATGGTGAAACCCCGTCTATACTAAAAATACAAAAAATTAGTCGGGCGTGGTGGTAGGCGCCTGTAGTCCCAGCTACTCAGGAGGCTGAGGCAGGAGGATGGCGTGAACCAGGGAGATGGAGCTTGCAGTGAGCCAAGATCGCGCCACTGCACTCCAGCCTGGGCGACAGAGCGAGACTCCATCTCAAAAAAAAAAAAAGAGTATGTCAGCCATAAGGAGTTTCTCCAGATACCTCAGGTAGAATGAATGAACATACATAAGATTACATATGTGTGTGTGTGTGTGTGTGTGTGTATAAAAATAGGGATAAACATATTCTCTCTTACATCTAAACATCTGGATATAGATGTGTATAGGCACACCTACTGTAGTGTAGCAGAAAGCAACCTGGAGTGGAAGCCCAAAGCATTGAATTCTAGACTGGGTTCTGTGTAACCTTGGATAATTGATGTCCATGCATTGGACCTTGATTTTTCAAACTGCAAAATGAGGGAACTGAACTAAATCATCTCCAAGGTTCTTTCTTGCAATCAGACTCCTTATCTCTCAGCAAGATGATGTGTACTGAGTGTCTTCCACCCCAACAGGGACCTCCTCTCTAGCTGCCCTTAACAGTAGCTGGCCAACAAACCATCTCCAAAAATGGAGTACTCATTCCCTTCAGAGGCAACCCTTTCCACAGTTGGAAAGTCTGAGTAACAGAAGGCCTTGCCTTCTACCACGTTGAAATCTTCCCGAATTCCCATTAAGTGTCCAGCAGCCACCTCCCACTGTTCCCTCCCAGACAGGCTATCACAGTCCCTGAAAAAGACCAAAATGTACCCACCCCCACCTTTTTTTTGAGACAAGGTCTTGCTCTGTCACTCAGGCTGGAGTCCAGTGTCACAATCACGTCACACTGCAGTCTCAAGCTCCTAGGCTCAAGCAATCCTCCTACCGCAACCTCCCATGTAGCTGGGACCACAGGCATGCAACACCATGCCCAGCTAATTTTTTAATTTCTTGTAGAGATGGGGTTTTGCCACATTGCCTAGGCTGATCTCAAACTCCTGTCTGTCCACCAGCTACCATGCCTGTCCTACCTCTCTTTTAAGCAAGTAATGTATAAACCTGTGCCATTTTTTAATGCAGTTGGGGTTGACTGGCCCTCCCATACTCAAAAAGATTCCTGCCAGCATTCAGATTTTGTGGCTTCTAGTACCACAGAAAATTCAGGGCACTTTGACAAATTCAGTTCAATTTCACTGACACTTGCCAAGCCTGTTTGTAATTAGGTTTCCTACTTATTCATCACTGTCTTACTTGGCTACCAACAAGGAATCTTAGGGGTCAAAGCAAGATTCAGACATAGAACTTTATTTTGTCCAGACATATAAATCTGATGATCAATAAAACGATTAGTCTAAAAGGCATCCGTAATGTGAGGATCAATGCCTTTGAAGGTGGCAGGGCTTCTACAACTGAAAAGATTTATGACAGAGAGAAAGGATTGCAGAAAGGACTGAAAAGGTTTTATCTTGTTAATGTACATACTCTTCTTATTACCCCCAGTTGATGGATTCTAAAATTATGGTTAGGAACCTAAGAGAAAGAACAGGACATCACAAACAAAGCCTCTTTTATAAGGCAGAGCTGGGACTTCTAGTGATTGAATTCCTTTTTTCTTTCATGATATTGCCTTTAGTGAAATGGGGACAACAAAGGCCAGTGTATTAAATGCCCAAGATTGGACTACAGAGACTTTAACTCAGCAAGAGCTCTACCTAGGGCATGGTGAGCCCTGAACTTTGGGCCCAGCTCTGTACTGATGTGCTGTACAGTTTGGGGAAAATCCGTCCTTCTGGGCTCCAGGTTCTTTCTCAGAAAGGGAGAAGGTTGAATATAAACCTCTAATGTCCTTCAGGCACAACATTCCAAAGTCTTAATTCTGTGACCTTCAAACTTAGAATTCCTTTCAGGATAGCCAGGCCTCCAGTGAGTGAACTGAGTCTAAGTTCATTTGGGCAAAATCTATGAGCCTTTTTTGTAACAAGCCCAACAGCTTCTTTTACTTAGATACATAAAGTAATAAACCCTGATTTATGTGTTACCCAAGCTCAGGCTATAGCCCCAGGGGAATTTTTAGTGTTCCTCCACAGTATTGACAGGACCACCAGTAAATTATGGAAAGTCCTCTGCAATGATTTCCTCATGAAAGTCTTCTGAAATACTCAGTGACTTAGAATGTCAGCACTAGAAATGTTCTTGGATACTGTGTAATCCAAATGAGGATATTCCCTGAGAGAGGAACTGACCTAACTAACTGACAGAACCTAGGATGAGGGCCCCCAAGCAGTTTCTGCAGCCTCATGAAGATCCTCCTGACAAACGGTAACCTTGAGAACCACTGTGGTTAGAGGAAGTAGCTCTGAGTCTTAGATCCCCACAAGCAGCTCTCTCTTTCAGCAACTACTCATTATCTCATCTGTGAAATGTTTATGTTGGTCTTAATGATCTCCGAGTCTTCTAGCTCTGCAGTTCTGCTTCTCCCATCTCAGACTGTCTGGACAAACAAGCAAAGGCCTTCTTCTGCAGCATCATCTCTTTGACTGCCAAGGGTGTTTTGGCTACTGATTTGTATTCTGAGTATGTGTGTGTCTCATTTCATAACATAAAGAAAGGGAAACATTCTCAGACAAGGTTATTCTTAGATGTGGGAACCAAATTCTGCTGCAGTCTCTTGGAGCTTTTTGATTGTCCTCAGAGGGATGGTCTCACCACTTTGTAATATGGCTGTCCTTGTGGCATAGAGTGGGTAATCCAGCTTCCCCAGGGAAGAGAAAAATTCCAGAGCACATTCTCCAGGAGCATAAAGGAAAGTAAGTCATCAGCATCGTTGGCCTGTTAACTATAAAGAATCATAAAATCATAGCATTTTAAGCCATAACATTTTAGAATCTTAGAATCCTGGAGTCTGTGTTTCAAGCTGGGACAGACCATAGTAGTCATAGTTCAGCTTTAGTCTTTCTGCCTGCATACCCTTAGGACAGAAGCTTACTGTCTTTCTATAAAGTGAGAAAGAAAATAATAATAACTGATCTTATAAAGTGCTTCTAATATGTCAGGTACTGTTCTAAGTGCTTTTTACTTAACAATTAATGCATTTATCACAGGAACCCTATGAAGTAGGTACCATTACTGTTCCCATATCATACACAAGGAGACTGATGTATCCTAGAGCTATTAAGTCGCAGAGCTGGGGGTTTGGACCCAGGCAGTCAGTCTGTCTCCAGACTGCTCATAACCACGGTTCTGTGCTACAGAGCTTTCAGAAATAGGCGTCTTCTGATTCAGGGATGTCCTACTCTCCTGCATAGAAAATGGATGCTTTCAGCTCTGCTAGGATTCTCTACACCTTGATATATTTCTTTAAATCAGGGGTCAGCAAACATTCCTATAAAGGCTTTTCAAAGGCCATATGCTCTCTATCAGTAACTACCATTGTAGCAGGAAAGTAGCCTTAGTCAATATGTAAATGAATAGATGTGGATGTGTTACAGTAAAACTTTGTTTATCAAAACTAGCTTCAATTACAAAAAACATGGCTGAAATTTAATTGTTGTAAATGTTTATAGTATGAATAAAAGATTCTGTAGTAAAATTAATTTGGAAAACACAGTCTTGTACATACTCCCATCTTAGAGATTCACAGTTCACCTCCCCACCTTCTTTAAGAGACAGGGTCCTGCAGTCACCCAGGCTGAAGTGCAGTGGTGTGATCATGGTTCACAACAGCCTTAGACTCCTGGGCTCAAGCCATCCTCATGCCTCAGCCTCCCAAGTAGCTGGGCACTACACCAGCCACCATGCCTGGCTACATTTTTTTCTTTTTTTTTTAGAGATGTAGTCTATGTTACCCAGGCTGGCGTTGAAGTCCTGGTCTCAAGTGCTTCTCCCGCCTTGGCCTCCCAAAGTGATGGGATTATAGGTGACAGCCATCACTTCCAGCCCACCCTATTGTTTTAAAAACTTCTCAGGGTCGTGGAATAAAAACAAAATCATAATTGTTTATCTCTATTTTACATTGTGATTTCACAAACATATGGGACTACAGAACTCTTTTCTTTCCTTTTCTTTGGCAAAAACAACTATTAAGATCCCTTGGAATCTATAGTCTGTTGTCCACATTTGGGAAATGTCTATCTCTGGTTTATCTATAAACCCCTTTGTTTATAGATCAGTAAATTGTGTCTCCGTACACACCAGATGGTTCATTCTAGACATCTGCAAAGCTGGACTCCCTGTCTCCCTCACAGAATCTGCTTCTCCTGTGACCACATTTCATGATTATGGAACTAGAAACTTTGAGGAATCTAGAAACTTTGAGGAATCTGCTCTAGACTTCTCACTCAGCTCATAGTCCCACTTCCAGTTAGTTTCTACTTCTCTTTAACATGCTTTCCTCTCTTTCATATGTCCTTTCCACTCTGTCGTCATTGCTACTTATTTCCCAAGCATATTTGACCACAAAACTATGGAAAAAAAACTATGGATCTGCAGGTGAAAAAATAAATGTCATGAATCCAGGGAATAGTCTGACTTTTGTGGCAGCTGTGCAGCAGCTCTCCTATCCTCCTGGGTCATCAGGGGCAGGGAGGTGCCAAGCCAAAGAGGTGCGATGTGGACTAAGAGAGATTTGTGACCATGTGGTAGTTTGCTTTTACTTGGGGTTAAGGTAGAAGAGACCCAGGATCTTTAGAACCATGGAATTTTTGTTTAGGAAGAAATCTTCATTCTTAGCCACCTGATTTTACAAAATAAGAAACTAAGGCCCAAAGACTTGACAGTTGTCACCAAAAATTAGGGGGGAAAGCCAGGACTGAAGACTAGATATCTTCTCTTCCAATAAAGCACTCCCTCCACTCTGCCCCAATCCCTTATTGTATAATAGAAACAGCACCTCGGAGCTGAAAGGGTCCTTGGTAAGCATCTTACAGGTGAAAGAGCTGAAGCCCAGAGAGGTTCAGTGAGGTCTGCTAGACCTACCCAAGATGGAACCACAGGAAATAAGTCACCTCAGCACCTCCCCAGCAGGGCTGCAAAGCCAGGGTCCCCTGGCACTGCCCCTTCAACTTAGAAGAGTTTAGAGTTTTTAGGAGAAGTTATTAAAAACACTTGCCTTTTCTGAGCCCAGGATCCCTTGTGTAAAGTGCAAGGATTGGGGTCACTTGACGATCACTTGGGTTCCATAGAATGATTCCATTTTGTGATTCTAAAAGGAGACAGTCTTGTTCCTGAATGACCCATGTTTCTTTTTAATTTATTTTTATTTATTTTTTGAGACGGAGGACTCATGTTTCAAGTTTTTTTCTGTGAACAAAGAGTCTGTCACTCTTTTCCAGAGGATTCAAAGGCAGCACAGTTTATTTACCTGGGCAATTGTGAGCTTCTTGGGGCCTGACTTCTCAGTCCCATTCTTAGCCCCAGCTTTTGTCTGTCCTGCTGAGGGACAAACATGGCCCATGTTCCAGGTTGATGTGAATCATTGCGATCCCTGACTTCAGGTCTTTTCAGGCAGAGGTGGCCTTCCCCTAGAGCCCAGGAGAGAAGGAGAAGCCAACTCTGCAGAGCAGTTCTTCAGCATCCTAGAAGATGACAGTCTCTGAATGGTGTTTTTGTATGGTCAGCATCCCAGAAGATGAGGGTCTCCGAATGGTGTTTTGTATGGGGTTTTCACCGTCAAACCTGGTGGGGAGGCAGGGGAACATGATGGAGGGAAGTCCAAGAAGAGAGAGAGATAAGGAGAAAAAGAAACAGAGCAAAAGAGAGAAAGAAACAGTAGCAAAAGGATACCCTGGATGCTGTGTGAGAAGACAGAAAAGCAAGTAGACAGAGAGTAGCAATAAAGAGCAAGTGAGTTGAGGGCTTCCATCTCTGGGCACCTGCCCGTTTCACAAGGCAGCTCCAAATCCCAGGCTGTCAGAGCTAAAAGGGACCATCTGGTTCTAGCCTCTTATTTTATAGATGAGAGCCCTGAGACCCAGAGAAAGAGAAGATGCCCAGAATCATCCATGCAGCCCTGTGCACCAGGACTGAGGGAGCTGCCTCTGGGGCCAGGCTTTCTGGGTGGAGCCCTGTTCTCTGTTTGTTCTCATCTGTCCTTCCTGCCTGGATTCAGCCCATCTTTGACTGGGGAGTCGCGACTGGGACCTGCTGCCTTCTAGCAGTGCTTTTCTGCCAACTAACTGGAAGTCTCTCTTATTGCCTTGGTACAGGATATACTGCGGGGACACCATACAAGGTCCCACCGACCCAGAGTAATACTGCTCCACCCCCCTACTCCCCATCACCCAACCCCTATCAGACGGCCATGTATCCAATCAGAAGTGCCTACCCCCAGCAGAATCTGTATGCCCAGGTAGGTACATGTCAAAGCCACTTCTTCTGCAGGTAGAGGAGCCTCCAGCCTGGGCGCAGTGTGGTGGGGTAGGGTGAGGAAGTGAGGGAAGGAGAGGACGGTTAGTGGCTCGGCCAGCTATCCTTGTTGTATCATGGAAGCGATATCCCTGCAGTCTGCTTACTCCCTCACTCCACAGCCCCTAGAGGGGTGAGGCATGAAGTCATTTAGATTAACAGAGCCCAGAATGTCAGAGGACAAAGGCCCTCAGAGATTTTCTAGCTCAACTCCTTTGTTAAACAAGTGGGGAAACTGAGACCCAAAGAAGGGAATGACTTGTCCAAGGTTACACCATGAGCTATTGGTTGGTCAAGATGAGACCCCAACGTCTTGGTCTTTTCTCTCTAACCCCCACATCTACCCTTCCTCAGTCTGTGAGCTGAGTGGGGAGGATGAAAGTACACAGGCTCTGCCACCAGACCTCTGTGACCTTAGGCAAGTTGCTCTCTCTTTCTGTGCCTGATGGGCCTTTCTGGGCTCCTTCAGCTAAAGGATGTATGCATTCCAGGATTGGTATGAGAAAGGGGACCATATGGGGCTCTGGCACACCCATGACACATTTTTCTGGAGTGACAACTCTATAGGAAGTATAAGTGGTGAGGAGAATACTTTTTTAGTTTAAAAAACAGCTATATTTTAGAGTAGAAGACAAAACTTAATAAAATAAAACGAGGCTTGAGATCAATTTATCCCATTTAATAGAAACATTTGAAGATTTCTGAATTAAGATGATATCAGGAGCTCCTGTTTACTTCCCCTAGAAGTCAGTGGGCCTGTGGATTGTGGTAGCAGGAAGCAGCCATGTGATTCAGGCATTGGGAGTCACCTCGGACCACTGCCTTCATCCTTGCCTTTCTACCTAAAGGGAAATAGCTAATAAGAGACATCCTGGGAAATGCTATCCATGTATGCCTTTGTTTTTTTTTTTTTTTTTCTGAGATGGAGTCTTGCTCTGTTACCCAGGCTGGAGTGCAGTGGTGTAATCTCAGCTCACTGCAACCTCCACCTCCCGGGTTCAAGCCATTCTCCTGCCTCAGCCTCCCAGGTAGCTGGGACCACAGGCATGCACCACCATGCCTGGCTCATTTTTTTGTATTTTTAGTAGAGATGTGGTTTCACCATGCTGATCAGGCTGGTCTCGAACTCCTGACCTCAAGTGATCTGCCTGCCTTGGCCTCCAAAGTGCTGGGATTACAGACATGAGCCACCGTGCCCGGCCGCCATTTTTTTTTCAACATGTACTTTTTTTTACAACGTGCACTTGTACCAGTATGATACTACTACTAACTATCCTTCCGTATATGTGTTCTGGAGTTTACCAACCCTGTTCACATGCTTGGTAACTGATTGACTGTTATTCCTAACTTTAAATTTTAGGCAGCTTATAAAAGTTCATTGCAGTAAGATAAAACATTTTAAAATGCTAAAACCAAGGTTAAGGGAATAGAGCTCTTACCCCGTTAGATCATCAGAGCAGCCTTAGGAGCAAGGCAGGACAGGATTAGAGCTTTATTTTTCAGACCAGAAGCTGAGCCCAGCACTGCACTGACCACAGTCACAAAGTAAGACAAGCAGAACCCCAGCTGGGGTCCGGACCTTGTGTCCTTCAGCCAGTGCTGCTCTCTCCATATCCCACCTACCTCTCCAAATGCCTATGTGACCTCAGCCTCTTTCCCCCAGGGAGCCTACTACACACAGCCGGTGTATGCTGCCCAGCCTCATGTCATCCACCACACCACGGTCGTCCAGCCCAACAGCATCCCTTCTGCTATCTACCCGGCACCTGTTGCCGCCCCCAGGACCAACGGCGTGGCCATGGGCATGGTGGCAGGCACCACCATGGCAATGTCAGCAGGTGAGGGCAGCTTCTGCATCAGTGTCCATCCCTTTCCTCTATGAACTCAAAACAGAGCGGAGAACAGTCATAGAATCGACTGCAGTGTAGCACAAGAGATCCTGCGCCAGGGGGCTTGTGAACCCAGAGGCAGGAGCCTCTAAATCTGTCTGTGGGGATGAGGAAGATTTCACCAAGAAGGGCATATTGAGCTAGGCCTTAAAGGGTGAACACAGGCTAACTAGAGAAGTGAAAGAGGGAAGGGCAGTGCAGAAAGAACATGAATATGGCATGTTCACAGAATGGAGGAATGGAGCCAAGGCCCTTAGGAAATAGGGACTTGGAGTTGGAAGGTGGCTAGATCGCTGGCAAGGATAAGATGGTGGAAACTCTTGAACACCTTTTGGTACCTCTATTGCGCACAAAGTGGGTCAAGCAGGGTAGGGATGCGGTTAGGTTTAAACATTCTCTGGCTGCAGAGTGGAGACAGGATTAGAAGGGGTGATTTGGAAGCAAGTAGCTCAGTAAGGAGGTTGTCAGTGTACTTTAGGGGAGAGAGATGATGCTAGCACTCCAATAACAGCAGGGGCACCAAAAAGAGGACACAGGGGCAATGTTCTTTATTAGGCAGGAGCTTAAGAACCTGTGCAGTAATTATAATAATTATGAGGAATGAGAGAAGCAGAAGTCCCCAAGGACCCCCCCCCCCTTTTTTTTTTTGGAGACAGGGTCTTGCTTTGTCACCCAGGCTGGAGTGCAGTGGCACGATCTTGGCCTACTGCAGTCTTGATCTGCTTGAGCTCAAGTGATCTTCCCACCTCAGCCTCCCAAGTAGCTGGGACCACAGGCATGCGCCACCACACCCGGCTAATTTTTGTATTTTTTTGTGGAGGCAGGGTTTCACCATGTTGCACAGGTTAGTCTTGAACTCTTGGGCTCAAGGGATCCACCCACCTCAGACTCCCAAAGTACCGGAGTAACAGATGTAAGCCATTATGTCTAGCCTAGAGACCCGACTTTTAAAGAACCAGCTAGGATACCATCTGAGGTAAGAAAGTATAAGGGGTAGAGTGAGCATTTGGATTTTATTCTGCCCCTAATGTAAGGGTATGGTTAAGGCCTCTTACTCCCCAGATCAAGTTTGCAAACTGTTGGCAAACTGACTCAGTGTCAGCCTTGTTCAGGTCCTGGGAACCCAATATCAACAGATCAGATCAGAACACTGTCCTTAAGGAACACCTAGGTTAGTGTGGGAAATACAACCACATACATCGCAATTACCACTCAGTATGATTGTGCAGTAAGAGAAGCATACAAAGAAAAGTAAAAGGAAGGCTGGGCGTGGTGGCTCACACCTATAATCCCAGCATTTTGGGAGGCCGAGGTGGGCGGATCACTTGAGGTCAGGAGTTTGAGACCAGCCTGGCCAACATAGCGAAACCCCATCTCCACTAAAAATAAAAAAATTAGCTGGGTGTGGTGACGGGCACCTGTAATCCCAGCTGCTCAGGAGGCTGAGGCAGGAGAATCGCTTGAATTCAGGAGGCAGAGGCTGCAGTGAGCTGAGATCGAACCATTGCACTCCAGCCTGGACAAGAGAGCGAGACTTCATCTCAAAGAAAAAGGGAAAAGGAGGACTTAGAATAGTGATTGATTCTGTCCTTAAGCATCAGAAAAGATTCTCCTAAGGAGGTGAAGTCTGGCAAGGTGGAGAAGGGCGGACAGCAGTTCATCAGGAAGGCGAGGGAGATATGGGGGATTTGGGCAGAGGGAGCAGCCATGTAGCTTCATCCTCTTCATTCCTGTGTCTGGTACAGCCTCGTCAGGTTGCTTTTTTCTCTCTGGATGCTCAGGTACCCTGCTGACTACACCCCAGCACACGGCGATTGGGGCACACCCCGTCTCCATGCCAACATATAGGGCCCAAGGAACCCCTGCGTACAGCTACGTGCCCCCACACTGGTAAAGCCTGCAGCCCATCCAAGTGAGTGTGGCCAGGGTGAGAAGTGGGAGGGGGATGCATACAGGAACTGCGTCAAAGTCCCTGATTTGGGTCTGGTGCACAGGTGTCAGCTGGAGCAGGTAACAGCTGTCAAGTTATCAGTTGCTTTCCTGCTCCAAGGTCCATAATATCACTCTTAATAATAGCTATCACTTCTGTTGACTGCTTGTTGAAATCTAAATAAGAACAGAAATAATAATAGCTATCCCTTTGTTTATGTTATCTCATAATCCTTATAGTTGCTCTGTGAAATAAGGATCATTAGCTCCATTTTACAGATAAATATGTAGTTCAGTATCACTTAGCCAGTAAAAATTAAGCTAGGGCTTAAACTTCAGTTCTCCAGTACTGAATTCTGTGCCATTTACCTTATGGTCTTCAGATTTCTTTTAACTTTGGGCCCCATTCTTCAAATGAACTCTTTACCTAGATCATATGTTAGAGCTTTGATTGGAGCTATTTGGAGGCTTTGGGCTGACCCAGGCCACTGGCTTCCTTGGTCCCCTCAGCAGCTCCTGAGGCAGTGAAAGTGAACCATAGTGCTCCAGGGATGTCACTTTGAAATCCTCTGGCCCACCACATCATCTGGCCTCCCCCATCTCCTCCAGGGCTCTTGGCACCAGAGTACAACAGCTTCCACAGGCAGGAAGCGGGCAGCTTCACTAGGAAGGCACAGAGGCTCCATTGAGGGCTCCCGAGTTGAGGGGAAGGGGTCCAGAGGTTTCCTTGAGGAAACCTGGAATATCACTGACACTGTTTGGAGGCCTCTGGAATATCACTTGACACTGTTTCTTTCCCCTTTCCCTCCACAGATCTGGAGTCACACATTGTATGCAACTACTCAAGTCTTACACCGGTGCTGGAGCAGTTCCCTAGCAGCACCACCTCTATTTGCAAGAAGAGACAACGGAAGTGCAAGGGTCACTTTATGCATCTTTAATGGTTTTGATTTTTATTTTTGGTTTTTGTAAAAGCTGCTTTTTCTAATCTCCTGCCTCTCCCCGACTGTCCCCCTCTTAGCCGCTGCCCTTCCAGCTCTACCCACTTCCTCCTACCTGACCAGGCCATGTCCTCTCTGCTCTTCCCTAAGTGTCCTGTCCCTGGGGATCCCAGTCTAGAGGCAAGCAGAGAGTAGGGTTTATTGCAATGGTTCATCCGAAGGCTGGATTCCATTTGAAGAGCATAAACAGATGTGGTCCAGGGTAGGAACTCAGAGCTGTTGAGCAGGCTACATCTCTGGGGGAGTGTTCTGGTTGTTTTTCTTAAGCAAGATTAGTTCAGGACATTCCCATGTCCTGGACACAAATGAAATGTCTCCTGAGAACCATTGCAACAGACCAAGAACAAAACCACCTGAGTATGTAGGAATGTTATTAGCCCCTTAATACCCCAGGCCAAGAACCTGGGGAAAAAAGTCTTTAGAATTTGGGGGAGGGTGGGGGGAGGGAGGGCATTGTGGGGAAGGAGAGGGGAGAGGGGAGAAGGGAGCAGTGTTTGCCTCATGGCTTTGGTTTGAAAGGTCTCTGGTCAAAGCATCTGGCCCTGGACCTTCTGATTTACACAGTGATGTTAACTGACCTGGCACTTCCTCAAAAGGTGATTTTGACCTTAGACCTGCAAGCGGCTGCAGGGTGGTGGGATCCCAGCATCCCGAGGCCTTGGAAGGCCAGATGCCCTGTGTCATCCAGACTTCAGCCTCTGAGCTGTCATGGACCGACTCTGATGAGGAGCTTCCTCCTGACTGGAGTGGGAACCTAGGGCATTTCTCTCCCTTTCCTTTTGCCCTTCCCAGTGCCAGGACTCACCTGTCTGACTGTAGAGCTTGCAGGCAGGCCAAGCCCTTGGTTACCTGTGCCATTCATGGCCCAAGTGAAGGAACCATATTCCAGGTGGGTGCTGGCAGTTCTGAAGGTCAGGATAGTGAAGGAAAAGCAATAGCAATAAACATTTCATAGACTCATGGAACTGAAGGGACCTTAGCAATCATCTCATCCATTCCCCTATTTGGCAGATGAGGAAACTGAGGCCCAGAGAAGAGGAAAGGACTGCCCTGGACCTTACAGTAAATTAGCATTAAATGCAGCCTTCCTACCTAGTGGGCACCTTGCCTACAAAAATGTACCTAGGGACAGATTGGCTTGGTTTTGTAAAAATTAAGTCGGCAGTGCCCATACCTGGTGAGTCTGGAACGGTCTCTGGGCTCCTGTTTCTGCCCTCCAAAGGCGGGGGTTGAAGACTGGCCAGAAGCTACATGGGGGCAGATGGCAGGAACAGAAATGGCAAATGAAGAAATAGCATTTGGAAATTCTGTGAAGACATCTGGAACTTTCATCCTGTACCTGACTCCACCTCCAGGAGAAGGAGCAGGTGGGCTGGCTGAAAAGGAGAGGCCATGCTTTTAGGACAGTAGCCCCTCATCCCGAGAGGAGAGGAAGAGGAGGAAGAGAGTGGGAGTCATCAGGAGAGGAGGACGAGGATGAGGCCCAGGAGACAGGCTCACCTGGGAGAAGAGGGACCCCTGGGACCAGGAGGTCCCTGCTAGTCTCAGCCAGGAGCCTGGATTGCCCAGCAGCAGCCTCTGGCACCCAGCACTTGGCTGGGCCAGCAGCTCCTCTGGGAGTGGGGCACGAACATTTTACTGTACTAAATGGGATCATTGACAACATTTGGGACTTTAAAAAACTGCTTTCATTTTAAATTCACGCAAACTTGGACATACCCTTATCCCTACCTGCCATGTCTCCCTAAGGGAAGGAAAAATCAGGAAACCTTTGGGTTGGAAGGAGCTCAGAAGCTGTCTAGCCATTCCCAGGAGGGTAAAGCCCATCAGCATCCTTGGTCTAGAGCCAGGAGTTTGGGGGCCTACCTTCCTGGGCTTCCAAGGAACTTTAGGACCAGTAAGAAAAAATTCAGCTTTTCTAAATTGTCTGTTCTGGGGTGCTGACGAGGTTTCACTTTAAAACAACAGAAAGTTTTCCAGTGTTAATTCACTTTTTGCAAATACCTCCTCCCACCCTCTTTGCTTTTGTAAAGGTGGGTAAAGGTTGTTCTGGATTATGTCGTACGTGTTTGAAAAATGCCAAAATAATGATAATGATGATAATAATAATAGAAACATTTGGATTTGTCAGGTGCATCACAGAGTTCAAAGCACTTCACAGCCTTTCATGTACTCGCCCTGAGAGGGATGGGGTCACAATTATTACAGTCAATTGACAAATGAGGAAACAGGTTATGGAAGGGAACAGGCCCACAGTGAACAGCATGCTGGTATCTGCCAGGCTTCCCAGAACCCTGCTGCCTCCATGTGGGCTGGGGTGGAACCACAGAGAGGAGAAAGGAAGAAGAGGAGACCAGGAATGACCTTGTAACTTTTGTTCTTTCTATACCAGTAAGTAAAACTAACAGCTGGACCTCAGAGTTCACAGAGCAGTTGAACATAAATTATCTGGTTTAACCCGATGAAACAGGTTATTTCTCCTATTTGATCCATAAGGAAATCAAGGCTTGGAAAAGTCAAGTGACTTGCTAATAAGTGACAGAGCCACTTGAATCCCAGGCTGTCTGCTGTCTCGTTCCCCTCCATCTGATCCCCACACAGGCTCACATACTGAAGCATTTGTGCTCTGTGCCCTATCTTAGCCCCTACTATGTAGTTCAAGAGCAAAGGGAGGCCCCAAGGTGAAAATAGGGCACTGAAAGGCTGTGGTTTGGAGGAGCCCAGGTCCAGCACCCCTTTTTCAGTATGAGCCCCAGTTCAGCCGGCTTCAGCCTCTTGGTATGATGGAGATCCACAAGCCTGGCCAAGCTTGGGGAGTCACTGCAAAAGGACTGAGCCCAGGAGAGCGGGGGCAGTCATGTGCCTCTGGTAAGAAGGGCACAATTACTGGTAAGGACACAGAGATCCAGTGGGAAGTACCATAGGTGTCCTCCAAAGATTCTAGATGGCGCAGTGGCCAAGCTAGATAAAAAGTCAGAGCTGGAAGGGCCCTCTCATTGAAGGCAGGCAAGCAAGAGAGGACAAGGGATGTGGCCGCCGACAATAAGCTACAGTACTGGCCCCAGAATGCAAACCCCTCCCTCCTCCTCACGCCACTGCGTCTCCCCAGGTGTAACACCTGTGGCCAGGATCAGGGGTCCAGATGGTTCCAGTCACCAGCCAACCCTTTTGAATTCCTCTACTTCTTCTACCTGACCTCCCCTCCTCACTGGCCTGGGGCCGAGGAAGTTTGAGTCTGGGAGCTGGATTGCCTGCAAATAGTGAAAGCCTGAAACATAATGGTTTGCCGTGTTTTGAAAAAAATGCATATTTAATTTCTTCCTCATGAGATAGGAGTTGCTGTTCTTTCTTACCTGGTAATGACTCTAAAATGTATATCCCCTTTCCTGAATATCTAGCAGAGACACACACACCTGTCCAGAGCTTTTTTGGTATGCAAAGTACTTTGACATTGGTTGCGAAAGTCCTCCATTTTATAGGCAAAAAAACTAAGGCTCAGGAGGCTTGACACTTGCTAAAAGGTCACACAGCTTGTAAGTGATTCTTCAAATCCTCTGCTCTTTCTGCTGCCACCTGCTGGGCCTCTTGGCAAGCATGAAGGGAGGGGCTCACTGTACTTTATAGAGAGCTGGGAAGCCCAGTCCTCTGAGCTGAGCATATTTGTATGAACTGCTTTGGGCCAGGACCTGTAATGAGCCCTGGGGAGGGACCCAGAGACACATCTAGCTGGCAGCACAAGGAGGATGAGAATTTGCAACTAAAGGCCTCACTTGGACAAAACACTTTGGGGTCACAATGCCCAGGACTGAAGACATGTTCGAGGACAGCACGAGGCATCTTTCTATTGGGAGACCCATGTCCTTGGTAAGCATGCACACCTGGCTTCCTATCCCCTGAGCCTGCCCACTGTCCAGATCCAGTGAATTGGTACACCACCAGGATCTGGTGGTGTAGCCTTGGCCAAAAGCATACAGACGGAAGTCTCTGGGCTTGCTTTTCCCATGGGTGAGGACCAGAACCAGACTCTGAGCATCCTTACCACTGGCCACCCAGATTGTTCCAAATTTGAGGTACCCCGTTCCCAGAGATCTGGGGGTCCTTCTTTGGCGGGCTTACTTGGTTCTGATGGCCTTCAGAAAGGAATCACATGAAGTATAAAAGGATAGGCCCCTTGGTCACCAAGTTTTGGCTCCTCATACAGATAGGACTCATCCAGGATTCCAGTGAGGCACTGGCTAAGCTTCCATATCAAATTCCTCAGCTTTGTTCTGTGCCCAGAGTGAACTTTCTCTTCTATATCACCATCTGTATCAGAATCCCTCCTCAACTGCAGTTAAGTGAAAATACGTGGAAGTCTGCTTTTCTATCCTGTATTCTCCCACATCACTACTGGCTGTGCAGCCTCTGCTGCTTGCCAAGTTTGGGAATCCGGAGAGGGGCAGTAGCAGAGTGGGCCAGTGGACCCACCCGCAGAGCTGAAGAAACACGCCACACTAACTGATGGGATTCCACACCAGAGCCTCTGAGCGCAGGCAGGCGTGCCAGGTGGGCTGCAGGGTTTGTCCTTTACTTATCCATCTGCCCCTCTCCTAGAAAACTTGTTTCTGAAATTAGGCATTCTATGGTTCCAGGGCCCAGACTTGGGTCCCAGTCCCTCAGTTTCTCCAGTGGATATATGCTGTGGTGCATGCTGTTAAGTCCAACCCAAAGGCCAACCGAGGCGCACAGGAATTGGGACTGGCTGCCACAAAGCTAGAAAGGGACAAGACAACTCTTTCTTCCCTGTGGCCACATGGATAGTCCCTGGATATTCTTGCTGTGGTAGTAAGGTCCTCTACCCCATTCCAGCCACTGATAGCGGGAGGATTTTCCTTCCTGAGGAGAACAGATGTAACAGCTTTGCAGATAAGTACCAGCCCACAGGACTCAAATGGGTGAAATCCACTTTGGGCCTGACCCCAGCAAGACCAGCCATCTCCAGGCCCCAGCCTTTCTCCTCAGGCCTAAGAGTCAGGGAAAGAGCGGGGACTGTCCCAGAGACCACCTCCTCGGGTCAGCCAGATAGTCTGGATCTATGCCGTGACTCAAGCTCCTCCTTACCCAGGGGGAGGTAAGGCCAGGCCTCTGGCAACTTGGAGTTGTCTGTAATAATCTTGAAAGGCCCAAGGGCCTGTCCCCATTCTGACTTCAAGGCATCTCCTTCCCTGTTTCATACCACATGACAGAGAAACCTGTTCTCATGGCATGTAACATCCCTGTGAAGACAGCGTTGTATATGATTTTGTATTTTTTAATTCATTTTAATCTACAGGTTGGAATCTAATTTTTAAATTTTATTGGAACTCACATTTTAAAAAGAAATAAAAACATTTAAAATAACAATAATAATAATAATAAACCTTTGACCGGTGTCTTCCAAGTAGTTTGATCAAAGAATTTATAGGTGTTTTCAAAACACAGTCCAGAGTGTAAAGATTGGAAAGCCCCATGGCCTCACTTGTGTGTATGAAGTGTAAATCTGGTTTTGTTTTGTTGTTTTGGATTCTTTTGGGTTTTTGTTTTGTTTTGAAGATCAGTGATCACTCTGAAAGATTGAAGCCAAGAATTTGTAACTATGATATTTACTGTAAGCTGTAGAACACTCAATAACTATTAAAAAAAAAAAAAAAAAGTTTCCCCAAAAAAAAAAAAAAAAAGTCTTAGGTGACTAGACTGAGTGGTTCTTGGGGAGGGAGGCACAGAGGACTGTCCCGGGCCAGTGAGTCCCTTGGGCTTCTCCCCAAGTTGATGCTAAACTTGTTGTCAGCAGTCAAGAAAAACCTATGGTGCATCTCACAGCTGATCTGATAGGGGTCTGCCCTAAGGGTCTCACAGCTGCTGGGAGCTATAAGGGACAACTTCAGCACCTACCCTAAGTGTGTGATGTGGGAGCACAGTGAGGCCATTCAGAGTTGAAATCCATTGAGCCATCTGCTCAATGAAGCTGACATCTATCGAGTGCCTAGTGTGTGGCTGGCGCCTGCTGCTCATGTTAGTTAAGGCATTCGGTCCTCACAGCACAGGTGAGGTGAGCCCTGTTGTTAGCACCATCTTAGATGGGGAAGCTGAGGAGGGTAAGTACAGAGCTGGTGAGGGGCAGAGTTAGAACTCACATTTGGCACTTGGT
The DNA here is from genome assembly GCF_007565055.1 of Rhinopithecus roxellana. Taxonomy (NCBI): domain Eukaryota; kingdom Metazoa; phylum Chordata; class Mammalia; order Primates; family Cercopithecidae; genus Rhinopithecus; species Rhinopithecus roxellana. The sequence continues at coordinate 58,818,491 of NC_044563.1, forward strand.
CTGACTCCATAGTCCACGCACCAAGCCCCACGTTCTGCCCATCTCAGAGTAAACAAGGCCCAAGTTGTTTGTTGTTGTTTCTGAGAGTCTCACTCTCACCCAGCTGGATTGCAGTGGCACAATCTCGGCTCACTGCAACCTCCACCTCCTGGGCTCAAGTGATCCTCCCACCTCACCCTCCTGAGTAGCTGGGACTACAGGTGCCCACCATCACTCCCAGCTAATTTCTGTATTTTTGTGTGTGTGTGGAGGCGGTGTTTCACCATGTTGCCCAAGCTAGTCTTGAACTCTTGGGCTCAAGCGATCTGCTTGCTTCAGCCTCCCAAAGTCCTGGGATTACAGGTATGAGCCACTGAACCCAGCCCCCTGAGCTTTCTTAAAAGATGGATTTGTCAGATGGGAAACCAAGGGGGACTTGGTGGTTTGTGGTTACAGAAAAAGGACAGCTGAGGGAGGCTCTGGCGCCTTCATCCAAAGCAGTCCCATCAAGTGCTATCAGTTTTGCCTCCTAAACATCTGAATCTCTTATCTCCCCTCTGGGTGAAGCCACTGCCCTAGCCCAGGCGCAGGCTTCTCTTCCTGGTTATCTGTCCACCATTCCTTCCCAGGGCCGGCCGCCTACAGTTCATGCTCCGTAGCTGTATCTCCAAGAACTCAGCCTCCTTACCTGGAGAGGAAACAGGCCAAAAGAGGCCAAGTAGCTTGGCTCACACTGCAGCTGAAATGAAAACTTAGACCTCCTTACTCTCTAATGCCTCTCACCAAATCTCACCCTGTGCCTCCACCCAGCCTCCCTTCCTGTCCTTGATCCAATATGAAACCCACCCACAGTGTCCGAGGGGGCACCTCTGGCCAGAGGCATTGTTGCTGCTGAGTCACCAGTCAGTTTATCCGGTGCAGGAAGGGATTTTCTCTCAGAGGCTCAGCTCCAGGTCACAGTGGAGGAGCTGAGGGCCAGGAGGGGAGGTGGAGACTTGGGTCCCGGCTCCTACCATTCTGGCCCATAGGGAAGAGGGGTGGAGCACAGAGGTCAAGCTCAGAACTCTTCCCCTCAGTGGTCAGCCCAGAACCCCACCCTGTCCTCCAGCTCCCACCTCCACGTGAGCCTCTTGAACTCAAGAGCTGACAAAGCTTCAGGGATTTAGATGGAGCAAGCCAGAAACGCTTCCAGGTGAGGATATGGGCCCTAAAGACCAAGGACATCAGACACCTACTTGAGCCCTCAGCTCTTCATCCCACTCTTGCAGGCTAGCCTCAATACCCCAAGGGACAGGTGAAGAACTAGGCCAGGGCCACACCTTTCAGCAAGCAGAAAATTGGGGAGGGGGGAGTCTGGAGGAGAGCACAGTGCTTACTGTGAGGGGCCACTCAGCCCTGGCCTGGAAGCCTGCACCCAGCCCCCGCGCACCCTGGCTTGCATGTGTATGTGCCTCTACCCAGGCGAGACGGGCAGGCTGCGGAGAGGGCATCTCGACCCCACAGCCCAGCCTTCCCCTGGGGAAGGAGGCCGAAGGCCAGCCGAGATGGAGAAGCCAGACCCTGAGATGCAGCTGAACCGCTGGCAAATAGGGACTCCAAGCACACGCTGGTAGCCGCAGGAAATACTTCCTTGGGTACACTGGTGATGCCTGCTAGTCTCCTACAGTGGACACCCTGTCCTACACTTTAGCATCCTTTTCTGCTCCAGAACTTCCCTCCTGATGTCCAGCCTCTGTTTCCTTTCCCTCTTCTGGTACAGGTGAAACATCTGGATCTTCAGATGTGTCCCTCCCCTTCCTGCCCACCTGAGAAGCCCCCGAGAGAGACACCTGTGCCGTAGGTACCCAAGGAGAGGTCAAATCCCAAAGCACGTCTACCCAGGACAGGAGGAGGACCCCAACTTGGCTTCTGCTTAGGAGAAAGGCCCCTGCCCTCCGTGAAGCCAGGCCTCCCACAGCCCCAGCATGGCTGCCCCATAGCTGCCCTGTGCCCGCTGCAGGCAGACCAGGGACTCCCACAGGCTGGTCCTCTTCACACCTCCCCAGGTTCCATCAAGTGTCATTCTTGTTCTTCAGCCTCTCCGTGTGGCCATTAGTTTAAATGTGTCCCTCTCTTCCATATTTAAACAACATAACAAACACCAGTAAAACCCCAAATTAACTGAAAATTGTCTCTCCTCAGAACCTGAGGCCCCACCCAGCTATGGCCTGTGCCAGGCTTCAGCAGGGAACCGTCTCCCTCAACCCACCTGGCCCTGGTCTCCCCCCTCCCTTGAGACGAATCCCACCAAGTTCCTGTGCCACTCACCAGGGCACAGAGCGGTCCTCCTCACCCCCCAGCAACAACTGGCCTTGCAGCCTACCCTGTGCTGACCCCCTCCCCACCCGCTCCCCTGGCTGCCAAGACACTGCCAGGGACATTGCCCTCCCTGGTTTCTCTCTTGCCTCCCTGGCAGTGCCTTCTCTGTGGTGCCCTGGAGCAGCCCAGGCATCCGCCCCAGGCCCTGTCCCCAGGACATTTCCTCCCAGCCCAGTCCTAGCCTAAACACCCACCTGAGTGCCTGTAGGTCTTCTTGTCTCCAGGTCTGCCTCCTGAGAGCTCCGGGCCTTCACATCTAGATGGCATGGGACATCCTCCACGGCTGTGTCACAGGTGCCCCCAGGACTGCTCCTGTTGCCCCACCCAGCTGGCTCTAAGTCCCTGACCCATTTCCCATTACCAAGCCCTAGCACAGGGGTGTCCAATCTTTCAGTTTCTCTGGGCCACTTTGGAAGAATTGTCTTGGGCCACATATTAACACTAACAATAGCTGATGAACTAAGAAGAAAAGAAAAAAGCAAAAAAATCTCCTAATGGGCCGGGCGCGGTGGCTCACGCCTGTAATCCCAGCACTCTGGGAGGCCGAGGCAGGCGGATCACGAGGTCGGGAGATCGAGACCATCCTGGCTAACACGGTGAAACCCCGTCTCTACTAAAAATACAAAAAATTAGCCGGGCGTGGTGGCGGGCGCCTGTAGTCCCAGCTACTCAGGAGGCTGAGGCAGGAGAATGGCGTGAACCCGGGAGACGGAGCTTGCAGTGAGCCGAGATCGCGCCACTGCACTCCAGCCTGGGCGACAGAGCGAGACTCCATCTCAAAAAAAAAAAAAAGGTCTTATAATGTTTTCAGAAAGTTTATGAATTTGTGTTAGGCCCCATTCAAAGCCATCCTGGGCCACATGCGGCCCGTGGGCCGGGTTGGAAGCTTGCCCTAGGAATCTTAGATGGAGACGGAGGCTCCGTCTCACCTGGGTGTGGCACCCACTCCTGTGGCTCCTTTCCTCTCCACACTGGCCAAGCAGGAGCTGAATGTTTTGGAGGCTCCCTGGTGTCCTTGGCATAAGGCCCAGGTGCCCACTATGTGTTGGTGCCCGGCCTTTGCACATGCTGTCCCTCTCTGTGGAACACATTCCCTGGCCCGCACATCTTCCTCACCCCCATTCAACTCCCGGGCTCCACACAGTGCACTTCCTCAGGTGCTGCGCTGACCAGCGTGGTAGCTGCTGGCCACATGGCTATGGAGCCCTTGAAATATTCCAGTTCCAATCAAGATGTGTAAAATACACTCCAGATTTCAAGGCAAAAGCAAAAACAGCTCATTCACAATTTTTATGCTGATTTTATATAAAATGAAAATATTTTGGATAGACTGGTTAAAAAATATATTAAAATTAAGTTTATCTGCTGCTTTTTACTTTTCGAAATGTGATTGTCAGAAAATTTAAAGTCACATCTATGGCTCACACTATTTCTGTGGGACAGCCCTGCCTCTAGCTAGGGGCTTTGGTGAGAACCAGATGAGCTGATGGGTCTCCTCTGGGCCCTGCTTCCCCGGCTGCTGAGGTGCAGGAACTGCGAGGGGAGGGCAGCCTGCCACGGTGCCCAACACAGGGCAGGGCTGGACAGGTACAAGTGGAACAGGCAGATAAGCTGGGAAGGGCACAGAGAAAAAGAGCTCCTCGTGACAGCACTTTCCCACCTTTTATTATTCAACACATGGAAGGGGATGGAGACACAAGGATAGGGCAACGGCAAGTTTCAATAAATAAGAGAAACAGGACGGACAGGCAGTGGGGCCCATGCCTGCACGGCCCCACATAAATAACCAGGTTGCTGAGCCAGAGTGGAGGTCAGGGCTGGGCCTGGCAGCCACCGGCACTGCCCAGAAGCACTGGCACCACAGGGACGCAGAAACCACTGAGGCCCAAGGTGCACTCCAGCCCCACCAACACTCTTCTCCCTAAAGCTCCTGAGATCCTGGGGCCGGCTGGGCAGGCTAGGGCTCTGTATCACAGTCCTGCCGGGATCAAGTCTGTTTTTTTCAGTTTCAGTAAAAACAGCTGGGGGAGGGGCAGGCACATGCATTAAGCCCCTTCTGTAGGCAGAGCCATGGGTGGACAGCCCCGTTGGGGTCTAGAAGGCAGAGGCCCTGGAAGCAGCAAAAACGGGGCTGGATAAAGCTACTAATAGGAGGGATGGTAGAGCCCAGCTCCCCAGCCCCCCACAACCCAGCCCAGAACCCGCAAAGAGCTGAAGAGGCCCTGGGTACTGAGAACGTCTCTCCTTACTTCATAGTCAGAAAAGTGGACCCAGCGATGGCCATAGACGTGCCCAAGATTAGGACCCAGGGATTCATTCTCCTAGCCCAGGACTTTCTGTTCCCCCTTCCCTTTATAGACCTGCTGGAAGAGGAGGGGGAGGCACATCTGCTCTAGGGCCCTGTACAGAGGCAAGGGTGTGGCTAATTACCAAGGAATGGGGCCAAGGGTGACGGGCACAGGCCCCTCCCCTCTGCCAAGCCCAGCCCTCTGATGATACAGAGAATCCCATGGGCTCCTAGGATCCAGCCAGGGCAAGCACGGGGGTCGGGGCATCCTGCAGGGGAGCAACCTGGCAGCAGGGCCGGGGCGGGCTCGGTCTGCTCCTGTACACAGTGCCCACCGGCCACCTGCCTCCTCACTGGGGCGGACACTCCCACCTCCAGGCCTTGGTCTTTGCTATCTTATCTGCTGGGCCATTGCTTCTCGATTCTCACAGTCCCAGCTGCAGCTCCACCTCCTCCAGGAAGCCTTCAGAACCTCCCAGGGCAGGGCCACAGTGTCCTCAGACTAGACCGCCCCTCAGATGACCAGGTTGCTCTCACTTAGGCGGACCACATAGCGGTTCTCCTGGTGGACAGGGGTGAGGGGTCAGAGCTGAGTCAGGGGCTGGCTTCTGGCTCCAGGGAAGTGGCCCCTGCCTAGGGCCCACCACACTTCCACCCCTGCCCCGTCTTTGGTCAGGTTTGGCCCAGGTGCCGACAGATACCTTTCTCCTTGACCCTCACCTCGGTCTTGTTCTCTGCTGGGGGCTTCAGCCACTTAGTATGGCTTCCGCCACTTCCTAGCAGTGCCTGCTGCTCAGCGGGGAGGCCAGGTTGTGGGGAGTCAGGGAGATCACCCGCCGAGGGCCCAGCCTCCGTGATGGTCTTCACCTCAGACACCATTGAACTTGTCCGTTGCTCAGGAATTCGAGCCACGCGGAACCTGTGAGGAGAGTGGGGCAATCATCCCCGTTAGCGGGGATCCCCAGGCACAGAGAAGGCAGCACGTGCCCGGGGTCACACAGCAAGTTCATGGTCCAAAGCCTGAGCCTGAAGGCCCGGGTGCCATGGGGGCCAAGATGCTGCCCTAGGGACACAAGGGCTCCATGTGAGACACAGCGGAACTGGGAAGTCCTGATCTCTCTGGCCACCCCCACTGCCCAGAGAGGCCCAATAAGGGCAGGGCTCCCGATGAGCAGGGTGCTCAGGGCCCAAGGTAGGGCCCTGCCTCCCCCTCCAGGTCCCCAGGCTGTCACGTCTTTACCTGCCCCTGCTGTGTCTGTGCCCACCTCACCTGCCCACAGACAAGATGGTGATCTCGCCCTGGCGCCCTGCCTTGGCCCCGGCCTTGGGAACCCTGGTCGGGTTAGGCAGAAAGCTGGGAGCAGAAGTAGTGGCAGCTACAGCCTCAGGGGACAGCAGCACCTCAGGCCACTTCTTCTGGCTACAACGGGAGCAGCAGGGGCCAGAGAGTGAGGCCAGGCCCTGCACGGTGTGGAGGTGGTGGTGGTGCGGGCAGATGTGCGGCACGTTCGGGGGCGCTGGCGGCAGCCTGCAGGGGGCACAGGCAGAAGTGGCCATAGGCCAGGCCAGGCCAGGGGCAGGAGACCCCAGCAGGCAGTGGAGGGAACAGGGTGACTTGAGGAGGGAGACCCAAGTGGGAGATCCCCAGGAGGCAGGCTGGTTAATGGGGTTTTGGCCCCGTCATCTCCCAGCAGCCCACTCACTTGGACACAGGCCTGTGGCTCGTCTGCACCAGCTGTTTGCTGTGGTACTCTTTCAGCAGCTCCTCCAGGGCCGCAGCGTTCTCTGTGGGCAGCTGCAGTCAGACCCTCGCTCTGGCCATATGGGACGTGCCTCCCACCACCTGCCTCAGCAGAGAACACCCCCACCTACCCTCCATACCACCGCTCCCAGCCGGAGCTGTGCACCTTTTCCTCCCACTTCATCAGGCAATTATAGGAGGCAGAGGTGTGCACTCCTGGGTCAGAGAGCACCAGGCTGCTCGAGGCACCCTGGCAGGGAAGGCAGAGCAGGGGGGTACCCTGCCCACCGCAGCTGCCTCACAGGCTTCTGGAGGAAACCCTCCTCTCCTGGGCACTGGGATGGGGTCAGATCTTCTCCTCACCTTTCTTCTCTGTGATCAGGCGCACCAGGACCCCAATGGTGTCCTCATTGGCATCCTCAGTCCGGTAGGCAGGGTTGATTCCTGGGGAAGACAAGGGCCCTGATCCTTGGGAAGAGGGGGAAGTCACGCTCCTGAGCTAAACCACGTCTGCCAGCAGAGGGCACCCCTGGCCTTCTTAAGGGCCATGAGCGTGTGCGTTTAGGTGACAAGTCTCCCAGAGCCCTGCAAATGTGGGATCCAGGCTCAGAGAAGCCCGTATCACCTTCACGACTCAACGCCACTGCTTCCTGCACCAACAGCCCGGGTGCATACAGGCTTCAGGGCCACGTGAACTCCAGTCATTGACTTGGGCAGAGGAGGGGGCGGTGCATCAGCATCTACTGGGTCTGCATTGTCTCCTCAGCCTCAGGGAGCTGTGGGCTGCCACCCTATCCAGAACTCCCCAAATCTACAGCAAACTGCCATTCCATGGCCTCTCTACCGTGCCCTGTCTGTGTAACAATTTAAATGAGAGCCCCTAGTCAGCTTTGGGCCCAAATCTCAAGAGTGTGAGAATGGGCCACGGTGATCAACCCTGGGCCCAGCAGCAAACAGAGCTCCTGGGACTTGCACCGAGGCAGCATCCAGCAGTTAAAGGAAGTCTCTAGGAAAACAAGTGCAGTCCCAGGCAAAATGGCCCTGAGTCACCACGTTCCCTCCTGCCAGCCTAATGATCCTGTCCCCTTCCTGCGCCTGCCAGACTTCAGTGTCAGGACTTAGAAGGGGCTCTGGCTCCCATGCCAGCCCCAGATGGCCCAGGGTGCTAGCAAGGGAGATGCCATTTCACTCATGATGTGACCACAGGATCCCATGGGCCCAGGGGAGGGTGTGTGCACATGGGCCCCTGCCTGCAGGGGAGTGATGGTGTGGGGAAGAAGGAAAGGGGCCTGGGGCCCTGGGGGTGAAGGTGGTAGCACATGCTTGTCCCTCTGGTTCCAGGCCTTGTAACTCAAACGACAGCCTGGGACCGAAACCCAAGCCCCTCGTGGTGCCTGCCCAGAACAGAACAGCTGCCCTGCCAGCCCTCCTGACACAGGACACTCCCCCTACTGCAGGCCAGAGGTCAGAGGTCACCTTGAGTAACTCCAAGGCCATCTGACCCTGGAACCATACACACAACTGTGGCCTCCAAAGAGTCCAGATCCCCACATCTGGGCAAGGCTTCACCCAGGGTGGGATCCCACTGAAGCCCCTTGACCAGCTGTGCCGCCTCTGCTCTGCCCCCACGGCCACACCTCTGTCCCCTCACCTTTCCTCCCATGTTGTCAGTCTGCAGTGTCACCTCCCAGGCCTCTCCCTCTCAGACCCCAGAGGCCAGGCAGGGTTCTGCTGGCAGCCCTCAAGTGGAGCTGGGGCTGGGCTCATGCCCCCGTCCTCCCCACCTGGACCCCAGCCGGGCCTCACCACTGCCTCTACCTCCTGGGCCGGGCCCGACCTCCTTGTGCGCTGTGCAGTGGTAGCCCTTCCGCTTGAGGAGGTTGCACACCAGGATGCCCAACAGCCCCATGAGGCAGAAGACAGGCACGATGGCGATGACCGCGTACTGGGCGGCCGTCTCCTCTGGGCCACCTGCCCGGGTGCCGTTCCCAGGCTGCCGTGTCTCACCACTGCTGCTGGCCCCTGCTGCCACCTCCACGCCACGTCGGGCCCGCCGACCCCACGCTGAGCATCACAGACGATGGAGGCAGGAAAGAGGCAGACAGTGATACAAACACAGAGAGACAGGGGCCCAGGGCCTGAGTCAGAGGGGGCTGCAGGAGAGCCAATGCACCCAGGGCAGCCCACTCCCCGCCATGCTGGGGATGCAAAGGTCAACCCGCTGCCCTCCTGTTTTCCTTTCTGGCCATCTAAGCATTGTCCTGAACAGGCCTCCTCAAGATGGTCAGACACCCAGCCCCGCCCTCCCCTCACGCTGGGGTCAGGGAGTGAAGAGACGGCACACAGGGCACGTGCCTGAGCACAGGGAGATGGGATCTGCCTCCCTGTGGCCTGGCCATGAATCCAGTGCCTCAGGGGTGACTGACTCAGCAGTGGGAGGAGGTGCGTGTGTGTATGTGAGTGTGTGCCTGCACTCACTCATCTGCATGGGTTTTTTTAGGCAGGGTCTCACTCTGTTGCCCAGGCTGGAGAGCAGTGGTGTGATCACAGCTCACTGCAGCATGGAAATCATGGACTCAAGCAAACCTCCCACCTCAGCCTCCCAAGTAGCACCACCACGCCCGGCTAATTTATTTTTATTTTTTGCAGACAGGGTCTCGCTGTGTTGCCCAAGCTGGTCTCAAAGTGATCCTCCAGCCTTGGCTTTCCAAAGTGCTGAGATTACAGGCATTAGCCACTGCACTTGGCTGGCATGAATCTCTTTGAGGAGATGGGGACAGGGGACAGGGGACAGGTCAGCATGTGAGTCCCCAGCCCCCAGCTGTGGCTGCCACCTGCAGGATGCTCTCTGCCACTCGGAAGCATGGTGGACAGAAACAGCCAGGGGAGCGGCTGACTGTGCCCTGCTGGAGACCCTTTGGCTACACGCCCTGCCCTGGGCTGGAAGAAGGACCCCACTGCCCCCACATGAACACTGCAGAGGCTGCTGGGCTCCAGCTCACTGGCCCCCTCCCGCACATACACCTGCACCAGTCCTAGCCCCAGTCTGCCACTCACCATCACAGCCATGAGTACCCAGAGGTACCCAGGAACACGGTTGACATGGAACACGGGGAACCCCCCAAGGCCCAAACCACCTGCGAGGAGGGAAGATACCACTGAGGCCCAGAAGTTTCCCCAAACACTATCCTTAGGAAAGGCTAGATGCCTTCCTTCCAGGCACCCTCATTGGTCCTGCCCCATCCCATTTCACAGATAGGAAAACTGAGGCCTGCTCAGGACACAATAAGGCTGGGACCCCAGGATCCAGAGTCCTAGTCACCCAGCCAGGAGCCCTCCCCGCACTCCCTTTGGCTTACCCAGGCCAGCAGTCTCCACAGAGTGTATCTTGAGTTGCCGTGCCCACCTGGGCCTCCAGCCTCCTCCGAAGGCTGCAGCGGGCATGGGGCTGACATGGGCTGGAGCCCCATGCAGCTGAGAAGGTGCCTGGGGGGCAGGGCCTGCATAATGTGCCCTGACCTGGGTTCTGTGGGAGGTAAAGGGTGAGAGCACGGCCAGGAGCCAAGTCTGAGGACCCCTGGGGGGCCAGGCACAGGACTCTGCCCCTGGCCCTCAGGGCTCTCCCAGGACAGGTAGGAGGGCAGGGCAATGCTCACCAGGTTGGGCTCCTCTCCAGGTGGGCACTGCCAAAGGGTTGTTGATGTCAGGGTGGCCAGAGGCCAGGGCAGCAGCTGGAAGAACAGTAGGCATTGAAAGAGGCAGAAAGTGCTGGGTGTGGGGTCTCTGGGGTCATCTATCCCCCACCTATTTCCTGAAAGCCCACTGGTGAGGACCACTGACCACTCCACCCGGGCTTCAGGGACACACTCTTCTAACCTCAATCCCTCACACTGAGGAAAACCTGTCCTGTCCCAGACCTGCTGCATGGCCAGTACCTGGGGAGGGAGAGAGCCACATCTGGCTCTGGAAACCCCAGATAAGGCCACATCAGGATCTCAAGCCCTTCCAGCTAACCAGAACAATGAGGAGGAAATGCTTCCGAATCCTCTCTCGTATTCTGGTATTCTGTCCCCCTTCCTCCCGCCTTGGGTCCATCCCTGCCCCCATCACAGCTGGGCATATCATTAACCAGCCTCATTTATCATCCCTGGAGCCAAGTCGGCAGGTGGCGCTTCCTATTCTGGGCCCTCCCTTCAGCGAAAGTCTCCAGGACCCAATCCTCCTCTGCGAGCTCCCCTCGACGCAAGGCCACCCCATTCACATCCACACACCCAAACAGGGAAACACATCCCAAAGGAAAGCTCCGTCTTCTCAGTGTGTGTCCCCAGCCCATTTCACTAGGAGCTCCCTCTGCTTCCCATCGTTAGGAATGAACTGCCTCTCCGAATCCCTCCGGGAGGAGACCTCCGTCCCCCAATTTGGCCTAGGCTGGATGGGGCCACCATCAGCTGCCCTGGAGATGGAATAGGGATCTCCTCAGACCCCAGAGCGGCTCCCAGCACCTGCTAAGGCTGGAAGGCCTCCTGTACATGGAGCAACCCTTAGCAAGGCCCAAGGCCAAGTCTTGCCCTCCCTGAGCTTCTAGCGTCACAGCAAAAAGATGGGCCCCAGAGCAGACCCCAAATGCTGTAAGTCTGTAATGCGGACTCGCCAGAAGCTCCAGGCAGCTGGCCTGATCCTATGATCCTGGGACCTGGAATCTGGGACCCCCTAGACCAATACAGATCTTGAACCCCAGCATCTGAGGTGCTATGGCTCTCAGGGTCCGAATCCCAGCCCTCTATGCCCAGTTTCCTCTTGGTGCCCAGCCTACCCTCCAGGCTGGGCTCTGTTCTCATGCCTGTGTGCCAACGGGCATCTTGCCCTCAGCCATGCCTGCCTTGCCCAGCAGGCCCTTCCTCCTCCATTTCCCTGACAAGCCTGGGTGGGCCCAGAGGTGCTTCCTAGGGTCCCACTGCCTCAGATTCTTCAAGAGCTGAGTAACTGAGCCCTGCCTGGCATGGGGTTCCCGGGGAGTGTCTGCACCGTCTTGCTGGAGGGCTGCAGGGCTGAGGGTGCGACTTTTCTCCTTCCCAGGGCCCATCCCCAACTCACCATAAGGAAGCAGGACAGGGGCCGGCACAGCAGACTTGGCTTCATCCTCAGGCCCCTGGTGGTCGCTGGCCTAGGGCAGATGGAGAGGAGGCTCGGCTGAGCGGCAGGGACAGGCAGGCAGCTGCTGTCCCCTCAGCACCACTTCCAGGATAACAGGACTCATGGGGAGCAGGCAAGGTGCTGCTGAGCAGGCAGAGCCCAGGGCTGCCGGCTCCACACCCCCAAGCCCCCAAGATGGGGTTGCCCTGCCTGGGAGCCGGCCTCACAGGGCAGCACAGGCAGGAAGGCAGGAAGAAGGCTCTGCAGGCTGGGAGACTTCCCAGAGGAGGAAGGGCTTCCTTCCCCTTCCTTAAACTGCCAGGTGCCCCGAGGCATCAGCAGGGGAAGGAAGTGCGTGTGGTAGCCTGTGTCCCTGATGACAGGGTTGCAACCAACACCCAACACCCCAGCCCGCCTCCACACTCCAGCCCAGTGCTCCAGGCTCAGGCTCCCACCGCCTCCTCCTCACAGGTCTGCAAGCATGCCCGGCCTCTGCCTTCACTCCTGCTGCTTCTGGTCCAAGGAAGGCCTTTTCCTTTACCCTTCAAAGCCCAATGCGAAGGCCTCTCTTTCCAGAAGCTTCTCTAGAAGCTTTCCCCAAAGTGGGTCTGGCTCCCACAGCTCCCCACCCCATCTAGGTCCTGGTCCTTCCGCGTGGCCACTGTCCATACCTCTTCCAGGGAGGCTGACTCCTGCCTTGAGGCTGGGACATGTCTGGCCACAGCTCTGCCCCGGGCAGACCTATGGGGCTGGGGTGGTCATGGCAGCCAGTGCTCTGTCTTTGTCATCTCTCCAGTACCTACTGCGTGCGGGCACTGGAGAAATCGGTATGAACAAGACAGATAAGGTCCCTGTCTGCAGGGAGCTCCAGCCCAGGGGAGACCCAACTGCAAGCAGAGAGGTGTCCCCGCCAGCTGGTGGTAAGTGCCAAGAAACAAAAGAGAGTGGCAGTGCAGTGCGTGATACTTCAGAGAAATATCCATGGTGGTGCCACGGCCCACCAGTCTGAGACTGAGGCCCCCAGGTGATGGTGGCCTGCTCTGGAGAAGCCTTCAGCCAGTGGATGAGGTGGACACAGCAGGACAAAGGACTCACATCAGACAGCAGAAGGTATGGTGGCAGAGCAAGGAAGTCCGCTGTGTACTCCCTGGAGGCCTGGCTTCAGGGACACCAGGCTGAGGGAAGCTGTTCTCCTCAGGTCACACACAGCCTCTTAAGCCCAGGGGCAGCCTGGGAACCCAGCCACTGGCTCAGGGCCGCCGCAGGCTGAGGCCCCCCGCTGTGACTCCAAGCCCAGTGAGGTGAGAAAAGCGCCTCCTGTGGTAGGTCCCAGGTCACTCAGAGCCCTCTCCCTGCAGGCAGCCCGGCCTTCCCGCCTAGAATAGCAGCCCAGAAACCGATCTGTCCACCCACCCTCCCTCTTGGCAGACCTCAGAAGGGCCCAGGGTTTGAGTTACACTCAGGGGAGGGAGTGGGCAGCGGTCACATCATCTCGGGACTCTCCAGGTCACTGGCAACCACTCTGGGTCCCAGGCCAGCTCAGGGGAAAGCCAGGGACAGGAGAAGGTAGGGCCACAGTATAGGGTGGAGGCCACACTTTGCAGTCAACACCCAACAAATGGCACCCCCAGGCCATTTGGGGAGGGCCCCCTGTCCTTCCTCAAATTTGGTCACAAGTCTTCCTTCCAGTTTCTGCCCCAAAGTGTCCTGTCCCCTTGCCAGGGCCCAGCTTCCACCTCGAGCCTGTCTCCCCATGGCCCCTCCCCTGTCCTTTGAGGGATCTAACCCACAGACCTGACCATGAGCCCTGAGTCCTCAGGCTTCACTTCCCCACTAGGCCTGACTATGTACGACAGAGCCCGATGGTGGGGGAGGAGGGGTGGCAGGCTGTGGCGGGCATGGTAGCTCACGCCTGTAATCCTAGCACTTTGGGAGGCGGAGGCAGGTGGATCACGAGGTCAGGAGTTCAAGACCAGCCTGACCAAGATGCTGAAACCCCGTCTCTTGTAAAAATACAAAAATTAGCCGGGTGTGGTGGTGCATGTTTGTAATCCCAGCTACTCAGGAGGCTGAGGCAGGGGAATCGCTTGAACCTGGGAAGTGGGGGTTGCAGTGAGCCAAGATCGCACCACTGCACTCCAGCCTGGGCGACAGAGAGACTCCGTCTCAAAAAAAAAAAAAAAAAAAAAAAAAAACAAAGCCAGGGGCAACCCGATAGCCCAGCCTCCGGCTCTAGCAGCCCTCCAATGTCCCCAAGGTAGGCCCAGAGGGCTGACGCGGGGGTGAAAAGAGGCCAAACAACCACAGCAGAGAGCCCTATAACCACCCCGACTCCGGGTGGCACCTGCTAGGTGACCTGAGCCCACAGGAAGCAGCTTTGTAGCTGCTTATCTGCAGACAGATGCAGAGCTGTGTGATCTAGAACCTTCCAGGAGGAAAGCAGGGTCCAAAGGCCCAGACTCAAAGCCAGCAAGGGCCCACTCCAGCACACGCACAGACACTGCCACCTAGGGCCTTGCGCCTTCTAATTATGCACCTATTATGCACCTCCTCATTACCCCAAACCAGCACTTACTCCAGTCTGGCTGCCCGGCCCCCACACTTAGCCCAGACTGAGCCCCCGCTGGACTTGCCCAGTCAGGTAGAAAGGCCTGGTACACACACATGTCCACACCTGCTGCTCAGCACCCCTACCCCCTGCCCCATGAGGCCTCCACTGTCTAAATCAGTCCTGGAACCGTGACCAAAAAAACAGTTCAGATGGAAGCCCCTTCGGCTGCGAGGGGATTTGTGAAGGCCCCATATCCACCTCTGCCTCACCCTGAAGGCTGGGCAGTCAGTGAGGCGCCAGAGCCTCTGATGCCTGACAGAGGAGAGCCACACCCAGCCACAGTGGATGGGGAAGAGGGGCCCCAGGGAGGAGCAGAGAAGGAACTTAGCTTAGAGGCCACTCCTCCCATGTCTCCTAGCCTGGGGCCCAGTCTCCACTGCCACCAACTCCCTGTGGGACCTTGACATCACTGGGTCTCAGTTTCCTCATCTACAAGATGGGGATGTTCATCTGGCTGGCAAGGCTGTCACGAAGTTTTTGGGGGATTTCTGTTTTGTTTTGTTTTTCTGAGACAGTGTCTCACTCTGCTGTCCAGGATGGACAATCACAGCCCACTGCAACTTTGAACTTTTAAGTGATCCTCCTGCTTCAGCCTCCTGAGTAACTGGGACTGCAGGCATGCCCCACCATGCCTGGTTGAATTTTTAAATTTATTTTTTGTAGAGACAGGGTTTCATTACATTGCCCTGGCTAGTCTCCAACTCTTGGGCTCAAGCGATCCTCTGGCCTTGGCCTCCCAAAGTGCTGGGATTCCAGGTGTGAGCCGCTATGCCCAGCCAGTCATGGGGTTTAAAGGAGGTAATGAAGCTAAAGTAGGTCATGGGATTTCCTTCTCCACAGCCCTTCTCCTCTGCCCTGCTGGCAGAGGGCTGTGATTAAGTATTTGTTTGCTTACTTGTTTATTCCTTGCTCCCCCACCAGACAGCAGTGAGGCCAGGGACGTCTGTTTTATTTGCCACAAAACTCCACACCCAGCCCCATGTCTGAAGCAGGAGGCCTCCAAACAGGCTCACGAGGCGGGGAGGATTTCCTCAGACTCAGCCCTCCAAAAAAATGCCCGAAAAATGAGAACCAGAAATTCCCTGGAGAAAAGCCATCTAGCAAAGGCCATGGCCAGGGCCCCAAGCTGAGGGCCCAGACTGTGATTGAGGCCATAGGCGGTGGAGCCCCAGGGAGGTGCAGCCCCGGAGGCCTCAGGGAAAGAGGAAGCTGTGCCACCAGCCCAGGCCACAGGCAGCTTCCCCTTTCCCAGAACTGAAGCTCGCTGGGGTCACCTGGGCCCTGCCACGCCACTCCCCTTCCCCTAGGCGGGGCCCTCCCGTTCCCTACAGTCCCTAAGCTCTCCCAGGGCCTGCGCCCATTGCTCCTGCCCCGTCGCCCTGTCTCTGACCTCCAGGTCAGTCCCGCCCTGCAGCCTAGGTGCCCTGACACCCAGTTCTGGCCCTGGCCCTGGGCCAGCTCCCACCACCCTCAGGATGGCATCCTGAAGCACCGACACCAACCTCCCCCACCCACATACCTGCCATGCTGAGTGCTTTCCACCCTCACACACACTGCAACTGCTTTCTGCTCTCCCCTCATCACTTGGCCAGCACCCACTCTTCCTTAGAGCTCAGCTCAAAGTCACCTCCTCCTGGAAGTACCCTCACCCCCACCTCCCCCTCAGCATTCATGGTGCCATGCAGATCCCACTACCCAGCCCTTTCCCCACTACGAGCTGCCTGCTCCATGCCCAGTGCCGACCCAGGCGGGTATGGGCTGATTTGGGGGAGAAGGCAGAAAAGGCGCTCTTGGTAGAGAGCCCAGCTATGCCAAGCTAGAAGGGCCAGTGAGCAGGCTGAGGGGGAAGGAGCCCAGAGGCTGGGGTGGGTCAGAACCCAGATCTGAACCCCTGGACTAACTTGGGGATACAAAGTGTGGGGTGCAGTCCTGCTCTGCTCTGTCCTGCACTGGCTCTGTGGCCCGCCTGCAGAGGGCTGTGTTGAGGCTGAAAGGAGAGAATTACATTAAGTACTCAGCACAGGCCTGGCACAGAGTAAGCATTCCCCACACTTCACTGTGACTCAGTTTCCCTACGTGTGGAATGTGGAGGAGAAGGGCACACAACTTTTTTTTACATTCAGTGCCTGGCGCAGAGTCTGGTACACAGGTGGTGCTGGGTTCGCCCTGGTGGGAATCTGGAGGGCGGGAGGGTGGAGGAGACGGTAGGAGTCTGGGAAGGTTAGTGGGCAGTGCTCAGGTCACACCAAGGCTCAGCTGCCTGCCAAAAAGCCTGCACTTCCCCCTAGGGCCTATGGGAGCCTGGAAGGGTTAAGCAGGGGAGGGAGAAGAATGAACAGTTCGGTCTCAGCAGACTCCCCGGGCTGCCTGCCAAGAGAGGCCACACTGGAGGAGATGGAGGTGGGGGCCAGCGCCCACCTGGAGCAGGGCAGGTGGGGAGGCAGCTACTCTGCTTTCCAGAGAGTGGCTCCTGAGCCTGTGGACCTCCCTCTGGCCTTCAGAGGCTAGGGTTGCCTGGAAACACAGCTGGACACAGGCCTCCCTTGGTGGTGGCCGCACCCAAGGCAAGAAGACAAAGGCCACCCATCAACAGAGAAATCCAGGTTAGCAAGGAGCCCAGCGGTTCCCTGGCAACTGGGGCTGAAGTAGGGCAGTGACCACGCTGGGTGGCTTTCCCTCCTCCACACTCACGGGGAAAAGAACAGACCCCAGCCCTGTGCTGCCTCTACTTGCAGGAGAATTGAGCATTCCTGTTTCACAGCTGGGCAAACTGAGGTCAGGGGAGATCACTGGTGGGGGTCACAGAGCCAGTAAGAGATGAAGGAGGAATGGAGCCCAGTACTGTCTCTTTTCTGCCTTCTTTCACCCTGCAACTTAGCCCAGGACCTGGCACATAGTAAACGTCCTTGCAGTGTTTGCCAACCTGATGGTGGAGGCTAGCAAGCTAGTAGCACCCAGTAGGTGGCTCAACTGAGGGTCTGTTACTAAGGACCCAGGAGGGCCCCAGGAGAAGGTGCTGTTTGCACCGCCATCCCATGGGGCCTTTAGGAGTTGCCTGCATCTATACTCATTTGCATATTGTTCTAGTCTGTGCCAGCTCCGGCAGGAAAGGGAGCTGGGAACTGAAAGAGACAGGAAGACCGGGGAAGTCTGGGACTTCCCAGAGCGGGGAAGAAGAGGTCCCAGGGTGGAGCCCCAGCTCACTAGGGCTGCTGCTGGGAGCCCAGGGATGTGCGGAGGCTGGCTCAGGGCCACTCAGTGAGAAGGGCACTCCACTCCCGCCCCTTCCCACAGGCCTGGGCAGCCATGAGCTCCCAGGTCACCACACTGGGGTATGCACCCCTCAAATCCTAGACCCCTAATCCTGTACCACCTCGTGGCCAGGCAGCAGCTGCTCCCCAGCCCACCCTCAGCCACCCCCCTAGAAGCTGGGCATGGTTCCGCACCTCAGACCTCCTGGCTGCCACCGGGCCTGGGCTTCAGTGGCTCAGGTGGATGGGGTGGGGCTGAGGCTAAGGGGGCTAAATTGGCCCCTTGAGGCCAAGAAAAGGGCTGAGGTGGCCACACCTGGCCCACCCAGCTCCTCCCAGTCTGGGTATGGTACAGGTGCAATCCTCACCCCACTTCCTGGGTCGACTCTGGGGCTGGAGGAGGGATGTCTGAGACCAGACTGTTATCTCTGGCAGAGAGGGGGCTCCCTAACCCTCCTCACTGAGCACTACTGCCTGTCCGCTTCCCACTGTAAGCTGGCTCTCACCCCTCAAAGACACTGTTCCAGGCTTCACAGGGAAGAAACTGAGGCTCAGAGAGGCCAAGTGGTAGCCTGTAACAACTTCATCTTGAAGGAGATGAGGTTTACCTACCCTGGAGTAGGGGCAACTGGCAGGCGGCCCCTGCCTGTGCCACCCAGGCCTGGCATCTCCACTGCTTCGGGTCCACCATTGACCTCTCAGCACCACGGACAGCCCTGTGTTGCCAACCCTGGCCCAGAGACAGGACAGCAACAGGTCTGGGGGTGCTGAAGGACACCTCACTGCAATCCAGCTCATACTCTGCTACATCCTCCAAGAAGCCACCTTTGCCACCTGCCCCGGCCATAAATCTGATCCCGAGTCCCTAATGTGCTCAGCATAGGCCCTGCCCCCAATCACCCTGACCTGGAAGACCTGGGCGGAGGCTTTGGGAGGGACTTGGGGGAGACCACAGCCCTGGTCTGCCCCATTCTCCAACTCACCCCAGACTTGGGGTGCTGGGGAAAGAGGCCTCCCCCACCCCTCCAGGGCCATCCCAGGTCAGGTCCTACCCAGTGGAGCTATGCTGAGGACTGGGGTCAGTGTATGCGCAGTGATGGGGCAGGGAAGAGACAAGGTTGGGCCCTGGAGCAGCTCAGAGTCCAGGGTTCAGACTCTGGCTCTGTCCCTTTGTGGATCTGCAGCCTTGGGCAGGTTACTTACCCTCCCTGAGTTTCAGGGTCTTCCTCGGCAAACAGGGGTGCTAGTCCCTGCCTTATGGGTTACTGAGGGCTCTCAACACAGCCCCACTAGTGCCAGAGGAACCCAAGCTCAGGACCAAGCAACAGCCAGCCAAGGTCACCCAGAGGCGTGGGTGTGGCAAGAGTGCTTTGGGGAACTCCATGTAAATCCTGGCAGCATGAGTAGAGGGGCCTCGGGCTCTCTGGGAGGGCCCTGGGTGCCCATGTCCCAGCCTCTGTGCAGGCCTGCATCCACCTGCTCCCACACCAGCCAGGGCCACGGTCAGGAAGGTAAGGGGTAGTTCAGCAGTCAGGAACCCAGCCCCAACTTCCCAAGCCCGTTTCCCAATTGCGCCAGTGCAGCTGACCTCATGGTGTGGTGGAGGACTCAGTGTTCACAGGCAACAGGGGCTCTTCTTACAATCAGGCCTTGGGCCAGGCATCCCCTCCTACAGGAAGCCTCCCCAGCCTCCCTGTCAAGGGGGCCCCCTCCCCTCTCCAGACTCCCCACCCCTCAACCCCGCCATCAGTTTTCAGTCTCCCTTGACTCCTCTAGAAGGGTTGAGGCTCCTTGAGGGAGGGAGGGATTGGGTGCGTGCAGGAGGCCAGACACGCAGCACGCCGGTGGTGTGGGTGGCCAACGTCCTCCCCTCTCACTGTTCCTCCTCACAGGGCATGCACTGGGCTAAGCACAGGTCCCTCCTCTGGAAGCCCCCACTCCTCTCTCTACCCGCACACTCAGACCCTGTTTCTAACTGGCTGTAGAGGTCCCCGCTGTCCCCCTCTGTCTGTGACAACTAGCCAGGGCACTTGCTCACAGCCACATGGGCAGTTTATTTATAGAGCTCTCATCTTTCCCAGGATGGCCTAGGAAAGAACTCTGGTCTTCAAGGCCAGCAGACCTGGGTTTGGATCCCAGTGACACTGGGGCCTGGCAAGTGCCTCCCCTCTCTGGGCCTTGGTTTCCCTGCCTGTGCTTGGAGGGAATGATGACCCCCAGGAGTATAAGGCTGAGGATGTGACAGCCTCCTGGGCCGTAATCCCAGGGACGGGCAGAGTAGGGATGCAGCATTGGCTTCTGTCCTCTCTGCCACCCCAGCCCCACTCAGCAGCACCAAGCCTAGGCCCAGACAGACACGGGCTCAGCACACAGTGGGTGTTCTCTCTGTCCAGAGACCACATCCCTGCTCCCCCATCGATCCTGAGTGGGGAATGGCGCCAAACACGCCCTGCTGGGTGATCTCAAGCAAAACCCCTTCCTCTCTGGTCCTCTCTCCTGCTGACCTGGCAGAAGGGCCGGCCCCATAACAGAGGTAGTCAGGTCCCACCCAGCCAAACTAGGTACTGACCAGCCTGGCCCTTCTCAAGAAACTAATGTTAGAATTGTCAGACAAACCCTTCGACCCTCACCTCCTGCCTGGAGACCAGGTTGGGGGCTGGGCGGGATCTGGAGTGCCTGACTCCAACACGAGTGGCCGCGTGACTCAGCCTAGGGTTGCTCTCTGAGTCCAGGTTCCCCCATACCAACTTGGAAAGGAGAGGGCCCGGGTGAGTGCTATTGTGAGGAAATGCTGGGCCCAGGGCCTGGCGCACAGCAGGACCTGAGCAGGGACAGTTTCCTCTACTGACACAAGATGTCGAGGACCATGGCAAGCACTACACTTGCCCCCTACCCACAGGAGTGACCGTGAGTCTCTGCCCCCAACCCCAGCACACATTCTGCCTCAGGTCATGGTGAGCACCAGAGACCTGGGTGCAAATCTCCCGGTGCCTCCCAGCACACAGGTGCCAGGATCCTAGGGCAGCTGCCCATCCTCAGGAAGAGGCCTTGCCAGCACAGAGATGGCAGTGGGAGGGGATGGGTTGCTGGCCACACTGGCCCCACCAAGCTGAGCATGCAGTGCCCACAGGTACCCCAAACCTGTGCTCATTCCCCAGCAGTGAGGGAGGACACCTGGCCAGTGGCCCGCAACAAAGAAGACTAATTTCGGGCTGGGAGGGCTTCCTGGGCGAGGCGGAGCGGGGGTATACATGAATGGCCAAGAGCGTTCTAGAAAGAGGGAAGCTTTAAAAGCAAAGGCAAGGCAGACAAGGCATCTGGCAAGGAGAGGCAAGGGTGAAGATGTAAATTCTGAAAGACCTTGGAAGGAAAGGCCTCAATGCCAGATGAGGAGTTTGAACTATACTTTGCAGGCAAAAAGCAAGAGTTACTTTATGGAGGTCACTCTGGCAGTGTGTGGGAGAACCGATGTGGAAGCAGAGAAGCTGGAACCAGAGCCTGGGCAGGGATGGTAAGGCCGGAGCTGGAATATGAGGCAGGCAGACGTCGGGAAGGTGTGTCTTGGGCCTGCTTCCAGTGCTGGCCAACCTCCAGCCGCCAGGGAAAGTGTAGACACAGAATGGCAAACTCAGGACAGAAGGCAGGTACCGTGTCTGGAGGGTGAAGGTTCTGGGAGACCTTGGGTAAGTCCCTGAATTCTCAGAACCTCAGTCTCTCCTTCTGTGAAATGAGATTGCACCTGACGCTATGAGTAGCGGCAGGTGCTGACTGGCCCTCAATGTCTCCCCTCCTTGGCCAGACACAGGCCCCTCCCTCCAGCAGCTACCACACCAGTCCCAACTGTGGCCACACGTGGAAACCCAGCCTGGCCCCACTGTCATCCCCAGAGGCCCAAGTTCCCAGAAAGGTTTGGCTTGGCTAGGGCACAGGCTGAGGCTGGGGGCCTCCTTCAAGGCTGGGATAAGGAGAAGTTAACCCTTCCCCTCTTGCTCCCCCTCCCAGGCCCTAAGCTATTTCCACCTCATTGCTGAGGATGGAAATAACTTGGGCTCAGCCCCTAGAGACCACGACAGCTATTTTCATCAGCCCCAAGCAGCACAGCTTCAGTCATTGCAGAGAGGACGGTGGGACAGACACCATGATCCCCAGTTCCAGTTCTTGGCCAAGTGGCAACAGTGGTCAGAGCCAAAAGGGGTCTCTGGGAAGAACAGGGAGACCGAGGCCCAGAGAGAGTAGAGATCAGCTCAAGGTCACTCCCTGTCTGCTCCCCACCACAACATGCAGATGGATTTGGGGAAATGCCTCTAGAGCAACTGCAAAGAAGGGGAGGGGGCCTCTCAACTATGATGAAGGTCACCTGGGACTCTCAATTTTCCCTGCTACCCCTAAGCTGTGCTGCTAACTCCACAAACTCTTCAAAGCCATGGGGACACTCCCAAAGCCAGGTCCAGGCTCTAGAAGGCAGGGGACAGGTCTTTCTGATGATGTCTGGTTGGGAGTGAGGTCTGGGGAGGAACAGGAAGACCATGTAACCCACCCATCCCTAGTGTTCCAGACATGTGTGCACACACACACATCATACTTAGAACTCACAATGGGACACCGTGGCAAGGCCACACCTACTAGCCCAAGTTTGAGAGACAGAAGCCCAGGAAAGCCATGAGCGGTTACTAGGAAGGTGGGTGATCCTCTCTCTCAGCATCCCACAGGTCTCTGGGGTCAGAAGACCTGAATTCCAGCCCTGGCACTGTCCTGACTCTGTATGACCTTGGCCAAGTCACTTTGCTTCTCTGATCCTCAGTTCCTTTCTCTGAAACATAGTCACTACATCTCAGAATCACTGAGAAGATTCAACAAGACAGACCACGAAGTGTTCAGAACAGTGCCTGACACTGTCCCCGACCCTGTCCCCCATCCCTAGAATGCAATCAGCATTTTCCGAGAACAGCAGAAGACAGAACTTCCAGATCCTACAGCAAGTGCCACCCACTCCTAGACTAGGGAGCACAGCTTTCACCCCACCCTGCATGAACCCCACAGGCCCCATATGGGAGAAGGGGCCTCAGAAGGGTCTTGCCCAGATGGCGAAAGGGCCCCGCTCCAGCTCTCCAGCAAGAACTTAGCCTCCCAGACCAGAGACCACTCCCGGGGAACAAGTCTCTCCCCACTCTCCCCAACCCAAGGAACTGAAGAAAGGACACATAGAGAAGTGAATGTCTATGGATTTGGGATCCACATTGTCTATCGATCCATTTTGTGACCGAGGACCAGGAAGCCTTTGGGTGGGAGGCTAATGTTTCCTTGACCAGTTTTGGAGAAGGCTGAGCTTCCAACCCTATCAGTGGCCCCTGAGTGCAGACCCTGGGCCACTGTGTCCCCAAGAGAAGCCTGGCCCAACCCCCCCACTGCAGTGGGGGGAACACAGGCGGTTGACCCAAAAACAATAGAGGATCCCAAAGTGATGATTCACAGTCCATTCAAAGTCCAGCACCTCAGTGTGCAGATGGGGAGACTGAGGCCTGCGCGGGGATGCCGGGGGAGTCTGAGAGCAAGATTGTGCCTGGGTCCACTGAGAATACAGATTACACAGGGGCCGAACTTTGCCAGGTGTAGGGACTTCGATGCGTGGGTGTGTGGGTGCAGGTAGGCGGGGGCACGCTGAGACTACCACAGGGCCCCTTCCCTGCTGCCAGCTGGGCCACCCCACCAGATGTTGCCCATCCTCGGCTCTCTCCTTCAGCCAGGGCACGTCCGTCAGGGTCCATCTCTTCACTAAGCTGAACTCCTGAGGGGTGCCCTCGTGGGGACAGCCCTGGAGACCCCTTGTCTCCTAGTTCCCCAACTTCCTCATCACCCCCCATCTGCTGGAAGGTGTCCTACATCCGGTCTCTCCTCCTTCTGCCTCTTACTCATCATCGCCCTAGGTGCAGACACACACACACACACACACACACACACTGACACCACTTGACCCCACACGCACACCATGGCGCCAGCTAGCTTGGCTCATTCTCAGTCACTTGGTCTCCTCTCCCTCTATTTCACACTCACCGTAACGGGTGGCCCTGGCCCTGCGCCGGTCACGCCCCAGGCCACGTACTTCGTGACCCCAGTGACCCCGGGTCTCTCCCTCACAACACACGCACACACGCTGTCTCCCACACACAGAGCCCCTCTGTGTCGCCTGCTCGGCCCGGCGTCACCGCCCAGTGTCCCAGCCACACGTTCGCCTGGCCAGGCCGCCTCACGCGCCGTGTCACCCACAGTCACGGGCTGACACCGTCCAGACCCCCCCTCGGCCGCCCCGCGCCGCAGCCGCGCCGAGGCGCCGCCGTCCAGTCCGCACCCCAACCTGGTCTTGGTCCAAGTTTCCCGGGCCGGGGACCGCTCCGGGCCCCACCGGCCCCTCACATTGCAAGTTCCGCTGCTTCCCCGCGCGCCCCCCGACAGCCACGGCGCAGGGCCGGCCCAGAATCGCGGTCGGAGGACCTGCAGGTCCCGGGGCTCGGAGACTGGGGGGGGCCGGTGCGCGGAAGGCGCCAGGACAGGACGCGAGGCTGGGGGAGTAGGGGGGCGGCGCGCGGCAGGGCTGCAGCATCCGCCGCGCCCGCGAACTTCCTCAGAGATGCGGGGAGGCAGGGGGCGCCTCTAGGGTCAGTATCCCGCTGGCCCGGCCGCGGGGAGAGGACTCTGGATGGCGGCTCCGCGCGCCCTCCTTACCTGGCCGCGCCGCGGCAGCTCCAGCTGGGCTCCCTGTTCGACTCGGCGCCCCGGCCCGGCTCGGCTAGTGCCCGGTAAGCCGCGTATCCTGAGCGCTTTTTGAATGAATCGCCGGCCGGGCCGGGAAGGTGCGCAGCCCCGCCCCCGCGCGTCACGGCCGCCGGCCCCGCCCCCGACGTCAGAGCCCGGGCTGCGCCCCCGGTCCGACTCTCCCCGTGCCGCGGAGGGTCTCGCCGCTCTGCCGCCGGGCGGCGCTGCTCTACGTCGCCCTCTCTCGCGCCCCTGGGAACTGCAGGGGGCTGCGCGGGACTGGGCGGCGAGGCCCCAGAGGGCCTCTTGGATCCGCCTCTTCAGGGCTCCGAACCAAGAAAGAAGGGGTTGTGCGAAGCAAGATAAGGAGACTGCAGACTGAGATACTCCTCTGGGTCCTCTTACCATTGCCAGTGTAACTAGAGCCACCTCTGCCCCTTTCTGGGCCTCATCTTCCTCCTGCCAGTTGGTGGCCAGGAAGAATAACCTCACTTTGCCTTGTTGACGAGGCCCGGGCCCAACCCTGGAAACCCTCACCTAGTTGGTGAAAAGGCCTGGTGAAGGTGAGTCTATAAAGGAAGCCCACACAGTGGACTTCGGCACATCCTTCGGGACCTAGTGAAATCCTCCAGGAGGTGTCTCCTGCCTCCACTCCCCCATTCCCCGCACCACGTCTCTCTGCCAGGGTGTTAGTTTCCCTCCAGCAGGACAGGTGACTCAGTGCCCCCTCCCTAGTACAGCCATCCCACCCAGCCAGTTTCCAACGCCAGTCATCACAAACTCCAGCCACTATTCACACTGTATTCCGACTCTGAATCGTGTCCCCTGGAGTTGTGCTACAGGGTGTGCCAGGACTGGAGGGAGCAGCTCGGTGGCCCGTTCCTCCTCTCAGTACTTACTATTCAGGGGATCTCAAGCGGCCCTCCTGGGACAGTAGGGCCGATGGGAGACTGAGACACCAGGGAGGGCCTAGTGGTGGGCCAGAGGCCTGGCTAGGGTCAGGATAATCACAGCCCATGACAGAGATGGAGAAAGGAAGGTAAATAAGTCTGCTGGGGATAGATGGCTGGGGGTGGGGTTCTAAACAATCATAGAATCTGAACCCAGGGGCTAGGAGACAGGAAAGGTCAGGTCCCCAGGGTCCAGGAGATTCCAGGAAGAGAACTGGACACCACCCGAGAAGGGGAGCCGGGGATGAGTTTCCATTCCCCTGGGTCATGCCCAGGTTGTGGGGGAAGGGCATAAGGAGCTGCAGGTTATTGATGTCAGGATCATGACATCAGCACCCTCATATGTCAGTGGAGACCTCCAGGGCTGGGGCAGGGATTCTTCCAGGGTCCCACATCCCAGCCTATGGAGAGCCAGAGCAGCCAGAATGCCCTCCACTCCTGGAAATGTTTTCTTTGTAAGGGGACCATCTACACCCCAGCTCTAAATTCTAGAGTTCAAATGGTGGCAATTTCAGGTGTCACTCAATAAACCAAATGGGGAAGGCCAGGTGTAGTGGTCACATCTGTAATCCTAGCACTTTGGGAGGCTGAGGTGGGAGGATCACTTAGCCCAGGAGTTCGAGACCAGCCTGGGCAACATGATGAAGCCCAGTCTCTACAAAAATATGTGGGAGAATCACCTGAGCCCAGGAAGTTGAAGCTGCAGTGAGCTGCGATTGTGCCACTGCACTCCAGCCTGGGTGACAGAGTGAGACCTTGTCTCAATCAATAAACTAAATGGGGAAATGCCTTTTGGTTAAGGAGCACTGGCTATTAATCAGACATCCTAGAGAGGGTCCAGGCCCCTCTCTACCACCAGCTCTCTGTGAGGTTTTGATCAAATCTACCCCCAACTCAGTTTCCTCATCTGAAAACTGGGGTGCCAGACATGTTGCCTGAAGGTCATTTTAGTTCTTTGTGGGAGGGGGCTACCTGGCTGCCCTGACAGCAGCTCCATAGGGTAGGTCTCCTGGGGCCACAGCCCAAACACTTCTCACCCCTGCAACCCCCAGGTTAGGAGGTAGCTTAATTATTATTTACTGCTGGGTGGATGGGCCAGCTTCTCCTGCAGGCAGCTCTGACTCTGAAACCACTGTGACATGGGCCCCTCCCTGAGAGTCTACCAGCATCTGGGTTGCTCCACAGTGAGTAGACAGGGAAGGAGTTGTGGATGCCACAGGAAAGATTTAGACTTGCTTTTTATGGAGCTTGGAGAACCACAGGCTTGAGAACAAAGGACTGTCAGAATCACAGGTTTTCTAAAATCCTAGCATCTTGACTGAACCCATGGAGTCAGCATTGGAATCCCTGAGCTCAGGGACCTCAGAGACCATCTTGTTGAACTTCACATGGCCCACAGCTGGGCAAGTGGGCCCAGAGAATGTGTGCACCTCATTGTAGGTACACAGCACAAGGTCCCAATAAACTGGGATGAGCTGTGATGGGGACCTGGAGGCAGGGGCACAGGCGCCATGCCCCAGCCAGGCCCTGTCTGGGGTGGGGATCCTGGGTCACAGGATCAGAGCCACCACAGTGTGGTTGTATGCAGGGGATCTGAGTAGATGACTGCCTTGGGGTCACGGACCAAAGGTAGTGGGTGCCACTCTACTTGCTGGCTATGCTGGAATTCCAAAAGGAAGTACATACAGTACAAGCCTGGAGAAATGGGAGGCTCAGACTTAAATTTCAATGCTCCAAGCCAGGCGCAGTGGCTCACGCCTGTAATCCCAGCACTTGGAGAGGCCAAAGTGGGAGGATCACCTGAGGTCAGGAGTTTGAAACCAGCCTGGCCAACATGGTGAAACCCATCTCTACTAAAAATACAAAGAAAAAAAAAAATTAACCAGGTGCGGTGGTGGGCGCCTGTAATCCTACCTATTCAGGAGGCTGAGGCAGGAGAACCACTTGAACCCGGGAGGCAGAGGCTGCAGTGAGCCAAGATTGTGCCACTGCACTCCCGTCTGGGTGACAGAGCGAGACTCCGTCTCAAAAAACATAATAAAAATAAAAATAAATTCAATGCTCCACCCTAGGCTAACCACCAGCGGGCCAAGTCCTAACCCTAAGAAGGTGGGCTGCTGTCCTGTGTTTGTGTCTTAACTCCAGGGGAGGGTGGGCTCAATCTGAGGAGAAACTGAGGCTAGGAGGCCAGGATGGGGCTCAGCCTGGGGCCAGGCCAGAAGCTGAGCTGGGGCTGTCTGGGTCTCAGGACCAGGTTCAACCTGCATTTAGGTCCAGACCCTGGCCTGGGTCTGGAATCCCACTGGGGTGGAGGTGTCAAGTCTTTGGTGACTTCAAGTCTTTGCCTCACTGGCTCCCTCATGGGAGGCCCAGCACTCTCAGTTCCATCCATCCCAGGTTCTATTGCCCACCTGACTGGTGCTTAGGGAGGCAGGTGTGGGCTCTTCCTGGTCCCATGGTGAGTCTGAGAGAAGAATCCAGAGCCATGCACTGCAGACGATGGGGCTGGTGGGGACCCTGGGGACTGTCAGGGTGAGACTTGCAGTCCAGTTACCCTCTGGGCCCAGAATATGAGCAGGTCAAGAGCTAGGGAGTGTGAGCCAGGCCCAGGGAGGCAGGTGACTTGCTGAAGCATCTGAGGTTAAGGAGCCTGGAGAAAGAAAATCTAGGGGAAAATTGAAGGATATACGCTTTGGTGTCACATAGATAGTGGTTAAGTCCCACGTCTGCCATTGCCAGGCTGTGTGACTTTAGGCAAGTGACTTCACCTCTCTGAGAACTCACACATCCAAGCGTGTAATGAGGATCTGCTGAGACCTCATATCGGGGGCACCAGCTTCTTCCAGGCCACTGGGCTCAGAAGCTCCCTCTTCTCTCCCTTCCCTTGGTGGAGTGTTTGTCCTGGGCAGCAGGGACTCTGCCCAATTTACCCTGATGCTTGCTCACTATCTCCCTCCCGAGTCCAGCCCATCAAACTACCTCTGACCCAGCTTGGGATGCCGGCTCACTTGCCTTTGCCAGGCAGGACTCCTCATTGGCTATAATTGGGCCTAAAATAGACTTCCCTTGCCGCTTCCTGCAACCTGGCCTGTGGCTTAAGGTCTGTGGGGACACAGACTTGGTGTTTGGCAGGCATGCAGAAGATGTGAAGGGCTCACAGAGGTCATCCAGGTCCATGGAGGGACAGACACTTGCCTGACATCACACAGTGCAGAGAGGCCAGGCTGGAGCTTGAGTTCAGGCCCTGGGGTCCCCCATCCCCTCCCCAGGCCCTGCACAGATGGTTTAAGGTAAGGCCTTAGCCAGACTTGCTCCCTCCAAGCCCTCTGGACCAGCCCAGGGCTGAGGCTGGTTTGAGGTGTGTGATGGGGCCCCTGGAGGCCAGCTCATTTAGCCTTCTGCCTTCCCTGGCTTTAAGGGTCATTTCCTGGCTTTTCTGACTACAGGAAACCTTCCTGCCTGGGCTCTCCTCCCCAGCTACCCCCAGCCTCAATGTTGCCTTTCTGTGTGACCTCAGGTATGTCCCTGTCCCTCTCTGTGCCTCATCTTTTCCATAAAGCAGATGGTCTAGCTAAACCCTGCCCCCTGTCCCTAACCCAAGGGACCACCTAGAGAACTCCCTTGAAGAGGAGATGGCCTCTGGCTTTGACTCTCCTCACTCATCTGGGATCTGGATCCTCTTCCCAGGGCTGGTCTAAGAAACATTAGTCCAGCCTCAGGAGTGACTATGTGTGGCTCTGGGTGCTCAGGCTGTCTCTCCTGTCCTCCAGCCACACCAGGCGGCTGGCCATCCTCTTCCATGAGATACAGAGACCTGAGCAGACACATTCCAGGTTCTATCAGTTATTGGGTAGGTGACCTTGAGGAAGGCATCTAACCTCTCTGAACCTCAGTTTCCTCACCTGACAAGGAGGGTAATAATGGTACCAACCTCCCAGGACCATTGTGAGGATTCGAGATGATCCATGCTCCTGGCTTGCAGCAAACACTAAGTGGAAGCCGGGTTTATTCAAGAGCTACAGTTGATTCTCACCTGAATTCTCCAGATTTAATTCAACAAATACTTACTGAGCATCTACTGTGTGTCACGCACTGTGGCAGGCTTGGGGATGGAGCAAAGAACAAAATCCCATGCTCATGGAGCTCCCAATCTAGCCTCCCCTGTCTTTTCCTCTTCCCCCATCCACCTAGGCCTGCACCAGGCTCCTCTACCCCTCCTTGCCTTGGTTTGAGCTGTTTCTTTTTTTTTTTTTTTTTTTTTTTTTTTGAGACAGAGTCTCCCTCTGTCACCCAGGCTGCAGTGCTGTGGTGTAATCTCGGCTCACTGCAACCTTGGCTTCCTGGATTAAAGCAATTCTCTGCTCTAGCCTCCCAAGTAGCTATGACCACAGATGCATGCCACCACGCCTGGCTAACTTCTGTATTTTTTGTAGAGATGGGGTTTCTCCATGTTGGCCAGGCTGGTGTTCCCTCTTAACATCAAACCCAAGCCCCACTTTCCCCCACACCAGTGGCTAACCATACTCATACCCTTTAAAGCAGTAGTTCTCTACCTTGGCTGGTGAAGCTAGATCATGGTGTCAGAAGCCGGGTTGGTGGTTACCCTGGAAGGGTAGACAAGAAGGAGGTCTAAGGGGAGCTTCTGGGGTGATGAGATTTTCTGTTCCTTGACCTGGGTGTGTTCACTTTATGAATACCCACCACGCTGCACACTAATGATTTGTGTCCTTTTTTGTATAAATGTTGTATTTCAACTAAAGGTTTCTAAAAAAACATACGACACCTGGGTCCCACCCTCAGAGTTCAGATTTAATTGGTTTGGGATTGGCCTGGGCCCTCATGATTATAATGCACATCCCAGGCTGAGAACCACTGCTTCAGAGGAGCTAATCCTTCCAGGAGCCTCCCCTGGGCTGGGAGCCTGGGGTCTGACACTCATTCCAGGGCCTCCCTGCCCACAGCTCATGGCGTCTGGGCTGTCCACAGGCTGGCCAGTGCCCTGGAATGTGGCCCTCTAAGTAACAGTGGGCTGGGCCAAGCCCATTCTTACTGAGGCACTTGAGTGGGGAAGTGGTGAGGATCTGGCCTTGGGTATCTTGTGCTAAAACAGAAGTCTGCCCAGGGGCCTCTGAGTGGAGGAGGCAGAGCCCCTGAGGTAGAAGAAGCTGGAAAGCAGTGGAACAGCAACTGACTGGCAGTGTGGGAGACACTGGCGACTCAAGTGGAGAGGCCAGATGTCCTGAGATGCAGCTCTGATGTCTGGACCACTATGCCCTGTGACGACAGCTCCTTGCTGCCAGTTCACGTCTTCACTAATAAGCACTCTTCTAGTTCACAGGCACAACGAATCTCTTCCTTGCAATCCAAAGACCTGTGCACGCCAAGCAGCAGTCCTGTGCAGGAAGGGATCATCAGCCTCATTTCACAGGTGAGGAAATGGAGGCTCAGAGGGGATACAACTTGCCCAAAGGCACATAGCTAGTTAGTGGCAAAGTTAAGATCTCAAACAAGGTCTGTCCAGCTTCAAAGCCTGTGTTCCTTCTAATGCTTTGTTTCGTTATAAATTCCACATGAATGATGCCTCCTACTCCATAATATATCTGTGCTTATTAATAGAATCCCTTCCTCCCCAGATAGCCCCAGTAAAATGATGCTGCAGGGAGATGGTCCATATCCGTCCTGTGGTGTTGAGGACCCAGCAGACCCCTGAAAGGTGTGCTGCCAGTTTGCAGAGCATGAGCTTGCATGCCCCTTCAGGGAAAAGTCAGTCATTTAGGCTGGAAATGTTCATGCGTGTAGCAGAGCTGAGGCATGATGTACTCTTTTCTAGTGATGGCCACGAGTTCTGCAGGTGCACTCTGGTGTGGAGGGCTCTTTGTCCTTGCACAGCATGGCCCCATGTTGCTGGGCCTATGCGTTCTTGTGTCTGATTTAATGACAGACCTCTTCAGACCAGAAATCAGACAGACTTGGATTCTACCCCTGCTCCATAGCCTTCGGAGGGTTGGAGCAGGGCCTTGGCCTTCATCAGCATTCTCCAGCTGTGAGGCTTTGCTGGAGAACATTGTTTCCTGGAGGAGCTGTAGACAGGCTCAACGGGGGGCCTGGCTCTTTATCTGAAGCTTCAGATTCCCAAGCTCCATCCAGGCCCACTGACTCAGAAGCTCTTGATTAATACGTAAATAATTTATGTATCACGTTTCCACATTTACATGTCATCTGCAAGAACTCTACCATGTAACCCTGGTTACAAAGCACTGGACTAGTACAACCCCTTTATTTTCCTGATGAGGAAACTGCAGCCCAGACACCTGCCCAGGGTAACACAGCAAATCGTGGCAACCTCGCCGTCCAGCACTCTTCTGGGTCTCCAAGGCCTCTCTTCTCAAGTGTGTGGACGTCGGAAGGCCCATGTGGCCAGGGAGACTGAGCCCTGAGGTTGCTGACAGGAGGCCACTGTGGCCACCAATGCAGTCATCTGGTGTTTCTATTTATTGACTCTTTAAACTTCATCATCCAAAGAGAGTTAATACATGACTGTTTGGTAGCAAGAGAAACATAATCTAAGAACACAATGACCCACCCACCCCAAAGAAAACCAAAACCAAACAGAACAAAACAAACCCCATCTGAAACCAAACCTTTGGAGTTTTAGCTGAAGAAGTGAGGGGGCTGAGGGTCAGAGTGGCTCCCTGTAGTCCAGGGGGTCAGGCAGAGGCTGCTCTCAAGTGGAAGCCTTCTCTATTGAAGAGGCTACATTCAGCCCTTCAGCTTTTGGGGGTCCTTCCTGAAGGGGCTTCCCTTGGCAGGAGGGGTGTGGAGATGGATTCAGTGGTCAGAGTGAGGGGCTCCTAGGTCTGCCCTCCAAGGTGACCGTATGTGCCAGTGCATGAGACACAGGGAAGCAGGGCCAAGGACTGGGGGCGACTGTGAGGAGATCATGGGCCCATTTCTCCTACCTGAGAGAAAGCCCTGTCCAAGGCGCCATCAGTGTTCCCAAATTAGGGAACCACTAAAGGCACCACCAACAAACTGGGAAATGACGAAGCCTGGCAGGTCCCCAGATGGCAATCACTGCCCCCTAATAGTCAGCATCTTGATCTAGAGGACTGAGGGCAGCCCAATCAGGCGGGCCCTGGAAAGTTTATGTCAACGGGCAATGCTTAGCGCCTTGGACATGCAGTGTGCGTACATGTGTCTGTATGAATGGAATGGGGCTCAGGGGTGCATGGGTTTCTCCAGGAAGGCTTGGTTAGAGTCCCAGGGTTGTCCCCAGGGCAGGAATAGGTTTCTTTTCCTCATGTCATTTCCTCAAGTCACCCCCACCCCAGGTCACCAGGTCACTGCATAAATAAGTGCTTGGGAAGGTACACATCTAAAAAGGAACATAAATACTGTACATGGGGAATTTCCCAGCCTTCCTGCTGCCCTCTAGAAAACCCTTCAAATATTGCACATGGCCTTCCCCAGCCCCCATGGGGTCCAGACCTGGCTGTGTCTTTGGTAGAAGCTCCAGGGTCAGAGGTCCTGGTCAGCCCACGTCCCCCACCAGATCATGACTGGGAGCACCGAAGCAGCCAGAGGGTCGGGAGAAGCCATGGCCTGGCTGCTCAGTGGGTGTTCTATCAGGAATGCTTCCGAGAAGACAAGGCAGAGCCCACGCAGACACGTGTGCCCCTGGCCGGACACTCCTGGTCAAAGTCTGCATATGGGCTAGGAAGAGGCAAGCAGGCCGAGGGCAGGTAGGCGAGCGAGTCCTGGACCACGGCAGACAGGGTCACACCCTCCACAGGAGGAGGTGGTTTGTGCTGTCGTCTCGGCCCACGGTCTCACTGCTGCTGCCGCCCCCACTGCTGAGTCGGAAGTCCTCATAGCCATCACCTCCACTGATAACCAGCATTTTAGGCCTGGCCGAGGCGGGGCCTCGGTGCCGAGGGGAGTCCCAGTGCTCCAGTGACGACAGCTTCTCGGGGCCTGGGGGCAGAGGGGAGGATCTGTCAGCCTAGGGGCGAATGGAGGCCTCACTGTCCCATCGGGGCCTGAATTCCCATACCCCAGAAGATAGGAAGATGTGCACACTTCCTATGGGGGAATCCCACTTTCTGTTAGCTAGGAAGTTATTTAGAAAGAAATGCCCACTTCTTGGCAGCCAGACTTCTTATGTCCTATCTGTATTCTCTAGTCAGGAGTGACATAACTTCCCAAGGTGACACCACTTTTGATTTTTTTCTTTTTACAATATAAGTGCCCTGTAAGACGCCACTTTCTCTCTTGATTACTGCACACAATGTCCTTGCATTAAATAAGCCTCCTACTTCCAACAGCCCTTTCCCAGGTAGCTTAAATCTTCTGCGAACCCAGACAACTCCTGACCCGAGGC